>NW_022995374.1:16662240-17333320 GCF_004354385.1 Drosophila innubila | reverse complement strand
AATCATCATCGACATTTCGACATCGCATTCTGCAAAATGGATGATAAAATTGCACTCGACAAAAATCTGGCCGCTCAAAAACGGCTGTCGATCAATGGGTGACCGAGGAGACGAAGGTGGTGGGCATTGGCAGCGGATCCACCATTGTTTGCCGTGGAGCGTCTCGCGGAGCGTGTGTGGAAGGAGAGCTCTGGCGGACATGATTTGTGTGCCATCGTCGTATCAAGCACGTAAACTTATTCTCGATCATAATCTGACGTTGGGTGACTTGGATCGCAATCCCAAATTGATGTGTACATTGATGGAGCCGACGAGGTGGACAGCCACATGGTGCTCATTAAAGGCGGCGGCGGTTGTCTAATGCAGGAGAGAAGATTGTCGCCTCATGTGCCAGAAGATCATCATTATTGCCGACTATGAAGAAGTCACTGCGTCTGGGAGAGCAATGGTGCAACGGCATTCCCATTGAGGTGGCGCCCATGGCCCATGTGCCGGTCAAGCTGAAGATTGAGGAGCTCTTTGGAGGTCAGGCTATGCTGCGCATTGCCCTCAAGAAGGCTGGACCAATTGTCACCGACAATGGCAACTTTTTGCTGGACTGGAAGTTCTTGGCCAAGCGGTACAACTGGGATGAGGTGAACCGAGCCATCAGTATGATACCAGGTGTCTTGGAACGGATTGTTTGTGGACATGGCATCGAAATGTTACTGGCATGGCCGATGGAACTGTCAAGGCGCAGAACAAATAAGTTTCCATTTACGAGCGTAATTTCAAAATGTTCTTATTAAAAAATAAATAACTATACGATCGTTGTCCTTTTAAAAGTAACAGTTCCAAATGATAAATGATTGCTTATAACGTTTGGCGTCTAAAACGATTTCTTGCTACGTCCTGGCAGCAATGTCTCCAATGTAGTTGAACAGCGATAAGAGTCCCATTTTTTCTTGTTGCGCGAAAAATAATTGCTGACCACATCCGGATTATTGATGCCCAGTCGTCGCTCATTGCTGCTCACTGTGGTGGGCAGCATTGTCATTAGCGTTGACCGAAACGAACAGTGCAAAGGGAACCATCCACATGCAGATTGTGGTAAGCGAGCACCTGCAAATTAAATATTATAATTATTTACAATAGTGTATTCTTGTTTGTTTACCTGTGTAAAGGGCACATAGACACTAGTGAAATACTGGAAGGCCAGCAGATGATTAACTACCAGCATGACCAGGAACCAATAAATGGCACAGACAACAATCGTATGAATGGAAAATTCGTCATTATGCTGAAATGAAATCCCTGTGCTGTTAAGCCGCATAGCACAATAGTCCATGAAAGTCCTCGAAGAATATTAACAATATATACACGAAGATCGTGAAGCTTATCATAAATAATATAAATCGACGTGTCGACGTTGTATATTCCTCTGCTAATTCAGCCAAATAGTAAAGTCCGGCCACTGAAAAATATGATAACGTCGATTTGTAGTCAAGTCTGCGTAATTAATTCAAGCTGGTTACTTACCTATAGACAGCGTTATGAAAATAATCTGTATGGCTAGTGAGATCCAACTGAGTATGAGAAGGAAACCCATAATTTATTTCTAAATATTAATACAGTGGGTTTAATTGATGAGGTGCCAAAACAAAACAATGACGCGACGCATCGAAAACGTTATCGATTAGCTTTTTTTCGAGAGCGTTGCAGCACAACAAAATTTATCGGCATCAGATATGTCGTTAATAAATCGGCGCACTTTTTAAATTTAAGCAACAAACAATTGTTTAATAAAACAATGGGATCAAATATGACAAAACCATGTAAATTCGAAATTAGTTAAAAAAGGTTATCATATCTATTAAAGTTGGGAGTTCGTCAACCCTTGCAGGCAGTTGTTGTAAATTTAATTTTAAATAAAATAAAAAAACAGTTCTATCAAAAATACTGCAAAAATTAACTAAATTATAGCTTTTAAATTTTAAAAAATGACTACAGTTTGTTTTGAAAAAATATGCTAAGATGAAAAATTAATTTTCAAGGTTGCCAGACGTTTTATTCTGACTTTTTATTCTGCAGGTGGCAGCGCTATCGATATTAGCGATATTTAAGACTTGTACTATCGACAATATCAATAATTTCGTCGTTTTTGAACCTTCTAAAATTAAAAACGTTAGAAATTTTTCAAGATTTAAGCTTTAAATTCCCGAAATACTATAACAAACTTAAGTAAATTCAAGTTTTATCATATAATGGCTTTTAAGCGCAAATAAAAAGAAATTTTACTCACATTAAGAACACGCGCCAAAACTTGCAGAGCTTGAGGTGACGGTCGCCAAAAAATATCGATAAGCTCAGTATCTTATCGACATTCCCCATTCCTACAGCCTTGTCGATAGTATCGATATTTCCTCGATATAATCCCAACACTAATTTCGTTTGCCAAAAAAAAGAAGCGTGGTTGGTTTATTTTAGCGGCACGGAATTTACCATAATAGTAAGCAATTTATCAAAATTGTGTTTATACATTTAACAAAGTTACAGAGTGTGTGTTTAAACGAAATCGAGAAATTGGCGCTCCGCATCGAGCTAGTGTAGAAACGCTTGCCTCGTGGGCCGCTCTCTGAGTATGTCGAATCGAACGACAATGAAAATGCTGCGGCGCGGGAAGAGGATGATGTTGAGTTGCCGAACCTAAATGATACAGAATTGGACAATGCTGTGTTTGCTGCTGCCACCAGAGTGACGACAGTATCGCGGATGCATTGGACAACGAGGCGATGCCGAACAGGAAGCAGATGCCGATGCACAAAGCGAAGACAATGATGAAGATGCAGATGCTGAGGCTGAAGGTGACGGCGAAGGTGACGGCGAAGGTGAAGGCGAAGGTGAGGGTGATGGAAACGCTGATGGCGATGCCGATGGTGATGGCGAGGCCGCAGAGGATGAAGATGATGACAATGCTGATGACGCGGGCGACGCTGATAATGCCAATGCTGAAGATGATCCGGCTGCTGATAGGCGTTCGGCCGCCAAAGAACTCACCCAAATCATAGATAAATGGGAGCAGGAGCAAACCCAGAGTGGCTATGATCCAGTGCCCACGCTAAGAAGGTAAGCTACACAAATCAGAGAAAGCGAGAAAAAAGATATACAGTGGCTCAAAATTGTGATGACAAAATATAAAAAAAATGTATTAATATAATATAATAATAAATATTATTATAAGTATTATTTTTGTCATAACAATTACATTACTAACTGTACATATCTCTAAGCTTTGATCATCAGCATTTATTACATATATTATATTATTAATTAGGTGACTTTCTTGCAGTCTGGCTGAGATATTTGAACGAGAAAAGGATGCATATATGCGCAAGGATCCCGATCCGCTGGACTTAAGGCATCCCTATAGAACCGATCCCAGCTGCCAGTATGGACTATTGCTCAAGCTGCTGTTTCGCAAGGATCAGTTCATGGGCAAGATGAAACTTGTACTCATTTTTATATATTTAATGATATACATATAATTAAATTTGTATTTCTAGTTGCTCAATGAATATCTGCGGGAGAACTACTTTAGTCGGCAGAGTGTAAGTCGCAGCTCACTGGGCTGAACATCATTGCCTGTCGATTGATACTCGTGGTAATGCCGGGCCTGGAGACAACGGCGGTATTTCAGACCGCTGAGGAAGACGGCATCATCAATCGACTCTACAACTGGGCAGAGGATAGCATTGAACCGTTGCAGAGCTATGCAACAGGTCTCTTAGCTGCTGCGATGGAGGTTAGCGATATTGCCATCAGTTGTCGGGATCAAAATCTGCGTCTGGTGCCCAAGATGATCAATCGCTTACACTTGTTACTCGCCTGCAGTTGTATGAGCAAAACTCGACAACTGGAAGCGACTACCTCACACAATAACTCCGCGGACAGCACATTTTCCCAGGGAATGCTCAGCTGGATGGCTTGTGGCGCTGCCTCCGCCCCACAATCCCCGCAGCATAATGGCGCCAGCGGCAGTGCGTCAACATGTCCATTCTGTTTGAGAACAGCCGAGATGCGTTTCCGTGTCGCGGTATTACAAGCGCATGTATATACCACTGCATCCGCCCACAGCGGACACCAGCCAGATGCTCATCATGCGCTTCCTGACCAGCCTGGGCGAGTACCAGGAATTCCTTGGCATGGCCTTTGCCAACAATGTAATGATGCTTATCTTTGGTCATCTGGAGGAGCTCGACAGACGAGACACATGCCTGGCCTACGAAGTGCTCAAGTATCTGGCATCCTTGCTCTGTCACAAGAAGTTTGCATTGGAATTCATTTCAACTGGAGGACTGGAGGTGAGTTGCAGTGTAATTATATAATTACATATTTATATTCATACTTGTTAATTTCTACAGCTCTTGTTGAACGTTCCACGGCCAAGTCTGGCTACGACAGGAGTATCAATTGCCATTTACTATTTGGCCTACTGTGAGGATGCCATGGAGCGCATTTGCAGCATGCCGCGTCCGTTGATTTCAAATCTGGTTCGCTATGCGCTATGGATACTAGGACGATGTCATGACTCTTCCAAATGCCATGCCACCATGTTCTTCAGCTTGAGCTTTCAGTTTAGGTCATACTAGATGAGTTTGATGCTCAGGATGGTCTGCGAAAGCTCTACAATGTTGTAAGTAGAAATTATCGAGGCAATGGAACAATCTTAAGTTCTTGTAATTTACATTTGTTAATTTTCTCTATTAACTGACAGATTTCGGTGCTAAAAATACTGGATCCCAGTCATAATGACAGCGACAACGCATCAGATATTAACGAGGATGTGGAGTGCGCCTCCCGCCAAATGGTTCGCCATGTGTGCGTTGCTCTCAAGCGTTATATGGAGGCACATTTCTTCTACAAAGTACAACAACTTTTATGCCAACACTACGCTACCTCCTCCTCCTCATCGCACTACTTCAGCCAGCATCCGACGGTGGCAGCCAAGCTCACCTTGATCAGTTGCATGAACAGATTCGTACGCTCCAAGAGCATACGTCAGTGCGTGCACACTGGGAACCCGTGGATCAGCTGCTGAAACTGGGTGGCATTACGATGTTGTTGCGTATCATTGCCTTCAGCTATGAGTGGGTGAATAGTGGACGCTCGGGAACAGTGCGATCAGCTCTGGATGTGCTCAGCGTATGCTGTGTAATACCACGTGTTTATCTGGTGCTCTGCGAGCGTCTGCAGATGCTGGACAAAACGACAACATCGGGCATCTGTTCGGTACTCGGAGCTGCTGCCGGTGAGATCACAGCCGATGCGGAGGTGTTGAAATCCGCACTGGCCGTGCTCTGTCATTGTGTCTGCTCGCCCATTATACGCAAGGACAGCGGCACCAGCCTCATGAAGTTCACCAACTCCTCGAGGAAGAACAAAGCGAATCAGAAATGCTGAGGAACTTATCGAGAAGGTGTGGGAATCCGTGTGCTCCAACAATGGCATTGTGGTGCTGCTGTCACTGATGCAAACCAGGGACCCATCACGGATGCCGACTGCATCCGAGGCATGGCCTGTCGGGCCTTAGCCGGCTTGTCTCGATCTGATCGTGTGCGTCAAATTGTTGGCAAGCTGCCCGTGTTTGCCAGCGGACAGCTGCAGGCACTCATGCGGGATCCCATATTGCAGGAGAAGCGTGCCGAGCATGTCATCTTCAAGAAGTAGGCCCTGGAGCTGCTCGAGCGCATTTCGGGCAAGACGAATCCCCTCAACAATCCGCTGGATCCCTCGTTGACCAACATGCACAAGGCGAATGTCATTGCCCAGACGCGCATTCAATACAACGAACAGCAATTGTATCAGCTCATCTTTGAGCATCTGGAGAGCAAGGGTCTGGGACAAACCGCCCAGATGCTGCAACGTGGTGGGATTACCCTTGCAGACGACGACGATCCGCAACTTTCATCAGTCACCCTTTGATATAAGGCTTCTCCGCGTCAGCTCAATAACGCAGTCGTCTGCGAAGTCGAATGCAGGACGTCAATGCAGCCATCATGTCTAGCGGAGATCAAGGCCGCAGTCAGGCAGATGATTCATCGCCACACTGCAGCACCAGCGGAAGTGCCTTCAGTTCATCCATGGCGCAACTTCAAGTGCTCCAGGTGCCCCAATTTAGCCACATCAGCGCACAGACACCCATTAAATTGCGCAAGACAGAACGTGCCACATCCTCGCTCAATCGTTCGCTGCAGAAGCAAATCAGTTTGGGCACCGCAGAGTCTAGTGCAGTGGGATTACCTGACGAGTTGGCCAACTCGCCACCATTGTATCCCAAGCGTGTCACACAACAACAGCATTGTGACGGGTATCTGACGAATCAGCATTCGTTGTGCAACAATCCGGTGACGACATGTCCACAGTTCGATCTTTGAGCCGCACAAATGTCCAGATCCACGTCCAAGCCGTCTGCTCAGCTCAACTACAATCTGACCTCCAGACACTTTCGCACCCAAGCAGGATTCAATACCGCCCACTTTGATCGCCGTCATGTGCACACACTTTGCACCTGGCGAACAATACGTTCCGCGGACTACGATGAACTGGAGTTCACATGCTGTGACGTTGTGGGCAACTACCTGATCGTTGGCACCCACCAGGGCGAGAGCAAGGTGTTCAACATGAACGATGGCGTCGAACAATGCGCTCCATATGCCACACATACGGCGTGGATGCGATTCAGGCGAATCGTGCCGGAGATCTGGTGCTGACCACGAGTCTATGGCGCTTGCAGACCACAATTCTCTGGTCCATCACCGACAATGAGTTCCGCTCAAGTTGCGTCTGCCGAGGTTGGTTACTGCGAGTTCAGCCAGACGACGCAGGATCGATTGCTTGGCACACAGCGATGTAAGTTGAATACAATTGCTTTAAATGCTTTACTCACAATCTTACCTTTCCACAGAGTGCGGTTCTGTATGACATCAATACGGGTTCCAAGATCTCCACCTTTACCCCCACCCCCAATCAGTACACCAAGAACCGTACACTCTGTCGCACAGACGAACTGCTCTTGTCAGGTGAGTCAACAATTGATTGTTACTTATTTAACTTTAATTGATATTCTTCAATTCTGTTTGATTAGATGGCGTGCTTTGGGATGTGCGATCTGGCAAAGAGATTCACAAGTTTGACAAGTTCAATCAGTGCATATCGGGTGTGTTTCATCCCAACTGTCTAGGTGAGCATCTAAATTCCCAATATAATTTGTTAATTTCTGCCTGAGTATATTAATTCAAAAAAAACCACAAACTTTGGCTTTTTAAGTGGATCAAGTTTAAACTTTCATAACTCTGACTAAACTTATCCAATATTCACGTGGAATTTCATTTTGATCCTGGTTTGGCCTCTTATTTCATTCTGCATTAAAGTTTATTTAAAAAAATACTTTCAATCTAGTTCTAGGTTTCGATTTTAATGTAGTCTCCGTTTCTTATGTTTTTCAACAAACACTTAATCCATTCGATATTTATTTTAATTTCCTATCAACTGTGGGGGGATAAAATTAACTATTGAAAATATAGTAATGGGAAAATTCAAAATTTCATCATATAAACTTACTTGTTGAAACATTAAATCAACAATATCAAATAATTGTTAATTGCTGAAGTAAATAAGAAGTTAACTGTAGGTCGTGATTAAAAATATATTCAATTTTAATAATCAATTCCGTTGGATTGCCTTACAGATCATAGCCAACACGGAAGTATGGGATTTACGCACGTTTCATCTGTTGCAAACTGTGCCGGTCTTGGATCAGAGGAACTGCACCTTCTCGCCCATGCATGTGATATGGCGCCAGTTTGGGGGCCGATAGGGACCACGATGTGGAGACGACTACCTACGATACCAGCTTTAATGTATTGGATGCATACGATTACTCGAGCATTGCCACAATTGATGTGAAGCGGAACATCAACGATCTGAGTGTCAGTGCCAATGGCAGCCTGATTGCCGTTGTGGAGGATCATAGCGGCTGATTCGAAGCAGGAGACTTGTGTGAAGATTTACGCCGTTGGTGTCAAAAGAGCGAGCGCTCGGAAGAGGTGCGTGCGGTTAAGGACGGCCGTCGATGAGGGCGCCGTTAGAAACGGCGCGTCCGAGGAACCGCCGCCCGTCAATGCACCAAGCGGTGATTCTGCGCTAATTCGCATCGTCGAAGAGGCGGCTCGCCCCCATACGCCAGCGCCAAACTTTGCTTTGATCAATGCCGATGCCGATGCTGATGCTAATGCAGATGGCATTGGTGTTGGTATCGGTGTAGGTGTAGGTGTAGTTGGTGGTGCTGGCGACGGCAACGAGGCACGCCCCGTCGTCCGAGCCGGCTAAGGCCATCGTTATATGCCAATTCAAATCTGGCTCGCCATGCTCCCAACAGCTCAATTGTTGGTGTGCGACGGCGAGCACGTACACTGGGCGGTGCCGGTGCGCCCATCGATCTCAGAACGCTCATGCGGCAGATGGATGATATTGAATTTAATATTATGTCTATGCTTGCAGGAAGATGATGAGGAGGTGCCCGAATCCAATGAGGAGGGCTCCGATACGGGATCGGATACGGGCTCCGAAAATGGTAACTATTTTGTTGTTATAGTCGGTAACATTTTGAAAATCTATAATAATCCCATGCATTTCAACTCTCACAGCATTTTCAATTGGTCCGAATTTCATGGGATTCCCGTTACGCAGCCACCGCAATCACAATTTTATTGATATTGAGTCCTCCAGCGATGATGATAACGATAGCGACTTGGATGATGGTGATGATGATGACGATGACGACATTGAAATCATTTCTGATGTCGACAATTTCGACTTTGAAGGCGATGGCAGCAGTGATGGTAATAGGAATGCAAATTCTTAAGCTTCCGTATGCATTTGACTTGACTTTTCTTCGACCCCAGATTAAAACTCCAGTTCAGACCAGTCCTGCCAACTGTCCTACCTTATCCTCTGCTGCATTGGTTAATGAGCTCGAGGACTTATGTGTGCCAGTCCATCTAATCCTTATTTTTCAGCGTCGCAGATTGGAACTCAGCTCTTCTCTCTAGCAATAGCTCTAATTTCAATTAGTTTTTTAAGCTGTTATCTAAAGTTATATTTTATGTTGAAAAAGTTTGTACAAAAAAAAACACAAAACTAAAATGTAAAAAACATAAACACACGAAAAAAAATGAGCTGTTAAAAGCAATTTATACAAAGATAAAAAAAAGTTGTTGAACAATTTAAAATGTACAAAGTGGATTAAATTTATATATAGTATATTAATACAAAATGCAGTAAGTGTCGACACTTTTTTTTAAGCATATTACACAATTCATTTATTTTAGAGTACAAATTATGATGATCGATCACACTGGATCAGTATACATATATCTCTTTATATGCACAATATCTTGGCCAGAGGCAGTAACGATTATGGTTATTGAAATATCAAATTCTTATTTGACTTTTATCAAAAAATATCCTATTTTTTTTTATCTGACTGTTTCAAAATCATAGAAATGATTATATTTTCAATCTTTATTTTAAATATATGAAAGTAGATGGATTTTTATCAATACATAATAAATTATGGTAGTTATTTTTCAAAAACTACCACATATACCAAAAAAAATTAATTTTTTATTTTCTGAACATTTTTTTACTATAAAAATTAAGGGATTGATTAAAAACAAGAGTTATTCTATGATATTTTTTTTTTAAATCAGATTTAATAAAATAAGACTACAAATATAATTTTGGATGCTCCCCGCTTGATTTTTTTAAACTTGGCTCTTATTTGCTATACCTGATGTCATTAATCTGTTCAAACAGTTTGGTGGGATTCTGATACTGATATTAGTAGCAAACGCCAAGGTGTTTGCGCAGTTTTTGTGTTTAGTTTTTATCTTATCTCGAAATATGGGTTGCTATGAATTAGGAAATGACGAGCAGGTATGTCCGTAGTGTTAATATTAATCAGTTCAGTTGAGTTGTTTGGCTATTTGCATTGGTCGCGTTCACCTTAGGCCCGTGTTTCTTCAATCAAATCTCTCAAGTTTATCCTTCAGAGATAGATAAATATGGTTATATGGCTTGGTTCGCCGTTTATCGACTATTTTTGCGGTCAAGTTGAATGTGTTTGATTGAGCGACGGACGAGTACCAAAATAGCTGTCTATTTAGAATTGCGAATTTCAGTTACGATTTGTCATCGACAGTGCGCGTATCGGCGACGGATAACTTCACTTGGAATAACAACAAAATGTATATTTCCACGTTCTCGACACTTGTGGTATTGGGAGTGCTTCTTCCCATATGCTGCTGCCAGGCATTTGTGGAGCGTTCCGATTTCTGCATAGAAACGGATCCAACACTACTCATCGATATGGATCGCCATGTGGTTTATCCCAGTGAGAAAAAAAGTGCCTCATCACAGCCACACACTGACGAAGAAGGAGAAGGTTGGTCAATCCGAGAAAATCTTTTAGCAATGTAATACCAGCAGCACATTTATGTAAATAATGTCTTGATAGATAGAAGATTTGTCGAGTAATTTGCTGCCAGCAATAGAGTTGAGATTTGTGCGGATTTCAAGTGCGCTTAATCAAAGTTCAGGCTTTGGATAATTAAAAGTAAATCATTACAAACTGACAAGCGATATTCTGCAAATGATGCATTTCATTAAATTGAAAACCTTTTCGAACTTTGCTTATCTAATTAAGTTATATATATGAAACGTTTTCAAGTCATTTCAATATTTTTCACCTTATATGGTGCTTGATCAATCAGTTTCTAGTTGAGTTTGAGGTGATGTCAAGGAAACGGGTTGCTTACGAAATCCTTAAACGACAAGACCAAGGCACTTGAAATATAGCCACATATGGGAACAGATAATAGTCTGTAAATCACACAGAATGTTGAGAATGTTGAACTCAAGTGGATCGCACGCCATATAATCAATTGAATTAGGCTGAGATAAAGAAAGCTTGGAAACCTGGATAGTGTCTTTAGTTATAGATAGATAATGTAGAGCAGCCAGATAAGGAAATTATTTACGCGACTGCCAAATCAAATCAAGTATTTTCCGCTGATTAATTTACTTGACTAATTCCAGGATAGCTTTATTGATACTATGTGCACGGATCACGGTTCCACGACTATGAAGAAGAGCATTCATCATTTCTTTAAGCTGCACAATGGAGAGCTGAGTGGACGAGGTGTGCATCAGGAAATTTGCAGTGGAAATGCCGCTCTATGCTCGCCTGGGTGCCATATAACATTATGATCAGAACTACGCAGCCGAATTGAATCTAAAGAGCGTCTTAGCTATATTGCCAAGGCAACCAACTTGGAGCGTGAAAAGACCGAGCTGTGCCATTTTAGACACACGGATCTGGTCAATGGCGTCTTGGACAATCTCTTCACATGTGTGGTCATGATCTTTGAGGATAACTTTGTAAGTGAATGCAGTTGCAGTCACAGTAATCCATATAATCCATAAATAATTTTCTAGTACGGCGTGGAGGATAACATCAATGTGCTCGTGGAGCTGCAACCATTGATGTATCAGCTGCGCAATGTCACCTACTTGCCCTGGCGTAATGTGACCAATAGCTACAAGATGCGGGCAGCGGAATGCTCAAGAATCCAAGTGGACAACGCAAGCCCATCTACGGTAGCATTAACTATGCGTACGTGGAGAAGATTCGTCTTAACACGAGCAGCATTTACAAACAGGAGCATCAGCTGGAGAAGCTGCCGCTCCTCCTTGAACATCGTGGCTCTGTGCTGGAGTTGGATGAGGCGGGCGAGGGTGGACTCGATGTGCACGAGCAGGCGTACTTCGGACGCACAATGGATGCCAAAAGCGATGTGAAAGTCCAGATCACTGGACAGTGGGTGGATCAGCATCGTGAGTTCAGTGCCGACATCTATGAGTATTATGGCCATGGACTTATACGATTCAAGCTGCCAATAACTGGAGCGAGACTCACATTTGTGCGCATCGACGGCACTGAGCCCGTGTTTGAGGCTCCCGAGTCGAGTAATCTGGCCAAGGCTTCTTTGTTCCGGGACATGGACGCAGCACCTGCCAAACTGACTGTGAATGGCACAACGCAGTTCAACGAATGGGAGGAAGAGCAGGGATCCTCCTTTTATCCCTGGTTTGTCATTAGTTGTTTGCTAATTGGCATTGTATTGGTAATTGTTATCTACGGCATTGTTCGCGTTTACAACAAGAAGAACAAGCAAAAACAAAAGTATGAATTGGCCAATACAAATAATCAACAACCATGCGCCTAAAAATTAAGCAGATACAAATAATATTGTTGTTGAACTTTTTGAATTTCGATTTATTCAATATGATAAATCAATATATCGATAAGCGATGTTTTTACAAGCGGTCTGATTACAAGTTATATCGAGTTGAAATAAATACATCAAAAGTTGTCATTTTGTGTCTGTTCTCTATTGCTTTCTTTCCTGCTGAATAACAAAACATATATAAAATAAAAAATGCGCAAATTTTACTGTTTTACCGATATACCACTCGGATATTAAATTCAATTAACACGAAGTCGTATCACACTTTTTGTAGCACCTTATAAATTTATTAACCATGGCATGACAGTCCTTAAGTTTCCCCCACCGGAGCAGCTGTTATGTGAGCGTAAGAGGATGCGAGTCGCTGCTTGGACTGTTAATTATTAGCAAATATTTAAATGTGCCAACCAAATTTAATTAACTAAGTCGAACGACGTAAAAGTCGCAAAAATTGTAAGGCACAGTGAAATTTGTTATAGTGTGTGTGTGTTGTGCTTTTTAAATATCCAACGGCGCGGTGCTGAACATATCCAATTAGGTAAGAATCTACACTTTACAAAATAAAAACACTAAATAGCTGGCTATTTTACATTGATTTGCATTAAATTGTCATGCACAAATTGTAAAAAAAAGCTATAGTGTTATCGACAGGCGATATATTATATATATATCCCATCCATCAAAATATCCCATCCCTATCACAAAAAAGGACGATAGTCATTTTTATGTCATACCTATTATTAAAACCAGACCATAGGTGGCGTATTTATGCTTCGCAGACAGACAAAAGATGGCGCATTTTATGATGTAGCTCGAATAAAATATCTATTTTTTTTGTAAATTTAAAGCTTGACATATTTTAAGAAGCAAGTAGAGTTTTAAATATTTTTTAAATTAAAATGACATGCTTAAAATGTTAATTAAAATTGCGCGCCCTAAGAATATAGCGCGTGTGCTGACTGGTTAAAAGTGTCTACTTTATATGAGTGAGTTGGCAGCACTGCTTCCACGGTCACGCCACATACGCATATCTCACTCACAAACAGAAGACGGGGCGAAACAAAAAAAGAGCTATATGTGTGACGCGCTTGTGTGGGTAATCGTCGTTTCAGCTGCCTCGCGCATTCTGCAGTCGACAGAAGAAGACAAAAGCAGAAACAGCACCATTGCGGTTGCAAAGAAATTTCATTCATCGAATTTTTATTAATTTGGCACTGGTCGAAGTCTAGTTATTTCATTTACTTGCCAGAATAACCAACTGGTGCCCCGTTTGTTTTTGTTTCGCATCGTTTCAAAACAAACTCGCGGACGGTGCTTAAAATGTGAAATTTTTGCGTTTTTCGTTTGGAAATTGTGTGACGCGGCCATATTTAAAAAGAATTTAATGTCAAATATCGTGCAAAGACGAAGGAGCCCACTCAAATTATATAAATAGTGTTTGGGTAAGTAAAAAAGTGAAGTGTATTATTGAACACCTTGGATCAAAGTGCAACAAGTATGAGAAAATAGTTGCTAGAGTTGATTTAAATCCATAAATACGAATCAAAATAAATTTGTTTCGTTTACTGCGAAAGTAGTTAAAATATGATTTTTCGCTCGCACCAATACAAAGATGCTAAATTGTGTATACTAGTTGTCGTCGTTGTCGTATCGTGTTGACAGTATATTCATCTCGCTTGCTCCGACAGCGGCGAGTTGCCAGAGAGTTGGACGACTGATAGTGCTGCCAGAATAATTGACGCGCCAATTTCAAATTCGCTCTTATCAGCAAATTCTCATACTTTGTGCATTTTACAAGGCATAGTAGAAAATGACAGCAACAAGTGTTATTTATATCAATGCTTATAGAAGAAAGCTGCAATTAAAATACACCGTGAAGCTCTAGTTATGATGGACCGCAAGAAGGTGCTGGAATTGGACAAAATCTGTCGTGTATGCATTTCGGAACGCAAGGAAATGCGTCCTCTATTTAGCGAGAAGGTGCCAGAAATGCTGATGGATTGCACCAGCGTGCGTGTAGAGGCCGTCGAGGGTTGGCCCGACAAAATCTGCGTGCAGTGCGTCCATGCGGTCAGTCGGAATCATGCATTCAAGACCCTCGTCGAGCGCAGTGACAAAGAATTGCGGGAATATATCAAAACTCTGACGGTGCGTCTCGTCCAGGATGAGTCGCTGACACCGCAGGAGCGCAAGCAACAAAAACTGTTGCAGAAGCAGCTTAAGCAACAACAGCAACTCGAGGAGCAGCAACAAAAGCTGGAGCAAGAGATTCTCCAGCAACAGCAGCAGTTACAACAACAACAACAGCAGCAACAACAACAACAGCAACAACAACAGCAGCAGCAACAGCCTATTTTCCTGTTACAACAGCCTCAACAACATCAACAACAAAAGGTAAATAATTTTGATAAGAAATCTACTGAGATCAAGTCTAATTGTAAATGTCTTTGCAGTCGAGGACCAAATTGAAGCCACTCTTGCGCAAAGGATCCTCGACAGTCTAAGAAGCATTTGGAGGCGGCGCAATTGATGCAAGAGCCAGCACCTCCGCCGCCGCCTCCACCGCTGGTTACACATCAGCATCAGCAACAACAACAGCAGCAGATACAACAAATCCAGCTGCCTACACTGCAACCGGCGCCCACACACTGCTGCCCACGACAACAGCACAGCAAATCCTTTTGCCCAATGGCCAGTTTATAACGACGCAGATTGTGACGCCGCAGCTGGCACAAATCATAAGCACAGGCCCGCAAACGACGACGGCGACGACGCCACAACAGGGACAATTTCTGCCGCAACTGCTGCAGGCCCCAAATGGCCAAACATTGCAGATTGTGCAGCAACCAAATGGCACACAGACGCTACAACTGGTCCAGCTGGTTCCACAGCGCAGCATGGCGCCGGTAACAACAACGAATTGTACGACAGATATGTGTACGACGACGAGCAGCGGGGCGTCATTGGCGGATGCGGATGTGCAGCTGCTGGAGGATGGCGAAATGGATGATGAGGAGCTGGATGAAGTGTATGAGCAGCTGGACGGCAAGGGTCATACATTTGAGACGATTGTGCTGGATGATGAGCAACAGCAGGATTTTCTCAAAGAACATCAGCAGCATCATCATCAGGTGTTAATTGATGAGGATCTCACGCAGAGCGAAACCCAGGAGCACGAACAGGAGCTGGAGCAGGAGCATGAGCATGAGCATGATGAGTATTTTGACGAGCAGCTGCTGCAGCATGAGGATGGCGTAAAGCACGAGGATGAGGACGATGATAACTTCATTATTGAAGAGATACAGCTGGATGAGGATGATATGCTCGACGATGGCGATGCTGAAGTCGATGGGGATGATATGACACCTGTGGATGATTGTGAGTACATAACTGATGAACAGGATCACGGCGTCCTTGGTGGCGATGTGGATGATGAACTACACTATGCCATTATGGAGCCGCACGATGGCGATGTCAGCGCCAGTGACATTGAGCAGGCCTTCATCGATGTCGATGCGCAACAGCAGCAAATGCAGGAGCAACAGCAGCAGCAACAACAACAATCCGTTGAGCTGCATAGCATCTCGCTAGAGAATGCCGTCGTCGAGTTCAGCCAGGACACATTGGTGGCGCCTGCGTTGCAGGTGAGCAGCACGCCCAGTCCCACTCCTAGTGCAGCAAAGCGTGCGCGTCGTGGTAACCAACAACAGCATCAACAGGCGACGCAGGCGAATCTAGTGGAGCAGCCCTGCAATCATCACCAGCACAGTCCACCCACAATAAGCAGCAAACTGGCAGCGGCCAATTCCCGACAACTAGTACAAACCGCCTCAGTGATTGCGGCAGCTGGAGCTGATGATAATTACGAGATTGATGCCAATCTGGTAACGGAATTCATAAGGCAACACACATCTCCGCTGGGCTCTGGACGCTACATCTGTCATCTGTGCAGCACCGAGTTTCGCCAGTTCAAGGGATTGCAGAATCACATGCATTCGCACACCAACTGGATACGGGCCAATTGCAAGAAGCAACCGCAGTGCGAGATCTGCCTGAAGAGCTTCAAGGGACCAGGCATGCTGCGCATGCACATGAAGACGCACGACGCCGAAACGAGTACGCCCCTGTGCAATATATGCAATCGCACCTTCAAATCCAAAGCGATCCTCTACAGGCATCGTCAGACGCATCAGCAACGTGCCTATTGCTGTGGTGTCGCCAATTGCCGTAAGAATTTCTCGAATGCGGCCAATCTGCGCTGGCACGTGGAGCGCAAGCATCCGGAATGCGTTGAACCGTTCTACAAATGCGGAGAATGCTCTACACTGTACGACAATATTGACAGCCTGCAGCACCATGTTGAGAATACGGATCATGGCAGTAATAGCGGGGATCAACTGATCGCGACGAGTACCAGTGCTGCTTTTAGCGGAGCCGTCAGCATTGTCAGCAATGGAACGGATATCTCCAACATGATTGCCGCTGCACCGAATGCTCTCGGCGGCCCTGGTGCTCCTGTTGATACCCATGCCGTTGTCGTTGGCTCATCCGGGGAAATGTATTTTGTGACGCAGGCGTAGCCAACACAGTTTGCCGCTATCGGCAATTCCGAGTGCCTGCTCGGCATGTAGATCCTAATTGTAACAGATTTTTATACATACATCTATCTATCTATCTATATAGTATATATGTGTGTGTATATACGTTGTATATATATTTTTGTACTAGCCTATATTCATAGTTTATACATCCATTGCAATCCTAGTTGTCTCTGTCATTGTAGCTTGTTCGTAGTAGTTCCATCGCTCGTACTCTCGAATTTAGTACACGGCGAACATTGTAAATTAATAATCATAATAATAAACTAATTGCCGTATAGATATAAGTTTTAGGATTATGCCAGAAGCCGCAATGCTTTAATGAAATACTATTTGTAATTAATTAATTGATATATGGCTATGGACCATGTGAAGAAAATCTATTCATTGTGGCTAATAAATGGTTATTACCAGTGGCGTCGTTATAGCCACCTATTTTTTGGATATCGGACTGGAATTTTTAGACTAAATTTTTCGGCTTGGTTTTCATTGTTGGGCATTAATTATTACTAAAAACTGTTTTAATTGCAAATAAAACTAAATAACTACATTATAGATATACCTATTGTTTTCCATTTATATAAAGTCGTTTTTCTGGGATATTGGGTTGCTAGGTCAAAGAGTTGACAAACTTCCAACTGTCATAACTTAATCAAAACTGACCCGATTTTCAATCGGAATGTCATTTTGATCATGATTCGATCTCTATGAATTTAGAAAATTTGATTATTTTTCAACCATCATAGTCATGGTTCCACGTTAATGGTAAGGGTCCACCTATGAAATTTTGAAAATTCAAAATTTTTAATCTCAAGTTCTTACTTTTAATCAAATCTTTCTATCGTAATTTGTATAAAACGACACTTTCAACTTGATTCTGAGGCCTTTCATTTTCTTGTAAAAAATCATGTAAAAATTAAGAAATATTTTGACTTGTAAGTTGCTAGATCCAAAGTCTAACTAACTAAATACTTTCATTCCATTTCCATTTCGATAATGTTTTAGCCTGTTAATTTATTCTGCATCCAAAATTATTTATATTTTTCAAGTTTTTTTTTTATAAATCTAGATATTAACTTCGATGTTAATAAATTGAAAGTTATTATCTTTTTTTTATATAACAAAGGTACATTAAAAAAAAAATAAACGGCGAAAACTTAGTTGAGCACCTTATATTTCCACACAGTCGGTACATTTGTTATTCGCTTAACAAATGAGCTAGAAAAAACCCGACAAAACAAAACAAAATTGATCCGAGAGAACGTCACCAATCAATTCAAGGTCTCTTCCCTCATCGATTCTCCCCAGAGACACGTGTCAAAGCGGCAATTGGTGGGGATTACAATTGAACAGTTGTTTCTCTTTGTTGTCCACAGGTTATTATGTGGGATTGTACCTGTGCGGTAAGAAAATGCCTATTAACAAAATTGTAAAACCCATATGACACTAGGCATTAGACTCTAAAGTTAAGAGTTAGACTTCAGAGATTTAATATGCAATAGCTTTAGCTGCTGTCACGCTTCAATTTACTAAAACATTTAAATTGCTGGAATTTTCAGATATCACCATGCACCGTAACTTAAAGTTCAAAAACAACACTAATTTTCTGATTTGTAAACATTATAATAAGTGTTATTCCGTAACTTTTATTTAAATAAATGGTATTGGACTTTGCAGTACAAATTTGAATTAAAAATTATTATTATTATAAAAGTTAAGAATTTAAATTTTTCCCGATTTTGTCTATAAAAAGAAGAATATAAACTTTGGTGTAATTATTGTTGAATTTTACCTTTGTAGCTCTTATTTTCGTCCACTGGTTTTTATAAATTATCATATTAATTAAAATATGGGTTTACAAACAATTTATTAAAATTAAATTGTAGCCTTATTGAATAGAATTAACTACATTCTTTCTCAAATTAGAATCAAGGGGGTTTTTAAAATTCCCAACTTATAGAGATTTTAAAGGCGGCAACTAGACCGCATATGATAAATACGTACATACTTCTATAATATGACTCGTCTTAAATCCTGTAAGTCAAGTTTTGTTTGAATTTATTGCTCCATCAGAGCGCTAAATCTGCAAATCCAGCTGTGGTTACAAAGTTTGCACAATACACGTAGACTGTAATGGGATCTCTTTAAATGAGGCGTAGCTGTTATCCAAGTCAGGGAAATAGAATATACGCAATTCAAAAGCCAAAGTAGAACATCTGTGGGGAGTGTGGAGTTTACATTGTTGTTGTTGTTGTTCTGTTTATTTTGTTTAGCATTTGGGGAATCCAACCTTCACCTAATGCGCAGCGTGTAATAGTCGAACACACTTACATACATAAGTTCTTTCTAGGCCATTTTACAATTTCTGCAACGCAGTTGAATAATTTCTTTAACATAAATTATATATCAAGTACCTTTCTATACTGGCAAGATTTGAGATATGGTTTTGGTCACACGCTTCATTAAATGTTGGGGTCTATAAATAATTATCAGATGATAAACTGAAGTGCACACTTTCTTAAAAACTTGGATTACATGTGTCAATAATATTGTCTAATTTGATAATTATTATTAATTAGCGAAACTTTCAATAAAATATGTGAAATGTTGATATCGTAAATCCCATCAATTTTTAATTATTAATGACGACAATTCTTAACTTGACATGGCGCCTATCTAGTGCTCCTAGACAATGATTAGATAAGCAGTTCCTCCGTTTCCATTTCATTTTTGCAAATATCTAACCATGGGGTAAATAATAAAATAATTGCCGCTTCGAGTGGTGCGTGACTGAGAACGAGTATGTTGGGAATCCCAGGTAGTGAAATAATTATGAGGTTGTGCGTTAAGTAGTTCCGAAAATCGATAATGCGAAAATTGTAGAGAGAGATTCCCTTTTTAGGAATTGGCGTGACTTTCACTTAACATTCGTTTAAACATGATTATCTTCTATTAAGATACTTTGAAAAGTATATGCAAAATATTAAATATTAGCTAGTTTTCTGGGCCCTAAATTACAATTTGTTTGCTCATAAAATATCTCAAATAACCGACAAGCCTCAACATAAACAAGCCAGATTGCTTAAGTTTATATTGCTTGAGCAGCAGTTTCTCTATACTTGTGTATCTTTCTTTTAACTTCAAAAAAAGTTTATTTATTTTCTACTTGTAAAACATTGTACAATTTTAAAAATTTATCAGTGAATTGTTGTACCATAAGTAGCAACCATGTCTCATTCATATTCATAGTAATTTCATTTATTCATAATAATCTATCTGTAACATACTTACATTTTGTTACCCTTTTTATAGGGTATGAAAAACTCTTTTGGCTAAGCAGCACATGCAATGTTTATACAGTCATTTCCTTGAATTTATACAAAATGGAATCTGGGGCGTCCTTGAACTTTGAGGCTCGGCCCACATCCCACCAACATTCTGTAGGCAAAAACCCATGAGTCTTTTGCCCAGGCACAAGTTATGCGAGTGCTGTAAAATAAATATTTGAAATTCTAAATGCTTATAAATAAGCAAGCAAATGCTATAAGTGTGTGCGCAAAGTGTAATTGAATAAATAATGAGTGTGGTAATTTTCAGTTTTTACCGCACTTGTTAAATTATATCAAAATTAATTGACTTGACAAGCCAGAAAATATAGAAAGTGTACATATATACTTTGAAAGAAAAATATTTTGATATGATATCGTTTGGAAAATTCCTTTGATATTATTAATAATAATGAAATGCGAAACATGTTTATTGAACATATAAACACGCATACATAAAGTGTTGGCAAATAGAATAAAAGTATTTATTATTTCGTGCTTCGAGCATGAATAATAAATAATATATTAATTCGTGTATTCTGGTTGAATTAATTATTAACGTCATCAGTTTAGCGTCACTGTTGCTTAATTAATTGTAAGTTTTTTTTTTTCCATGCTAAATTTATAAATGATTAATGCAAAAACTTGCTGAATTGCTGTAGTTCTTATGATATAGTAAGCATATTGCTCAAAAGCTATTCCCATTCATACAAATATTAATTCTATTGCTAAATAAGCTACATAATGGGCTTAATGCATTGATTTGTTTATGTTTTCCACTAACTGCTGACTAAGCAGCTTTTTGTTTATGTCATTTAAACGATGAAGAATCATTCTTTGGCCGCTTTGTGTTGCCGGAAGAAACAAAGAAAGCAGAATGGAAATCTGTTTACAGTTCAGTTCATTTGAGTTGAGTTCAGTTCAGTTCAGTTGAGGAATAAATGCTGGCAAAGATCTATTGCTGACTGGTGCTGATTACGTATACGCACTAAGCGGATCGTTTGATGTAGGTTCTGGTTCGACGGCATTTCAAATGACTCTCGAGTCCCGCCCCCTTTCCGAAAGCTCTTGCCATTGACGCAATTGAAAAGAAAAACAAACATATTCATTGCGATTTTACGGTCCCAAACTGCACGACATTAACAATAATTCGAGTACTTAGCTATGAGCAGTCGCATTAGTCTTCTATATATACTTTTGTTTTTATTTTTGCTGACACGTATGTAGATTTTCCTTTTTTTTTTTTTGCTTTTGCAACAACACGATTCTGCAATTCACACTATGATTGGCACATTGTTTTTAGCTTTTCGCTACGTGGAATACCTTACAAATTGTTGACAAATGGCGTTTAAGTATTTTGTTTACTAAACTACATGACTTTGTCAATCAGAAAATTTTGAAACGCTTTCAATTAACTACCAATTAAAGATGTAGAGCATTCAACTGTCGAATAGGCTTAAATGCCTGCTTGCATTCATTTCTTGTATTTATTTATTTTTCTTATCGTTGGCATTAAATTAAACTTGATCTACATAAGCATGAGTACACATTAATGTATGTAGATGTGTGTGTCTATAGGTAAGTACATATGACACACAAATATTTATAGTATAATTCATATAATTATAGTCTGGCTGCAGATTTGGTAGCATTATTTTTAGTATCGTCGTAAATTGAAATCGTATTTGCGTCGCAATTTCGTTTCCGTTTGCCAACAAGCTTATAAAAAATGGGAATTATATAAAATAAAATAAATAGAAATAAAAAGAAAAAGAAAACATTATTTGCCCCTCGTGTATGTATTCCTATGTATGTATGTATGTGCCCATGTGCATAATGTGGGCCACACGACTCGCTGTCGTTGGCATCTGCTATTGACATTGACTCATTCGGTCATGAATTTCTCTTTTTTAATTTTTTTTTGCTTAGTTATTCTCTTGCCATGTGTCTTATTTCGAATGGGTATCACATGTTTGTGGTTATTAGCTGTAGTTGCATAGAGATGGAAAGCTTTCAGTAACTATTGCCTACTTATTGGAGCTGGAGCTGATATCCCTGCTGTGAAAGGGGCGTGACGAGTCGTCAACAAAACATTTATCATAAGTTTGTGCCTCTCATTTCATGTGTGCTGCCCTTGCCGGCAACTCATGCCCTGGGCATGGATACACTATTGGCATTCTTCCAAATATCTGCCAGACCGCCCACGGGTTTGTGTGGCAACTTAGTTGGCAACAGCTGCTAATAAAGTTCGGCTAGTTTGGCATGGTCAGTGTTCGCTCTTCTATAGATTCGGCAAATCAAAATTGTAAACTAAAATCCGTTGGGTGCCATTGCCAATGGGTTTTTCTCTTTTCTTTTTATGTCTTTTGTTTATTTCAATACACACTGTGTCCACACTCTTAACAAATTTCGCCCTAAAACAGCATACAAAAGGGAACAAACTTTATTTCAAGAAATTTTTTTGTTTAATGAAAAACTTACTATAACTTGGAATGGGTATTCTTCAAGATAAAAAATACTTTCTTAGATTTAGGACAAAATTTTTGGAAAAAATAAAAAAAAGAAAGAAGAGAAAAAAAAAAGCATTTATTCAAAAATTTGGTGGCGAATATTTTATAGCTGAGAACGTTTTTGTAGATCCTTAGAAGTATGAGAAATATTTTCCATAAACATTGAAAATATTCCTAATTTTTTTTTTAAATATAAGAACCTTTTTTCCTAAATTTGTATCGAATATTGTATTTAAAGGCATTTTTAATTGTATAGCAATTTACTTTAATATGGAAAAATTCTCTAAGTGCAATAGAAGCTTGTATCATTGGCTGCCTCGTGCCGGCGCTTGTGAATTTCCCAGCTACCAATTCCTGTGACGACCACTTGCCCCATGCCAAGGCGGCCAGGCGTCCAAGAGTCGTGGCTGTTCACGGACTCAGCTCGTGGTTGTTTTATTCCGGCAACGAGTGACGTTACGGCCAAGATAATCGGGAGACACCTACATACATAGGTTTCTTTCGTTTTAGTCGAGTAATCTCTAGCTAAATTACTTGAATTTCTTACAATTCTTTCGTATTGTATTTTTGGCCACATTTCTATCTATACATCACTCAAAGTCAAGGTCATTGTAGTATTTCGACACGAAAATGAAATATTTGGTAGCATCATCTAGAGGTGCCTACAAGTAAACCTACTAATGATAAAATGTCAACGCCTTATTACTTAATACATTTATACATACATATATATTGTGGTATTTAATTAAAAGTATTTTAATATAATTTAAAATATTTCTATAAAGCGCTGCCAACAATTTCCCAAGATTTCTTTTAGAGCTCAAAGTGCTAGGCAAGAATTTTGTGAGGGAATCAAAATCGAAAATGTTTCTGCTTCAAATAAATTAGTCAATTTAATGGAAAATAATCAATATAAATATGAAATAAGTCAGCAAGGTCGACTAAGTGATACACTGTACACAATTCTCACTTACAGGTGTGTTTTACAAAATGTTCTAAAGATTTTGATAGCTCAACTAAATTGCTTTTTTTAGGGTCGGAAAAATTAGCTGCAGTAAATTTGTGAATGAATTTAATTATGGTCAATAGTTATAAAATTGTATAAAGGCTTTACACAAATACTTCATTGCATTTACTGATTTTTGAAAGCTTTTAGCGTTGCTTTTGGGTTGTTAAAGATTTGTAAAACATGCCTAATCATTTAATGATTAAGAAAGCAATTAGGCTTGCCTGCTTCTAAAACAATTAGTATACGGTATAACAAATCTTTTAATAAATTGAGCTGTTTCGTTTAGTTAAGGATTTACGAGTAAGTCGGCAGATCACCTACAATAAATCAGTTGCACAATAAGTAGCTTAAGTGAAAGCAGCTGATGTTATTCACTCAATTTACGTGTACTTGCATTGTGAGTCACATTATTGGCTAAACACAAATAGGTAAAAATTTATTGTTATTGCAAATTTCAATTGCTGTCGCAGTTTGGCGACTGTTTTCAATTAAACGCGCGTGTTTTCAATAAATTTCAGCCACCGAATCCGTATACTTACCCCTATACCAGATACATATACAAATACAGATACAGATAGATAGGCAGGCACTGAGTGATACTGCTGCTGTTACTATCAAGTGGTAATGGAAATTGAAATTCTAGTATTACTAATTCAAATACAAATGCAAAAACAAATTAAATTCATAAGTAAGAGGATAGGAAAACAAGAAAACAATTGCTATTTTGCACGCATACGAGTTTGGTTTGTGGAAATTGCCAATGTTGACAGAGCAGCACTTCAATTTGCTAATGTAAACTCAATGCCACATCGAAAGATAGAGAGGGAGAGTCAGTGGAAGGGAGAGGCAGCAGTTATGTGACCTGCAACATAGCCTTGCATCTCCACTTGCCACCTACAACGGCCCCGTCCTTGAGATGCAAAACTGAGCCTGTATTAGAATTCCAATTGCCACACGTCCATCACATGCTGTCTGCCCCGACGAAGGTCTCATTAATCAGATTACACTATGGACATTACTCTATATTAGGGGCAGCCCTTGTGTCTGGCAATGTTTGCATAAGTTTGCGGATTACAGGCTATTTATATATTTTTAATCTCTTTTAAATAAATTGCACAATTCAAGTCGTTTCAAAGATTGACATGATTTCGCTAACATGCACAGACACACCCCCTTTCTCCCCACGCCTCCCATTTATGCCAATTTTTGAGTGACAGCTTCCCTTAACTGTCAGCTGAATTGGCCTGGTCCACTGTATAGCGATAATGACTAATGCACATCGGATGTGATAGCCAAATAAGCGCAAATATATGAATAAATAAGAATATTCCCGACGAATACATACGGCAGAGAAATACCCTGTTTGAAGGCATAAGAAATTGACATATACGGCAGAAATTATTGTTGATACATTTTTATAAATCAGATTCAAGTTTTTTATTTTTTAACTTTTTATACAGCTTCACAAAGTTAATACACCTGTTTTTGCAAAATTCCAATGGGTAGAATGCAAATATTATGAACTTGCAAATTGTGAGTGATTATATATTTACCTGAATAAATATGTACAATTTTCGACTGACAAACACAACACAATATTTGCATATGTACATAAATAATTGTGTTTAAGTAGGCAAATAAATAACGACACTTGTAAACTAATTAAGAAACTTTGCAACAACAAGCGCTTTAGTTTATTCTACAATCGTAAGTCACGTGAATACAAGTATCTTGTAAGATTTAAGTTCGTCTAGTAATTAACAAATAATTTAAAATATTCAAAATTATTAAGTGAATAAAAATTAATCAGAGACAATTAAAACTAGAACACCAATAACTTTGTCAAAACTTATCTGTTTGCATTGCGAATTGTTAATTTTATCATTCTTTGGCCTCTAATTTGAATCTGTATCAAAATTTTACTTATTTAAATTTTTTAATTTTTTTTCGATTATTGTCCACTTTTTTCATACCTTTGCCTTGACATTTTTTCAAAAACCGATTTCTTTGAGAAATGTAAATTTTATTAGCCAAAGCAGTGCAAAGTCAGCAGGCAGTGATTTAATGCGTCACTGCAGCTGATCGCTGCAAGCAGTGCATGTGTCTGTACCAGTATGTAGTGCATGTGAGAGAGCATAGATAGTGTGACTGTCTCTGTTATCGTTGACCTTCGTGTCACGCTTCGTCTGCCGTCACAAGGGGCGCACTTTTGTGTGCTCAATTTGCAGCCCTGATGCTTTTGAAAAAGTCCTTTAGCTTGCAGTAGCTGCAGGCAGTGGCAGCGACAACAGCCTCCATTCAAAGCCAATGTCAATGCCAATGTCAAGGATGTAAATTCTGGTAACAATGGAAGCGAACAATTCATACGGCGCCCACTTGGCTGCCCTGCCCAGAGGGGGTCAAAGAGCACCAAGAAGCTTCTTCTCTCAGCGCCACGGAACGAATAAATTATAATATGCAGTAGGGTCACAGACACAATGGCCACAAACTAACAATGTAAGAGCCTTGGGGCCCAAAAAGCTTAAATGCCAAATATAAATGTGAAGTGGAAGAAAAAGCGTGCCATGACAAGCCTAAATACCAAAAAAAAATAAAAATAAAAAGAGATATTTTACTCTTTGATTTAATCATAATGATATTGCTCTATAACACTAATTATTTTTAAATTATGTTCCGCTTTTTAATCGTGACTTGCACATAATTAATAAGTAGAACTCTTAGTACTAGGATGCTGATTAATATTAAAATTTTTAAATGTATATTATATTTTATATATATAGATTCAACAATCTATCGATGCAGACTGATTTAGCTTATCAGCGCTTGGATAGGAGGCGGGGTCAGAGGCATTTTTGCTCCATTTCCGCGTATTTCTGAAATATGCGTCATTTCCATCTCTCTCTCTCTGTCTTTCTCTTTTTATCAGTACCATTGTCTCGTCATGATAGGCTCTCTGACGGTTTTATTTTGCTCCGTGTGATGTAAAAATATGAAATTGTTGCGTCACTTGTTTAGCATTTATCTTTTGACAGGACAAACGTTTGCCCATCAAATTTATATCCGAAACGTGCCAAAATAAAAAGGCTGCTTTTGTTCTAGCCAGAAAACTAACTTCGTCATCTGCTCACGCGATTTTGTTATTATTTGTGGAGATATCACCACCTGGACACAAACACTTTTCACTTTCGGTGCAATTGCGTTTGTATTTGCAAGTGCTTCGTTTGTATCTTTTTGTAGTGTGAACTTTACTACAGACAACTATTTGACATTTTTGGTATAAAGTTCTATAAAAAGACGCAACAATTGTAATGGGGAACTACCCTAAGAAGCTATTATTACCATGTGAAAATAGAAAATGTTTATGTATTTAAATGACACACCAATTTTATAATGAATTTTATATATGGATTATATTATTTTTATAGTTGTAAATTATTTTCAACGGATATACAATATCGTCGATAACACTTTCTGCGTTATTATTTTATCTGACTCAGGTAACTTTATTTCTCATTATATACAAATATATAAATATAAATCTTATATGGAAATTATTGACAGCTCGAATTGCTTGAGCGTTTATCAATAATATTGCAATTTAATCTGAGGCAACTCTCCGTTTTCAGTCAAAGCTGAAATAACAGTGGAATCTGCCGGTTGTTGCTGATATGACTTTTGGGCGATCTCAAAGTGAATTGCCAACTTGTAGATAGGCGACAGAGTGTGGAATTGAACATGGCGTAAGGTTGATAAGATGTGAACGATAAGAGGTGGCTGGCTAGTCAACAACATCTGTTATTGTATAAACCACAAATTAATTAGTTAGGGCCCCCATATTATTCACAAAATCGACGCGGAAGCGTTGCAAGTGTGGAGAGGGCAACGCAGGTTGTTATTATCCCCGTTAGCTTCCGTTAGTAAATATTTGTTATGGAATTTTTATTGGACAAACAATTGGAGAGGAAAAAACAATTTGCCAAGATTTTTACAATAAATATTTATTACGTTTTATAAACCTAATAATAAATTAATTATAAGCTCAAATGTGTTCAGCTTTGCTGCAGTTACAAAAATAAACACTTGAGTTGTTGACACGTGCGATTAGATTTCAAGATTTGCAAATAAATTTAGTTTTTATTGCAATTCGACTAGAGTTCAAAATGTTATTCTTATTAATCCCTTTGTAATCGTTACCTGTCAACTGCATCCGCATCTTTAATGGCGCCTGCTTTGCCCACTTGCACCTTAAAATAAGGTACAAAGCTCTATTCCAGCTCAGTCTGATTCAAACCCAACCAAATTTAATCAGTGCTGCCAGCTTTAAGGAGAAAAAAGCTACTTCTTGGATAACATCTTACCTTGATTGATTGCAAGCACTTTTACACAGATTTAATAAAAAATAGCTACATTTTCGTCTGATACCAATTTTAAAGACTTTTTAGCAATTGAACTTTGAAAATAACCAGAGCTAGCTATAAAATAGCTAAGTTGGCAACAGTGGATTTAATGCAACTGCACCTGCTCTTAAGACTCTGTGAACACTCTTTAAAAGTGAGTAGCTGTTAGCGTATCTAAAAAATTGAGAGCGCAGCTGTCAGAAAAGTATCTGAGAGCGTGAGCAATGCTATATGCGTTGCTGTTCACACACACAGCTAAGCCTTATGCGAATGAACAAGTGTTGCGTTGATTATACTGTTGTCTCAGTCTCACTCACAGCTAGTGTATGGGTCGTTGGCAGTGCTGCCTAGTCGGTTCGACAACGCGAGCAACTAAAATCTGCCTGCTGAGGCATCTGAGAAATATACTGCATTCAGTTTACGCTCTCAACTCGCTCGGAACGGACGTGTCCAAAACTTGGAATTGGAAAATAGTGATAAAGTGCAAGTCGCGCAAAATAAGCCTAAATCGCGCGTGTGAGAAAATCAAATTTAATTAAGAAGCTAAAATTGTATATGTACTACATATATATGTATGTGCATAAATTCAAAGCAGAAGCCAAAGTGTAACTGTGCTGGTCTCCCGCCCAGTCTGTGTGGCCAGAGCGAGTGTGATACGTGCGTGTGTGTGCGTGTATGTGTAATTTGTACAACACACAAATTTTCACATACGAATTCGATGTGAAAAATTGAATTAACAAATTTGTGTGCACATGCAAATGAATGAAAACTGATTTATAACCTAATCATTTTAATTGCAAAACTTCAATCACTGCTTAAGTGTCTCAAGAAGGTAAATTTTCATTTTATCCAACAAGAAGCAAAAACGTTTAGAAAATATTTTTTTTTCTGTTGCGTGCCCTTTGTAAATGTATTTGTGTGCGTGCCTGCGGTTGTATTAGTGAACTTTATTTAATTTTTTGATGTGTGCTGTAAAAATAGCCAAGAGCCAAAGAGCAAGCGACGATGAAAAAAATGGGCAGCAACGGCCACGCAAGAGCAGCCAAAAGAGAGTGAGTGTGGGAGACGAACCAAGAGCGTGAGAAACTGAGAGTGAGAGAGCGTAAGAGCGTAAAAACGACACGAATCGTCCGTTCAAGTGGTGTGTTTTTTTTTTCCTATTTGTTTCTTTTTATTGTCGCCGCCGCTGCTGCTGCTGCTGTTTTGCTATTTGTCTTGATCTTTTGTTTTGAATAGGGTTATTTTGTTGTTGTTGCTACGATAGTACGTGTATTTTATCTGCTTTTCAACTGCTGTTTTTGTCGTCATCGTCATCGTCATCGAAATCGTCGGTTGTTTTTTTTGTTGTCTGGCAAGTTCCGAGTAATTTAGCTGTCCCACAGCTGCTTTTTGTTTTGATATGGGAAATTTATAATCAAAGCGAGCGTGTGTCTGTGTCTGTGTGTGTGTTTTTTTGTGGATGTAATTGTGAATATATTATTAACACACTTAAATTCCAAAACTCGTTTCAGATTTGGTTGCTTGCGCTTGCAGCTGCCAAAAATCATGTAAATTTTGCGAATTTCAAAAAAATTCCCTTTAAGAAACAAACATTCCAATAAATGTAATATTATTATGTGATCATCATAGCCGTTATCTGTCTACTTGACATGTTTCTCTTTTTAAACGATGTTTTATGTAGAGCTCTCTCAATGTGCATGACTAATAACCGTTTTAATTGTACGATTCTCCAATACTTATTGCAATTTCTTGCGGATATTTCATTTCAAGTTGTTCGCTCTTTTATCGCCATTCGCTACATATGGCTTTCTTCATGCCATATATGTTCATTTGTGTGCACAAACACACATACCTTTTTTTCTATATGTAGGCCTAGTCTGAAAGTTTTGCATTAAATTATTTATAGATTAAATATAGACAGGTTATTGTTATTCGCTATAAGCTTTATTAATTGAATTTAATGATAAGATATAGAAATTCGTCATAGTACCAGGAAAACAAATTTAATTTTTCTGTGTGTCTCTTAAAAATAAATTCCAATCGCTTAAGATTTCGTCATTTTTAGTGTTTTTTGTATATACTTCAAAAGAAATATTTAAAAATTAAACATTTTATATATATTGGTATGCAGTAATTTTAAAAATATCAACAGACTTCTGGTATTTCTTGTGGTTTCCCATCTACTTCTCTCTGTATCTCTCTCTCTTTCTCACTCTCACTCTCTCTCTCTCTCTCTCTCTCTCTCTCTCTCTCACTCTATCTCTCTCTCTCTCTCTCTCTCTCTCTCTCTCTCTCTCTCACTCTATCTCTCTCTCTCTCTCTCTCTATCTCTCTCTCTCTCTCTCTAACTAAAACTCTCCCTCTCTCTCTCTCTCTGTGTTTTGTTGTTGCTATGCTGAAATTACTTGTTGTCCTCTTTCTCAGCATTCAATCTCACTTATCAGCTGCTGATAACACAGCTCTAGGCAGGCCTTTTTTTCGTAATTTGATTTACAAATTGCTCTAATTTAAAAATTTTCCTACACGTAAATTGAAGAAAAACACAAATTTGAGCTTAATGTTTACATCTTGCTAAACAATAATAATATGGGTAAAAAATGAGGCAACTTTTTGATTACTCGTATAACTCAATGGAGCGAGGTTTTTGCCATTGTACTGGATTTTTGACATTGTGTTTAATGAATTTAATAAACATTTACTTAGCAATTTGCACAAATTTATTGTTGTGGCTTCCGTTGGGCTGTCAAATTCAACGGCCTCAAGTTTAAAGTTCCAAGTGGGAACTTTGTGCCCCAAAAACGTGCATTACTTGATATATTATATTAAAATCATATTTATATATATAAACCGCTTGCAATAGTAATGTAAGATATTACAATTCTTTACAATTTGTCATATAAATCTAAAATTTAATAAGTATAATCATTAAACCTGGAAGAGAGAAATGTTACCTCACTTTAAAACTGATTTTAGTCCAGTACACAGAAGGAATTTTCTTTTCCTTTTTTTGTTTTTATACATATAAATTTCTTTTTTTTTACTGGGTATCTAAAGTCGAGCACTTGTTATTTGTTGTTCTAAATAGTCAGTAAATCTACTACCAGGTAATTTATAGTCTGGCAATTATTTAGTAGTAATGAAATTTAAGCATACATACAAAGATATATTGAAATATATAGATATACTATGTATATAGATACATTTGTATCTTTGTTGCCTCCACTTCTGTTGTGACTGACACACGCTCTTTTGCGTCTTGTTCTGCTTTGTGTTTTGCTTCTTCGCATTTGTTATTATTGATAATAAAAACGCGTTGTTTTAACTTCGATTTGAATTCCAAGTTTAAGATTTAATTAAACGCAAATAAAATGAAAATTTCAAATGATTCGTAGGCTCAGTTTTAAGGTGTTTTAGCAGCTGTTTTTGTTGCAGTTGCTGTTTCAGACTTTCTGCCTTGATATCTGCTATGGGTTGACCTACTTTTAGGCCATATACATAAAAAATTTATATATATATGTGAGTATATACATTTCACATTGCTGTGCTGCATGGGAAGTGGTTGGCTGTGTTTACTTTCATTTTAATTGCCATCAAGAGCTGTGAATCCAAATTTGTTTGTGGCCCAGTTAAAGTGAGACAGGAATTTGGTTAGCATTGATAAGAATTGCCATTGTCTGTTTTGTAGTCTGATGTTGAGATTCTGACTCAGCTGGATTTCCTATCTACGTCGCAATTGTTGCTTTCTCTGTCTGAAGTTCACAGTGCTCAATAATCATGATCAAAGTGATCAAATTGTTAAGCACGCATCTAAAATCGATTATAGCCTTGAGTGTGTTCCGTGTTCCATCAATTGTTGTGTCGCATTCACTTAACAGTTTCAATTGACGCGCTCGTTCATTGCGCTATAAATATGACAAGTGTTACCCTAAAGCTGCAAGTGTTTTAAAAATATCTTCGTATTGTTTAAATATGAATACGAATAAGTCCAAGATTTGGACAGCAACAACGATAAGCGATGCGTTCAGTTGAGTTCATAAACTTTTGGATCAGTTGCCAGATACGCCAACAATGCCCGATCGTTGACTGCTTCAAGTTAATGACACCATGATTACGTACTTATCGAGAAGATCCACCCCTCCCTCTCACACCCCCTCGGCACATTCGTCATAACAACAGTTGCCGAGTGATTCCCAGAAATCAATACATTTTCTCTATATACGTAGGTAGATAATTACCCAAGTAGCTATCTAGGAAAGTATCTATTGTTTTCACTGATAGCATAGATTAAAAGGCGCGCCGTCTGACCTTTAGCTGCCGTCTAATGTAAATAGCTATAAATAGCCGTAAAAAGCACGTACCAAGTACCTGCCAGATTAAGATACAAACACTGTTAAAGATACGGATACGGATACAGATGCAGTCGCAGATACAGATACATTTGTAGATAAAGCTACTGTTTTATTACTTACAGCAAATATGCATTACAATATACATTTGATATATATTTTTATGACGTCTGTTGCCGACTTCTGTGTTAATTTCGTTTATTTGCATTAACTCAGGGTAGGAGGCGGGGGCGTGTAATTGGTGACAACAATTGGAGCGTGTCGTCACTTTGTAATGCCAGACAAATGCGCAATTTGCAGATTGTGCGATTTTCGCAAGTCGATTGATATTTGTCAAACGATAACTTAATTATTTGAGCATTTGAACAATTGAACAATTGATAACTGCAGCTATCAATATCAATGACCGCACTCTCATGCCGTTCCACGTGCCACACGGCTGACTGATCATGAGCACGAGCAATGGAATTCAATTAAGAACACGCTTCATTTAACGCTTCTAATATATATTTACATATATTTATATATATGTAAATACTCGCGCATTTACTCGTTCCATGGTTGACAGATCGTTTTGATTGCGATGAAGATTGTCGGCTGAGTAGATCATCTAATTGTGAGTTAGTTAGTGCGACTACGCTTCAGATAATTTATTATGCATCATTGGATTGTATTAGTCTTGGCAACTGTCAGTTGTATTGAGTTCATCAGCTGATTAGTCCTGTCCTTTAAGAATTTTTTAAATTTGATTTATTTTATATTTTTTTCTAATGCTTAAGTTTATAAAGATTATTATTTAATTACATCGGCAATATTTGAGAAGTAATACTACTTTTTGTTAGTGCAGTTAAGAGGTCAGTTAAGTAACTGAAAGATATTTCACGTAAAATGTATAGAATTGAATGCGAAAAAAATATAATATTTCAGTTAAATGGACTATGAAAAACGGCCAAAAGAATACCTAATTTTTGAAACAAATAAGTATTACAAAATTTGTTGTTTTCAGCTTTATTCTAACTTTCTCTACGAAATTATCGCTTTTGTAACTATGTATTCTATAAATATTATCCAGTCAAACTTTTAGTTGAATTTTTGTTGAGAATCATATGAAATTGTTATATCATCAGTGATCATTCAATTTCTCACTCGCATACAATCAAAAACCGGAACATGCTCGTAGTTATTAGCATTCCGTGTTCCGATGAGGAAATGACATTGAACCCGCTTGACATCTGAGCGGAATGCCCAAGTGCATGATGAGATCTCTGAGATCAGTGAATTAATCGCGTGCAATGTCAGCTGCAATCTCGAATCTCATGGTGTGTGCATTGAGAATATACTCGGAATATTCGTAACCGGTTACTTGATCGGGGATTTTCACATGCTTAACCCAATTGTAATTGTAATTCTCGTTTATCGTTTCAGATACAACAACGGATTTCCCATTTTTGCCAAACGGGAAAACTGCAGCAGCAGCAGCAGCGGCAACAACAACAACAACAACAACAGTAGCAGCAGCAACAAACAACTTGTTAAACTGTTTCGCGAGGCAGGGAATGGTATATTTCTTGGGGGATTGGGGCATGGGAGATTCTGACTTGTCGTCATATCAGCAGCATGTTCCAAATATACAGCAGCAACAACGCATCCATGGACGTGATTTACATCAACAGCAGCAGCAGCAACAACAACCGCAGCAGCAGCAGCAGCAACAACAGCAGCAGCAGCAACAGCAATTGGTTACACAAATCTCAGCTAGCCTAAACATATTGCAATCACAGTTGCAATTTGCCAGCGGTTCCAGCTTCCTTCAACAACAGCAACAACATCAGCAGCAGCAGCAGCAGCAATCGCCCGCCCCATCGCCCCATCATCATGTTGTTGGTACGAGGAGCAGCAGCAGCATCACCAGCACCAGCAGCAGCAGCCTGGTAACCGCTAATCTTCAGCAACTATCGGTGAGCAGCGGTGGCAACAACAACAGCAGTTGCTCAACTCCCACCAAGTCACAACATCAACATCAGCAGCTGCAGCAACAACAACAGCAATTGCCGCCAACTTGGCTGCGACAATGCTCCGAATCAACACAATCAGCTGCCGATAGCTGCGGAAAGGCAAAGACATTGCAGCATTCAGCACAGCTCAGCAAGGATCTCCTGGAAAATGAAGATGAGGTGGCACTTCATCCACTTTCCAATCAGGTAAACTTAACCTTACTTTATCTAGAACTAAACAGCAATGGGACTGAAAAAAGTGCACCCTTTATCTGTATATTGCGAGCGCAGTTTCTGATTTCTTTTCTTCACATTATGATAAAAGATCCTTTATAAAATTTTTTAAAATTAAATTAAAAAATTATGATAAAATTGAAATTCCACAAGAAAATCGATAAAGATTTGACAAAGTTATGACAGTTTGAAATTTACTAAAAAAGTGTCAAGGGAAAAGTATAAAAAATGGACAGTTTTTGAAAAAAGTGAACTATTAATGTTTTTTTCTATTTCCTTGTTTGTGTTTTCATTCGTCCATACTTATTTTAGTTTAAATAAATTATGCCTACTCTTAGTTTTTTTTTTTTACTTTGTGTCATTTCAATAAATAATATGCTAACTCACATTTGAAAAAGGTACAGGGAGGGGTAACAACTATATTTCAATTAATATATGTACAAAGTTCAAGATACACGTTTTGAATTTCTTTTAGACTTGGCTATTTCCTTTAGTAGCTCCTGCTGCAAATCGCTAAAGAAAATGGATAGACCTTCCAATGAATGCTTCATGATGAACGTTTTGATTACGGCCCAGGTGGGCTTGATGAAATTAACATTGGCAAAGACACTCATTTCGGTGGTATTATTGTGATTATCAATGAGGCAATAATGCAAAAGTATGTTAAATACGTCCGCATAGGGAATTCCCTCATTAGTGCATTTAACGTCTATCGAGTATAGCTCACCGGAAGCACTGCACCTTCGCATGCTCTGTTCCTCGATGACTTTTGATGTTTTTGGGCCAATATTACCTTGTAGTGCTAACGTCATACTTACAAAGCGTACTCGCTGACCATCCTTATTGGTTTTCCACTCGCTCATCTGAAGATCTGTGGTGTTCCGTTTGGCTTGGAATTCTTTATAAAACGCGGATGGCGAGAATATCAATTTGAACAATTGATCGATTGGAATCTCCAGCTTGGAGTGAAGAACCAAACGACCTTCGTGCGCAGAGTCACAAACTCTGGAAGCTCTTCTTAGATTAGGTCCAGCAGTATTTTCAGTGTTAAGAAATTCTTTGCTGGTGGGCGTGGGACATGGCTTTGTGGCCTTAAACGACTTGGTCTTCCTCGGCTTGATAGTTGACTTCTTTTTGCGATCCATAACGCTGCCTTCTGGGCTCTTGGAATTTGCACTGCTACCAGCTGCAGATGGATCTACGGAATGTTTTGCAGTCTTCACGGTCGTTTTCCTTGACCGTCGATTACTGACTCTGGAGTCATCCACTATGCTCTTCTCTGGCTTGCTTCCACTAGCTGCTGCTGAAACAGACTGCTGGGCAGTTGTTTGTCTGCTGTGCACTGACTTGTTCTTATTATGACCAAATCCATGTTTCAGTTTATTGCGAATTGTGTTCATGGCAATGAGAATCCCATTCAAATTAATTCCATTTTAAGAATTGTTGATAAATATATATGAAAATGTAAGAAGCTATTTCAAATGTATTTTCATTTACTGTAAATTTAATGTCATTGCTATAAGTATCACGGAATGAGTTGAATTTTGAATATAATGAATGCCAACTACAATTAAAACGAAACTTTGTCATTAATCCAATTGAATCCCCGTTCGGACTAGTGTTTACATAGACCTGATATTCAATATGGTTGGTCGTATTTTGAGTCTCTTTCTTTTACTGGTGACAAGTCAAAGCTCATAAAGATTAACCGCCTGTAATCAACACAACCAAATGAGCAGCTTATCAAGGCGTTGTGCCATGACGTAGATTTGATAAGATACTGTAGGTTATGGCTATGGCCACACGACTTGACTTGCCTACTCTTAAGATACGCTCTATTGATTTATGACTCAACTGACACCAATATATTCCATCAATTCTCTTGCAGGTCGGAGGACACACTCGCCTGTTGTTGCTCAACCAGTCGACGGTGATCAAGCCGCTGAATTTGCGCGAATTGGACTTTTATCAGAACATTCCGCAGGACATACAGAAGTTTGTGCCCAAGTACAAAGGTAAGATACCGACTATATTCTTTTATTAATCACTTTAAACGATTCTCGAATCTACCGAAGCGCTTCATATGATATTTCGTTTCGAATTAACTGCTTGTACTGTCATACATTTCAAAATAAACTCGAAAATAATAAATAAATCAAAAAACAAAAAAACAAAAAAGAAAAAAAAATTGATATGAGAGTATCTTTAAGAACGCGTTTTGCATTGCCATTTGTTTTGAGTTCTGAAATCGCTGTTGCTGTATTCTTTCAACATTTATTTTTGTACTAACTTTTCGCATTTGTCCAAACTACCAAAAAAAAAAAAAAGAAAACAAATTTATTCTGCTCCTTTGTATCGTCCTTAGAAAAATGAAAAAAGAAATGCATTTAAAAATCTCATTTTTATTTTAAGTATTATATTCCTATATGTGATAAGCGTAGACTGTAAGTTTTGAAATTGATTGATTACAAATAAAAACAGAGCAAAAAATGAAAAGAAAAAAAAATGAAATAAGAAAATCAATAAAAAAAAAGAAAAGAAATAAGTTAGGTAAATTCTAGCTTTAAATATTTGTAATACGAAAAGCAAAATAAAAGTATTATAGCTGCTATGCCCAATTATTGTCTGACTCGACGCCTGGAAGTAGTCCAAGCGCCTGGCCAAAAGCTCAAAAGCTCAACCTGCACACACAGAACCAATTTATCATAAGAACTTTTAGTTAGTAGCGAAATGACAGCAATGGGTAAGTCGCAAACACACAATAAAATACAAAAAACCACTCTTATCCAGTAAAAAAAAAGCTATAATCTATAACTTCATCCAATCCAATCCTTTGACAATGCACCATCGTTGGAGATTGTAGAATTTTTAGTTTTTATTTCAATAAAATTGAATTTAAATTAAAAATTGTACAATCTTTTTGCTCAGTTAATGAAAGTACAAATGTGAACAAATGCACACCCCTGGACAGCAGGCAGTACGACAGTAACTGACCTGGATCTGGGGGCGTGCCCGTTGCCACTACATATCTACGCTCTATGCTCGTATTATCCAAAGGTTCGAAGTGCCGACTGACAGACCCGCTCGTGATCTGCCGCTGAACCAATTCGGAGAGCAGCCCAAAACCGAACTGAAACGAAACAGAAACGAAAAGCAACGCAACGAATCGAAACGAAATGTAACTGAGAATTGAGAATGAAAAATGCGTAAACTTTACAAAATTACCTATATATAAATATATAAAAATTGCCATTTATTTTGAAATTTCTTGACAAATTCGAGAAACAAACCAAAACAAAAAATCGTGTTTATTTTATGTGTTTGTTCAGAACGCACATCGGTGCTGCCCCCCTTCCGCTCAATACGTTGTTGTTGTCTAAGTCATGTGTCATCGTCGTCGTCTCCCTAAGGCCTTGCCGATCTAATCGGATCTGATCCGCTCTGCTCTGCTCTGCTCTTCTCAGCTCTGCACTGCTCTGTCTGTCTCTGGAACTGAAAGTCTCCGAGACTCTCACAGTACGAAAGACGATTAGAAATGCAAGCAAGCCAAAAAAGACAATGGCCTCAACGGGTTTGTATGAATCAAAACACATACTATATTTAATTATAAACTATACTTTACTATCTAATTTATACTATACATTAATTACAAACTACAGATACAATTTCAATTCAATTACAATAAGCTATTCAGTTTCTTATAAGTAACTATATGTTTTTTTATGGTTTTAAGATAACTCATAGGACAAAAAAAAAAAAAAACCAAGTGGAAATTATTGATAATATTTAATGACAGTAATTTTGCACTTGTTTCCCTATTTATCTGTTCCTTAGGTCTCAATTTGCACCCTGTTTAGGTCTAATAAGTCATAAGTCATTCTCTATGTATCGCATACTTTTCAATGTTCATTGTCCATCCGAATGGAATGTCCGAAAATCATTTGGGGAAATTGTCTACTTGAACTGTTTGTCTGTGTTGCATATTCATTCCATAATGAGCTTATTAATGTCTAACATACATATTTCGAGGTCCATATTTGCACAATGCATAACCTTTAACCCAGGACCACAAGATAACTGATACTCCATTAAATATAGTTATAAAACAACTGAGAAAGACTCACAGACCTTAGACTTATCGCCCGCCGGTCCCGTTCTATTTCCAGGCGTTATGCAAGCGACCTCCATGGGCGGCATCAAGTTGGACAAACGCTACTCCCCCAGTTTCCGGGACGAGGCCGCCGCGGTTCCCGTTCGCAAGATGAGCGCCTCGAAGCGCAAGCGTGACGATGTTCTAAGGTATGTAGAATCGTTCCGGAGACGTGTCCACAGACATCTCAAGTTGTTGCACCTTAAAAATATTACTTTTTGACAAAAAAAAAAAAAATAAATAAATAAATAATAAAGATATACACACATATGTATACACATGTGTCTGTATATACTAATATTATAAATTATGTACATATGTATATATATAAATATATATAACACATGTCTGGAGCATTCAGCGAAGCAAATGGAAATGAATTTTATTTTTGTTTTAGATTGTGCAATGCATACAAAAAACAAACACGCACTCGCCCCTCTCAAACATAACGGGTATTTGGGTATGCAAATTACAATACAATAATATAGTATGAGTATTTTCTTGACAAATTTCAATTCCAAATCCAATTGGAAAATCACAGCATGATTTGTTCCATTGAAAGCAAAAAACGCTAAAGCAAAGTCAGTGCTGTCAGAATTTTGGTAGTAAAAAAAAGCTATATTAAATAAAAATAATAAATATTAGTATTTATGAACATGAATTTTCCTAGTGTTTTCAATAAGCCTAAAAAGTTTCAAACATTTTAAAATATGCTAGATCTAGTTTTAAAATTTTCTAAACTGGTCACACTGATTTATTGGTTACTTTTTTATTTTAATTAACGACTGTAAACTGAACTACCTGTCTAGGTGGCGCTTTTTGCCTATGCTGTGTTTTCAATGGAACAAAATATGTTATTTAAAAAAAAAAAAAAAAAAGAAAACAGAAAACTTGCAGCTTGTTTTGTTTTAGGTCACTCATTTGTGCCATCTAAATGGGGTTTGCAGCATATTAAATGTCCGCTTGATTCCATATTAATCCCACACAATCTCGCCTGGATTATTTGCAGAATGAAGGTGCATAAGAACGGAAATGCGGCCGATGTTATCAAGAGCATTTCGCAACTTGACAACTCCAATAAGCAATGTTAGTATCTGTGCCCTGGCTCGGGACCTGGACAGCAACCTATATACTATATTCAATTAGATAACAGCTCACAACTCGAGGAATTTGCTTGACTAATCTTTTATTTTGATTACATTTCACAGATTTTCTGATGCTCGAGAATATCACGTCGCAGTTTCGTAATCCCTGCATTCTGGACCTGAAGATGGGCACTCGACAGCATGGTGACGATGCATCCGCTGAGAAGCGCTCCAAGCAGATGGCCAAATGCGCAGCGAGCACATCCGGATCATTGGGTGTCCGTCTATGCGGCATGCAAACCTATCAGGCGGATCTGGAACAGTACGCCAAGCGGGACAAGTACTGGGGACGTGAGCTTAACGAGTCGGGATTCAAGACCGCACTGCATGATTTCTTCTACAATGGCTTTCGTCTGCGCATCCGTGTCATACGCAAGATCCTGCAGAGATTGCTTCAGTTGCGACGTGTCATTGAGAAACAATCCAGTTATAGATTCTACTCCTGGTAAGCAAATTTCTTATTTTCTTTTTATAAATTGCAGAACAATCATTTAAAAAAAACAAAGAATATAATTTAAAAAAAACCTAAAAAAGGAAAATAAAAAATTGGAATTAGAAAAGCATTCTGAGTATGGATATAAACTGTGAATCAATTTGAAAAAAAAAAATATATATATATATATATCGAGTTGTCGGTCAATCGGCTACACAAATCTAGTTCTCCCAACACTCCTTTTTTTTTGAAGTTGCCAAAAATGGACATTGTTGGGAAAAAATTTAATTTTCTGAAATTGATGCAGAATCAAAATAGAGACCAAAAAATGATACAAATTTACATTCCGCTAGGAAATTGGTTAAGACTTGATAAAGTTATGACAGTTTGAAGTTTTTGAAGAAGTATCATGGGGAATTATGTATAAAGTATGGAAAAACGTTGAATGATGAATGAATGAATAAAAAAAAATTGATATTTCAAATTTTTATGCAGACTCAAAGCAGAGGTACAAATAATGATAAAATTGAAATTCCGCAAGGAAATCGGTAAAGATTTGACAATATTATGATTGTTTGAAATTGTTGAAGTATCAAGGGGAAGATAAGGACTTTTGCTTCTAAGGTTTGGTATTCTTAGTTCTGTGTAAGGACTCTGCTTAACTCTATTATTCTTCGACAGCTCCTTGCTTATTGTCTACGAGGGCTACGAGGAGAATCCAATGGCCCATCCGCCCTCCATGGATTTGGATGACTGGCTGGAAGCACCCAAATCGGCCGAAGTGCAACCTAAGGCAGCGTTTGACTTTCATCCAGAGAATAGCATAGATGAGGATGACATCGAGGACGATGAGGCTGGACATGAGGCGGGCGATGAGCTGGAGCCGCACGATACCGACGAGGATTTGCAGCTGGTGGCCGCCGTTGATAGCGGCAATGCGTCGGCAACGAACAGCAGCACCGGTGCGGATGGTTGTAACTACGATGCAGATGCATCCAATGACTCCAATTCGCGCTTGAATCTGGCCACGCGTCGTCATCTGCACAAGCGCGGCTTTGCGGAGGCGGCGGCTCGTGGTGTCAAACAGACTGCCACCAGCTCCACCACCACCACAGACGAGGAGGAAGAGGAGGAGGAGGAAGAGGAGGACGATGAGACCAACAAGTCTCAGCATTCGCATTTGTCCGTGATGCCACCACCGCGCAGCTGCGGCGTCTTGCCATCCAAATCATCAGCTGGGGGCAAGAGCAGTGGCAACAACGCAACACCTGCATTCATTCCAATTTCCGAAGAGACAGTATTTCTGGATCCAGAGCCAGCGCTGCCCAGCGTGACAACCTCATCGCCACATTCCGGTGACTCATGGATGAACTACAGCAGCAACAGCAGCGACGACTTCTCCGGCCTCTCGGAGCAGATCAAAGCCGTGGCCAGTGGCCGACAGACATGTAAGATATGATATAATGGATTTATTCGATATACCAGCACTTACAAATTCTGTTTTAATTAATCAACAGGTAACAACAGTTCCGATGACGGCAGCTCGGACTACGACAGCAGCATAATTGGACCCACAGAGGCCATGTTCAAGCGTTACAAGTCACAGCAATCCTTCGATGCAGCGGCAGCAGCAGCAGCTGGTGGTGTGGGAGCCACCCCGTCATCGCCCCATGCAACTGGCAACTCGTGTGTCTCAAACAGTGCCACCATCAAGTCAATTGTATCGCCCGCCTCCTCCAGCGCCTCGTCGTTGAAGTCGGTAAAGGGCGCCGTGAAGCGATTGCGCTGCAAAGATGATGATGAACACTATGCGGCCCACGATGACTCCAGGGATGCCAAGAAGTCAACAATAACATCCACACCCGTTTCAGCCGTCTCTTCGCCCTCAAAGACGCGTGCAACGTCGGCGGTGCAACGCAGTTGTGAGAACATTTGCAACTCTCTGCTCTCGGGCATCTTGCTGGACTCCCTGGAACGACGTGCCAGTGCCGAGAGTGACAACAACAATAGCACTGAGCCAAAGACTTCAGCAACTGCAGCTGCTCGGGGTAACACAGCGCTGCTTCACGGCTCCAAATCCCTGGACATGTCAGCACCGCCCACAGATGATTCGGCTTGTTTTGTGGATGTGCGTCTCATTGATTTTGCCCACACTGCGTTTGTGCCGAGGAACGGCAGCATGTTGCCTACTCCAGCCGCCGCGCCCGTGCACCATGGACCCGATGGTGGCTTTCTCACCGGTCTGGACAGCCTCAATCGCCTGCTCAACGAGATATTGGCCGAAGAATCCGTCTAGACGGCAATCTGCTCCTTGCGGCTACAATCAAAGCTTCCCAAAGAAGCCGACGCACACAACGCAATCCGCGAACGGGGACAGAAATAAGTTTAAAGTACAATTTGATTTCAAAATACCTAAATTGTTGCAACAACATGTGTTAAATTATGAAATTAATCTTTAGAAATTCGAAATGTGATTCAGCAAAACAAAAAGAAAATACAAAAAAACAAACAAAATTATTTAACAGTTAACCAGATAAACCACAAAAAAATATAAAATAATATAATTAATGGAAACATTTATAAATCCAAACGATAAGTGCAAGGTAAAATCCACAGAGCTGACAATTATTCAATTGATTAACTGATTTAAACGCATTTCAATGTGATTTTTTATCAAAAACCAAACAAAACAAAGCAAAAATAAGAAATAAAAAAAACCAATTTAATATATGTTTAAACAAGTTTCTTCCAAACATAGTTTAAAATTTAAAGATATATTGATTGAGATATTTAATAATTGATAAATTGTTCATGCTACTGCATTTCCAAGCGCTGAAAATCGCTAATGAAAGATGAGAATGAAGCGAGTAATGTTCATGAATATAAAAAGCAACTACTATATATGTATTGTATTTTAAATAATTAACGGGCGTGCAAGTCATGCCTTTTTTTATACTTAGCTATTATAATACAATGCAAATGACAAAGCATCAAAGCGTAAGAACAGTATTTTGTTATATCTTTTTCTTTGCTTTAAATTGTTTCCTTTCTATATTTGTAGCAATCACACAAAACCGCAACTAAAGTGTGAAGAGCAAGAAAAACGCTATTAACATAAATCCTAATAACGTATATGTATATTACTATTACTTATTGTATAATTAGAAAATTAAATGGAAAAACAAAAGAAAATATAAAAAAATAAATGAAAACAGTAAATAAACAAAATGTATATTTTCACTTAAGCACGTTTAAAATTTACAAATGTTCTACTGATTGCAAAATAAATTAATATAAAAGTATCAATAAATATATCAAAAATACAAAAAAAAACATTGTAGGTTGCAGTTTTATTTGTTTGAAAATTTTTTGTTAAGCTTGTCAAATTTGTGGATTTTATTAAATTAAATTAAAATTCTCTCAACGACCTCCAAATGAAATATCTTTAATAAATTATTAATTTTTTCCAAATTATTACTTTAAATTTAAATTGCGCGCTCTTTGAAGTATTGAATCAATGTTTTTAACGTGTGGCAACCTTACATCCCGTGTGGCCTGAATGTATATTTAAATGATGTTGCCAGATCATTGCAAATTGCTGCCGAATGAAAACATTTGACAGATATTAGCATTGCGTTAACATTTCTGTTAAGTTGTCAGCAAAGTGTGTGTAATTTATTTATATATTTTTATTAATTTCTTGACATTTTCTTATTGTTTTTGATCAAATTCAAAACAATTTGGAATAACGAGCTATTACTAAGTAGTTGTTATTTATATCTGATTCGTTTACGCAGTGAGGAGTGTTTAAAACATAGTTTAACTTATGTAATGTTTTGGGCTAGGTTAACATAGGATACATAAACATTTCGTATTGTTAAAAAGGAATAATAATAATTTCAGAACATGGGTGGACATCACGCAGAACCCTACAAGGTACCACATCCTTCCATCTACAAGGTGGAGAACGTGCCACAGCTGTTGGAGGTGAAGGAATCCCTTGCCCGACAGGGATTGCGTGATCCATGGCTGAGGTAAGTGGATGAAGCCAGTTCCAGGTGTCGACATCTTCAACTTAAACTATTCCAATTGTTGTTTGCAGGAATGAAGCCTGGCGTTATGAAAAGAAGGCATTCGGCACACATGCATCCCGCTTGAACACATTCATGTTCCGCGGACTCGGTGTCGGCTTTTGTGCATTTTTGATCACAATTGGAGCGGAATATGCGCTGGGCATTGGTAAGGGTCAGGGTGATCACGGTCATGGTCACGGCGATGGTCACGACGATAAGGGACATCATTAGTGCAAGAGTTAATCAATTAAGTGATTGTTTAGTTCAATAAAAATGCAAATGTGAATGCGCTTCTCGATATTTAATGATACGATACACCTAAAATGGTTGATATTATTCGCAATACATGTTAAGACTTAAACTAAAACACGATTCCGATCAGTTGACGCGCGGCTTTAGCTCATCGTAGCAGGAGCGCAGGAATATCTGTGGTTTCTTTGCCGGATTGAAGTATTCATGACCCTTGGACCAATCATAGCCGACAGCGTACGCAAATATCTGGCCATTGGCGTTAAAGCCACATTTTGTAATAGATTGATCCATGGCCTCGCTGGATTTGAGCTTGGTGCGCGCATCTTTATCCCAAAAACTGAATGTGCCGTCCGATCCAACGGTGACCAACGTGCCGTGCACGGGATGGAATGCAATATCGTTCACGGCGTATATATCTTGGAAGCCCGAAGTGCCCGTCGACCGATGACACTTGAATGTAAAATTATCCTTTGGATTGACCGGGTTCACGTACTGTATGGCAACACGACCTTCTATGCTTCCCAGCGCATAGCCTGTGGGTGTCTTTTTCTTATCCTTGAATATCGATATGGTGCGGTGCTGATATTTAAGCGGACTCTCCTGTCGCTTGTACTCGGTTGGACTGTTCTCTAGTGAATAAATAATTAGACCACGTCCCGCAGTGCCAACCACGGCCATCGGGTAGTCGACATCTGCACAGTAGCAACGCTCGGGCAGATTAATGGCCATCATTGGATTTGGCGTGCGAGTGTCCCAAAACTTGAAGAAATCAGCAAGTGTTCATCATCAGTGGAAAGCTGTCAATAAAAGGTGAATTGAATAAATACCTTGAGCGTTTTGTCCCAGGAGCCGGTCATGAGGCACGTGTAGTTTGGTCCCTTTACCATGTGACAAGTTTTGACCGGTCCATCGTGAGCGGCTACTTGCATTACTTGATCGGAGGCAAGATCCCATAGTTTCACCTGTTTGTCGCAGGAGGCCATAAAGACTTTGGTGCCATCATCCGACCAGCATACATCCAGTACCGGTCCACCCATCGATTTCATAGACTTTGGCACTGTTGCTCCATTTTGTTCAACCTCCCAACAACGCACGCTGTTGTCCCAGCTGCCGGCAATGAGGAAATTCTTCTGAACTTGCAAAGTGCTTGGGCTGAACTCCAGCGCTGAGACGGAGTCGTCGGGCGGCGAGGCCACCTCGAAATCGTTCATACGATTCGTTGTGGTTTGTGCGGCCCCAAACATGACTTTATTTTTTAAATGTCGCAAAATGTTTGTATTTTTTAAGAAGAGTTTGTCTAGCTTCTTCAGAACAAGTTCAAGTGAACAGACAAATTAAAATGAACAGTTCAACTTGTTCGCGAATGTTCAAGGGATCGTGAACTACACACTAGTCGTAAAGTTGCCATATCTTGTAAGAAAATAGGTGCCATTCACAGTGATGATTATAGACTTTGTCTTCACAAAGTGATTGCCAATGCGAAAGATCATGAAGGCGCGCGATTTAAATTTACTAATTTATGCAACAAACAATTGTTTAAAATCGCAATGAGAACAAGCCAAAAAAATAACTTTTTGAAATATATTTTTAATTGTTTTAAAAAATATAAAACATCTTCATTCAAACGTTTTTATGCAATGTTATTTAATATTTGCGATAGTGATGTGCCTTATACATTTCGATATTTAAAGTAGGACACATTTTTTCTTGTTATTCTTCGTCAATACGACCTGAAATGAGGCTCTAGTTGCGGTTTCAAAGACTTCCCGTACACCTTCTTGCGTCAAGGCAGAGCATTCAAGATATGCAAAGGCTTTGATCCTCTGGGCCATTTCCATACCTTCTTCTTTTGTAATAATTTGTTGCTTACGCTTTGCCAGTTCCTGTGAATAATATGACATTTTTTTTTTTTTAATTGTTATGTATGGGTAGGCTTCACGTATACACTATGGCTTGCCTTTAAGTGATCAGGATCAGAGCGTAAGTCGCGTTTGTTGCCAACCAAAATAATTGGAACATTAGGTAAATAGTGCCTTATTTCCCGTTTCCATTTATCACTTACAGCTTCGAAATAAAAGCGACAATCTATCGAGAAGACGATTACAACAACATCGGTACCAGGATAACTCAAAGGTCGAAGTCGATCGTAATCCTCATTTCCATTAGTCTCTTTTATTAACAATTCAACCTTAAATTGAAGAAAATTCCAATTAAATGATGATTAATAATAATTACATGAACTACTTGTTAAACAAGAACTTGATAAGATAACTGTGTGCATCTCTGGAAAACAATGGCGAATAAGAAAAAAAGATAATCTATATGAATCATGCTCAAGCATTTCTAGTCTTGAGAAAAACGGTATCCCACCCTGACACATTAATTAAAATAAGATGTGTACCATATATCGAGCCCTATTTGCATTGAAAACGTACGCGCCAAAAAGCAACTTTTACAGGAGAGAGTAATTTTGAGTAATTGTGTGTCGTTTTTCGTATACCGCTTGTCGCTTACGTTATAATTGACAGGTCAATATCTTCGTAAATATATACAATACAAATTAAATATTTTGTGTGCAGATGCGGTTGGTAACTATAAACACATTTGCATCAAAAAACAAATTTCGGAAAAATGGCTCTTACGTTATTTATGCAAATAGAGCTCGATATGTCTCTTGCAGCAATAAGACGTAGTTGATCAGCTAATGTTCAAATAGTGGACCATACCTGTAATCCTTCCACCTCAACTTTTGCCTCATAATGTTCCCACACCGTGGGCACCGAGGGCTGATTCAGACAAGACTGATTTTCACGAAAGACCGTTATCATACTAGTTTTGCCACATGCACCTCCAACTATTGCCAGTTGTTTGCGAATGGGTAGCATGACTCAATTAATTATCAAGAGGTTTTAAGCACTTTACTATGAAACTAAGGAACAACTGAAATTTAAATAGTATATTGTCAAGGAACGATTTTTCAGTAAATGTGTCTTTGTAAAACTGCGGTATATGAAGTGCGATTACTTTCAGTTACACAGCCGAACACATTGACTTTCTACGTTTATCTGAAATTTTTATAAAAGCTAATCTTGATTATTTGTCTTATTTTTGTCTAGTATAAATTAGTTGTAGCGCAGGTAACATTCGAATCAGAGCTGGGAATACTGATTAAATTTTTCGATTAAATATTTTTACTGAGTTGAATGTTCCCAGCGAAAAATAATTATTTTTTAAATTCAGTTGAGCATCCAGTCCACAGTAAATTACTTTGAAAATTGTTTCAAATCTGTCTCAACTACTTTTTGGACCAATTGTACTTTTAGTCGAAATTTTCCAGTTTACATTTAAAGTGCTTGAAAATTCAAGCTTACAGTAAATTATTACTGGCACTGGTTTATGTTCCCTACCAGTACAATTTTACTTCACATTTTTACAAATCATTAAAAATTTACTTGGGATTTTTCTTACCAGCTCATTTTTAATTGGGATATTTATATCCACTATTTAATTTTATATATTATACTTCAGCACATTTTTACACGAGATTTGATACTCCAGCAACTATTGAATTGGGATTTTTTATCTCCAGCATATTTTTACTTGAGATTTTCCAATCAAGCACCAGAAGTATCAGAGGTATCACAAAAATTATCAGGGAGCAAACGTGCCTGGTGAATGCGACCATTGTACTTTAGCATAGTGACGTCAGAGTCCATCAAACTTTAGCGCCACCTTTTGTCGGTTTGCGAAAAATAAAAGTGCCACCTAGGAGGCAGAGCACAAAATGACACCGATGTGCCATAGATGGCGGTGCGTAGCAAATTAATAATTTTAAGAACATTTAAAATTCGCAATTACATAAAATAAAGAGGTACAATTTTTTGTTATTGTCCGAAACATTTTATCCCAAAGGCACAGTATAAACATAATAAAAGTTACTTGATTTATACATTAATCAGATTACATGAAATAAAGCTCTTTCCGTACAACTGTACCCATAAATTATTTTAGGACTTGAACAAGCACATATTGATTTTATTCATATCAGTCAATTGATTTTAAAACACAAAAGTATAAAATTTTATGATCAATTGTTGTTGTTTAACTGTTTTATGTGCCTGCACTCGTTAATAAAATCCCCGAAATTTTAAATGCTCGTTTTTTTGTCACTTTCCACAAAAGTACAAGGGCGCATTTAGTAAAAGCGAATTTAATCAGTAAACGGCATATCAACACAATCTTATATAAGGGGTACTTTTTTCAGTTTACAACGAAATGAGGTCAAGTCCGTCCAAGACTCATCATTATGAGTAATAAATCAGTTCTAGGAAACAGAAAAGAATACCTAATCATGCTGGGTCAGTTGTGCATACTTTAAGAAGAAATCATAGTGGTATTTACCCACTTGGGAAAGTCTGAGCTACATTTTGTATAAGTACAATGGGGGTTTTTGACCTTATGGTCACAGATCGATTATCAAGAATAAAGAAATATGTTTAAAAGCATTTAAGTTTAATAATGAATTGCAGAGCTCATTCATGGAATGATTTGCTTTTTTTTTTAAATACCACATACATACATTGTGGATTTTGTAACTAAGTACTATAAATACAGATATTTAATATATAACTACTTATATGATGATATTTGTGAACATTTGCTCACTTATTAAGTGGCAGATAATACTTTTCAGTGCCTGGTCAAATTAAAGCAGTCAGAAAGTTTTGCTAATGCTAATGACTATATAACAATAGGAACCATTCGTACTGACCTACTCATACATATATATAAATGTAAGTATGTCTGCATTTTGTTTTGTTAAACTAACAGGCAAGTTACCAAGCTTAGACTTTGGACTTGAGGGGTAGAATTAATTAGAGCTTATATGCTCACATTAATCGCATTTTTGATTACAATATTTCCAGCCACTCCGTTTACAATTGTCAGATTGTTATCAATTTCCACACCCATACTTTGAGGAGGTGTATTATCTTTCTGGGATTTCTGCTTCGGTGTTCGCTTGCTGGATTTATTGCTGTGCAGATCGAGGGATTTGACCACCTTGAGGAGACCATTGCAGCCAATGTAGTCGACATTCTGCTGCTGGGACTGGCTGCCCAGATAGATGCGTCCATCGTTGCCCGTGTACTTGATGTGTCCACTATTGTGTTGGATCTTTAGTCTGGTTGTGTTGCCAATGATCTGCAGATTGCCCGTGTTGTTAATGATGCGCACACGATTACCATTGCCAATGATGCGCAAATCGCGGCAATTATTCTCAATGCGATATTCCTTGCAGTTGCCAACAAGATCCCGGCTGGCATACGTTGTATTGGTAGCTTCCGTTGTGGTTCGCTTGGGACTGTTGGTTTTGTTTTTGTGCTTTGCGTTGCACGTCGTACATTCCTCATCATCATACGAATCGCTTGCCGAATCCGTCTCAACCACTCTCACGCCCATTGTGTGTGTGTGTGTGTGTGTGTGTGTGTGTCTCTCTCTCTCTCTCTTTTTCTGTGTGAATTACTGTTTCTTTCCAATGCTAATCGCACACAAAAATCACCGATCGCCAAATTCGTATTCCGTTTTAGTCACTTCTACGTATGCTTTGTATTTGTTGTTGTTGCATTTACAGATGTTACTTTTTGTTGCTTCATCTAATCAGTGTATTGGTGTGTTAGTCTGTGTGTGTGTATCCAATTTGTTTGTTTTGCTTGCTGCTGCCAAAATTTGAGTCTAATGACGTTTCCACTGTGTAGGGGACTCCCGGCAACGCGGTACTTTTTTCCGATTTTACTTTAATTACTTTGCGCTTTGTGCTTTGCGTTCAGCTCTCGCCGATTGTTGGCTGTGCTATGAACGATATTACCACAGAATGTTCGGCTTTTATACCAGCCGAGACCTTACCGTTGTCGCTCGAAAGCGATGGGGTTTTTTATTTCAATGTTTCGTAGCGCGATAGCGAAATAGAAACGAGACCACAATAATACATAATTCGCTCTCGCTCCAGTCGGTTCGGAATCGTGTTTATCTCTGGGGAGACCACTGATAAAGTCGCCAATTTTCGTGTATTGTTTTGGAACATGAATAATGCCATCATCAGCTGTTTGGATCGAGTGACTGTCACAGGGCAGATGAGTTAACCACATTCCATTCATTGCGTGTAAAATACATTTGTTTAATCATTGCATATCCGAATGTTATTTTGAAGAAATTTTATGAATGTTATCAATGTTAGTGAATTTTAGGGGGTATTTTTATTTAAGTTTCGTTATCAGTGATAAGGACGTGCTGATATTCACTTGTAGATTTCATGTATCGGTCATAAATTTTACCATCGCGACTCAAATTACATTTTTGTCCCAATTAGCGGACATTTACACTTAGTCAAGTAACTGTTTTGACAAAATTAAATAATTACAAAATTAAAGAAAAAAGAATACCTTTTCTTGGTATTAATAAATTTATTTCTATTTAAAAAACAAACTTTGTAAATTATAATTTTGTCAAAAGACTTTCTTGACTAGCTGTATTTCGCTAAAATTACAAAATCAAAATAAAATTGCCAGTGGAGAGAGTCTTTGGTATTCAGTATGGATATTCCAGAAAGGGGAAGTATATCGCCATTCATTAGTTGCCAGGCGTGATATTTCCACAATAATTTCCTACTCGAAGAAACCCGTTTGTTTATAAACAACAATGTTTACACTTCTTATACACAGACACACTTTGTTCCGTTTAATTTGCATTTTCTTGTCTGCTTCAATTCTGTTCTCATATATTCTGTCAACTCTTTAGCTCCGCATGAAGCGTTCCCTATTTACTTGATTGTTTCACATGCTCTCTCTTCTCTGTTTCAATGACTTAGCAACTCTCCATATAAAGTGTTCTCCATATAAAGTGCCTGATTCGTGTACACAATAAATCTTGCCCTCGAATGTGAGAAATCTAATGTAAACATTAGAAGTGTTTACTCCAGTGGAGGTAAAGCACCGATCAGTCTAGCGATTGCTCTATAAACATTGCGATTTTTATGGTTTGTACAATTTATCAATCGAATATCATTCATTTTCCTAAAAGGGGGCGTGGTATATTTAAAAGTGCATTTTTTGATACAGTTCCGGGTGTTGACTATTCATTATCTATGATGGTACAATATTATAAAATGATTTATTTACTTGTTCATCAATTTACAGTCAAGGGGCTTTTTCTAAAGTTGTTATCTGGCGACGGCAGCAAAAACTAAAGTCAAATATCAAATTATTTTACTCATACTACACGTTAAACCAGCTAATTGCACAATTGTCTAAATGATTATTAGCCATAATCGTATTGTATGTACATATTTATATAATTCCTCGGCACGTGTCGAATAAAATCAGTTATGCCAATATGTAAGCCCATCCTCAATGCAGCCAGTAACAATCTATTGCAATCACCGACATGAAAGAACAAAAAACCCCCCAACACCTGTGGTGTTATAAAATTTCAATCACAAGTCGATACTAGCTGACAGACAGTCGGCCATCGACTAACATCGTGTTTTGCTTTATGCGTTGAAAAGAAAAAAAAACCACCAAAATCCAACTGGTTTTATCAGTTCACTGTCAGAATCGACCTTTGTTGTTGTATTTAACAGTGAAATATACCTAATATAAATTTCTGTCGACGCATCGTTAAAAGCTTCCCAAAACACCTGTTGTTATAGATAACATAGATAAGGAGCGTGCGAAACGGAGGTCAAACACAATATATATAGAGATGAGCACATGATTAGAGACATATGACTATAATATTAAAACATTGGCTTAGATAATTCTGCTACAAGAAATAAATAAACCATACTCCGGCGTAAAACATTTTTCTTATATTGTAATACCTCAGTCGTGATTAACAGAATATTCAATCACGCACACATCACTAGCGAATGGCTAGGGAATCTTATTTCGCATATCACAATTGATAGCGATGTACTCCCATTTTTATTCACTTAAATTAATGAAACTTTAAGCATGCGTTGAAATAAATTGATAACTTGTTAAATTGAATAGAAAAATAGATATTACTTTATTTAATCAACAACTTTTCAACTTTAACAATTATACATTTTACAAGAGATGTCTTTGCTTAACTTCAAAATAAGTGTATATTTTTCTTAATTTTTATAAGTAATTTAAGAAAAATAGATATTGCTTTATTTGATTGACTACGTTACAACTCTAACAATCATGCATTTTACAATGGTTTCTCTTTAAATAAAAAATAACTTGGTATGGAAGAAGAGTATTTAGTTTAGGAGTATTTCCTTTAGTCCATTTTAATATATAACGTCTTTGATTATACTTATTGAGTATATATATATATAAATTTATTAATATAATTGCACTGTGGAGTTATACTGAGATTCGTTAAATGAAAATGATCACAAAATATGGTTTAAATTGCAGGTGCGATTGTAAAAGTTTCACCTTATGTCTTGTATATTATACATATATATGTATATGCTTTGCATGATATGAGATTGATTGCTTTACGTACACACAGAAGGCAGTAAGTGCCTTGATTTCATTTACCTTTGAAATTCTTCTAGTTCGGCATTAAATAACTATAAAAGAAGCGGGAAAAGAGCAAATCAAAATAAAAGCAAGCCATGATAAACTATTATTGTGATAAAAGCAAACACACTAACATTTGTAATTGTGCTTGCCGCCCCGTGTGTCATCTCGTGCAGTTCCTCGTCGGTGTACGTTAGATTGTGGGTTTCAATTTTGTAATTAAAGGTCGCTGATACTGGCTTGTGATCGGAGAGCGTATAGTCCATGTTCGACTGATAAGACAACTGCTTGGCACTCAGGGTAATGGCCGGATAACTGTTGACTTGCACGCGATGAAGGATGCGGTCACACCAAGCTGGTCGTCGTTTCAGATTGTACTCGTTGCCGCCCTCATGGAACTTGAAAGTGGGCGCAAAATTAGGAAGCATCTCCTCCATCAAGCTAAACGCATTGCCCGTATCTCGCAGCAACACCAACTGATCCATTTGGAGCAGCTCCTCGTATCGGCCTTGATCTGCAGTATTGCGTACATCCCAAGCTGATAGATCTCCCGACAGGCGAAAGTTAAGGTCTCCAAACCAGAATACAAAATCGTGATCAAAAATACGCCGATAGCTCGGAGATTTGAACTTGGTATTGTCAACAATTTGATGATAATCTTCAATACGCTCCTTAAGCTTGTCATCATGCGCCGCCAAGTGGGAGCAAACAAAGACAGCTCCCGTGCCATAAAGACTGAGTCGTATGCTCACCGCGCCCTTGTTTCCCCACAGTCCACCCAGGCCAGTGCGTGTCTCCTCCGCCTCAATGTCCTTCATGTGCGGTATATGCTTGTGCTGGGCAAACATTGCAATTACAATGCCTTGCAGCTGCTCCGATTTAATCCTAACGTAATCGTGTTCACTCAAAGTGCTAGCCAGTTTCAGAACCCATGGATCGTCTTTGAATATGCCCAGCTTCGAGTTCACCTCCTGCAAGCCAATCACATAAATGTCCGGCAGTTGGTTTTCCGGACAGTTGGTGGTACCATTTAGGGCCAACAGCGAAGTCAGTTCCAAGTTTTTGGGCGAATGAGTGCCCACATTCCAAGTTAGCAAGAATATACACAAATCGGCAATGACCGAAGCTGCCATTTTGCACTCTTCCTAATTAAAAACGAACAATGAATAACTTGTGGTTAGACAACTAGATGCGTCAGATTCCAGCGAATTCACATGATCGATCAACTTACTTATATTACGTGTCGGAGCATTCAGTTTCAGTACAAAACGAAGACGTAATGTGTAATAAAAGCGTCTATCACCTTTATCTATTTAGTTCAACGAACGACAACACTTTTGTAATTATTTTTAGATCTGTCCGTTGATGTTGCTTGGCTTCATTCACTATTTCTGCCTATGTTGCGTCTGCTGCTGATGATGCTATTATTGTTTTTGTTAATCTCACACAGCCACTGTTGTCAACTTTTTAGAGGAAATAATAGCCGTTCAACATCTTATAACATCGCACTAGTGCTGCCAACTTTAGAGGAAAAAAAACAACTGTTTCTAGCTAGAAAACATGTAAATTTGATATTTCTTGGGCTTTTGCATGTTTTAAGAAAAAATAATAGTAGTAAAACATAGCTAAATTTATATTTAAAATAACCAGATTTCCAACTTATAGCAATTTTCAAAATTTTCTATCACCGAACTTCGAAAATAACCAGAACTAGCTATAAAATATCTAAACTGGCTTCAGTGGACCGCAGGTACACACGGACTGAAACAGCTGATGCGCTGCGACCAATATGCGACTGTCTGGCAACTCTGCACTGCGTTTCTGGTGAAACAAATTTCTACAAAATAAAGGATTCAATAAAAGATTTTTAAATATGGTGACGACATTGCCAGCCGGTGCCGTGGCAATTTGGATGCAAAAACTAAAAAACGGGGCTTACAGGTCTATCAAAATCCTGGAACGATGTTTGCTGACGCTAATGACAAAAGGTATGCAGAAATTCTTTGTGTTTTGAAATCTCATTGAGGAAGTCTTAACTTGATGTTTATGGTTTGCCAATTATATGTAGATGAAGCCTCTCAGGCAGTAGAGAATGCAATCAAGGCTGGCATTCTAGTGCCAAAAGAAAAAGGTGCATTCACCAAAGGCAAACAAGTAATGCTTTGTTTTCCACAGAAGCTGAGCAAGCATAAATCGCTAAAGTATGATCCGTATTGCTTTGAGTGTCAATTGCCCAGTGCTGGACCAGTACAGAAATGTCTCTTGTGTACGCGTTCTTTTCATGCTGACTGTCAACGTAAGAAACCCATACATCCAAATTACTCGGTGCCCTCGGACAGGTGTCAACCACATCGTCTTCCCCTCAACGAATCTGATATGGAGGAGTCAAGCAGTGAGGATGGTACTCCAAATGACAGAGTAACACCGCCACCTAGAGTAGCAATAGAACAGGAAGCTACCTACGAGGTTGATTGCAATAGTAACATCAACATCATCTCCAGAAATTCATTCAAACACGAGCCGGACAGTGCAGATGATGTGTATTTCGTTAGTGAGCAACCAGCGCGTCAGCGCAAGCGATGCAGTCCATATATCAAAAGCGAGCAAGCTCCAGATAACGAGGCTAACGACGATCTGCAACTGTGTACACCGTGCCGCCTGCTAAAGTTGGCCGATTTGCTGAATCCGCCACACATGTCCATTGATGAGCTAAACTGTCTGCTGAACTACGCGTGGCAGAAGCATCACAGCTGGATTGATAGAGATGTGCGCAAACACATGACTCGTCATTGGAGCGAAGGCGACTCGAATATCGTTAAGAACTTACTCTTCAAGAACGACATGCTCGGTATCTCGGATATTTCACATAGCATTGAGATGAAAGAGTACAAGCATCTGTCGCAGTTTCTTATCGATGTGCTTGACCTGCAGCACAATATTGGTGTTTTCTTTGGCACCAAGTGCGAGGAGTACAATGCCACCAAGTGGCTGGTACGTGATATCACCCATGACATTCGTGAAATAAGTCGCTGCTCTGACTGCTATCGTCATTCCATGGAGTCGAGCCGATCTGCATTCTGGTTTGCCAAACCCTGCACTCAGCGTCATGAGTTGGTCTACGCCAAGCAACAAGGCTCTCCCTACTGGCCGGCCAAGGTGAGATACATCATTTCAAAGATTATGTCCACATCTTTCATCTATTTCTTAAACCTACAGATTATTCGCGTGATGAGCAAGAAGAGCAACATATTTGACGTACGCTTCTTTGGTGGCGATCATTCCCGTGCGCTCATTCCAGCACGTGATATACTCCCAATAGATGCGGATATTTCAAAACTTAAGATTAAAGCGACACGTCCGTATAACGCTGCGATGCGAGAATACCAATGTCATACGATGTTGCTGCATCAGCCAATGCATTACTTTAGCTTCTCTGCTGATCCTCGCGATGCCGACAATCTCATTAACCGTGCGCTTTCCCATTGCATGGAGGCGATTGAAGTGAGCTCTTCCAATAAACGCCCTCGAGCTGCTACGCCCGCTTCGGCTAAGAAACGAAAGCGAGCAACGGCAGTAGCAACTCCCAATCTGTCACAGCGCCTCCAACCAAATCGCCGATCTTCAATAGCCGAAGGTCAAGAGACGCTGCAGGACATCACATTGCAATTGGAGAACAGCGTTGCATCTTCGCCAGTTTTTGAAATGCAAGGAGGAAGAGTATCAAACTATCAGGAACTGATACAAGAAGTTTTCACGTTAAATGAGCAACTGACTCGAAACAAGGCTGAATTGGACAACCTAAGAGATGAGTTAAAGGCGGTCAAACGAAAGAGATGGTGTCAACATTGCTTGGACGAAGCTGAATTCGACTGCTGCTTCACTGCCTCGTACTGCAGCGATGCTTGCAAGCGGCGGGATAAACGACGACATCAAGGAACTTGCACCCACAACGGGCAGACTTAGTTCCATTTCAATGCATTATTTTCTAAATATCATTTACACATTGTGGTTTGTTAAACAAGAATGACATGTACACATGTTAGCCAAGTAATTCACACATTTTATATAGCAAAACAAAACTTTTTTTATACCCTGCTCGAGAGTATTTTAAGTTTGCGCAAAGTATGTAACATCGAGAAAAAGACGTGACAGATCCTATGAAGTGTATATTTATATTTTTGTAAGCCTCATAAGAAAGTGATTTACAAGAGCAATTTTAAAGCTAGAAACTTGAGTGTTTTAAGTAAATATATTTTAGTTTTTTTTTTAATTCTTATTTAGTACATATCGCTTATTTAAAAACATGAATGTCTTCAAGTAAATTAACGATATGTAGTTGCTTCCATAGTTCTTATTAGAGCAAGGTAAACAGAAATTATATCCATCGGGTTTAACTATTTGTAAATATAAAATCCTAATACTTATGTGATTATTTAATTTTGAAAAATAACATTTTCTTGTTTTTTAAATTTATTTTTCTCAATTTTTATGGTTGCTTTTGGTTTTAAAAGCAACTTTAAAGACATATTAAATTAAATGCAGTTTTCTTTATTTTGTTATAGAACTACTGGTCTTACTGTACATAATATGTATACTAAGTATAATGAAATCCATTTGTAGCATCTACGTTTGTCCTGTTTACAATTCATTGGTTTATCTTTTTTTAAAGAAAATAATCGGCTCGTGGCTTCTTCGATGGTATATGACGACGCTCTTCTGGAGCGGCCTCAAAAATGGCAAAGTCAGGATGCAGATACTCATTCAGTTGAAAAATAGCTGCCACATTGCCGCAGCGATAACAATAGTTAGGCGCTGACCAAATCGTTAGAACAGTCCCATTGAAGTGCCACTTGAAACCTTCCATGACCAGCTGATGGGCGCGACAGATCACGTCAATGTCGTTGGTGCGATTGAATTGTGCTGCGATATCGGGACCAAATATATAGCCAGCGCCCCGGGGTGATACACCCCATCCGATCTGATCCTCGGGATCACTCCACAGCAGATCACACATGGGACCATCGTGTGGCACTTCCTGTTTGCGATCGATGCTCCGGATCTGATCCAAATACTGTATAGACGGCGATAGTCCGCCGTGCACACAAAAGATCCTCCCATCAATGAGGGCCGACAGACTGAGGAAATCAAAGATTTCGGTGCAATAACGCCAGACGGAGGATGAGCCATATTTCCGAAAGCACTCATCGTAGAAGCCATACACCTGGGTGATCTGACGGCACTCGTGATTGCCACGGATCAGCGCTTATCCGGATAGCGCACCTTCAGTGCCAGCAGGAGCAGAAAAGTCTCGACGCTGTAATAACCGCGATCCACGAAATCACCCATGAATAGATAATTTGTGTCGGGCGCCTTGCCGCCGATCTTGAACAGTTCTTTCAGGTCATAGAACTGACCATGGATGTCCCCGCAAATGGTAACGGGCGTATCAATCCGTTGCACGTTCCCCTCCTCGCCAAGGATTTCGCGCGCTTTGGCGCACAATGTTTTCACTTCATTTTCCTTGAGGATTTCACAGCGTTTTAGCTGCTCAATTTGAAGATCCAAATCGCTGTAGTCGGTCATGACGGTAAATGGTAATGTCAACAATACTGTAATAATGTAAAGGATATTTTTATTTTTTTTTAATATTGCAACAGAATTCAAGAATTGTGTCGTTAATTCCATGCATTTCTTATTTATAAACAAAATAAATTCTGCCTGTTATTATACCTAATACTAATTACCAACTTTAAAAGGTTCAAAATTGCTTATTTAATTATTAAAATAAGTTGGTATGAATTTATTTTTGCTAGAAAGCTTGTTGAGCAGCATACCATGCCTAGAAAAAAGTCGAACAGCGGTGCTAGCAGGTGGCAACGCCAACGGTTCGTCAATCAGTTGTTATTCAACCGCTAAGCTTTACGGTCGGTTGTCATTCGTGGCGGGTTTCTTCCGCAGCAAGCTGTAATCGCGTGTTTACTTTTTTGATGTCTGTATATAAATACAGATATATGTAAGTGAACTTCGCGCATAGGTTTGTAAAAAGCATTGACAACGGAAAAGGTCAATACGCTTCGACAACATTACTTGCATTTATTTTAATTTGTGAAAAAATCAATTGCTGAGCTTGCTACTCTAAACAATAACAACAACAATAATAACAAAATGCCTGTTGGTACTTTTGATGTTTGGGATGCGTTGGTGCTGGCGAGCATTTTAATAATATCGGCACTAATTGGTCTATATTATCGTTACACGGGTGGCAAACAGAAGACAACGAAAGAGTATTTAATGGCGGATCAGAGCATGACAACGTTTCCGGTGTCCTTTAGCCTAATGGCCAGTTTTATGTCCGCCATCACGCTAATGGGTGTATCCACTGAATCCTACCAGTTTGGCACACTCTTTGGAGTGATTAACATCTCGTATATACTGAGCACACCAATTGCCGCCTACATCTTCCTGCCTGTATTCTATCGGATGCGCACAACAAGTGTCTACGAGTACCTGGAACGAAGATTTGGTTATGGGACGCGTCTAGCTGCATCCATGGCATTCACCTTGCAAATGATTCTCTACATGGGCATTGCTCTCTATGCTCCAGCACTGGCACTGGAGGCTGTCACCGGCATATCTAAAGGTACTGCCATATTGGTACTGGGACTGGTTTGCACCTTCTACTCAACAATGGGTGGCCTCAAGGCTGTGCTCATCACCGATGTCTTTCAATCGTTCCTCATGTATGCTGCCATTTTTGCGGTCATTGTTGTGTCGGCCATCAAGGCGGGTGGACTAAGTCCCATCTGGGAAGTGGCCAGAGAACATGGACGTTTGCAATTTTTTGAATTCTCTATGGATCCCACAGTTCGGCATACTTGGTGGACTCTTATAATTGGTGGCATGGTCACCTATCTATCCCTGTATGGTGTCAATCAGACGCAAGTCCAGCGACTTCTGAGCGTGCACAACTTGAAGAGCTCACAGTCGGCATTGTGGTGGAATCTGCCAATTCTAGGACTGCTCAGCTTTAGCACCATCTTCAGTGGCTTGGCCATATTTTATTACTATCGTGACTGCGATCCGCTGCTCAATGGACGCATCGATTCACGGGATCAACTTATGCCGCTCTTTGCCGTGCATACAATGGGTAAGTTAATGATCTAAATTAGTTAACAATTGAATTAAAAGATCATTTACATGCAGGTCAATATCCTGGATTGTGTGGTCTCTTTGTCTCGGGTATTTTCTCGGCCAGCTTGTCTACGATATCCTCTGCGGTTACATCGCTCTCGGCTGTCACACTGGAGGACTACGTGAAGCCCTTGTACAAGGTTGTCTTTGGCCGAACTCTGATGGAATCAAAGTCAACGCTGCCCACCAAAATCATTGCCTGCATTTATGGATTGCTGTGCATTGCGTTGGCCTTTGGCGCTGGCTCCTTGGGCGGCGTCTTGCAGGCCTCGTTGACCATCTTTGGAGTTGTCGGTGGTCCATTGCTTGGCATCTTTACACTCGGAGTTTGCACTGTGCGCACCAATCAACGTGGCGTACTGCTTGGCTTTCTGCTGGGCCTCTGTTTCTCATTCTGGATTGGATTTGGTGGTCCCAAGCCAGAGCCAACACTGCTGCCATTCAGTACCACAGGCTGTGAGTTGAGAAATGTTACCGAGGTGGCAAACGCACTGCTGGAAAACAGAGTAGAAGACGAACCTCACTACTTTTGGCTGTACCGTTTGTCGTATCTCTGGTACTGTGTGCTGGGCTTCTTGGTCACCATAACTGTAGGTTACTGTGGCAGCATTATGCTGGCACGCTTCAATTATGCTGACAACTCGCAGATCTACCTGGACAAGCAGAAAAAGCATCTAGATTACGATCTGTTTGCACCAATACTCTCACGTCGCTGGCGACGCCAGCAGAATGAGCAGCTGGATCCAATGTTCCATGACGAGTCGCTGACAAAGTTAACTCAGCCAGCTGCACCCTTGTAATAAGTCAAATATAATTTAGTTAAATTGTTAAATGAAGTATAAAGAGTAGTGAATAAGTTTTAGCCAAGTTCCGGCACAGATGTCGCATTATTTGAGGCATAAAAAGATATTAGCAGTCGTACCTAATAACTGGATAACAATGTGACCTATTTGTATACCTGCGTGTTAACTATCAACTGCTAAAGGCGCCAATGTCTTCCATTTTGCACGTGTATAAGAACAATAACAAATATTATACTAAGCTGTTATCTTTAGCAGATCAAGTTCCTCATTGAATATTTGGGAAACTCTGGGAATTGACAATAAAAAACATTAAAGATTGACAGCCACAATCTTTATTGTTTCATTTAATTAAAAAAACACAAACTCTACTTAAGTTCATATTGAACTTGTTTAATATAGATTATGATGAAAATATATTATACAAGTATAAATTTACTGTGTGCGAATTTATCAGCCTGTTATTGTAAATTATATACATCACATTTACAACCCACGTAATAATTAATCAAATGAACGAAACTATATTATTATATTAGATGTGCTTGTACTTATTTATATACACTACTTGGCAACATTTGTAAAACTATTAAAGATTGTTGCAGTTTCACTGTCGAGGATTTTCAAATGTGTGTTTTTACTAATAGAAATTCAAATGGCCATGAAATTAAACATATGTACCTACAAAATATACTATAAATACTCGTACAAATAATGATAAGCTAATTTTACGCAATCGCGTGCGAGGCCTTGCATTTTGTGAATCAATCTGACAATCGAATTTCATAACTATATTTCGTATGTATATCTTCAGAGTTCTATCGTCATATCGGGGGCCAAATTCCATTTAAACGATGACCAAACAAATTGTTATAAATTGCAACTGGGGCAAAGGGCAATTATGGAATTGTTTTGCTTATAAACAACTCAAATATTCATATGCATTGATTGAACCAAGCATTAATTGAGCTTGTCTATAAATGTATACTCGATTTACATACGATATACTATAATCTTTGTGGCACTGTGATCTGTGGAAAGTTTTCTGCTTTTTCTTAGTCAGCTCAAAGAATTTAAACTCTTTGTTGACATGAATATTTATTATGCGAAAGAAGAAACAGAAAGAATCATGATAAGCGTGAACTATGTTAAAGACTTGTTTACACTTCAATTTTTTGCACAATAATCCATTTATTTATAGATACTTACATTGACTTCAATTCCAGTGGCAAATGCTTTTTTATTTAAATGTATTATATTTTGTTTTAATTAACATACAGGGTCTTACAGTTTATTTATTTTAATATAATTCAGTTTTATTTTAATTATTTACGGAGTATAGGATTGTTATAATCATTTATATTTGAGAGTATTAAGATGGTTTATTCAGTTTGTTTTATTACTCGTTCAACTTTAATCAGACATATTTACACCTACATGAGAGTAAGCTGAACGATTTACAGATTTCTTTCCCCCATGTAGGTGTAAATAGGTCGGAAAGTTGCTAAATTTGTAGCTAACATCAAACATTAGATGATTGAATCTCTACTCTGTACAATGCTCAAAAATATATCCTCGAGTGTTGTTTGACTTATCGAGTAATGCTTTATCTGCAATCGAAATCGATTATCTTCCATATATCTGAATATCTCTGACCACTTAAGATCTTTGTTGGGTATTACGATTGTTAACAGGCCGCGATAGGTGAATGATTCACTGTAGTTACATGAAAAATCTTTGAATATTATAATTTTCTCGACATTTGTACTTACCTAACATAGCTTTTGGGAAAATCGGCCTTAAACTTTCTCTCTACATCCATTAGTAAGCCAGAATAATTAAATTCATCGTTAGAAGTAACATATACGTTGAGTACACTGCTTCCTATATGCGATACTCCAATAGTTGTCCTTTTTCCTGTTACCGAAGTTTTTCGACGCTTAATTACTAATGTACCTCTTCCTGAAGATTCAACTGTATCTTGTTGTAAGGATTCTTTTGGACTTAGGGCTAGTGATTTTTTATTTTTTCTCTTAATTTTTACTTGTACTGCCTTTTCCGTTGGCGATACATCATCAAAATCACTTTTTGTTTCTGTACTTTGCCTCTGTCCTGAATCAATTTTATGAAAACTTGAATTAAAAAGGAAAAAAGTATTTCTTTATGTTTTACCTTTATTATCCGATGACCGGTTGCTTGGGCCGCTGCTTAAGTTGATTAATGCACTAGAAAATAAATTGATAAATACAAAAATTTTTTTTAAATATATTTAAGAAGCTTACGTTTTGATCTCGTCCATTTCCTCAATTGTGCCTAATTGAATTTTAATTGAAATGCCCCTGTTAAAACGAGTCTTAATATCCTCTGCGGTTCCAATACATCGGAGCTTTCCTTTGACCATGAAGGCCAGGGAGGAGCAAAGGATCTCACAGTCGGCCACGTTATGCGAGGTGATCAGGATGGATTTGCCGTAGGAGCGCATTTGAGTAAGCACCTTTGCGATCTCTTGCTTGGCACTTATATCCACATCTGTGATGGGATCATCTAGGCAGATCAGGGTTGGCGATAGCACCGCAATTGCAATGCTTAGTTTCCTCTTGATGCCGTTGCTATAATGAACCATCATTTGATCGAGGCTTTTGGTGAACACAAAACTCTCAGCCAGATTTTCTATTATGCCGGATATATATTCTTTTTTGATACCCCTTATAAGGCATGCAAACTTTAGCATTTCTCGGCCAGTCATATAATGCATTAATACCGTATTTTGTTGAGGACAGTATCCCATGTGGCCAAAGCACTTTTTCCTTTGTTTCTTCATGCTGAATCCCTTGACATAGATATTCCCTTGAGATAGCTTCGAATTGCCAACGATCAGATCAATAGTACAGGTTTTCCCAGCTCCACTGATTCCCAATAAGCCGAAGCAGTTATGTCTGCAATAAAATATTTAAAGATTTTTAGACAAAAGTTCATAATTGGGAACGGTAGTTATTGGACTTTGTTTACGGGCTGATCTTGAACGATACACAGTTGACTGACGTCAGGTCCTTAAATTTTTTTGAAACTCTATCACAGACTAAGCCGTAGCTCTTAAGCAGATCTTGTTGTTTGACTATTTCATCGACTTGCTTGCGTGCCTCCATCACATCTTCGTCATTCAATACACTTGGACAATTCGACTCTCGATTTTTTCTGCGTAAGAAGATCAGGAATTTTAAATTGCTGTAAAATTGAAGGTAATGTTACCAAACCATACGTTAAATGATGGAACTTGCTTATCAACAGCACCAGACTGAAGAAGATTATTCCACTTATTATCATACAGATAAACTCTGTATATGCAACGAACATAGATGACCCTAAAAATGCAAACTCATTTAATCATCCATCACAATTTCGAACTGAATTTTAAATACCTTTTTGACAATCTTCTGCATTCAATGAATTACGAAAGCGTTCCATATTCCCGTTCTCCAATGTGAGTAATGCAGCCGAGTACATGGCATAGAATGGTTCAAACAGGAATATGCGATGCAATATATAGTACTTTCGATGTGACCTATGATAATAAGTCATAATAGACAGAATAGCTGCAATGGTAAGTTTTTTTTTAACAGAAAATTAATTAATTTCTATAACAAAGTTAATTTGAATTATTACATTGTAAAGCTATGTCTTTATGTAAAGCATAAAACAGTCTAGTAATCGATTTACAAAATGTTGGTATATTAGTATAGTAAGAATAGAAGAAGTATGTTAAGTAAAAGCAAGGGGCGCAGAGAGGAGGGGAAAAAGGAGCAATTTACCCAAACCTCGAAATGTCAAACTGTGACCCTGGAGACCTACAAAAATTTTGAAGAATCATCTAAAGAATTTAATTTAAATTAATATAATGATTTTAATGTTATTTTTTCACAGTTTGAAAACCAAGTTTGAGTAACAAAATTCGTAATTCAATTATATATTGTTAAATATATAAAAGAATACGAAATTTGTATAATTATGGTATATTTATTCCAAGTAAGAGGCAGTTTGCAGTCTAGGTTAAAGTTGCAGTAAAGTTTAACTAGAATGATATATGTAATTACAGCACAGCTGTAGTGCGTATGTATGATATAGGTATAGTGTAATTATTACCGGTTACAGTGTTAAAGAAAACCATGATAGTCAGGCCAATGTAGGGCACCTTGAAGGCAAAGGAGAACAGATAGATGAATGGAAGTGCAGCGAAGGCAAAAGCCAACAGGTTAACTAATAACCAATAAAGCACTGCAGGAGGTTTTTGATAGAAGGCGATCATCAGCGAGAGTGCCAGGATAAGAAATATTAAATAGTCCCATAACAGATGCGACAGCCAATATGTATACAAACTGATGCCGGAAAGGAACTGCTGTTGTGTCATTTGCGAAATTCTCTCCTGGATCGGTAGAATGATATATGTTGCCATGGCAATGCCCAAATAGACCATGATAAAAGCGGCATATTTTTTGTCACTAATGTTCAAATCTCTCGCACGCAAAACCAAATCCGAGCTGGCCCGCGGCTTATTGGTTATCTCAATGTCAACACTTGCCAGGACGCTTCCAATCGCTTTATAGATCAGGCTCAATGTCGTCGGCTGTCCGTGAGTCAATCGACGGTTATACCAGGCCGTGACAGAGCCCTGTCGAAATGTGGCTGCAGCAACAAAGGTTTTCGTAAAACCTTCCTCATTCAACTCAATTTTATCTAGCAAGTATTCCTCCACACCATCTCGAATGCCGAGCATTGTGGCACCTGCCAACATGACAGCTTTATCATATTCGGCTGCACTTTCTAGGCTGCGATCATCAAGAATTTCACTTGCATTTGTTTCATGGTATGTGCGTTGAATGTCCCTTACTACAGTCGGGTTGGGATACACTGCCAAGTTGGAGAACGATTGAATCTCTGTAGTTTCACCTTTGTCCAGTAAATCAAACATTAAATTTAACACTGCGACAATCATCGGGAGTATGATTAGGCACACAAGAAGGATTAGATTGTGGCGTGTGTAGAGCATCTTCTTAATGAGCATGCCGTGCCATTCGTTAAGGCATCTTTGCTTTTTACTTGTCTCCTGAATCTTTATGCCTTGCTGCACCCATTCTATAATGCATGAAATGGGAAAAAGATTACTTCTCAACTTTTTATTTTATGCAGCGTATAGAAACTGCTTGTAAATAAATCAATAAATTATACCCTTGACATAAGTCTGTGGAGTGTAACAGAACCGATTAAATATATATTTATATTTAACCAGTCTTACAAATATCTTTTGAAAACCAGTTAAGTTTTATAAAAAATTAATTTTAAATTGAACAACTACATTATATAGCTGGAAATATCGATGATGTTATTTTTTTAGATATCTGTGGGACAGTCTAATACATCCTATATGTTAAATGTAGTACTATTCATCGCTTACCATCCGATGTACCGGCGCGAACAGCTTGCGATTGATCGACTTTATCAGCGCCAATCTTTGAGAAAGTTTCATCCATCGTTGGTGCACCGACTCCAAAACTGACCAGCTTTAATGCATCCAGTTTCTTCTCTAGGGACCGAAAAAGTCTTGAATATTTTGATATCTTCGCCACAGGCAGGCGATAAACAATATCAGAGCCCAAAATGCCCTCTAGCCGAACATCCCCCATTTTACTTTGGAGATATGTTGTGACGCTCGCTTCTCGGCAATTGGGGAGCTGCACACAGACCTTTACCATAATTCGTTGACATGAATAATCGAAATGGAAATGTCTGTCTAGTAATCAACTCACCAGACGATAACCAGGTCCAAGATTATTTATTAGAAAATCTGATGTGCCATAACCTATAAGTTCGCCGGCAGAAATAATGCCGATACGATCTCCTAGCACCTCGGCGGCATTGACGCTGTAGGTATTCACGAGGATGCAGCGTCCTTCCTTCTCCGTTCGCAGCAGATCCCACACATCTCGACAGGCAGATGGATCCAGGTTAGCGCTGGGATCATCGACAAGTATCACCTGCATATGATGTTGTGATTGTTCAACTATACAAGACACACTTATGAAACAATAGTATTTAAATTGCACTACATTGAATAAAAAAATACGTTGAGAGCCCCTTTACACAATTTATATATACATTTAGTTGAGGAAGTGTTTCATAAAATAATATATCACCTTTTTTGCATATTTGTAGACGCTTAAATTACTTAAAGACTAAGACCGGGGGCCGTAACGGTTTTAATTTTGAAACACGAGTTACAAAACATAAAATATTTGTTAAATTTTATAAACAAAAATTAAAAAAGAGTTATATTATAATGTTTAAATAAAAATTAAAATTTAATCATTATTTCATAATTTTTTGTAATTAAAAAAATAAAGCTAAGACTAATAGTTATAATAAAAATAAAAAATAAAAGTTTATCCTGTGCCTAGGAAAATAAATCCTGGGAAAACATATCTAACATATAGGTAGTTTTCATTGAATTTTCTTAAACTCATCTTGTTGCCATTTGTTGCGATTTAGTGGGATAATAGACACATATAGAACGTTAATAAGTAATAAAAACTAGTAAAATAAATAAAAGAATTTTAAAGAAGATGCATCGAATGAACAATGAATCTTCTTTTTCTCACCTTGGTGCCAGCACAGAGGGCACAGCACAGCGAGAGTTTGCGCCTCATGTCAATCGACAGATTCCTGACCTTCGTCCTTGCCTTGTGTTTTAAATTTATTTTATATAGATAGGAATACGCCTCCTGTTCAGCATTGTAACTCGACAGACCCTTAAGACGGCTATAAAAGTAAATATGCCAAAAGGCGCTGAGTTCCTCGAAGAAAATGTTTTGCTGCGAACAAATGCAAATATTCTTGCGGGCTCTTTGTGGTGACACGGCCATGTCGTTGCCATTGATCAGGACCCGGCCGGAGGTGGGCGTATACAGTCCAGCCATCATCATTAATATAGCCGTCTTGCCGGCTCCATTGTGTCCGAGTAGCACAGTTAGTTCGTTCTCATACAACTTAAGGCTGAAATTGCGAACAGCCAGCTTCGGTCCGAAAGTCTTACTCAAATTTTGGCAGTCGATAATAACGGCATTGCCATTGTCCACCTCCTCAAATGCTAGGGTATTTTGGTTCCTAAAACTGCTCGTTGCCTGCTCATCTTCATTTGGATTGCCTTCGGATTGACGCGAGGGACAATAGAATTGGCGATTGAAGGGGAAGTTCCACTTTTTGGGAGCACGAAATCCGCCAGGTCTTAGCTGATCCAAATACAAACAGAGCACTAAACAAATGAGGCTGCTAAATATCATAATCAGCATTATGCTGCCATAGCTTAGGACATCCTCAGGATGAGCGCATCGAAACATATTGTCCCATTGGACTCCCTGGTCAATAATCTCAAATCGAAGTATCTGATAAATTATTAAGGACATTGCGCTATTTATACACATGGCAGTGCCGACAGACTTGCCAATACTGGGATGCATTCCAAAGCTCATGAAGAAGGGCATAAAGCTAACGAGATTCAGACTACATAGGACAATCATGGCCATAAATGAATTGCTAAAAATGGCGGAGACCACAAAGGTGCGGCTTATTAGATACAATATGTAAACGACAAATATGACCCACAAGACTAATATGTTGCTGTTAGGGCACATAAAGCACTTCATCATTATCGCAATTACTGTAGCAGGAACCATAAACATCACAAAGGTAACAATAAACCAAGAAAGCCAATTCAATCCGATTGGTAATCCCATGATTTGCATTATATCCCTCAAATATCTTTCCTTCTCCGCAGAAATCATCTATAATACACAGATTTGTAGAGCATTACGAAATGTCAAACATAAAAGTTATCGGTATCATAGCTGAGAGTTTTTCTTCTAGCCAATGGAATATTAAAAACCAATCTCAATTAGGGCATATAGACATTTCCACTTCCAATATGAAAATATATTAAAAGATATTAACGTTACGTTACAAAAATATTAGTTGGTTTTGAGTTGGAATAAAAAATTTACAAACTTAACATCTTTTAAAATTATGTAAGTTCATTTTTTAGGCTATTGCATTAAGAAATCTGTTTCCCGATCTTACATAAAGTTCTCTAGAATTTTGTAGAAAATTTGTGTATGCATAATAAAATATATATCACCTTTTTTATAGTCAACAAACTTTTATAATAGAATTGAAGTGTTTTTTTTTTTTTTTTTCAATATAATTAGTTTTATGTAACTGGATGAGACATTTCGTCAAATAATCTTTATAATATATACTCAACATTTTAGATGTTGAAATTTAAGAAATCGTTCAAGAATATAAAACAACAAAAAAAAATTACCTGACAAATAATCAATGAAGGACACATAAAGATGATAGAAATCATCATTACGAGAGCTAAAAAAGCGTCTGGCAAACCGGGAAGAACTGAACGTGCTGCATCGGGAAAGGCCTGTATATGAACTTGAGGGATTTGAGCACTACTGTTTACCGCCATTATAATTGCCTCGGATAACTTCATTTGAAAGTACAGAAAGCCCTCGGCTTCATACAAGTCCTTGCTAACTCTGGATCCGGTTGGATGTTTAAATAATCGACTAGTCCATGTTCGATTCGGATTCGAGCGCGCATGCCTCGGAAAACGTAATGCAACCTTGACTTTGGATGGCATTTCCATAATATTCCTTAAGTGATCTTCAAACTCAATGCCCACAAAGGCATCGTCCAGTTTCAATTCTTTGTCCATCTCAGATGCATATAAAAATGATTTAATTTTGGGATTTTCAAAAGACGATGACACAGCCATAATAATTTCCTCAAGAACATGGTTGATTGGTGAATAGTATATGGAACTAGGGGGTGAACAATCAACAAATTGGGGAATATAATGACTGCTTACACATACATACGTAACATTTGGCACATCTAATTCTAATGGTTGATATCTAGTTTCTGGAAAATTATCCCTGGCCTGGGCGTTGGCAATGTTATCGATTTGACAAAGCAAAAAAAATAATACTGGACTCAAAATGATAACTGATGCACTTATGGGATTGGCGAGTTGAACAGATTTATTCTTGGAAATCAATAAGCACAGTTTGGTGCAGGTGTTGATTGGTGATGAATGTATAAAATACGTTGATGACATTTCAATTTGGGTGTTTGTGTGTTCGACTGTGTTGAAATGTAAAGCAAATTGATCATGTCTAGTAATAATATATTTTTGTACACATTTAATTCACTTCACAAATGCAACTTCTGCGAAGTAACACAAATTCAGCTCTCCAAGTGATTATTTATCCACAGATTCTGCAATTTCATTCAACACTTCAAGTTTTTGGGTTTTTTTTTGTATTTGTTTTCTTATTGTTTTGGATTGATGTTATAGTAGAATAATAAGCAATAACAGCTTCAGCCTGACGACGACGTTGACGTTGACCATGGCATCAGTAGCTTACTTCTTCTTGGACACACCAACGGTGCGACCACGGCGACCAGTGGTCTTGGTGTGCTGGCCACGGACACGGAGGCCCCAGTAGTGACGCAGACCGCGATGGGAGCGGATCTTCTTCAAACGCTCCAAATCGTCACGGAGCTTGGAATCCAAATTGGAGGATGTCAACTGCGAGTATTTGCCATCAATGATATCCTTCTGTCTGTTAAGGAACCAGTTGGGCACTTTGTACTGCAGAGGGTTCGTGATGATGGTGACAACCTTGTCAACCTGTCAACAACAAAAGCAAAATGTAAACAATGATTCCATACGATGATTGCTTTCTCAGGGTCACACTTACCTCCTCCTCAGTGCATTCACCGGCACGCTTGGTGAGATCCACATCGGCCTTCTTCAGCACAATGTTGGAGTAGCGACGACCCACACCCTTGATGGCGGTCATGGCGATGCCAACTTTGCGCTTGCCATCGATGTTCGTATTCATGATACGAAGAATGTGCTGGAACTTCTCTGGGATGACGAGCGACTGCAAGGGCAAACAATTCGTTAGCATCAAACATATTATTTGATCAAAAACAAACACATAAACAACAAAATTCACAAATGCCGAAATTGCATTTCCGCTAAAAATAGCAAGTCAATTTCGCTATATATAAAACATTTAAATGCTTCATTTCGCAATCTACGCGCACACACGGGCATGCATTTGTTTATTAGGCTTCGATCTGTCAGTTTTGTTGTTCGATTAACTAGATATTTGAAGATTTATATAGGGACGCACCATTTTTGCCCTGTTAAACCGACAAATATTCAGTCGAAAAAGAAAGCGGATGTGCTTCTTCTTGCCACTTTTGACATTGACATTTCGAAAAACAGTGCTGGAAAACGTCCAAATAAATTATCACAGGGCTGTCACAGTAACAACTGTGACTGCTACCAACTGCTGTTGCCAACTTAACTATTTTATAGCTAGATCTGGCCATGTTCAAAGTTGGAATGCTGAAGAAGCTTAAATATTGGTATTAGCCGGAAATCTAGCTATTTTGAATTTATATTAATCTATTTTTTACTAAATATATATATTTTTTTATAAATATAATAGAAACATTTATATCAAAAAGTTGACTATTTCTTTAGCTATTTTGCATCGAAAATTCAGCTACTTCCATCTACTTTCCAGCCGTTTTTCCTCTCATAATTTGGCAGCACTGGATACAACAGCCCTGAAAAAGTGCCGTTACGCATATGTTATTTGGATTTTCATGATGAGTGCAACTAGACATGTGAATGGTAAATAATACATTTAATTTAAACATAATATTTACACAAGTATTCCTTCAGCACTTGCCTGTGTGGACCAAAATGATGTCGTGTCGTTGCGCATCATATGCTCGAAAGCCCGTAATCATCAGTACAACATAGAAGAGCTGGATATGTACGGGAACACCGCCTTACTTAAAGCTTGCTACATGGGAAAGTTTGAGTGCGCTCGTATATTGCTTGATTTTGGGGCCGATATTTATGCCATCAACTATTTTGGACAAAATGCACTAACCTTAGCAACATATGCTGGTCATTTTCAACTGGTGCTGGAATTGTTGCGCCATCGTACATACCAGGACTTTAATTTATCTTCACTCATACCAGCAATTTGTGTGGCGACAATGGAAAAGCATACAATTTTAGAGGATTATTTTAAGCATCTGGATCCAAGGGGTGCCGAGGATTTACATACTGTGCACGGTGAGCTTACAAATATTTAATTGTGACATTAATATAATGTGCATTTTATTAGGGCTTGGAGTAACTGACTTGCGTCAGATAGTAAATACAAAATTAATAAGGAAACAACCGCAACTATTTCAAAAAAAATATTAATACAAGTGATTAGAATCTAAGTAATGTCCTAATTGTCTATTTTTATTGAAGAGTAATTTTGAAATAAATATTGCCATTTGTACCAGGGCTGCATATACGAAAACACCATTCACCACTTTTGCAGCTGTTGGGCAACGCCGCGACTTTCCGCCAAATTGACAGCTGTTGTTCGCGCCAAAACGCCTAGTTTTGCCGCGACAAAGGTATTCATCATATTAAAGTCGGCCAAGTAGCACGCTGTAGCGACGCGCTCGTTGAATTTCGCAAAACTTGCATATTAGAGAAACAATACAAGTTAAATAGTGTAATCATGTTTGAGGCACGTCTTGGCCAAGCTACCATTCTTAAGAAAATCCTGGATGCCATCAAGGATTTGCTAAATGAAGGCACCTTCGATTGCAGCGATTCCGGCATACAGGTAAGTGATGAGATTGGTTTTTGGGGACACGTTCTAGAAAAATCTCAATGGGATCTATGTTTACAGCTGCAAGCCATGGATAACTCTCATGTTTCGCTGGTTTCCCTGACCTTAAGGTCTGATGGCTTTGATAAGTTCCGCTGCGATCGTAATCTATCAATGGGCATGAATCTTGGGAGCATGGCAAAGATATTGAAGTGCGCCAACAACGAGGATAATGTGACAATGAAAGCACAAGATAATGCGGACACAGTAACGATTATGTTCGAATCGGCCAACCAGGAAAAAGTCTCGGATTACGAGATGAAGCTAATGAATCTCGACCAGGAGCACTTGGGCATTCCCGAAACGGACTATTCGTGTGTGGTGCGAATGCCTGCTATGGAATTCGCTCGCATCTGCCGCGATTTAGCCCAGTTCAGTGAATCTGTTGTCATTTGCTGCACTAAAGAAGGTGTCAAATTCTCTGCTAGCGGCGATGTTGGCACCGCTAACATTAAGTTGGCCCAAACCGGTTCCGTTGACAAAGAAGAGGAGGCTGTCATCATTGACATGCAGGAGCCAGTCACCCTCACTTTCGCCTGTCGTTACCTGAATGCCTTCACCAAAGCCACGCCCCTGTCGACACAAGTTCAGCTTTCCATGTGCGCCGATGTCCCGCTGGTTGTTGAATATGCCATCAAGGATCTGGGCCACATACGCTACTACCTGGCGCCAAAGATCGAAGATAACGAGACATAAACAAAAAGCCGTTAATTACCTGAATCGTATTCATATTTACATATGCCACATAATTTTTCTCACCCACAACATTCTAATTATTAAGATTTTTACAAATAAAACATTTCCTTGGTCAATAAACTAAATAAAAAGCAAAGCATTATTCGTTTAATGGCAATAACCATTTAATAACATATTACAACTAAACAGAAAATTCGAATTATATATTGCAGTTCTAGACTCACACAGCTTAAAGGATTCACAATTGCAAAGTATAAAGTATTTTTTGTATAGTTAACTCAACTCCCATCTATATATGGAAATATATTGGGTTTAAAGTACTCGTTCATAACAGGCACAGAATCCAGAGTTTGAATGAGTGTTGAGATTACATTATTTAGAATTTAGTTTATAAATATATTTTAGAGCGTGTTTACACGCTCTCAATACTTGAACGATTGGCATTTTTTTGTTACTTTAATGTAGAAGCTATAGCCTATCTATAATATAGATATATTAAGATAATTATTTTCGTATTTAGCTGACATTACAAAACATATAAAGCTTAGCTAACTGTGTTATTCAATTATATAAAAGTGTATAAAAAACTATTCGAGATGCAAAAAAAGCAAGAAATGTGCCCAATTAACAACATGTTATTCTTGCATGTAACAAACGGTGTATAAATATTAATATATACTATATAGTTTCTATAAAGGAATAAATATAAATTGTTTTTAAGGCGCTGTCGATGTGGCTGAGCACGCACTGGGACTGGAAGTCTCGTCGTTGCCAATGCTATCGTCGTTATTGTCTGTGGAGACCTGAAGCAATGTCTGCAACGATTTGATGCAGTGCTTGGAGCCATCCATCGCCTCATTGGATAGCTAGATTGGGGTTTATTTTTATTTTACATGCTATTTGTTGTCGGGTTCACACATACCATAGTAAAGTTGAGAAAACCATGTGGTAATCCCTCAAGTATCTCCAAGCTTACTTGGCGTCCGAGTCGTTTCAACTTCTTGGCAAGCATAACGCAGTCGTCTAGGCAAGGATCCATGTTCAGCGTCTATAAAAGAGAATAAAATATATGAGCAATCGATTGACTTGTGTTTCTGTTGTCCACTTACCAGTATCTTGGTCTCTGGCAGCTGTGATAGCCACTCGTCGCTAGCCCAATAGGGTGATAGAAACGGATCTTTGGGCACGTCAAATGCAAACTCTTCACTGGGGCTACGTGCAATTAAAGCATCCATATTGCGTACATCCTGTTGGCCAGGTGCAGTGGTGCCGTGTATCTCGTAGGATTGCGTGCATCGATTGATTATATTGTTAACTGCCTCCTGCAGGCGACCAGGCAGCGTGTCCATGGCCATCATTTCCCGTCCCGTTTCAACAAGTATATTCTCCTCTGAGCTGCTCTTGGCATGCCCATTTAATAGCGTGGATTTTGGGCAGGTCTGAGCCGTGTTCTCTTCTGTGGCCTCCATGGTGGCGGTGTCAATAAGATACTTGTCTAGAAAACTATCAATGTAGGCAGCTGATGCGGCATCTTTGGGTGTCTCAGCTGAGATCTCGATCGGATAATGTTCGATGGGCTGCGAGTCGTCCTCGAAGGACACGCAGGAGCTGTTGTCGCTGCCCTCAGTGTTTGGCAAGTCTGTACGCTCCACTGTCTGACTGTGATACGACGCACTGGCAAAGGTGTCGCTACTCTCCTCCTCTTCATCCCCATCATCTGACTGATTAAGTGGCTCGAGAGGCGTTAGCGGACTCCTGGCGGTTGAGGTGCGTCGACTGGAATTAAGACTTAGTGTTGGTGGCTTCTCCACATCGACTCCAGATGCCTGAGCATTGCGAATCTGCAGCAACTCTTCGACCTGCTTGGCGTTCTCCTGGAGCATTTCATTCGTTGGTGCTGCGTAGGCACGAAGGCATCGCATCATGAAGCCAAATGGTAGCAGTGGATCCATCAGGCAAAGCAGACGTGCCGGGCTGGGCACAAAGCTGACCAGCGTGGGGCAATAGGCCAGAAACAAGCCATCCGGAATCCGCACACCCTGCTCAATACACTTGAGCGCCAGGCCAATGGACAGATTCGCACCGGCGGAGTCGCCAGCGCAGATTACACGTTCCGCTGTTGTGCCCAGCAGCTCGGCATTGTTGAGCAGCCAGCAGTAGGCGTAGTAGACTTCCTGAAGTGCGCGTGGAAACGGCGCCTCTGGCGCCAGACTGTAATCCACCGAAAGTATAGGCACATCCAGGGCCACAGCCCAATCGCGTAGATACAGCTCGTGCGATTTGGATGACTGTGCCACAAACCCGCCACCATGGCAGTGGAACAGTATGGATTTCGATGCCGCTACCGGTCGACGCCAGCCACGATAGCGTCCCTCGCCAAGCATTCCCGAGCGTCTCTTGGCGCTTAGAAGACGCACCGAGACTGGAAGACCGGGTCCCAGATGCGCACTGGGCACAGGTATATCCACAAACTGCAACTGATCCTCAGCTGCTCCGCGGGCTGGCAAACGCAACGGCTCCGCAGGCAGCTCAATTATGCGATTCACCTTGATTGCAGTGCCCACAATGCTGGGCAGCTTGTGCATCAGCTCCGACTCGGCTAGAAACCAGAAGGATTTGCAAAAATCAATTTTCGCATTCTGCGAAATGTTTACAATGCGTCTGGCTCGCAGTTCCGGATTCATAAGATATTTGCCACTTGACCAGAGGCTTCGTGTGGTCTTCAGTAAAGTGCTGCTGCCATTGTCCGCATGGGAGTAATAGGTTTCCGAATAGCTGGCCATGCCAATGCCCAGAAAACGCAGCACACCACGTATGGAATCACCATATTGAAAGCCCAAGCAGCGTCCATAGAAACAATACTGATTGATGGTGTCGCCCAGCTCAAAGAGCTGCTCGGCCGTATGCTTTCCGCTGGCAAACAGATCCCCCGTCGTCGTTGACCACTGTCGCAGGATCAGTAGATATTGCAGACAGGTGCACAGGGAGCAGAGCAGCTGGGAACAAGCCTCCACCTCCTTCATGTAGAACTTCTTGCGAAAGAAGAGTGTGGCCCGGGTGGCCAGCAACTGTTGGCATATACTGCGTCCATGTGAGATGCACGCGTTGGTCACATAGATGAAACTACGATATCCATTGCCCGGCGTGCTCTCATCAAAGTCATACTCGTGGGCAAAGGCATCGATTTGCAGGACCAGCCGATTGGCCAGCACTATGAAATCCTGCCAGGCAATGTGTGCGGCATGCAAGCGTTGTCCATACTCCGTGGGATCCTTGGCGAAGTATGCGGCATGCTCCCTGCAATCGCCGTACAGTTTGTGGTATGCGGGTTGCAATTCGGCGGGTATGGGAGTACTTATAGTTGGGGGTGGACTTGGAGGTGGGGTTGTGGCCGTGTCTGTGTGTGTGTGTGTGTGTGCTGCTGGCGCCACTTTTCCATTGACCTCATCCTTCGCCTGCGCCAGTTTGAGATTGTCCTCGAAGTGGGCGTTCGCCTTTGACGCTGTTGTCGGCGCTGCAATCATGGCAGGGCTACAGCGTGAAAAGATACAATTAACAAGACTAAAAACACACATATTCAATTTTGGTTATAATAATAGTAAAAACAAATCATTTTGTATTGTGATTATATATGTTCTCTTTAAGTAGATTTTGCTTAGTTTTTTTTTTAGCTTTTGAATAATCTCAGCTGATGGCAGTTTATAGAATTTTTCCAAACATACTTATGAATCATTAGCGAGTTTAATTTTACACTTATTTAATTGGTCAGTCCATAAACACTTTCACTTTTACAAATACTACGCACTGCGCAATTCGAATTCTCGACATTGTAAATTAGCATCTTTACGACTCTTTCTTAACTAAATTTTTGACTTACTACTCGTTTGTTCGTTCTATTTATTTTATTTCATGGCTTTCCAATTAATATTAACTTTACTAATAATATTTGCATTTGTCGTTTCGTTCTGTAAAAGTTCAAAGACGTTGCCAGCTTGCAGAAATAAGTGGCCGTTTATTTGAACGTTGCCAGAGCATTATTAATTTCAATGCCTTTTTCCAAGAATGATCGTTTGTATCTTTTTTCTCTAAATTTGGAAGCTAGAATTTTAAAAATTTGTCCAGAATTCAGATAAAAATGGGCTTAAAATCCTTAAATCCGCGAACCAAGCCTGGTCAGTTCGTTTTTTATGGCGACATGACTTTTAAAATTAGATGGTAGCACTACATTTGCAAATCAGCTGTGCAGTGTCATCTCAGGTCAAAAAAATCGGCAAAAATTCGAACAAAAATTCTGAAAAATTTTAAAAAATTTTAGCTTCGAAATTGGAAAACTTTAAAAATAAAAAATATATTTTATTTACCTGTTTTTTTTTTAAATGTGGTATATTTTTTAAGTAAGACCAAATCGAGCCAAATCGTTTTTTTTTACTGGGTGGCAGCACTGCCAATATTTCGCAACAGAATCATCGGATCAGGTTGCAGTTTCAATACTCAAAATAATATAATGTGCGTTTGACACTAAAGAGAATACTGAACGCAAACAATCATGAGTGTCAGCATTGTGCAGTACTTTGGGGAACAGAATAGCAAATGTGGCTACTGCACGGGAACGAATTGCAGCAGGTCTCATGGTAAGAACGCATATTAAAAACAAATGCAAGACTTAAAGTGCAATGTACTTACTACTTCCTATTCGATTCCTTTTTCATGTATGTATAAATGTATGTGTGTGTGTGTGTGTGCGTCATACAGGCATGCATGCGTATCGCTTAGCCTGTGATGACTACCAAGAGCTGATCGATCGGGGTTGGCGGCGTTGCGGCAATTACTGCTATAAGCCGCAAAACAACGTAACCTGCTGCCCCTGCTACACCATCAAGTCCGATGCGCTGGAGTTCAAGCTGTCCAAGTCAAACAAGCGAATATTGAGGCGCATGAATAAGTTTCTGCGTGATGGAAAACGTGAGCCGGGTGAATCAACAACGCCACAGAATGGCGATGGCGATGATATTGGCAACGGTGTCAATATAAGTGAACTTCAACCGCAGCTGCCTGATAAGAAGCCCTCAGTGATTGATGTGGAGCACGTTGAGAACTTGGCACAGTCTCGTGGAGAGCAACTAAAGACGGCAAAAAACTTGGAACCGCTCGAATCGAAGACAGGAGACGGAGATCATTCAGCGTCCTCGCAGGCAGCCAACAAATGCAAACGTGGGTGCATAGTTTGACTTAATTAAATACATATGTATATATTAATTCAATTCATTTAACTTTATATCTGCAGTCACGAACTCAAATCCACCGCGCAAGAAGGCCAAACAAATGCGCTTGGAGCGGAGGCAGGCCAAGTTAGGCATACCCCTAGAGCAGGCACAGACTAAAACGATGACACAGGAGAAAAGTTTACGAGATTTTCTATCAGCAGCGAGTGAGACTGACAAGCATAAGCTGAAGGTATGTATGCAATGATAACATTTGCTAAAAGTTCAACTGCAACTTTAACTAAGATTAATTGCATTTACTAAATACCAATATTCGTATGTAGCTCGAGATAAAAATTTTCCGAAACACTATATAAACAAACCATATAGTTAATTGGCTAGTTATCTTTCTTAATTGATAAATAAGCACATTCTTCTCTGCTACTCTTATTTTAAATAAGAAGATAAAAAGCGTCAAATTTTTAATTTAAGCAAATGTTATCATGCTATGAGTATAAATTGCAACCGTTTGCAGAACGACCAGCTGCGTTCCCTTTATATCATATAATTGTTTGTAGTTTGTAGTTTGTTTTTGTTGTGCTACTGCCTCCAAGTGTCCATAAGCCCCTATATGTACACACATCGTATTTGTGCTATTTGTTGCAGATCGTTTTGGTCGCTGCCTCAGATATACAACGCAGTTGTACCGATGCAGTACACGCATTGTATCGCAAATATCAAATAGTCATACACAATGATAACCCCGCACGCCTAACACTATCTAGTATGCAGCGGTTTTTGGTTGAATCACCCCTAAAGGTAATTATAAAATGATTTTCTTTTTTTTTCTTATTGATTTTACCTTAGCTGGTTTTGGTCAACGTCCATGGAGCTGAATTCGATCGGACACTGTCGCAAAGCTATAAGCTATATAAGAAGTATCAGATCGCCATACACAATGATCCGCCAAAAAATCAGGAAGCTTACAAGGATCATCTGAAATTATCGCCCATGAAGGTTGCTAATTGAAATAATAACGTTCAATAATATAATATATTTTTCACTAATCATATACAAATCTATAATGTTCCATGGTTGTTATTGCTTGCAGCATGAAAAAAAAGAAGATGCTCCCGAAATGGGCTACGGATCATTTCATCAGCAATACTGGTTGGACGATAAGCTTATTGCTGTTGGTGTCATCGATATTCTGCCCGGTTCGGTTAGTTCTGTGTACTTTTTCTACGATCCCGACTACAGTTTCCTATCACTGGGCACTTATGGATCATTAAGGTGAGTTTTCAGTGGACTATTTGGCAAAATATACATTTAAATACTAATATTTGCAATTTTCCCATATTTTTTTAGAGAAATTGATTTGGTGCAGACGATAGCTGAGCGAGTACCCGCATTAAAGTATTACTACATGGGCTTCTATATACACTCGTGTCCCAAAATGCGATACAAGGGAAAACTATCTGCCTCCTATTTGCTGTGCCCAGAGACTTACGTTTGGTTGCCTTTAACTGATGGTATGATACGGTTAAATACCTATTAAATTAATGTTGATAATTTAATTTTTTTTTAATTATGCTAGATATACGTAGTAAACTTGATGCCCAAAAATATCAACGTCTCAATCCGGTTGTTACTGATAAAGATGTGAATGAGTTTTTAAATCAGCATTTAGACGATGTACAACTTCTGCTGGATGCTAGAACCTGTATCACATACCAGAGATTTATACGGGTAAACACAAATTAATCAATAAGTTAAACAAATTCGTGTTTTTCACTTAATTATTTTGTTTTAAAATCATTTTCTAATTGAATTAGATGGCTGGTGCTTTTGGAGAACGTGAGTCAATAATTGAGTATTGCAAGCTTGTGGGTAAAGTCTGTGCACACCGAATGGTCTACGTGAACATGTCATGAACTGGCATACTATTGATAAAAAGAAAATTAAAAATGCAAATTAATTCTCACATATTTCAATTAAGTTTACAGCCTTAGCTAAGTAGTGCAAAATTGTGTCATTCAAATATAATTGATTATTCTCTGTTGAGCCTAGCAAATACTTAAGTTCATGTTTTAAAACTCAGCTTTAACAAATAAAGAAATTAAAATGTTCAGCCAAATGATAAACACCAGTTTAATCAATAAAATGCAATAAGTATACAAAACAATTAGTCTAACATCTAGAAACACATGTATGTACTATGTACTTAACTGAAAAAAACACTTGTGATAAATGTGATAGCAGGAGCAACACGCAAATTAACAACTGTTATCAGTAATCATTGCTGCTTATCTACGACAGGCAGCTAAATGCATCAATAAAACTAGATATCTGTCACTCCCAGAGAAGCAGTTGCTCCTACAAGTATAAGGTGTACTTTTGAGTGTGTAGCTAAAATTCAGCATGATTAAAATTTAAATAAAAGGCAAAACGATCATTACGAGGAGTACTTGGAGTTCGGTATCTAGCACCTCGTTGGCAATGCCTTTGACTGACCCTGGGATTTCCTGCTAATTAGTTTGGTAATTTATTTTAACTATTTATGTCTTCAAATTCCATGAAAAAATATTTTAAATTTATGTCAGCTTCCTTATTTTTTTGAAGTGTTGTTAATTGTTGCTTAATTGCGTTAGCTTTATCTGGTCAGTAAAATACAGTTGATAAGATCTATATCTGTATTCCAGCTAGTAAAACAATAAAAATAGAATGACAAATCTTCAATATACTCTTAATACTATACAAAATCACGCTAATACGGAATTTTAACGCTTCTCTCATATTTTTGTGAGCATGGGCCAAGTGCGTTAATTAAACAAAATATTTGTTACCAAAGATGCTGTTAATTGACGTTTTGTACGCTGATCAAATGGTGTTAATGAATGAAAGTTGTTGAGGGAGAACAAAAAAGTTTACAATTTTCGAGACTTTAGAATACTTACAGCCAGCAGTTTTAATTTACGTATGATATATTATATCGAGTCTTTTGAGGATTCGGATTGTGTACATATTTAAGTACTGTGTTATACTTAGTACAGGGTATCATTTGGTTGACCCACTCAGCTGAAGCTCATTTTATAGCCAAGCTAAAAATATGCATAATTTAAAGCATAGACTATAATAACAAAAAAAAACACGTGCGATTTGCAAAAAAAAAAAAATGAAATAAAATGTATTATTATTATGTTTATTTAATATGTTGCCAGCGTAATTGTTGTTCTTGTTCGTTTGATTATTGGCATTCGATTTAGCACGAATTTGTGAATTGTTATTCACATCTTAAAATTTCACGGCGTGCAATAAATCGCACGCGATATTTGTTTGGACGCGCTATCAGAGCTGAGAGAGAATACAATAAAGCTGAGCAGAGCGTAGCGTCAATCTCGAAACCGCCAACAACAGTCAACAACAATTTAAACAATTTTTAACCGTTTGTGTTTTTGTTGCGCTGCGTTTTCGCTGCTCGAGGTTTTTGTCTGAGAGTTACATACATAAGGTAAGTTAAGTATATATGCCATTGGCAGTTGGCGATTTGGCTTCATTCGTTTCGCGGCATTCTCAGCTGGAGCTACAGTTCCCAAATCCCGCTTCCGTTAACCCCCCTTCGTTCCCACACAGCTGTACAGCCTGAACGGGCAGTTCGGTTGCTAACAACGCGTACCCAAATGTGAGTGTGTATGAGTGTATCTGTGTGTGTGTTCTGTCACAGGACTTCAAGCAAAAGATACAAAATCTCGTTGCTGCTTTCGAAAATAACGATAAATCGAATATCGTACGATTGTGCAGTGCGGTAAACAGTTATGAAATTCGACAAGTGGCAAATTTCAACAAATATTAAAAAGGACTTTAAACTTTAATTTCCTTTTCTTTAAATGTCAAATTAAATCAAATCAAATTCTGTGTAAACCTACACGTGTTTTAAATGCGTGCTTCTCTTTCATTTATTTTTAGTAATTGGGTTAAAATACTCATATTAGATAAATTTTGGCACTTGAAATAGAAACTGGTTTGGTTGTCGGTTGTATTTTAATGAACCTCATAAATTCTCGCAAATCTTTTGTTTCAAAATTCATTCAAAATTCTTCAAATTGGATTGCTGGATTCGGGAAGTTATTGTAAATATGCAAATTATATAATCAACCATCAGAAAGTAGAGTCTTAGTTTATTACTAGAAGCCATTATATAACTTCCAATGGGAATGAATAATTACAGTTCTCTTTTGGAAATTTAAAGATTTTTATTTATTTTTTGTTTTTTTTTTAACCTGCAATTTTTCGCTTTGATTTTTGCATTAATTGATCTGCTAATTATATGAATAAATATGTGCAATAATTATTCTCAATTACCCTCAATTCTATAGTATTTTCCATTTTTATACCCTATATTAAATGAGAGTGTGCGAATAATCCGCGACCTTATATTATCGGTTACATCGATTTGTAGAGGGTATATCCTCGTCTACCAACCAGTAGGACAGCCTTCTGACTTCTTACAATAATTGCGGGTGCACTTCCTATTCAATTTGATTGATATTTGAAAGTAAAGTATAACGTGCAAAAATGCAATTGCTGTGGAAATAAGTGCAAATTTGGAATTTAATTTAATTTCGGTCACTGAGAACTTCAAAAACAATGGCAGATATTAAAAAAACAAACAAATGAAACAACAAATAGATAAGTAACTGCTACTAACTGGTAGAGCGTATTACATATTTCAATTTCATGTGAGATACGGTTCATTGCCATTGAATTAGTTTGCAGAATTCAGCGGCAAAAGCTACAGCTAAAGCGAAATAAAAATAAAAACAAAACGAGACGAAACGAAACGAAGCAAACAAAACAGTCGAATAGCCATGCAAACTGACTAAAACCAAACTGTTTAAACGTTTTTCAAAAGTCAAGCCAGAAAAAAAAAACAAAACAACAAAAAAAAAACCCTATAGAGATAGATGCAAACTGCCAAACCATGTCAATTGTGAGCTCATGTCTTATGTAAATGCTTAAAGCATGCGTGCTATGGGTATATAATATCTATATACAGATATGTGTCAATATATACTTTCTTATGTGTATCATCAGCATTGATAGCTAACGGTTTAATAGTGTTTTATGGGCTCGTCGCTCTTCGCTCTTTGGAAAAATCCCATAACATACCCCATTATCGTGATATCGTTACCCCTGAACGTTTTTCTCGATATTACCTGTAAATGGTAAATCAAATCATTATGGATCTATAAACATTGCAACACGAGTCCGATTTTTTAACTTTACAGCCGAATAATTGCCGATTAAGTTAACTTTAATGAGAATCATTTACCACTGACCAACTGCCTTTTATCAAATCAAACGTGTATTATGGCAAATATACCCGCAATCATAAATTTTACAATTGCGATATCTTCTTTGCCCCCATTTTATAATACCATAAATTTTTGAGCTGATTTTATAAAGCCAGCACTGGCAAAGACGTTGATAAAGCCCCACGCTCCCGATTAGAGACAAATACGACAAATTAATTAGCAGCACTCTCGACCTAATTATACTTACTTATTACTCGTACTCCACTTTAGATACTACTGGAACATGGTAATTTCCGTACATTTTCGACTGAGCGAATTACACTTAGATACGGCTGTAACTTTGGGTTCTACTGCAACAACATATTTGTCACAGTCTTTGGTAACAAATGACTGATTTAACAAGTTCCAAGCAACTGGCTATTAAAATTCCCAATAAACTGAAAAATTCCGAGTAGTATCAGTGTTGAGATTGAAAATCCCAGCAGTTTATTCAAAATGCCTCAAAAACTAGTCTATCAACTGTCAGTGAAAACTTGCCAATAAAGTCAAATAGTTTATTTTAACACATACCGAAAGTATAGAACATTTTAAGAGATATCCGCAACGAACAAATATTGAATATAATCTTCCAATTATTTTAACTTGACTTTGACTAAAGGAAATTTTTTTATAAATAGGTTAACTGCATATTGCATAAACGAAAGAAATACTTTTCTTAGCTTGGGTAATAAATTCTAGACACAAAACTATCCACGATGTTTGCAGATTTGATACATTATATAAGTTCCTGCTCATATTTATATATCTCTAAGAGAATCTAATTTTTTACTTATTGCAAAGTGCTTTATTTTAAGCTTTTAGAATATCTTAAAATGCCAATCAACACGTAAAAGTCGAGTGCATTAATTAAGCTATCTGTCTGACTATATTTAATTATACATATCTTTATTTTGGCATAATATATGCAAAGTATTTTTCGGATGTACTACATCATCAGACTCAAAGGTTATTTACGGTATTAGTTTGTTGTTTAATTTTTTGCTTAAAACCAATTTAAATAAACGTTCAGTGCACGTTTCCTTGGCCATGGGTTATCTTAAATGGTATATCTTTAATGTGATAACTTAACTGGAATATCTTTAATGCGAAATCTATTTTTGGTGGCACATTCGTACCTTAATAAACTTATTTTTGCAAATGCAAATCACGTACACGTTTCGAGTGTTTTTCCTATATATACTTAGATATATAATGGTGTCTATCGGTCGAGTTAATACACCTAACAAATTACATGGAGCTGTGGCAGTCACACGCAATTTATTTATGGAGTTGTTGTTGTTAATATTTGCGAATTGCACTTGATAACGGTATATAGTAGGGCTATAGACTTTATACTTCATTAAATGGTTATAACTTTCGATTGTTGCTTTTGTTTTTTATTTTTTTATAATTGTTTTTATGTTATGTGTTTTGGATTTATTCTGTTCATTGAGAACTTTGGCAAAACCGAGACGATTGCTTATCACTAGTTTATGGCGCCTACTTAGTATTATTTTTTTGTGTGTTGTTGTTCTTGGAATTTTGTGCAATATCTATAGAGCTTAACTAATTCAAAATGAATGATTTAAAGGCATGCTACAATCTTAACTTTATTTAATTTCCCGTCAGCAAAGGTCTATCACTAGATCTTAGTCAATAGATCTCATAAATTATCCAGAACTATAGCTGAGATTTGTAAAAAATAAATCTAGACCACATGAAGTGAACGTTATTCAAGTGGCAACTTAAATGCGATTCACTGAAATTCCTACTACCTACCAACTACCTAATAAACTGACTTAGTTAACCCTGTCAAGCAAATACACGTAACATTCACGAGGCTACCGGCTATTGACGAACTGCATGTGCAATCTTTTTGAATTGCTTTCGAACAGCTGTCCAAATTATATACAGAATCCAATATTTGAGTCCGACGTGCCAAGGGCGTCGCCGTAAAATACTCGTATTTAAGTATTACAACTGTTCCCCTACGAATATAGACTGTTTAAAGTTTAGACAAATGACTTTGATCTGGATACTATAATAAATGAAAGTATGAGTATTTTGAAAATTTGACTAGCGTGCAGCAATACAATTACCTTATCAAAAATTCTGTCAACAATAATGACAGCCAATGATAGCCACAGATAGAAGTATAAATCAAAAATGAAATCAAAACACTTTACAAATACATGACTAGCTTTTGATATTCCCATTTATCATGTTCATAACTCAATTAAGCTTAAATGCCCTCACACGTGCGTTGCCAAAAACCATCTGAGACGTGATCACTAACTGGTACAGATGATAATCGCTTAATTTTGCTAAATTTAGATGATAAATGCATTTAAAATGACACGTGTAAATTTTGTAAAATGGAATAAAACATGAAATAATGCTATCATTGATTTTTTAATAATTACGTGTCAACATACTACTCCACAACTGCTAAATTATCCAAAATTTGCTAAAATTTTTGATTGTCAACATTTGCATCATATCTTTGGCATAATGAATATATACATGACTAATAAATAATAATTTTCGTTTTCATTTAAGCGGTAGAAGTAATAATTGAAAAGTGGTTGCCATATGATTTAAACGACAATTAACGTCTCTAAACTCGTTAAATTTATCGACAATACGTGAAACATTATTGAACCTAATGTAAATACCTATTGGAGTATTTTGACTTATGTATGTAGTATATGCATGAGTGAATTTAAATGTTTTAAAAAAATAACAACTCAATTACGCGTTAAACTTTATAAATAAGTAATAATAAAATAAATGAGAGGAATAAGATCTTATTATTTGTAAGAAAAATAAGAAAATGACGAAACAGTAAAAGAAGATGATGAAGCATCAATGTTTCATAATCCAGATAACTGACTGCTCCACCTGAATCAAAGATCAGCTGACATAATAATGCCAGTTAAAAAAAAAAACACCTCCGCATTCTCGCTTAACGACGAATAATTTAAATACTTATTAAAACTTTATACTATACACAAAAATGAGTGCAACTTCCCTTGCGTATGCGTAATATTAACTGTTTCCTGTTATCGTCTTTCAGTTAACATCGACGTGCGGCTCAATCACAATAACAAGCTGCCAAAATGGCTGTTATTCCCTGCTGTAAGTACTCATTATTTTATTTTTGGTATGAATTAAAGTTGCTTGATTTAAAATTGTACTTGGTTCTGCTTAAATAAATTAATCAACCGATCGTTACGTTATTTAAAAATATTGATTGGTGAATTTAATTTGATTAGTTGCCTATTTTAAATTAAATACGCTTTTGTTTTCAAATTTGTAACTAAAAAATATTTAATGGTAAATTTCATACTGTCTCTATTTAAATTCATAAGTAATTTAAACACTTTTTTTTTACACTTTTCAAAACATTTTAATATACCTTTTTAATGTCTTTCAAGGGGTATAAACCTCGAAATGTCTCATAAATAAGTTTCACGTGAGACGCAACCGAAAATCCCCGAGAAACGAGAGTGGCAAATATCGGAATTTACGCGTGTGTCAGTTTTTAGACACCTGACAGGGCACAAAACAAAATAAAGATGAAGTTGACAGATCTAAGACCGACCACTGTTCAACTATAAATAGACAAATTTAATGAATAGTTAATGATCAGCAATAATAATAACAAGTATAATAAAAATCAATATTTATTATCATCCGCAGTTTATGTGCCGAAGCGCGTGAATGTGGCCATAATGTTGTTCATGATTTGTCTGGTCAATTATATGATGCGGGTTAATCTGTCGATCAATATTATTGCAATGGTTGAGGAGCGAGATGAGAATGGCACAGTCGTTGAAAAGCCGGATGTATGTATTAAAATCAGCGATAATTATGATAGCAATGATAATTGAACTTAATAAAACTCCTATTTAAATTTGCAGTTTGGCACGCGCTACGAATGGTCACAAAAGGATCAGGCATTGCTCTTGGGTGGATATTTTTATGGTTACATGATCACCTCGCTGCCAGGTGGCACGATAGCCGAGATGCTTGGCGGACGCAATGTGGCAGGCTTCACTTGCATGGCGGCTGCGATATTGACGGCCTTAACACCTCTGGCCGCTTCCTGGGATAAATATGCGGTGTTTGTTGTGCGATTTCTGATTGGTCTGCTTACGGGCGTGGTTTATCCATGCTGCCACAATTTGGTATCAAAGTGGTCGCCACCAGATGAGAAGGGCAAATTTGTTGCCTCATTGATGGGTGGCACATTTGGCACCGTCATTACTTGGCCACTTTGTGGCGTGATCATTGAGAAACTTGGCTGGGTCTGGGCCTTCTATATAGTTGCCATCATAGTGCTTGTGATTGTGGGACTTTGGTTCTATTTGGTGTCCGATACGCCAGCACAGCATAAGACCATTAGTCTCAAGGAGAAGGAGTTCATTGAAAACAGTCTTGGCAACACAGTGGGCAACAAGCCGGTAAGTTTGACATTATACCCTTTTAGATATATGTAGTACTTCTCAGGGAATCAAATCCAAACAGTTATCGGTTCCGGCTTTGGTTCAGAACTACTCTAACTTGAGAATTAAAATCTTTAAAATTTTCGTAAAGTCAACATTTTTGTCCAATTTGACATCATTTTTTACAAAAAAAAAATTTATGGTCTCAGAATCGAGATTAAACTGTTTTTTATGAGTAACTTTTGGATTTTAAATTTTCAAAATTCTTGATTGGGAAAATTTGTTTTGAATAAATATTATAAAATTTGAATGTAGAATGCAAATTGATTCAGTTTTCAGAAAGTAATAACCGTTTCCAGCTCAACGGCTTACAGTTTACAATTCAAAATGGTTATTTTTTAATATAAAATTTAATTGTATACACACAGAAAGTAAAAAATCATTTTCTTAGTTAAATTTTTCCTTATTTAGGCTTTCTTTTATTTTCATTCTGATTTTGAACTCTTAAAAATTATATTTCTTTTGTAATTCTTAAAAAAATAGCAAGATATACATTTAATATTTTCATTATTATTTTTAGAAATGGCCTCCATACAGGCAACTGGTTGTCTCTCTGCCCTTCTGGGCCCTGACACTGCTGCATTACGGCAGCATGTGGGGTCTGTTCTTCCTTCTGACCGCCACGCCCAAGTTCTTGAGCGAAGTGCTGGGCTTCGATTTAAGCTCAGCCGGATTCCTGGCCAGCTTGCCGCATATTGCCCGTCTCTTGGCCGCCTTTGGTTTTGGTGCCATTGCCGATTGGATACGCCGCAAGGGCTGGTGGGGTATGACATTCACGCGAAAGGCTTTCTGCTTGCCATGTGAGTAAAACTACAAAGGAATTGCGGACTCCCTTAATTTTTATATGTTCATATATTTGATTTTTTGTTTAGCTCACATATTGCCAGGCATATCGCTCGTCCTTTTGGCCTTCTTTGGTCGAGATCCATATGTGTGTGTGGCCATAATGACCATCTCGTTGGGCTTTAATGGCGCTGCCACTGCCTCCAATTTGGCCAACTCTCAAGATCTTGCTCCCAACTTTGCGGGTACCTTGTACGGTATTATTAATTGTCTGGGCACGACACCAGGATTCTTCTCACCATTGATTGTGGCTGCATTTACCTCACAAACGGCAAGTTTTACTTAACATTATTATTATTAAATAACTTTATATTAATTAACTTTTTTTGCTTGTACATTTTTATAGAATACCATCGATGATTGGTTCTGGGTATTCATAATCGGTGCCGGCGCCTATATTTTGCCGGCCCTATTTTTCTGGGTCTTCGGCTCAGGAAAGATACAGAAATGGAATGAGGTGGCAACCAGCGAACCGAGAGAGGATGTTGTAAACACAAAGTTGTAATTTGTGTCTTGGAAATTGGCTGTGATGTTGTAGTAATAATGCCATATAATTATGAACAATTTTTGTTTGTATATGTATGTATTTGTATTTGTAATTGCACTTTCGGGTGCGAATCCTATTAAAATTAAAGTTGTCTATTTATTGTTGTAAATCGAGTTGTCTTTATTTAAGATTGATGCTCCCGTTTTGCTTTAAAGCATTGCTTTTGAAGTCTATTAGAACGTGATATTTTTATTGTTGACAAAACAACAAAGATAGTCAACAAAAAACCTTAGATTTGTTGAAGGGGAAATATTAAAACTGGTTGCGGTTTTTGCAGACGTTAATTTTTGCGCATTCAAGCAAAAAACCCCAAAATTGACACAACAATTAGTTAAATGTTAATCAAAATGCAGAAGTGCAAACCTCGTATTTTTTTTTTTACTATGTTGACAAATGACTTTTATAAATTAACATCAAGGTCTTGAGCCTATGAAGAAACCATGTCAAGAGAGCTTTCTAAAAATATAAATCGAAATACTGCGCAACATTTTTTTTTTTCACAATTATTTACACAAATAATTTGCGAAAGCCCACGTAATTACCCAAATATGTATGTAAAAAATTAATATGATACAAGTAAAAGTGCTACTGTCAACTGAAAGATACCCTGTGCTCAAGTTTCCGTTATTTTTTTATATGGAGTTTAGACCTACCAGAACGTTTTCTGGTTCACATAATTTTAAACTGATATTTTCTTGTAGTTAATTTTCATCTCATATCAGCTAAAAATCATTTTCAAATCAAATTCTTACGCGCCCAACTATCGATAATTATTGCACGACCAGTGTAACGAGAGCTTATCGAAGTATACACTGGTCACACTGTTTCATAATAACATATCCATTTTGAGTATAACATAATGTTAAGTTAACATTAACGCAAACTTAACACTTCTGTTTTGTTGTCGATTTTTTAGTAAAAAGTTATAAAATAAACGCGTTAACGCGACAGCGTGCACATTACTTTAACAATTAGCACAATAAAAACATTAAAATGACCGAAGTGGAAGCTGTACAAATTATTGCCGAATCGTTGAAGCAACAGGTAAGTTAATATTCTGCCCGCTTTGCGGCCTTTTACCTCTGTCTGTAGTGATATGCAGTTTTTGTTGTTCTTTTGGTTTTTGCATACCAACAAGCAACAACAATTGTGGGAAAGAAGAATGTGCAGTGCGTTCAACTGTAGAATTAACGGTGTCCGTGCACCATTTGTAGCTTATCTGCCAACTGTTTGTTGTACAAAGTTCAAAAGTACTCAAAAGTGTCCAAGCAATGTTGTTATTGCATACTAAAATATACATATGTATGTGTGTGTGCTTGTTGCCTTGATTATATTACTATGGTTGTTGTTGTTGTTGCCAACCGGTGGCTTTTAATAGCGATATAGATACGAACGGATCTTGATAGAAAGAACTACGGCCCCAATGTTCCAAAGTTGTTGGAACACGACCTAATGAATTAAGCAGTAAATCACACGAGTTTCGCGACTGATTAAAATCAATAAGCAGATTCACAGAGGCCCCAAACTAAATTTGCCATTGCAATTGCCCAATTGAACTTTAAACTATTTAAACATATATTAATTTTACAACTTATTTGGTTGTAGATGTCATAAAGGGTTGCGGGACCTTTCTTGTTATCAATATGATGCCTATCTGATTTGTTTTTTTACCCTTTGGAGGGAAATTAAATTTCTTTCTAATAGTGTGTAACGCATATAAGGAGGCTTGGTAGACATAGTATATTCCTAATCAGCATGACAAGAGAGGCGTGGCAGATATAGTATATTCCTGATCAGCACGACGAAGTGAGTCGTTATAGCCATATAATTATGTATATTATGATGATACATATCTATAACATAAAGCAAATCGATCAAATATCGAACTTTGTCATGAAACACTTTGTAGTTCTTCAGAATATCTCAACCAATCTATCAGATTATGCAGATTAGCCTATCGGACTATTATATCATATAATTGCTATGAAAACAATCGGAAAAAAATCAACCTTTAGTATTCTAAAAATTCTTGTTTCTTGAGATACCTCAGCCAATCTTACAAATTCTGCATGTTATACTAGCTTATAAATCCTGAGCAAATTTAGTTTAAGTCGCACTATTATATCACAAATGTAACATAAGTATTAAAAACTTTGTATCTTGAGATATCTCAAGCCAATCTCACAAATTCTGCATGTAATACTGGCATATAAATTCCGACCAAAATTTACTTAACATCGAGCTACTATATGCTATAGCTGCCAAAGGAATGATCCGCTGATAATTGAATACAGCGCTCCTTAAGTGCTGAAGTTTGCCTTTGTTATTGATATTATTTAAATTAGTTTTTATTATAACAATATACTTACTTTTATGCTTTCTTAAGTAACTTGTATAACCTTGTAAATGATTTGCAGGGCGTGGATTATGTGTTCGGCATCATTGGCATACCCGTCATCGAGCTGTCCATGGCCTTTCAGGCCGCTGGACTCAAGTACATTGGAATGCGCAATGAGCAGGCCGCCTGCTACGCTGCTCAAGCCATTGGCTACATGACGGGGAAGCCTGGCGTCTGCCTGGTTGTCTCTGGACCTGGATTGCTCCATGTTACTGGTGTGTAATTGAGATTCAATATTGTTGACTGTCTGTTTAATTAATATTTTAATGCTTAGGTGGTATGGCTAATGCTCAGGTTAACTGCTGGCCACTGATTGTGATTGGAGGTGCCACGAATCAGGATCACGAGGGTATTGGCGGCTTCCAGGAGTGTCCCCAAGTGGAGCTTTCACGTCCGTACTGCAAATATGCGGCACGTCCGCCGACTGCTGCCCTGATTCCGCTGCACGTTGAGAAGGCCGTGCGTTATGCCACCTACGGTCGTCCCGGCGTGGCTTACTTGGACTTCCCCGGCAATATCCTGCAATCGAAGGCAACTGAGTCACGCATCTACAAAGCACTGGCGCATCCTGCTCCACCATTGGTCTACCCGCCACATGACGAGGTCATTCGTGCTGCTCAGCTGCTGCGTCAGGCCAAGCGTCCACTGGTGATCATTGGCAAGGGCTCGGCATATGCTCATGCAGAGAACACACTGCGTCACTTCATTGAAAACACAAATCTACCCTTCCTGCCAACTCCCATGGGCAAGGGTGTGGTCTCTGACACGGCTGCTCAGTGTGTCTCCTCCGCACGCACATTGGCGCTGCAAAAGGCCGATGTGGTGCTGCTTTTGGGCGCTCGTCTCAACTGGATTCTGCACTTTGGACGCACTCCACGTTACGATAAAGATGTTAAGTTCATCCAGGTGGATATCTGTCCCGAGGAGCTGCACAACTCGGTTGTCGCATCAGTTGCAATCCAGGCGGACATTCGCCCCTTTGCCGAGCAACTTTTCGAGCAAATGAATGCGGTGAACTTCCGTTTTGGCTATGAACAGGATTGGTGGAAGCAACTGGCAGCCAAATGTAAACAAAATCGCGATACAGTTCAGCAAATGTCAATGAATACATCGACGCCGCTCAACTACTATGCGGTCTTCCATCATCTGCGCGAACTGTTGCCACGTGATACAATCATTGTTAGTGAGGGCGCCAATACCATGGATATTGGTCGTTCCATGCTGCTTAATGAGCAGCCCCGTCATCGTCTCGATGCCGGCACCTTTGGCACCATGGGAGTGGGTCCGGGCTTTGCCGTTGCCGCTGCTCTTTATTGCCGTGACTTTGCACCTGGCAAGCGTGTGCTGTGCGTGGAAGGTGACAGTGCCTTTGGTTTCTCTGGCATGGAAATTGAGACAATGGTACGCTACAAGCTGCCCATTACCATTGTCATTGTGAATAACAATGGCATTTACGGCGGCTTTGATAAAGACACCTTTGAAGCCATACGCAGCGAGGGAGACCTAACGCAAATGTAAGACATTTAACTTATCAGCTTATCCGATTAACGGGTTAACTAATCTTATCATGTATTCCTTATATAGCACACCACCATCAGCTTTGGGCGTTCAAGTGCGCTACGAGGAGATGATGAAAATGTTTGGCATGCAAGGCTATTTCTGCACCGAGATCGAACAGCTCCAATCAGCGGTGAAGGCGGCTAATCAACTGACGGATAAACCCACCATTATCAATGTGGCAATCAGCCCATCGTCGGATCGCAAGCCGCAATCTTTCAACTGGCTCACTGAATCAAAACTTTAAGGCACAATGATATCCACCACACATGTTTTTATAAGCAGCAACGTTTACAATTAGTTAATAAGCACACAGTTTCGCGCATTCCTAAAGATTTTAAAAATGCATTTGCCACGATATTGTCTTTTTTGTATATACACAACATAAAATGCAATTTTTATAAAGCCAACGATTGTAGAACTTCAGATGAGAAACATCGCTATTATTGTGCGAGAAAGCAGATCTATATAATGTAGAGGATTCAAATCGTTTTTATTCATTTTCAAGTTCACAGTTCTACAACAAATTGAAGAATTGTTTTAATCATTTACAATTCCTTCATTTTGTAGTAGTTCTTTGAACTGAACCCAAGTCGTATAAGGTTGCTTAGTAGTTATCGCGTATCAGCTCCTCTTCCAGTCCCAGATATTGTAGAAACCAATTGAAATCCACTAGGCGTCCCTTGTGTAGAAACGGCAGCTTGGGGCACAGCTCGAAGGCGATGTTGAGGGGTGCAATGTCGGGCACCTGGTCGGCACTCATGTTAAAGAATCCCAGCACATCGCGCACCTCAATCTCGCCCTGCGTATTCCGTTGCAGCACCTGCAGTATATCCTCCACCAGTTCCAGGCTAAAGGGCAATCGACAGCCACGCAGCGTGGATCTCACTTGAGCCTCCGATATATACGGCTTGCACGTTGGATTGATGTGACTCAGGTGCTCGGTCAATTCCTCCGCATTGTTCCACAGGGCGCGTTTTAGCTCCAGTTGAGCGGCGGCTCGCACATGATTGCGATCGCAGCTTGGCGGCGGCATTTGCTCCGCCGAGAAGAAACGACAGACGGTGACGATTTCGTGGTTCAAGAGTGACTCCTTGGACAGGTAAGACAGCAACGTAGACTTGAGTTTGTCATAGCTAACGGTGGTGTTATCGCCCAGGTCAACATCCGGCTTGCAACGCAGTACAAACTGTTTGTATTGCGGACGCACTGCATCGCGAATCTTTTGCATGATGGAGCGTATGTCTGCCACCGGAAACTATAAAAGAAATGAATATATAAAATCGGAATATTTCTCTATAAGTATACCCACCTCATTGGGATGTTGTTCCATGTAGAGCAACGTAAACTCATCCGCCGAAATGATGTGAAATATGTGATCCTTCAGGTTGACCGTGGAACCAATGTAGAAATCACTGGCACGAAAATACTCTGGTCGTGCCGAGCTGAACTTCTCCTGACCAGGCAGCGGAACCCGTGCTCGCTTCAGGAATTCACCGCCCACAAATCCTGAATTGCGTCGGGCGACCTCGTAGATCTGAACCGTATCATCGGCCAGATAATAACTGATTACAAAACTGCGTTCGCAATTTTCCCGTATGACAGACATTAGCTTTGCTCCAAAGCGAAGGATGCAACCGTCATATTTGAAGAGCTTCTTGAAGTCGGCCTGAGGTGCCTTGGGCTCCACAGTGAGGCAGTTGCCCTCGGAGTCCTCATAGCTGCCCCAGCCATTGTAGGGCGGCAGACGACGTGCCTGACCTTGGTAGCAAGGACGCTCGTCACTTCGATCCGGCTGTGGCTGAGGCGTAAAGTCCTGAATACCATACTGAAAATAAAAATGATAAATAAATAAATAATATATAATTATATAATATATAATTAGATTTCCGTCTACCTTCTCCCTGTAGTAGTGTTGGGTAAACTGATCGCAGCTGGTCAGGATTACGTCGCGTCCAAAGACATTTAACACGGCGCCAATTTGTAAATCCTGATCCGTATAGTGTTGCACCTGCTTCTGGCCCGTATTCAGTGGATCTGTCACATAGCGCACATCCCGCATATTGCTACCCAAGACATTCAACAGAGTTACGGAAGTTTGTTGACCCGGCAGCGCGAGACCCGTGAAATCCTTGGGTAACTTGGCACGTTTCAGAAATGTGCTGGGTCCCTCACGTCCCGAATTTCTTGGAAACTTCTCTTTAATGTCAATGGTATCATCAGCCAGATAGTAGCAAATGTCCAGCTTGCGTACATCTCCAAACTCGGAACGATCATTCCAATAACCCTGGAACTTGAGCACCCGACGATCAAACTCCAGAAACTGAGCAAATGCATGTCGTTTGGGTAAAGCACTCGTATCTGGTCTGGGAGTATGCTTTAGAGCGGAACGTTTGCGCATTTCCGTAGTGGGATCACTAAAGATCAAAGAAGGGGAAGATCAGTTTTAATAAATTCTATATATCATGCAAAGGATAAAAAAAGGAAACTCCTACTTGGGCTCCATTAGGGAGACGGGCACAGGAATTCCAGCCCGATTGAGAAACTGTCGTGTAAAGATGTCACAGCCAGTGATGTGATAGACACGATCAAAGATCTGCACGTTGGTGTCCACATTGAGATCAAAGATGGAAATGAATTCACGATCACCGGGCGGTGATTTGGGAATACGCTGACGATGCACCAGACACCCCTGTGGTATGCCCGAGTTCTCCACTTTGGGCTCTGTGATTTGCATGGTGCCATCCTCCAGATAGAAGTAGATTTTCACCTTGCGCACCTGATAGGGCGCATGATAGATCTCCGTCAGCGGCTCCTTGAAGTAGGCACTGAAGCAGAGCACCTGTTTATCATACGCCAGCCACGGTGGCAGCTTGATGCTGATCTTTGGCGTCCACATTGCACTCATCTCTGTGGCCACCGGTGGACACTTGGGATCCACAAGCGGCCCATTGGGCTCCACCAGCTCCGGTTCCCGCCGATCCGAGAGCATATGTATGCCCTGATAATGCATCAGCGTCTGTCGCCGCGGATGGCTTCGTTTGCTATACTATAAACCATCGGGTCAGGTGTTAATATCTTAATCGTGGACAACATTAAATCGTTTCACTCACGTCATAGAACTGAGCACCTGGCAGCAACGGCATTCCTGGCAGTCGCAACATTCTAACGGGTTTATTGTTCAAAATGTCCAAGAATTTTACACTTCTAAATTTAGATCAAGTCTACGCGAAATTTAATTATACTTAATTTTTTTGTTTTTGCCAAAAGGTTTGCTTGTAATTTAATTAACTGGCGTAATTTTTAGAAATTTTAAACTGTTTCGACATTTTCACTGTTCGATAAATGGAACAAACAGCACTATGGCAATGCCAGAATTCGCCATGGCAGCAACAGCAACTGGTAGCGGTTCAAATGTGGTGGGTGGGTGCATGGTGGTTGCCAAGGAGGTGGTGCTACTAAAGTGGATTCACTTGTTTGGTGATTGATGTAAAGAATTGCATAACATCTTTGTTGGAATGCTGGAAATGAAACGATTGCTGCCGGACTTTCAGGGGGAAAGTATGGAATAAATGTATAGTATTTAAAAAAAATTTAGTTTTTTAATTTTTATTCCAAATTAAATTATAGATCAAATGATAAAATTGACACTCTGCAAGGAAATCAGTTAATATTTGACAAAGCTATGTCAGTTTGAATTTTTTAAAAACGTGTCAAGGGCAAAATATGGAAAACATAGAAAGTGATCGAAAAAAATTGAACATTCCAATTTTTATGCAGAATTAAAATAGAGATCAAACAATGATAAAATTGACAATCCGCAATGGAATCGGTAAAGATTTAATAAAGTTATGACACTTTGAAGTTTTTGAAATAATTTCAAGGACAAAGTAGGGAAAAATGGACGGTGACAGAAAAGTTTTGATGCAAAATCAAAAAAGAGGTCAAATAATGATGAATACGACATTCTGCAACAAAATCGGTTAAGATTTGACAAAGTTATGGCAGTTTGAAATTTTGAAAACAAATATGGCAAGAAAAAAGTTGACAGTAATCGAATAAATATTGAATTTCCAATTTTGATGCAGAATCAAAATAGAGGTCAAATAGATATAAAATTGACATTCCGCAATGAAATCAGTTATTATTTAACAAAGTTATGACCGTTTGAAGATTTTAAAAGAGTGTCAAGGTACTTTGTATTATGTGGTACTTTGTATTAAATGGTGCCATAATACGAGAATTATAAAAGCACTCTTAAAATCTTTTTTAAATTCTATAAAATTCGACTATTTAATTATTTAATAAATATTATAAGCCTGAACTCCAATGTAAATATCATTAAAGAATATGTGTAGAGCTGTCTTAACACTAATTAGATCTGAAATTAAGCCTATCCGTCCCTCTAGACAGCGAGACATAGACATAGACATAGCGAGACAAAAGAACCAGTGTGGAAATGTGTTAATTGAGCGGACATGGCAAAGTAGGAAACCCGCAGAAAGCACGTGCATTTTTCTCACACCTCTCACTCGGGTTTGTCATTAGATTGTGAACCCATAAAGCGCCGAGATCAATGCAGAGCTAATCAGAAGCTATCGGAAGCTATCAGCATAAACGGTCAGCAGTTGGAGCTGACAGCACAAGAAGCGGACAAAATGAATTGGATGTAAGTTGGAAAACGCAAACGGAATTACAATTTAATTCAAATTATATATTTTAATATTTATTGAATGTTGTAGTGGATTACTCGTTTGGCTGCTATTGGCGCTGGAAACTGTGTATGCCCAGAGAGCCAACTTGACCTCTTGGCGTCATCATCGCCGACAGAAGCGTTTCCTCATTTTTCAAGACGGTGGCGTTGTAAAGGTAACAATTGTACAAAAAATATATATTTTTAATCGAAAATACTTACTCATTGATTTCTAAAGATGGTAGCAGGCACCGCATTTCCAGTTGACTTTCAGGAGAAGAATGCGTGGCGCCAGCTGGTCTGGCTAATGAATTATCATTATCAATTCCGTGAACCCACATCTCCCATGCACTGGTATATGCTCTGGAATGGCCGTGACTTAAAGGGACCACTCAGACTAACCAAAGAACAGCAACAGCTGGAAGCTGTTGAACAAGATTTGGAGGTGGATGAACCGCAGCAAATGCTTTTCGAATTTGCAGAGGAGTACATGAATCAACGTGGCCAAAATGGCAGAACTTGTCTGCAGCGTTTGATCTGTGAGAATGGTCAGGTGCATGAGCACAGTGGTCTCTATGCCCAATTGCTGCACAGGCTGCTTAAGTGAGTAGTTTAACATAGATTAGAGTAAGTTTTGTGGATGCTACTGATTGCTACCCCTTTAGACCCCATAGATCTCTGGATGTGCGGTATGTGGATGCTTATAAAATGGGCAGACATGGCGTCAATTGTCGTAGTGCCTTTCCCGAGGCATCCCATTGTCTTCTGGATGATTATGTGCATGTCCATGAGCGTGGTCTGACACAGAGTTACGTTTGATTGAGATTATCAGTTGGGTTATTTGAGTGCATCCCCTGGAATTAAAGGGCGCCGGTTGCCACTACTTAATTGGGACACTTTAATGACCTCTCTCTTTAATGAACTTAAGCAGTTAAATAACATTTATGAAGCTAACACCTAATTAAACAATGCAAATTCTTTATACAAACATCTACGAATATCTTCTAATCGGGCTAATATCTAATCATTATCATTATCATCATCGTCATCGGAAACTTTCCAGTCCAGCTGATAGTATTTCTTAACGTTGCTCGAAAGCCATTGAAGTGCGCAGTTGTGTGTGCAGAAGTTACAGGTGAATAGTTGCTTCGAGGCGCTGCCGCGTCTAAAAATTGATAAAAATGGGGTTAAAAGTGATCTTGAAATGATTAACAGACAAAAAGTTTAATATGAAAAGGCAAAACAAATTTGGGATATTATGATTTCTGTGAATCAGACAATTAGCCTGAATATATACTCGTATATGTTTTAAAATTCTTGGGACTTATTGAAAAGCTTTAAAAAATTGTAAGAAATGAAGCCGAACATGATCAGAATACGATCAGCAGTTATGAGTGAAATAAAAATTTAAATTCAGTCATGGAGTAATGTCTTAATATATTATATTAAGCTTCCTAATACTAATCGTAATTCCTACTGTAAATTTTAAAAGAAATTTCTTGTAAGATGATTAAAGAACTGTATTGATAGGCTAGGTTAATTAAATGCTAGTTCTATCACATCTAAAATGATTCAACTGTTTATAAATTTAAAAATAGAAATACACTATAACCATAATTTTTACTTTGCTTAAAAATTCAAAAATCTTTTGTTTTAACAATTTGTTTTTAATTTCTATTATTTTCTTTGTCTATTTTTTAATTTTTCAAAGCTAACTTTTTTAGCTGTCAAATTCTGGCAACACTGCATTTAGCAAATATAAAAAAAATCATATAGAAATAATAAACTCCACTTTATAGCGCACACACCAAACTTGAGGTTTAAAACAAGCTAATTTTATATGTTTTTTTTTTATTAATTGTGCTAAGGTAAAGTAAAAGCTCAACCGATAACTTACCGCTTAACAACCATAAAGTAGTACGTTGTATAGAGGCAACTGGAACAGTTTGTAGTCGTGCAACGTGCAATGGGTCCATTGTTGATATGCGAACTCATGTATGGCTCGGGCAGCAGACGATGCAGTGCAACATTCTCATAGACGGGCAGGTGGCGATTCATTGTTTGCACCGCATGCAAACAATCATCGTAGAGTGTGACCTGATTCTCTGCCGAGGGAACGCGGAAGACTTTACGCGTGCCCACTGGTAATAGAAGACGATTGTTGGTCTCTAGCTCACGCACCCAGAAGAGACCCTTCTTGGAGATGGAACTGTTAAAATTGATAATTGTTAGAGAAAATTGCAAATTGTAATGGTAACACAAAAATATTAAAGTTATTGTTAAAATTTTCTGATTTTAGAAAGTATACTATATGTATTCAGAAAATATTTATTATATTAAGACATAATGCAAATAAGCCTGAAATATATTATTCAGATAGACAATTATTTATAAGAATTTTGGGGATCGATATTTTCAAAGTTTTCGATTTTTATGCCGAAATCCCGAATTATTTGTTTCAGGTTTTCTTTTTACTTACAGTGGTGTCAGCTTCTGTCGATTATCGTAAAAGTTCTGATAGAAGCGCTCATAGACCATGGGTATATAGTTGACGGAGGTGTTGTGAAAGATACGCACATGGTTCATGAACTTGGAGAGTGCAGCCGGCAGATAAACAAGAGCGCAGCCTGCAAGAGAAAGAGTAAATCAATGATGGTAGTCAAATCTTAATCTTTTCTCCCTCTCTCTCTCTGTCTCTCTTCTGTACTCACGATCGGCGGCGAGTGACTGCAACATGGGCAGATTGGCGATGCGCTCCGGCAGATGCAACAGCGCCTCGTTGTCGCTCACATTGAGTTCGTTGAGACGCACGCATTCGCTGAGTTGCAGGGGAAGACGACGGAATTGATTTTTGGCAATGTTCAGATGCTCTAAATTGCGCAAGCTGCTCAGCTCTAGGTAAGAGTTCGGGAATAATGAGTTCATTGGCAATGGAATTGGGTCATCAACTTACCAACGGGCAGTTCTGTTAGCTGATTGCCACTGACATTCAGTTGTTGCAGCTGCAACAAAAGACCCAATGTCTTGGGCAACTCCTTTAGCTCATTGTTGGAAACATCGAGAAACTCTAGGTTCTCCAGCATATAAATATCCACGGGCAGTTCGCTGAGATTATTGCCAGCCAAATGAATGAACTTGAGTGTTGTTATATTGAGCAGCCATTTGGGGATAACAGATATATAGTTCTCTTTGAGATAAACCTCCTCAAGGTCCTCATATAGAAACAAGTCCATGGGTACATCTTTAAAATTCAAATAGCTCCAGTGTAGTATGGTTTTATTCATATTGAATTCCCTTTTGTTACACAATTTGTTCAATTTCAATTAAATTGATACGTATTTTGATTGCTGTATTGCGTTGGATTGTTTGTTTATATGCTTATATTTAGACAGATATATTTTATTTTCTTTTTACGCGGTCATGATCAAATTTTGGCATGCGGTGCCTTCACTGTCACCCACTAAACTGGTCCCCCAAACAGCATCATCGGCAAACAGCAACAGAACAACAGCAACAGTTTGCTCTGGTTTAAAGATTCCTCTGTCTAAAATTGTCTCAAAATATTTCAAAATGCTCGCAAGCACGTTAAATTCTCTGATCATTATCACTCTTAAGTATATATTTAAAATTAATTTTATTTTTAAATTTTATTTATTTATTTATTTTCTTTCATTTGCTCTGTCTCACGGGCGTATACGTAATATGCCGCCTGAAAGTATGCAATTGCGGCAAAAGCCGCAAATTCGAAAAGCTTTCTTTGACACTGACATTGAATTTTGTTGGTTGCATTACAGGCAGCTGCATTGATTTGCCTCTGGTTGTTGTTGTTGTTCGCATTTCAAGGTCACTAAATAAGCGTGAGCTTTTAATGCAGCTTTTAGTGCTGCAAGTTTAGCTCAGGGTTCGACAATTGAATTGAACTAAAAAAGGTTGTTAAAAGCTAAAAAAGCTTTTTGTTTTAAAAAAGCTTTCGAAGAAAGTAACAGCTTAAAATGTTCAGCTCTTTAGCTCGACATATAACATTTTTATGAGAGCTGCCGCATCGTATAAAAAACAGAAATTTAAATCACAATTAAAACTATTATATTATAATTTGTAGTTAAGTAAACAAAACATAAGTCAAATTAATCAAACTGAATAAACCATAAAACTTATCTATACGAAATATAAATTTTAATTTATTTATTTATTGCTTTAATGAATTAAATATAAACAAACAATTACCTCTTCAAGTTTTTTGTAATAAGTAAAACGCAATTTATGTCTTTGATATAAATAAATAATTTATTTTGACTTTTTTCTCGACAGTTTTCTCTCAGATATGCCGATTTGTTTACCAATAGCCATGGTGATGATAGCCATGATGATGATGATGATAGTCGTCGTATGGTGAATAGTGGTGATGATGGTGATGGTAATAGGGAGACGACAATCCATAGTAGGGCACACCAACAGATATGGGCAGAGGAATGCCTACGCTGATAACATGAGGTGCCGGCAGAGCTTCCAGTTGGCCCATGAGAAGGCCAAAAAGTGCGAATATAATTATGAAGACTTTCATACTCTGGCAAGTGTTGTGTATCAACTGAACCGCATTTGGAGTTAGCACCTGTTTTTTATACTAAACTGAACGTGAAATTTCTCCAAAAATTAGCAGATAATTTCTTGAATGTTTTTCCCCGCGACAAAATTAGTAAGTTCAATAAATATTTGCTTTATTTAGCTTAGCAAATTGTTGATAACTAATAAAGCTCTACACCTTTTTTTATCACAAGTCGCAGTATTATCATAGATATTATGTTTAAGTCACGCCCCTGACTTTACATTAACCGTGAGCTGCTTAAACTCGCGATCGCTGAGCAGATTCCATTTGTAGCCCAAGATCTGAGAGATCTCTCGCTCGACAGTCTCGTAGGAGCGAGAGTTGCGCTTCAGCCACAAATAGAAGTCATTGCTCCACTCCGGATGCCTCGGCCAGTCGCATCTCAAGATGACAGCGAAGCGTCTCACGTGCAACTGTTGCAAGTTTTTGGCGGTGCGGGCAATCAACAAGAGTGTAGATGTGGACACCTTTTCACGTATGATCTACATTGGCATAAAGGTGTTAAGAGACAATGCTTTGAAGATTTCAATAGCTTACCAATGTGTCCAGATTAAAGCACTGACGGCACATCAACAGCAGCAGGCTATCAATGCGATTGTGAAACGGCTTCGGACTGCTAAAACGGGGCAACAGCTCGTGTCCATAGACGGCCAGTGTATTTTTGTAGTGATCCACCATGCGTATTACTAATTCAGTGCGTATACGTGATTTTGGCGCCCAATAGGTTATGCTGTGCACTGGCGCCTCCGGCTGCATCACCACCTCACCATCCACCATATTCTCCAGCCGCAGATGAACTCGCAGTCTGGGATTTGTGACCTTCAGACTGCGCCAGGCCTTGACACCGCAGGCGGTAATCGTCAGGTGATTGGGCGTGTAAGAGTTTTGCAGCAAATGCAAATGTCGCAACTTTGTATCCGCCAGAAGTGAGAGAACATCGTCGTCTATGTTCTGCGGCGATATGGTGAGCACCTGCCGAGGAGTATTGTAAATATAGTTATAAGCGAATAATAGCAATATAATGTTATTGAATACTAATTTACATACAAATAATAGATGTATTTTATAGTGATAAATCTTACTGAAATTTTTAATAATTTATTTAATTATGCAAAATGAAATTTCTTTTAATTTATTATGATTATGATTATGATTTAAATTAACTTTCCCAAGTAATAAAATAAAATTAAAATAGTTATTATTATAACATATATAAATTTTGGTAAAATAGATTAAATTGTTTGTAATAAAATAGAAAATATTTTTAAGAATAATGTAGCGAACTCACCCTTAAATTGAGAAACAATCCCACATGCATAATGGGACAATGTACTGTGGTCACATTCACCAGATTGAGGACACGCATTTTGGTGCAACAACTACAAACGACTTCGTCCAGCAAATGATTCGCCTCGAAACGTTCCAGCACAAAATCGACCAATTTGAGAGTGTGCAGATCCGTGAGACGCAGCAGCAGCTCCTTGAGACCCTTCAACAGTTGTCCCCCAGTGCCAAAGAGCTTGATGCCTTCGGGATCATTGGGCTGCGACATGTTGCATGGGAAGTGATAGACCAACGAACGTATGCGTTGACCCATGCCAATTAATTCCGACTGCGGATGATGTTCGAGACCCTGTAAAATAACATAAACATAGATGATTTATTTGTGCATCGAGTCCAATTGAAACTTACCTTATCGATGCTCCACGACAGCAACGTCATAAACTGATAGATGTTGTTGAAGCTATGCCAGGGACGAAACTCGATGCCTCTGAGGTGTTTACCGATTCGTGCTAGGCAGTTTTGGGTTCGCATATGATCCAAACAGTATTGCCAACCCGAGTAGTAGTTGTACCTTGGACGCGTCAACGTTCGATCGTCCACCACAAAGTTGTGCCACACAGTGGGTAAATAAAAGGCGCTATACCATTGTCGGCAAACCTAAAGATCAGTCCACAATTAAGTAAAGTAAAATAAAGAGGAGCAAGTACTTACCAGACTGGCATAGTAACGCTCCTTGGGCGAGAGATAGGCAAAAATGTCCTCCAGCACCAGATTTGGAAGTTCAGACCATCTGGAATAAACTCGCTTCGATTCATCTAATTCATCATTGGCATCATCATCATCCTCATCAATGTCTATATAGCAGGCTGAGAGATAAATTCATTTTGTATTTGTTTATTGACATTTAAAACTTTGATTTATCTTCACCTTTCTCATTCTCATCGATTTTCCAACCCGCCTTGTGCATTACCTCCAACTGGGCGCTTCCTTTGCGCCCAGCATTGATTGTGGACATGTTTTTCTTTGATTTTGATAAGTTTTTCCGCAGATTTTTGGGCACAAATTATTTACAACACAAGAGAAAGACACACAAACACAGATTACTATTATATTCTACTCTAATTTTGAAATTTTTGGCACAGCTTGCTGTTTAAATTTGTTTTTGTTTTTATTTTTGTTTTTCTTTCTTTTTTTTTTTAGATGAGATTTATTTTTATATAGTTGGTTCGGTTGGATCGCTCTCGCGTAATGCGTCGCGTTGCGTCGCGTTTGGGAAACGACTGACAGTCTTCAAACAAATTCCTTCAATGCCCGTATGCTAAAATGCTATTTTCGAAAATGGGAACGAAACAAACGAACATTTTCTATTCTTCAATGTTTCGTTAAGTTTCGAAATTGTTAAAAGACGCGCGCGCATTCGTTCGAGTTTTGTTGTTATTCATTTTTTGTATAATATTTTGATTGTTTTCGATTCTGTTACTGATGAAACTGATGTGTTGTTGTTGTTGTTCTATGTTGTTGTTATAATTAGATGCCGGCATGGCATGAGCATAGGGCTCAATGTGCCATCAAACTGGGGCAACTTGTTGATGTTGCCACTGACTGTTTCATTGAGGTGTTTATTATAAATAAACGCTTCGCTCAGTCTGCCTCACGGAATACGATCTTAGACTAATTGCCACACCAACAGAGTTTCAAGTAAAGCCCGTTAGAGGGCGAACTTTTCTCTCATAGCGCTGATAAGGTTCAACTAGGCACATTATGATATGGTGGTGCGTATATTTTTTATTTATGTGCAATTTTAGTACGGAATTAGAATTTTATAAATAGAAAAAGACTAATGAAATACATTGTATATGTTACGATGTGAAAAGAAGTTATTAAGAAATGATGTTAAGAAAGATATTGATTACTCTACATACATACATATATTAAAAGTGAATAAAAGTGATAAGAATTTATTTTATAGGCATTTAAATTTATAGTTTTTATTTTATAAAACTTTTATTCAAAGTATATTCAATATTTTGACGAAATGAAACAAAAACAGCTTAAAGAAATTCACTTTCAAAATATCTAATCGAAAGTGAAGTCCTGAATTGGCCTGATAGTTGAACAATTTTTATGATTTTCAAATAATTGCGCATGTTGAAATATTAATTATAATATTTTTATATACATTTAAAGAACCAGTAATTGATTTTGTTAAGTTTATAATATTTTTACATTTTAATTTGCTTTTACTTTCGGAACAAAAGCAAAGAAAATGTGAAAAGTGCGTGAAAAATCGGACTTAAGAATACTGGGGGCTTCCTTTGACATTTGACACCACTTTGCAAGACCTGAGCAGTGTAGTGCCAATGTTCTTATTCGCTTCCCCATTGTTGTCGCTGCTGTTGACGCTGCCACCAACTGTTGTCCATTTTTCATTGTCCGTTGTCCATTGTCCGGAGTCGTGCGCTTTCAATGTCTGCATGCCATCACCAAGAAGGAGCTGCATAAGAAAACAACTACACACAGGCCATTGTCATTTCCGGCACTGTAGCAGGTACACTTAGCGGAAACAGCTGTTTATATTGCTGTTTCGCGTAGGCGGAAAGGCAAAGCAGAGGGAAATTGAGTGGGAAGGGAAATGAAAAATGTAAAGGCATTTTGCCATTTTCTTGGGAGACCAGAATTTCTGCAAAGTGACCAAAAGCGACTTTCAACCTGTTTCGTAGTGTTGTCATCTTGTTGTTGTTGCTAGTGTATTTCCATCTGTTGGCGTGTAAAATTTTCAGTTGCATACTTTTAGGATCAGCGCATATTTCGCACCCAAGCACTTAAAAATATGTTGAATATTTTATGAGTTGCGCGCAACGAGCTGAAACAATGTGCAATTCTCTCGTAATTAAAACAAATTTAAAAGCAGTTAAAACACACACATACAAACACACAGATAAATGTACACTAAAGATACACATGAGTGCATTAAGCGGTTTGCATGTGTGTGTGTGCTGGCAGCACTTCCGCATTCAGTTTGAACACGTCAAATATGACGGCAACCGTTTTCGCTGCCACAAAATTCGACTATGCAAATTTGAATGTCAACAAAAAACTTGCCGTTTAACCCAAAAACCTTATTTTGTGGCATCGTCGTTTGCCATTTGCCGCTTTTGGCAACAATTTCGTAGCGTTTACCAAATGCTTTCGACTCCAGTCTTTGGCAGCACGAAGAGCATTGCGCCAAATTTATGCAATCTCTCTATGTGTGTTGTGTATGCGTGTGTGTGTGTGTGTGTGTGTGCATACTTATTAGGGATGTGTGCGTGATGTGCTAAACAAGATGTCAAAAGAGCTGTAAATTGTTTAGTATAATTGACGTAGTTTTTAGAATTTTAGAACAAAATCTAAATAAATTATTTAGTCTTTTAAAAGTGGAGTAAAAAATGATATTTATTTATGGCTTAAAAAAGGAAATCAAACCGAAACAACTATCGGTTCCGGTACGGTACGGTTCAGATACGCTCTATATTATTCCGTATTATAATTAATATGATATAAAAAGTTGATAAAAGTTAGCAGCTTGAGATTGTAAATTTTTAATAAGCGCAAGGAATCCTTTTTTAAAAATTTAAATGTCGAATAAATTTAGAGGACAAATTATAATCAAAATTACACTCCGCTTGAAAAGCGCTTGAATAAGTTATGAAAACTTGAGGTTGGTCAGACTTTTGACCTAGCAACTGTAAATGTCAAAATTTGTCGTATATTTTAATATAAACATATAATTTTAAGTATACAAATTAAATCTCAGACTTTTTAGGACGGCTGCCATTTTGTTGATTGTTTTCAAAAGCAATTGTCATGCAGCTTTCTAATAGTTTGTGAAATACATTTGTAAATAATTTAACATAGTTTTTATTTAATTGTGTCTCACATATTTGCTTATTTGGTTGTGATTTACAGAGTGCTTATAAAATACTAGTTTATAATTTAGTTTTGCTTTAAGCCAATTAGTTTTTGTATGCTTTTTAGTTTAATGGCAATTGCGATACTTCGTCAAACTTTCATCTCTGATATGCATATGCATGTTAAGAGTCAAACATGTGAGTTGTTGGGTGCGTGTGTGTATTTGTGTGTGTGTGTGTGTGTGTACCGGCAGCTTAAAACTGTAAAACAGGAAGTTGCTCGTTGGCATGGTTAGCCAAGCCCGGCCAAGCACTCGACGCTGTCTTCCTGACTGCCAATCGTAGTTATTGTTGTTGTTGCTGTAGCTATCGTCATTGTTGCTGTTGTTGCTGTTGTTGTTGCTGTTGGCCTTGCACAGGTGCATCGCTTTGGCAGCTGTTTTGGGCCATTGTTTAGCCGTCGGATGTTGCCAAGTTCTGGCATTTAATGTATAATTTTGCAGCATTTTAATTACTTGTTCTTCTCTTCTCTTTTTACCTGTCTCCTTCTCCTCCTCCTCCTCACTACAGTCAACTCTGACATGTGGTTATGCAAATTGGTTAAAACGTCGCATGACTTTGATTTTTCGTTCATTTGCAAACTGCACTTGTGTTAAACATTTTAAATGCAAATCATTTTGGCAGTTGTTGTTTTGGCAAGTCATTTAAGTTTCGTTGTTGTCCTTTTGTAGCATAACTTGTGGCGTCTTAGCCTGGCTTAAGTGCTCTTAACTATGCAGGAGGAGTATTGAGCGGTTGGCGGGGGCGGTTAGGTGCTTTCGGTTGAGTAAATTTGATATATGCAGCTGAAATTAATGCATTTCCTAGATAAAAGAGGTGTTCCGGGTTTTTTTTATCAGATTTATCAAATATCTTTTTATATTCAATATTTATTTAAATTTTTAAAAGAATTTCATGTTCTACATTTTATACAATATTTGCTTTTATCTATCTTCAAATTTTTATGGAATAATAAATACAATGAGTCCGATGTTTGTCATAATTGGAAATTGGTAACACTAATACATTCTCACAATATCATATGTTTTACTCAATAAATGCCTGGAAAGATTTCTTTTGATATTCATCATATTTAGTAATTCGGAACACTACTACTTAAAATTTTCATATGATCTACTCAACATATACTTTTTCTACCCCATACATTCTCCCATCTACCGCATAGTTTTACCAAAACTTTCTGACAGTTGCAACTGTCGGCTATGAATTTGAATGCACAGCTGCTACTTACGCAAAGTTCTTGTGTTGAGTGGATAACTTAAAGCCCCAAAATTTTATATAAACTCACATACAAAGCTAAATCTCAATCACAGCAAAGTACACACACACACACACACACACACACACACACCCACATTCTCATCCCTGATAAACCAACAAAAACTCTATTCCAATTGTTCTGGCCTTGTCATTTGAGTGCCCAACCCTTGTGGGGTCAGTCGCCACCCCTAGTAATTTGCCTTGACAATAGTCATGCATTTTAATTGAGCAACAGCTGCGGTTCATATAGCTCCCCCTACTTCCTGCCACACCCCCTTGGCCGCCCACTAAACGCAGCAAATTGTGACCATTAAAAAAATAGCACATAAAATAGAAACTTTTTACATGTTTTTTCTTGTTTTTTTTTTTCATTTTGAAAATTATTTTTTGCTTTTTGTGTGGAGTGAATGGGGAATGACAGCAATTATTTGTAAAATATTTATATTACAATTGAATTGAAAAAGTTTCTGTGTGTGGCAGTTGCCCCGCAATAAAAAGAAGAAAGTAAAAAAAAAAATAAAACAGGAGGAACAACTTTTTTGGTGGCACTAATAAAATGAATGGAAATTAAAGCACTGCGAATATTTGTTGGCGTGTGCAAAACAATTAAGCTAAAATTGTTATTGCAATTTGAAAACAATTGTCAAATTATGCAAATGCCGCCTGATTGCCAAGTACTTTTCAACATCCCCTTGCAATCTTCTCAACTTCCCCTCTTGAAAAGCTAACAAGGTAAACAACTCCACACAAATGCTGCTCAAAGATTTATGGCCACTGGCTGCCTGAGGCACAATTCTCCTGCTGCTGCAGTGTGGGTGCTAGAAGATGACGCAAAAAGTTGAAAGTGGCACGTTGTCAGCTGCAAGGCGATTGCAATTTGCATAAAAATTCATTGGTTATGCGGCAAGTTGACAACACGCAGCAGCAGCCAACAGGCTGCCACACAAAGCTGGATTGAGTGGCAACTTGAACATTCTTATTGGAAAACGAGTACTTCTCGTTTATGTTAAGGACGAATCGAAGATATTTATTACTACTATTCGAATCTACGCTGGAATTGTTGACTTTACCAAACCTATTTACTTAATTAACTACACTTTGTTGTCAATTAAAAATTGTAGCATACTTTTTGGTGCACTAGATAGCTTAATAATATTCGTTCTACGATATACATTCTATTTAACAAAAGTCTTCCTTACCAATCACAAGAAAAATGTTTCTAAAATCAAGAATATATTTCTACAATTTTTATAAACACAAAACCACAATTTTACAAGCTCAAGACATAGAGAGACATACAAGAAATTTTCCCTAATTTGTAGACTACAGGTTTTCGACGCCTTTTATAGACAAAATTAACTTTTTCTCCAAAACTATCATCAAAAATGGGTCGGAGAAATATTGTTTTATCTGAATTATACGTATCAAATTTGGAGTATCTAGCTCTTATAGTTTATGAGATAAACGAGCTTCTACTTTAGTTTTGAGACTATTCATGCCAAATTTGGAGCCTCTAGCTCTTATAGTTTATGAGATAAACGAGCTTCTATTTTAGTTTTGAGACTATTCATGCCAAATGTGAAGCCTCTAGCTCTTATAGTTTATGAGATAAACGAGCTTCTACTTTAGTCTTGAGACTATTCATGCCAAATTTGGAGCCTCTAGCTCTTTTAGTTTATGAGATAAACGAGCTTCTACTTTAGTTTTAAGACTATTCATGTCAAATTTTACATTAGTGTCAAAAAATATGGTTTTTTCGACTAGTGTGATAGAGTAAAAATCAATTTTCAATTATATAACTATAAAAAAAAACGTTAACAAAGCACAGTCTTTGAAATCGGTCGAAGAAGGAGAATGTGGGAGTAGAAGCAAGTTCAGGTGTTGTGGTTAGTGAGCCAGAAAAAAGTCAACTCTCAATTTAAGATGGCGCTGACCACAATCACAGCGTGTGCCACATCCGTCTGCTGTCTCCGTCTCTCTCTCTCTCTCTCTCTCTTTATCTGCCTTACTCTGCTGTTACATTTCCGTTACATTTACAAAGCGCCATTGAGCGGCACGAACAACACCAAACAAGAGCAACAAGAGCAAAGAGTAACAAAAACAAAAATGGCGCACACGCTGCGCTTTACAAGTAAAAACTAGTTTGGGTTTTTGGGACCCAAACAAGGACAACAACAGGACAACGACAACAACGGTCATTATGTTATAGAGTCAGAATAGGGCGGGTGTGGGGCTAAAGGGCAGCCAGATGACACAATTCGCCCCCTATTCGTTTCACCATCCCCCCCGTTCGCTGACTGTGTGTGTATTTTTCGGTCAGTTTTGTAATTGAATCACGTTTTGTATTAAATAAACTTTTCAAATTATCGAAAAATTGACTTGCACTACAAACAACGCCTAGTTTCATTTACTGTGTGTGTGTGCGTGTCGTTCATGTATCACTCTTACTCTCTCTCTCTCTCTCACACACTAGCTCTCTCTTTCCTTGCGTGTATTGCGTGCGGTTTCTGTACTAAAATAAAAAACGCAGCTTTGCTCGACTTTGTTTTTGTTTTTTATAATTTTCTTTGCTGTTTTTTTATGCAAAACACTTGACAGCCTCATTAGTATTGAAAAGATTACATCCTTTCTCCGCTCTCCCCATTTATTATTTACTTCCTTTTCATTTTCTCGCTTTAACGCGTTCGCTTTTAAGTATGACTTTTTTTGACTTGACGCCATTTTGGCGTGGAGAGTTTTTAAAACAATTTTATTTTCCATTTGAATACTTTTTGTTTGTGGCATAATTGAAGTAAAATGAGTTAACAAACAAACAAATGGATTCATTTTGTGATCACGTGCCGTTCAGACGATGCACTTGCTCATTTATCGGGCACAGCCCGATGTTGCACGTGTACAAGCAACAACCACAACAACAATAACAACAATAGCAACAAGAACAAGAACACAATACATTGGCTGCATTCTTTTCATAACATATTTTGCATGCAATGCTGCGTGTCTGGCGAACTTGGCGCCATCGTTTTGCACCCAACCGAATGCATTGAAAACTGTGTGACCACTGGTCACAGTCACTTTTTTATACACTGGAAAAAATACTTCGGGACTCTGGGATAAAATTAATTTAATGCGGCGTCACATATAAGGTAATTCTGGATTTTATGAAATCAAGTCATGAATTGTTATTTGACTCTTAGCAAATATTTGTATTTTCGAGGTTCAATAAGATTTTTTTTAAGTTAAATCAAATATTTTAGACTTCTTTGATTTTTTTCATGTTGAGTCGTTGTCAGTTTATCCGCATATTGCCTTAATTTAACAATAAAATGCTTTAAAACTAACTAACTAACATAAAATTTGAAATGAAATTTTTTTCTGTGTACACACACACACACATAGAAGCAGACAACTTGTTTTCGCGCCATTTGCACGCGTCATGAATTTTTCATAAACATTTAAAGGGATTTCATTACAATTTACATACACATATAAAAGATATATATACATAGATATATTTAAAAGCATGAATACATGTATGTATGCAGAAATATCCAACAGCACTCGGACTGCGCATATTTAAAATCTTTTATTGTAATAGCACATATTGGCGTGTATGCACTGTAAGTTGAAATGAAAAGCTTTTTATTAAAATGATAAACAATAAAGGATTACAAACTGATACTTTTAGTAGGAATTACACAACGGAGTTGATCCAAATTTAAATCCATTTTAGTTTAGTAAACATAGTTAATTACATTATTCTTTGCTTATTTACGTAATTTAATTAAATGTGAAATCAATGAATATATTACATACATTTTTCACAGAGTATTTTTAAGTCGTATAGTGATATATGCTCTTAATCGATTTGCATACATACAGGCTGCGAAAAGCATGTAAATTAAAAATTAAACTCTGTTCAGAACATGCATTTTGGCAGCTGTTGTGCGTTTACTTACAACAGAAAAGAAAATAGCTGGTGAGGTGCAAGTAGTGGGTTGTGGATTGTGGGATGTGGGATGTGGTATGTGGTATGTGGTCATTGAGGTGGAGCGGAACCCAGACAAGTTAAACTGACAGAACCTTCAATAAGCTTATTTTGAAGCCATTAAGTAATTAAGGTTGAAAAATTTGCCAGTTGTAAATGTGGATGTACTTGTAATTGCAATTGTAGGTCAATGCTATTGATTCTACCTTATTTAAGTTCATATTTATGTTATTTTTTAATAATATCATTTAAATACCGATGGCTGACAAGTGCAAAATGGCAATTCAACAAGAGTTTCATGACAATTTTTTGTTCTTATCATACTAAAAGTCAGAAAATGAAAGGTCAATAAAATTTTTTAATTATTTTATCAAAAATACAAAAAAAGTTACCATATAAAATAAGTAAAGTGTATTAGCTGTCGTATATATTTTTCCCATATCATTTTCTGACAGTCTGTCTTCTAGAGTAAGTCTGGAAACACCTTAAAAATGGCAACACAGCATGAGGTTTTCGTAATTTATTGTATACATGATACAGCAGGTTAAACGCCTAAGCCTCACCTTAAGCTTGGCTATAAAACTTCAATTAGATTTTGATGGGTGTCGCTTAGTTGGCAAATCTTTTTATCAGCCACAAAACAGACCAACAAGTTGTCAAAACTTCTTTGCTGCAATTCAGCTTTTAGTGGTTAATTACTCCCACGTGGCATGACAAAACATTTAACGGCCTTTCGGCCCGTCCAACGGGCTTTGGCCATAGTAAAATGCAAATACAGATTAAGATTGAGATGTGAAGAGAGTCGCATTCGCATTTCCAGAGATTGTCACTTGAGCAGTGAAACTGACGCCGATTTGCAGTTATGACTACGCGCAACGATTCATTAAAAATAATACCCAACATTCTCAAAGACAAACTACCCTAACAGTATCTAAATCCAACCTGGTCTACGATCCAGATGCCACCCACCGACAGTGAATTAAACAAAATTAGTGAGTGAGAGGTGGGAAGAGCTTACATTAAACGGGTTTAGCAAATACGCACATCAAATTACTAACATCACTCCCTCCCCACTCCTCTCTGGCCACACTCGCTGTGACACAACTCGACTCGACTCGACATTATTCATATTTTATAACCCTAACGGCTGCTGACTGCAACACAAAACGACCCCAGCACACAAAAATGAGGAAAGTCGAGTTGGCAACTACAAAAATTATGGTTTCACTTTATTTGCTGTGTGTAACTGGTGTGTGTATATATATGTGTGTGTGTATGTGTGTATGTGTGTATTTGCGCTTACGCTTAGCTTTAGCCTGACTGGGGCATGAAAAAGCCGCTCTCCTGCTGACATTATAATTCCTTTAGTTTCCATACCCTTACCAAACAGCATACAAATGAGTCCACAAAAGGGTTAGGCCAGATTTTAATGGGATTGTTATTCTCATATTAGATAAGGTAACAGGTAGTTTGTTAGTCAGCAAATATGCTGATGCATATAATAATATTTTATATGATTTGTGTAGACAAAAAAATAACTGAGTTAAGTTGGTTCACTTTTATTTTGTATAATTATAGCACTTGTTTTTTTTTCTTGCACTACACACACTTTTTTTTAACTTAACGTGCCCCAAATGACAACAAAAAAACTTAAGAAATTTTATGATGATAGAGTTTGTTTTCAATTTTAAAAATGTATTACTTTTATTTTTACTATTTTTAGAAATGAGCCCACATTTTTCATTATTACTCGAGAATGCTTAAGCCGATTTTAAAATGATTTAAGTTTTCTGAAAGTTAATGAATATATGTACATACATTTCTGTAACCCATACATACACAGTTTTATATTCAAACCGATAGTTTTTTAAGAAATTCATTTTTGAACTAGGCAAATAATGACTTATGATTTTTACAATTGAAAGTTGACAATTAGTTTACTTCTACAAAAATGAGTAAGCAAATTATTGAAAATTGTCGAAAAAAAATGTACATTCATATTAACCAATATTGGAATTTTTAAGCTTAATAAGAGTGTATAACAGTCGAACTTACCTGTATGTATTAACGCATGCACATACAGCCACGCACAGAAAGAGACAGATAGAAATTTCGAGAGAGCGAGAAAGAAAGTGACAGCACGAAAAACTCACGCAATATGTACGACCTTTGCTCAGCTAAAGCTGACATGCACGTTCTTGCATATTTATGCAGTTTTAATTGTGTGTTTGTTTGTGCGCGTTTTGTGTGCTAATTATTGTCAGTTAGGTTTTAATTAGCGACCCGCTAAGATGTAGAGTATAGGGGGAGGGGTACGGAAAATAATGGCAACGTTTGTATTTTTAATGATTTGGCTTTAGGTCTATAATGACGTATTATTAATTGGCTTTCTACGCAAATACTTGATATTTGAATATGTAATGTACATACATAATCAATTAATATCCAAATATGAATAGTAAAAAACAGCTTGCATTTGTAGAAGACTTGATACCCTTTATTTATAATATATTTTACATACTAATATTAACTTTTTGACTGATAGCTGCAATACAATTTTTTATATATGGTCAACTGATTTTAATCAAATACTTTTAAGTTAGATTTAAGTCCTGTTTTCAAACATTCATTTCGAAAATGAGTTGTACACGTATAGTTTTCATTATATAAACAGAAACAACAGCAAATTTAATCAAAATATCTTCAAATAACAGGTTATATTAATTGAAAATTCTTCAACCAAAAAATGTATCTATTTAAGAATTAAAATACTCTCTAAAGGACTTATTGTATAGATAAAATACGTAGTTGATGAAAGCATTTAATAAGAAATTTATCTGAACGAATACTCATTGATATTTCTCCTTGGTATTTAATAAGTCTGTGGTGAAACTGTAATTGTATAATCCATTCTATTTACAAGTACATTTCTGTAAGCACTTTATGAGCTGCATTGTTGGTTTGGTTTTCCAATTTGCGGACTCGGTATCATCAAAAACGCATATTCAAATGCAATACACAAAACATAACTGAAAATGTTTTGAAAGCTAGCCAAAATGTACAGAGAGGAAGAGAGAAAGGAAGAGGAAAAAGAGGAGTGCAAAGCGAATGCTGGAGTAAAAAGGAAGAGAAAACGCCGAACGTTTATTTCATCGTCTAAATGGAGTCCATATTGAATAGTGGAAAGGAAGAGGAGGGAAATTCTGGATGCCATTTGTTAAGTGCAAGTTCAATAGCATTAAGAGTGCAACACAAATAACCATAAATTCGGTAAAAGCTGCAAATTTTGCATATTTTTGGTAGCTGTCGTTTGCTCTCGCTCGATTGTAGAAATGAAGTGGGTGGAGTTTCTCTCACTGTGATTGGAAAATTCAACATAGACAAACACACAAATACATACATACGAAATATATATATATAGAGCGTATATTTTGGCAAAAAATGCTGGTTTTTAAATAGATTACGTATACGCTCTGTTGCTCGCTTTTTAAATGTGATTTATTGAGGCGCCTCAATGTCCACGAGGACAACGTCTAACGCCGGGTCCAGCCAAAGAATTTGCCACTTCTTTAAGTTATTTTAATATTTACGCTCATGTAACATATGGCCAAATGTGGGAGGGACGAAACAGGACGAGGACGGAGCCTGGGTGTTACAATAAATTGCCGGGCCAACCACAATGATTTACTGCAGCAAGCAGCAGCCACCGCAGGAGCAGCACTATACAATATTACGTATACGCACCTTTGTGTACGTGTGTGTGTGTTTGTATTTCGACATGTATTGCTATAATTCTATTTTCTACTCAAAACCACATTTATATTTATTACTTTAGCATAAATCTTGTCGCATTTTCGCATTTGTGTCGAATTTGTCGAGTTTACTAGACATGAGGAGAAAAAAAACCACCAAGCTACACATCCAACACTCCCCCAAACGAGTCGTTTGCACGTCTACAGCTATAGGTAAACAATAAACTGACCCCCGTCCAGTCGACGTGAGCTCAACAGCTCAACAACTGTACCTGATGTACATTCTTATGAGGGGTGTGCGAAATATATGGTGTGTTTTTCCTATCGCACATGAAATGAACTGAACATAATTTGCCATCGCACAGTTGCATAAATTTTGTTGGCTGCCAATAATAGCATCGTAGTTGTCAAATGCAAAAAAAGCAATTTGGATTGCCAGGTTCAGGTCAAATAGCTAGGTCAAAAGCTCTTTATAGAATAAGCCAGGTGAATTTAAGTCGTCGCACTTCAAGCTAAACTGTGACTTACATACGTTCTTTCTATTAAAGTGCTCTTTAAAGACTAAGTTTAATGAAAGGTAGAAGGAGACAGTTAAAGTTGCCTATTCATAGCGAAAGAGCATTCAGGATAGTGATGAATGTGATGTCTGAGAGCTACTCGTAAAACATTTTCGACACTCTATTATTTCGCTAACATGGATTTTCTCTTTACTTACATCCTTTTCAAAAATGAGCGAGAAGTTTCTTCAAATGATTTATTTAAAAGTGTTCTAAGAAAATCTATAAAACAAAAAAATGCCTTAAAGCATATTTGATTTTTGCCATAGCTCAATTAATTTTTAATTAAGAGATTTATTTGTAAATTTGACCTTAATTTCGATCAATTTCATGACAAAATATCTCTTAGCTAGTTAGCTACGATAATAAATAAATAAATAAGTAAACAAAGGATATAATCTAGTACGAATTTGGAATCAATCACAACTTAGTTTACTTAAATTTCAGAATACTCAGAGCAATTTAAACTTAATCGCATGACAATTTAACTTAGCAATTAAATTAGGTAGCCAAGTTTAATCATTTGCAGACCTGTTAAACTGTTCTGCATTGAAATCGTTTAACTTTGTTTAGGCCAACTGACAGTGGAAAATGTCAAAATGTTGGCCAGAAGTTGTGGGTTAAATGTCACAATAAGCAAAAACTATGCAAAAATGCAGAATTATGCCTGATGGGGGCCTGTCAAATATGCAAATTTCAAATGCAACTCTGCAGCTTTCAAGGTCCAACTATGGATACGAGGTGTGTGTCTGTGTGTTTGTGTGTGTGTGTTTGTTATGGTAATTGTTTGCTGTTGGTTGTGGCAATTGCTGTGTTGGATATTTGTGACTTTGACATGCCATAGAATGTGCAACAATTAGTGACCGTTAGGCAAACAATTGCATATAAATACTATATTAGTTAAATTACGAGTATCTGTCCCAAACATCGTAACTCTGAAATCAATTAAGTTTTGTGCAACTCAGTCTTTCAACTATCTACCCGAAGTTTGAATTGTGTCAACTAAAGTCGAGTTCACACACAAACACCATAACAGGCTGAGGGTGTGGTAGTGTTTTTTTTTTTTTTTTTTTTTTTTTTTTTTTTTTTATTATGAAACAAAAGAAGGTAACAATAAGTAAGAGGGTAGAGTAAAGAAAACAACAACAGAATAAACAGAATAGAAGAGAGGTTGGATCCGAGCCGCGGGACCGCCGGGAAGCACTACTTCGCGGACCGGATTTCGTCTACTGACGCTTAGTCATCACTTCCATTGCGCAGTCTCTCCCTACGACGTAACTCCTTCGTTATCTGGGAGACCAGGTTGGAGGTGCTAGTCCACACAGCCTCGTCGGCGATCATGTGGGCCACGAGGTTATCCGGCGTGAGTTGTAGTGCGCCTAGCAGTGATTGGGCACGTTCCTCAGCGAAGAGTGGGCACACGAATATAGCGTGCTCGGCGTCTTCTACGATTCCATATCCGCAACGCTCGCAGAATGGGTCCTCGGCATGCTTAAAGCGGTGCAGGTAGAATTTGAAGCATCCGTGTCCAGTTAGCAGCTGCGCCAGGTAGAAGTTTATCTGCCCATGCCGTCGAAGCAGCCAGGATTTCAGGTCCCTGATTAGCCGGTGGGTCCATCTACCATTTGCCGAGTTATCCCAGCGAGTCTGCCATTGGGATATCGTGGAGTCTCTGAGTAGCCTGTTCGCAGTGGTGCCGCTCTGCCTTTCGGCTGCCAAGAGTGGGAGAGGAATCATCCCGGCCACTACTAAGGAGGCTTCTTCCGATACTGTCCGGAAGCAAGTGGCAACTCGTAGCGCACAACGTCGATATACAGATTTACATCCTCTGCTGTACGACTGCACATTCATTGCTGGTGCCCAGATCGCACATCCGTATAAAATGGTTGAGGTTACTACACCAGCAATGAGCTTCCTACTTCGTTCCTTTGGCCCTCTGGTATTTGCCATCATTCGGCTTATGGCAGATGCTGCGGTCGAGGCTTTGTGGCTAACGTGCTCGAGGTGATGCTTGTATGTAAGCCTGTGGTCCAGCAGTACGCCTAGGTATCTGATGGCAGGCTTCGTTTCGATCATAGCTGATCCCACTCTCACTACAGTCTTTTCCACAACCTTTCTACTGCTTATCAGAACAGCTTCTGACTTGTGTTCAGCCAGGTCGAGACCGTTTTGGGACAGCCAGGCTATAATTATATCAATGGCGTCGCTACTGTTGGACGTGACAAGGTCCAGCGTCTTGCCAGTAGTCACCACTGCAATGTCGTCTGCGAATCCAACGATAGTGTTGCCATCTGGGAGACTTAGTCGAAGGACTCCGTCGTACATTACGTTCCAGAGTGTCGGCCCGAGAACAGATCCCTGGGGGACACCACCGCTAATTCTGGCCTGGTGGTGACCTTCCTCCGAGTCGTAAAGTAGTACTCTGTCCTGAAAGTAATTGGATATCAATCGGACTAGATACCCAGAGATGTTTCTGGCAGTGAGTGCTTCAAGAATACGGGTCCAGCTGGCCGAGTTGAAGGCGTTTTTTACGTCCAGTGTACACACTAGGCAGTATTGCTTTGCTCCTCTGGCCCATCTCGTACCTTGGATGGCTCGATTTGCTATATCCGTTACCGCTCGGATGGCATCGGTCGTGCTGCGTTGCTTTCTGAAACCAAATTGTTTATCTGAGATGCCGTGCACCCTGGCCAGTTCGTCATCTAGACGGTTGCATATGATCCTTTCAAGTAGTTTGCCCAAAGTGTCTAACATGCATAGGGGGCGGTATGCAGATGGGTCATCAAGTTCCTTGCCGGGTTTTGGAATGAGGACGAGGCGCTGAGTTTTCCATCTGCGAGGCACCGTGCCCTCCAAAATGCACTTGTTGTAGAGTTCAACGAATATATCTGGTCGCGCCGCGATGATGTGCTTGATTGCTATATTCGGAATTCCATCCGGGCCTGTAGCTTTGGCAGTCTTTATTCCTGCAGCTAGATTAAGGACTTCCTCCGCATAGGGTGTGGTAGTGTGTGTGTGTGTGTGTGTGTGTGTGTATGACATAAGAGAGGAGTGCTGAGTTAGATTCATATACGGTTCGTTGGCTGTGCTCAAAAATAACAAACTTATTGTTTTGATTTTGTCAATGACAGTATTTCAGAGCCTTTCTTGTGCATCCATGCAAAAGTAAAGCACAACACAACACACAGGCAAATAGAGCAATATGGCAACTGGCAGCTGCCTCTGAACTCTACACAAATGTGGCTAAAATGTGGTTGACAAAAAGCAACAATAACACCAACAACAATAAGCTGACTGTTTTTGGGTGTGCTTCAAAGAAGTTAACTTTGTTACGACAAAAGAATCACTTCCAGCCCGAATCAGACGCGTTTAAATTTTATACAACTTTTAAAAAATTTTTAACTTACTAATAAAAAAAATTAAGTTTTGAATAACTCTAAATATATTACTCCAGTCAAAATTAAGCCGATCAGCTCGAAATTAGCTCAGCATGTCAAGTTTTTGTTGATGATATAATGAGTTCCAGATCATAAATTGGCCAGTTTATAAAATTACAGTCGACGAATAATAACTTACATTAAAATTAAAAAATACAATTTAGTTAAAAGATTAACATTTTATAATAAACAATATATGTTAAAGTTTGAAAGGATACGAAAATTAAGAACTTTTTTTTTTTAGAGAAAAATCATTAATTTGTAATACTATTATAACATTTTTTATTAAACTGGTTTTTAAATAAGAAATGGAGATACTTATCTTAAAGATAAGTAGATGAAAATTAATTAGATCTTATGTAGATTGGTTGATATTTTGAGATATCATTTTCACGTTGATCTCTAATTTAGTTAGAGCTAAGTCCGATTCTACGACATTATTAAGTGTGAAGTATTAATGAGATGCAACAGACATGACATTTTTAAAGGGCAAATGTGTCTAGCGTTTGTGGTGGAATCTAATGTTACACATACAGATAAGAGTACCATTTCCATTCAGTAAACAATTTAATACAACATAAAACATCACTCAGCGCTCAGCACTCCAACGCACACAAACTAATTTGATCAAACTCAATTTATGTGTGGCAGGGTACTGAATCACTCCACCAAGTGGCAACCCAAACAGAATGGCAACTGATGCTGATGCTGATGCTGTTGGTGACGCTGACGGTGACTGACTGACTGACTGACTGACTTGCCAGACAGTGGCTGGCAGTGACATGGCTCTGGGTATGTCGTACCTTTTGGCATTTGAAAGCTGTTTGAAAACGCGACAGCTGCTGTCGCATATTCCGTCACTTTGTTATTAACTGCAATGCCCTTTTTATTATATACTTCTCAAGGGTATTACAATTTAGTTAAGATCTGTGTAACATACCTCTCAATCTCTTTCTGTCACGGATCTTATATTAGAGTTATCAGTTAAAAAAAAATGTAGCCCGCAAAAATGGATATATTTTCATTATTAATTTTTATTACAAAAATCAAAAGTAACTTCATCTTTACGTTCACAGTTCAATAGCTACTTAAAATTAATTTTACTTTAATTTATTGTATTATTCAGATAAAAATACAATATTTGTGATATTTTATGATTTTTACAACAATATTATAATATTATTATTAATTTTTTGTAATGCTTGTAATAATAATCAAATATATAAAAGAGTTAAAACTAATTAAGTTTATCTCTTTGTTGTTATACATAAATATATAATATCGTCTACACTATGGATAGAGAAGATTATCCATTAAAACCTACTGTCATCCTTCTTTGCGAAAGTGTATTTAAATTTCGGCTATGCTCGACTATTATCAACTTTATTTTTACCGTTGCTTGTCTTACAGCGCAAATATAATTCACTATCAGTTGGGATAAAAAATCTGTCACAGGTTTCACAACAGATGCGTAGCCTGGAAGCAGGAGAAGTTTGTCTGTCTCTCTGTCTCTCTGGCGGTCTGTCTAATTTGAAGTTGAAGCCAGCTGATGGAACTGCACCTTTTGAGCGTCCGCAAATAAACTAATCTAATACCAATTTGCATTTGATTGCGATTTTGATTTGATTTGCAAAGAACCCTTGGCAAATGAAAGTGGCGAACACGTTACGCGTCGAAAGTTTTAACAACGCGATAGCAAAAAAAAAAGAAAGAAAATAAAGCAAGTAAGAGAAAAGGATACAAAAAGGGAGAGACTTGAATTTGAATGGTGGATGTATAACTTTCTGTGGTCTTTTGGCGTTAGTCTGTTTTATTGTGGCAGCCGCAGAGCAGAGCAGAGCAGAAAGACTTCAACATTTAGTTTGACAACGCGTTCCAAAGTTCTGGCCACAAAGTGCGGTTTTGGCCAGTTCGAGTGCCAATGCCAGATAAACTAAATCAAGTTGCAGTTGCAGCTGCAATTGCAGCTGTATTGACCCCACATCCGTTTGCACACTCACATAATGGCACACTTTCCGTTTCCGTTCGACCGACAAAATGGCGCTGGCAACTCTCAGTGCCGTCCACTCGATCAATAGAAGCCCCTTCCCAATGAAAACCCTTCTCACTTAAATACAATAATTTTAATTGCAAAAACAACATACAATAGCAAACAAATTGAGAGAGAGAGAGAGAGAGAGAGAGAGAGAAAGATAGAGCATCGTTGCCATCGTTTCCCACAATTTCCGCTAGCAGTTGGATTTCGGATTTGGCCATTGGATTGTTTTAATTGCGACTGTGTACTAACTTTTAGTGCCCACTGTACCGAACAACTGCAGCTTGTAGTCATTGTGGCTTGAGTTACAATTTTACAAGTTTCAATTTTTAGTTTTTAATTTGAAATGCGCTTCAATCTGCGAAAAGTAGAAAATGTATGCATAGTATTTCTTAATTAATAATAAATAAGTAGTGGTTGTAATAATAATTATAAATATGTATTTAATGTTTATTACATTTCTATTATATATTTATTTTCTGCAAATACAAATTTTTCTAGAAAATCCAAAAAATTCTCTAACATTTATTGAATAAACTTTGTTTTTCTGGAAAAGCCTCTTGAAATACTTAGACAATTTTTTTTGTAATGCAATAATAGTAATAATAATTCATATTTGTCGCTATATTACATTGTTATTAACAAAAAAATAACAGAATTTTGCATTAATTCTTAATTATTATATTATTAATCTGTGCAGAAATAATTTTAATGTTTTAAGTTAAAAAATCCTAGAACATTTCTTGACTTAACGGTGCTTTTGTGGGAATTTCGCTTGTAAAAACAGAGTTTGGAACTTTATGAGCCTGAATGTCAACACAAACATTTACAGCATGACATTATTTTCAAGTTTTTTCTGCTTATTTTCTGCCTGGCTGGGAGGCTGCTTGGTTGGGGCAAATTTGCGGCTTTGCTTTCTTGTGTCAATTATTTGGATTTTTTTCTTTTGTATTTTTGTTGTTGTTGTTGTTGTTGTGCTGATTTTAATTGAATCTCATATACAAAGTAGAAGCTGTGGCAGCGAGTAGGGCAAACATACGCGAACTCAAACGGGCTGAAGTCGTATGTATTGTGTTACAGGCACAGCATTAACTTGGCCCGTTGCATTGTTGGCCATGGCAGCAGCAGCAGCAGCGCCAATCGGCAGTTGGTAGTGGAGCCACTGCCGAGTTGCTATCAGGCACTTTTATCGCCGGCCCCATCTGCACCAAATAAAATAATTGAACGTTTTACGATAAGCATCACAATGCAGTGCAGTGTGCAGTGTGCAGTGCAGTGTAGTGTAGTCTAAAGATGCTGCCGGCCAAAACAGAACAGCAAACTGAGCTGTGGCCCAAACGAGGCGACTCTCAGCGATATTGAGGCAGCAGCTTCATCTGTTTGCCTCCACTCGATGCTCGTGTACAGCAAATGTCATGTTTACAGACCGCACTCAGTCGATTTGTGTCAAAGTTGAGTTTAGTATCTATAAAATTATATAATACACTTCCTGATTTCTACTTGTTTTTTTTTCGGTTTTTTTTCTCCACTGCAATATCTAGTTCACAATGGTACAGGCTACAAGCTATTGACCGTCTGTCTCGTCCAGGCATTTGTCTTTACATGCCGCGGCATTGTTTAGCGGCCCTAAGGTTTGAGGTCTTGGCCAGGCCATTGTGCTGCCGTTTGCTAAACTTAAAAGGCAAGCAAATGTTGGCGGAAGGATGCGAAAATTGACAAGAGTTGCAGTTCGGTGGGTTCATTAAATACACTACTCAAGCTGAGAATGTGAAAAAACAGATTAATTATTGAGATTAATTAATAATGAATATAATCTTTCATTTACGATATTTTGTTTAATTACTTGACTGTTAAAATTTAAAATGAAATAATAATTTGATTTAAAAATGAATAAAGAACTCCGTTTTTTAAACTTTAAATTTATACAAATATATTTAATATTTATTTATATTAAAATTATTTATTTTAAATTCATACTAAAAGTACAAATAATGAATAAACAACTCAGTTTTTTAAATTTTAAATTTATACATACATTTAATATTTATTTATATTAAAATTATTTATTTTAAATTCATACTAAAAGTACAAAAAATTAATAGAGAACTCCGCTTTTTAAATATTAAATTTATACATATATTATATATATTATTTATTGTAAATTCATACTAAAAGTACAAAAAATGAATAAAAATCTCCGTTTCTTAAATATAAAATTTATACATATGTTAAATATTTATTTATATTAAAGTTATTTAATTGAAATTCATACTAAAAGTACAAAAAATGAATAAAAAACTTCGTTTTTTATTTTTTAAATTTATACATCTATTTAATATTTATTTATGTTCAAATTATTTATTTTAAATTCATACTAAAAGTACAAAATATGAATAGAGATCTCCGCTTTTTAAATATTAAATTATTACATATATTTAATATTTATTTATATTAAAGTATTTATTGTAAATTCATACTTAAAGTACAAAAAATGAATAAAGAACTCCGTTTTTAATTTTTTAAATTTATGCATATTTTTAATATTTTTTTATATTAAAATTATTTATTTTAAAATCATACTAAAAGTAAAAAATATTTTCAGTTGAACCAAAGTAGCCCAAGTGTAGGGTATAGCTGTAGGGCGATCAACTTAAAATCGCTACTGCACACTCTTCAGTTTGGTGAGTCCAAAAAGAAAAAAAAAAGCCAGAACCGAGTCGTAAGCCGTAAGCGATATGCCGATAATATGATTTTCAGTTAATAAATAACTGCCTAAAGAGGCGATAGCTTTATGGAGAGCTGATGGGTTGTTATGTTATGGTATGGTATGGTTTAAGATGGAATGGGATGGTTCACTTACTGTAGTCAATCGGTTTATGCTTTGATTAACTGTTGTCAAGAGCTGGACCCCATGGCACGAGCTGCTGCCTCAACAGATGCTACTCTTAGTCCTCCTGTTTCTCCTGCTGCTCCCCTGCTCCCTCTCTGCTGATGGCTTTGTTCGATTGCCGCTGCTGCAAATTACTTATGCATTATTATAACTTTGATTTTGGTTGCCGAACGGCATGAAGAAGTCAATAACAAGTAACAAAATCATAAACAAGTGATTCGTATCGACTAGAATACACCCAGTAATAAGTAACTTGTATTAACATAAATACAACAACAAGAGAACTGAAATATATTTTAATATTTCAAGTTAAAGGCAGAGAAACTTATAACATAGTCATCTTTTGTTTAAAGTTATAAAACCCTATTTTTGAGCGGAATACAGGGTATCAAAAAGCAGGGCGCACGTTCATTTATCTTGATGCGTCGCTGTTGTTGCTGTTTTTATTTTTTTTGTTTTTTATTGTTGTTGTGGAATCTTCGGTGGCTGTTGCGATTTTTCAACTGCGGCGCGTTCTGCTGTCTTCATTGTGGCGTTATCTCAGTTGCTGTTCTCTCTTTATTTTACTTACTTTTTTCGACTTTTTAATGCTGTTGCTGTTGTTGTTGTTGTTTTTGTATTTTTTGGACTGCATACGTCAGTGTCTGATAAGCGAACGCTGCAAGTTGCTACCATTTTTGCATGGTCCGCTAAAATATTTCTCATGTAAAGGGCCCGACGCTGATTTAGCACTGCTTCAGATCGAAGTTGGTACAAGCCGGCAGGTTCCGTTGTGTAAAATTAAAAAAAAAAAAGAAAAGAGGAGAGGAGAAGAGAAGAAATCCCAACAGGGTAGATTTGCACAGCTGATAACATTACGTATACGCCAAGCTGTCTTCGTATTTACCTTTCAGGCGGCTTGTGAATTATTTTTTGACAACTCTCTGGTCATCGATTAAGCAGCTTAAGGCTTATCGGCTATCCGCTTGTCTGCCCAAAAATAAATAAGGGGAGCAATAAGTTTGCATTGGGTGATTGACCTCATTGGAAGGGAATTCAAATTTATTAAGCTCTCAACTGACTAACTACAAAACTATCAAGACCACAACAAAATATAAAAATAAAATAAAAAAAAAATAATAATGTCAATATAAATAATATATAATTATATAGAATACAAAAAACACATTTAATACAAAACAGAAATTAATGACTTAAAGGCTGTTCAATTTCAATAAATATGTATAGCATTAGAAATAAAATGTGAAAAGCTTACCTACAAAGTTAATTTTGAGTAGTTCAGTAATTTATAACAAAAATTCATTTAGCCTTAGCATGAAATTATAGAGATATTAGTATTTTTAGTAGTATTTTTCCTAAATAGCTCTTCAAATCACAAAAGAGTTGTCAGTAGGTCATTTGGAATAACGAAAACAGAATTTATACTGCAATAAAATAACAATTGCAAAGAACTATAGTAAAGAACAACAGCTTTTAAGCTATTTCTTTTTCGTGCCAAACTGACAACATTGAAATGGTTGCATACCAAGTCTCTTTCCCGATTGTCAACTGTTTTGCTGTTGTATTCGTATCTATCTAGTTCTATCCGTCGACAACAGATCACTATCAATTAGTAGAAGCTGCTTCAATTCAAATGCCAAGTCTTCTTCTCATATGCTCTCCCAGTGAGCTCCAGTTCAAAGCAAAGCTAATCTAAACGGCAACTAAACTATTTATTAATGCTAAAGGCTAACTGGCTGCATGGCGGGTCTTTGGCATTCGTCTATCTGTCTATCACGGCTGCTGTTGTTGGGGATTTGCTTTTTATTTTATTTAATTGAAATGAATTCATTAAGCCTTTGATTTGATTTGCCTTGCAAATCAACGGAAATGCAGCTCCATGAAGCTCTGATTTTACCTTTGACGTCTCAGCCTGAGTTGAGCTTCACTTCGCTCGGCCTCAACTAATGGAGTGCACATCAAAGCGCGGTCGAGTTGAACTGAGTTGGGCTTGAGTCTTACAATAATTTAAAGGCGAATTAAATATACGAAAATTAACTGCAGCAACAGTTGCTGTGTTGCTCCAATTCGGTGCTCGAGAGTCTTGCAACTGTTGCACGTTTTGCATGTCAAGAAAATTGCTTCATTTGTGTCCGCGCGAATGTCAACCACGAACATGATAAACCGAGACCGAAAGCGGACATAATGAGTGACTTATAGGACTATCCATTGTCAGGGAAAACGTATGAGTATTTCAAGTGGTTGAAAAATCAACTGACATGGAACATTGCAAAAAACCAAGGAATTTTAAACAATTTTAAATTAATTTCAGAGACTCTTTGGTAATTGCTTAATAACCTTTATAATTTATATGCTCAAATTGCTGATACCCTCTGTTGTAAATAATTGAATAAAAATGATCAAATGTATTAAAAATGCAAAATAATACAATTTTAAAAATAATATTATTTATTAAATTTTAAATTAATTTTAATCATTTATTTGGCAACGTTTAATAAATATAATAATTTATATTATACCCTCTGTTGTTAATTATTAAAAAAAAATGAACAAATGTATAGAAAATATATGAGAGTATTAAAATTATATAAATATGATATATATTTTAAGTAATTTTAATTATTTCCTGAGGCTCTTAGCTCTTATAATTTATATGATTAAAAATATGATACACACTGCATTAAATTTTGGTAGACAAATCCAAAAAAATAAATGTAAATAATGAATAATAAATTATTTTAGACTAATTAGCATAAAAAATATAAAAAAATTAAAATAAAAATTTTGAAAATTAATAAAGATTTACGATTATCTAAAAAGCCCAAAAATATATACATATTTTTTAACACATATTTTTTATTAGAGGCAACAAACCCAAACAGTTGTTAGTAACCGATAGAACCCTTTTAAGCCAAGTGTTATAGGCACTTGAGCACACAAAGTTTTCAATTTTCTTGCAACAACATAACGGGTCAACTTATGGCTACGTGACCGCCCTTAGAATTACTAGCAAAAAATACAAAGTTTGAGACAAGTTTTGCTCTAGCGGCAAATTAAAATTGTCCAAAGTGCTGCCCACACTTTTCCCCCTGTTGCATCCCCTCATTCAGATGCTAGAACATTATGAGCTAATGGCACGTGCTTATCGAGCATATCAGCAGCAGTTCAAGCATTTTGTCACCATTCACTGAATTTCCTTCTTGATTAGTGGTTTTATAAAAGTTCTTAAAAATATACTAAGTAAAATTTAATGAAAATGCTAGAAAATTATAATAATAATAATAATTGAATTTTATGAGAATTACTTGCAGTTGGTGTGAATTGAAATTTATGAGTTTTGATTGCGTTTTGTTTGCTATTTGGTATTTGCTGTTTGCTGTTCGTGGCCGTTGGGCTAAATGCTTGGCCAATAAATTCAAATTCTATGGCCGCATAGCAATTATGCAATTGTTTGTGCTGCAAATAAAATGAAGCCAAGTGTATCCGATGGATGCAAATACTTTTGGCAAGCAGGAAGCAAGGCAACGGCAACAAAAACTGAACCAACTGAAACTCAAACCCAAACCCAAACAAAAACCAAACCAAACCAAACCAAGGCTCCAGCGTGTTCTGCCAGTCTAAAAACTCCAAATCGATATGCAAATACAACGAATGAGGCGTACACACAAATCGCAAAACGAGCTGAGCTCAGTTTGAGATGCCACGCCCCCCCTTGAATCTCCCCCTGCCTTTTTTCGCATTGCTGCTAAAGCCGTTTTGACCAAATTCGTCGCTGGATCTGTTTTACCTGAAGACGGCTAACTGTGTGGCTATTACAACTCCTCAGTATGTGCCTCTGATGCCTTGAAAACCAAACAAAAACAAAACCAAGCCAAACTAAACTAAACAGAGTTGATCTGAGTTGAGTTGAGCTGAGCATTTGCTTTGGTGGTCCAATCTTGGCCATGGCTTTTTTATTTCCTATTGCTATCAATTGTGCATGCAATTTATTTTTAAAGAAATAATTGCTCTGCCTCTGCTCTTCCAGCGATTATGCAAATATTAGTATCTGTTGTTGTTGTTGTTTTCCTACTCCATTCCCAACGAAATGCTTCTGATAATAATACGACTACGACTACGAGTACGACTTTGAGTTTGAGTATGAGTGCGAGTACCCGAAATGAATGGCAAGTGAAAGAGTCCGTTGGCACTTTTGCATATTATCCAATTTGAATATGCCACACACAATGCGATTCGAATACTTTACACAAATTTCACATAAATCAATGCCAGCTAAATGTTCACACAATAATAATACCACCTTTTATGAATTTTTGAATTTTAAATATTTAACCAGTTTCGATGCTGTTGCATTTTTGGCAACTGCCTGAAAGTATGTGGTGAATAATTCCATAAAGAAATTGTCTGCAAATAAACGGAAAACAGTTGATAATCTGGTGTGTTCTACAAATTTATAATAGCCAAAAGCAATTGTAGATGTTCCCGAAAAAAAGAAACTATTGCTTTCAAATGTCTAAAAGAATTTGACAAAATTAAATATTTATTAAATTCAACTAAAATATTTTTAAAATTGATTTAAGAAACAAAAAAAATTATTCGAAAAGATTAAATCTCTGACATTTAAGGAACACCAACATTTGGAACGGTTGTTTTCAAAAACATTTTTATCTAAAATCTCTAGAGATTTCCGAAACACATCTGTACAACTTAAAAATGTATAATTTTGTAACAATTTTAATTGTTTTATTAATGTAACTTTCAACAAGTTTCCTAAGAAATCAAGGCTTTATAGTTGAATCTACTATGTAGAGAATGACTTTGTACTTTTCTTGGCTTGAAACACGGCTCTAAAAAAAAAATTGGGAGTTATCAGATGTGTTCCACAAATCTGTAGAGTTTTTTAAGAGAATTGCTTTTGTAAACAACCATTCGAAGTGTCGCTATTCCTTAAATATCAGAGATATAGTTTTTTCGAACATATTTTCGAAGTCTCTATAATTGGCTTACTTCCAGTTTTAACAACATTTTCAGATTTAGGAATACTTTATATAATTAACAAAATCATTAAAAATTTATTTAATGCATTTATGTTTAATTTAAAGAATAATTTAATTTAATTCAATAAATATTTAAATTTGTCAAATCTCTCAAAATTCTTTTAGACATTTGAAAGAAATGGTTGCTTTTGTTCAGGAACACCAACAATTAGAGATTTGTAGAACACATCTGATATCTCCTGTTAAAAGGGTTTTTAAGTAACATTCAAATATGATGTTGTTTGAAAAGTTTCTATTGCAGCTTTCAAGTATTCGCCAATTTCATTCCACATCAAACAACTTACACACACACCTCTTAAAACACGTCCTAACTTCAACATTCTGAGGGCAGATAAAGCATGCCACATGCCACATGCCTTTTTTATTTTTTTTTCTTCTGCTTTTTGGTTAATGAAAGGGGCAGTAAATGAAATTGGCATCACGTTATTATTCTTTTGGTTCTTTGTTGCGTATATTTTGGACAGACATGTGGGCCTCGCAAAAGTTTATCTTATAAAACAACAACAAGCACTTAAGTGTTATATGCCACCGTATTACAACTGGCCCGAATCGCACTCAGAAAGACCCAAAATGCAACGTAGCATAAATGAAGAAAGCTGATAAGAAAAAGTAACAAAAAAAGCAAGTTAAAAAGGCGGCACGAAAAATTGCTGCCCGCATAAAAGGCGTCGCTAAAAGGAAGAAGAAAACAGCAACAAAAATAATAATAAAATAAAACAGAAATTGAATGTTGCGATTCGTGTTGCGTGGCGGGACCAGGTGACAAGCAATTCCCCACAGGTGCAGGCCAAGTTAACGGTGTATTTGGCCAGCATATAAGTATACTGGGACTCGGACTTGGACTCGTATTAGCAATTGCCCTTAGCGCTATAAAACAAGCCAAACATTTTGACATGGGTTAGTTTAGCAGGCCCACAAATGTGGGTAGGTGAAAATGAGGCGAGTACGGTTGAAATCCCATCGGATTGCCGCCTGACCCTTTCTGCGTGTTCTGCCTGGGTGTTGCACCCATGTCAATGCACTGACAACTGGCGTTAACCGAGCCAGAAAGAAAGTCAGCTACAGTCACAAATCATAACGTATCATATCATATCAAGAGTATAAATTTTAATGAGTTGCATTTCAGCAAACGTGCAACTGCAACAACAACAGAAATAACAACAACAACAACAACTCCCTTGCTATACAAAATTGTATTTCCGTTCATTATTTTCTTTATTTTTCGGGGATTTCTTATCTTCGCGTCTTTGGGAACTTATCAAAGAAGCTTCACTGTCTGTCAGAGTGTTTATGATATGTTTGGCCAAATAATGAAAGTGCCAAAAGATATGAAAAGCTGCCTGAAACTTTTACACAGGAATAAATTTAAGATGCCTGTATAAAAGATGTACTTTAATCCCAGATTTCCTTAAGCCAAGTACAACATATTTTATTCAAGCACGATTTTATATTTTGCAATTGATTTTCAGGGCTCTGCAGGTTATTATTAGTTAGATCAAATATTTTTTGTCTTCTTTAAGGTTGAGTCGTTGCCATTTTATGTGCATGTTGTCTTAATTTAACAAAAAATTCAAAATTCAAGGTTAAAAAATACATGGGAAATTAAGAAATTTAAATTTGAATTTTAGAATAATTTTTTTTTCTGTGTACTTGACAGCCAATTAGCAGCTGCGGACATTGGCATGCAAATATTTATGATACTCGTATTTATAAAGTTGAAGAGCGACTTGAAGTGGATCCCTGACTTCCGTCACATAATAAATTCATAACAAATCATGCATAGGTATCTCAGTGTGGTGTGTGTGTGTGTGTATGTGTGTGTTTGTGTGACATGCGACATTATAATGCCACATTATGTTGCAAGTGCGTGAAAGAACCGTACATCAGAACATTGCAGTCATAAATCAAAAATCCACAAACAAATGCAACGTTGTCTATGCGATGTTGTTGTTGTTGTTGTTGTTGTTGCTGTTGTTGCTGCTGCTGCGTGTGTGCAGCTTGTTTGTATCTGCTGCAAGTATTCGCAAAATTATTACACTTGACATGATTGAATATACCGCTGAGTACGAGATTACATATACACACATATACACCCATACGTGTGTCCATGGATCACATACTACTATTGGAGGTACCAGTCGCGACCGGTGTCCAAAACGAGTACGAGTACGAGTCCGATGTGTCCGATGTGTCCAATGTGTCCGATGTGTCCGTTGTGTCCGTGCCCTCCAAGTGTCCGCTCACCGCAAAGTTGTTGTTGAAGCTGGACATAGTTTTTTTTGTTGCTTGTCCCAGTGGGCAATTCCCGTTTCTCTGTTTGTATGTACACGTAGTAAGTTGACATGCCGCATAAATGTAAGTGCTTGCAATATTGTTTAGTGCTCAGTACACTGTACATTATTTTCAATAAAAATCAGAGATATCAAAATATGTCTTAATTGTCAGCAGTGTAGTGACGATAAAAATCTTGTCGATTTCTTTATCAAATGTTTATTTTCATCCATTAACATATATTTTTGAAATTTTGAAAATATTATAATTTTGTTTTTAATGAAATTGTAATTTTGTTCTTTTAATTTTAACTGCATCTAAATTTTGTTTATTTTGGGAAGCCCCTTTTCAAACATTTTCTATCTTTTTCATATCTAGTTTTTGAATAGTTGTAAGTCTCATAACTTTGTCATATCCAAGGCTGCAAACCGGTTCTGAACCGAATCTCGAAGAACTGGCTTGGATCGAGTTTTTAAGCAGCTTGAACCGAATCATAAGCCGAACCCTTGAAATTTTTTACTTTTCGAGCCCGAACCTTAAGCGAACCGCTTTTTAAAATTAAAGGTTCGTTTAAAAAAAAAAAAATAGTTACAAAAATTATATAGTTTTCTAATATTCCGCAATTATTTAAGACTTCTGAGTAAAATAAGTCATATTTAAATGTTCAAATAAATTTATATTAACATCAAAATTTGATTTCTTAAAAAAAAAAAAATTTAATTAGTTCAAAATGTAGAGAAAAATGTATAATAGAAATATTTTTTTTTAATGAAATTGAAGCAAGGTTCGAACCCAAACCTTGGGTTCAGGTAGTATATAAACCGATTCGCGAGCCGAGCCGATGTCTTGCTCTATGGTTCGAACCGCCGAGCCGAACCTTTAACAAAATTTTGGAGGTTTGCAGCCTTGGTCATAACCCTACTGATTTTCATAAGCAATATTAAATTCATTATGATTAGATATCTTAATATTTTCTGCATCTCTGCATTTACATTTTGAATTTAGTTTCGTTTTAAATTTCACTTAGCTCAAAATAATATTTATTTTCGAAAATTTCAAAATAAGTAAGAATGTCGACTTAACGATTTTGATTTTAAAATTGGTGCATCGATTTAAATTGTAAGCTTGTCAATTTAATTTTTTTATTAAGCAACATATTTGTACAGTTGTGAATTTGTTGTCAAAATGTATACCTAACTTTTCAGACCATATTCAGACACACAACACAACACTACACATCAACACACCCCAAAATTCCACCAAATTTCTCAACATTTGCAATATTCGGGTTAGTTTGAAAGAGAACCGTATTAAAAATGCACTAACTATTATTTTTTACAGCTCATACCATGTGTCTGGAGACCATATCCACCAATAACAAGACGCTGGCTCTGATCAGACAGGGCTACAAGGTACTGGCAGAGTATCAGATGATCGAGCAGATGCAGTTGAAGGGCATCTATGCCGTTCCCAGCTATTCCAGCGCCTTGCTTTGGTTCGGTGTGATCTTCATACACGGCGGTTTATATGCGGACGGCGTGTTTCGCTTTTCCATATTGCTGCCGGACAACTTTCCTGACGCAGTCAGCCTGCCCACCGTCATCTTTCAGAAGGACATTTTCCATCCGCACATCTGCCCAATGTCACACAGCCTGGACTTGTCGCCCCTCTTTGAGTTCTGGAACAAGGATGAGCATCACATTTGGCATATACTCAAGTACATTCAGCTGGTATTTGCCGATCCAGAAGGCAGTGTCTGCCTGGGACAGTCACAGAGCGGAGAACCCATTCCTCTGGAGGATGCTAACAATATGGACGCAATGCGTCTTTTGTCCAACAGCCGCATAGACTATTCGCTCCGTGCAAAGGATAGTATTGCATGGAGTTTAAGGCATTTGTTTGATAAGCCACCCATCAAGGATCCCCACTATATTGTCTTTGAGCGCTATCAGCCCGATGTGCATCTGACAGCGATGGAGCGTCTCAAGAGCAACAGCTGGTATTCCTTATCGGTGCAATCCTGCCCACCTTCAGTTTGTGTTGCCCGGATTGAATCCGAGCAGCAATTACGACAGGAGGCGTCGGCTCAACGGGCAAATCATGTTGGCAGCAGCCTGAATTAGCGAAGTAATCTCTCGACTAGCTATTTTGGCATTCTGCAAAATATTAACTTATATTAAAATCCAATCAGAATGCTCTAGTCGAATCTATTCCGCTGAACCGTGTCTAAAAATTTAGTTCCATGTGTGAATGTAGTGTAAATTGTATTTATTGTAACACTATTTTATTTTTGACATTAATAAATTGTGAACTGACAATAAAAAAATTATTTAATAAAAATTTAAATAGAAATAATTAGTTTTTGCTTTAACTGATTGAAAAATGAAATCGAGTACCTCGTCCGATATATGTATATATAAATTTAAAGTGTATATAACTGCTAATTAGAGGACAATATACAGTGTGCAATTAGCTAATCAATGGCTATTTAGCTTAATGTAATAATTCGGTTCGATATGCTTAAATGCCATTTAATTTTGTTATATATTTAAGCATTTTCGCATAACTGCATTTACCAATTTATGCTATAAATGTTATGTAATTAATAGCATTGCCATGAACACGTTTTTAACAGTTGGCCCAGAGCCAAGGCTAAATTTAATGCTTAATTGGATAATCGTTAAGTCTGTAGAACAGTTTGCATTTGTTTTTTAGAGCTATAACAAATTTATAAATGCAACAATTGATATACAACTAATAATTGTAATGCAATTAAGTGTAACTGGAACGTAATTGTGTTTATTAAATTCGATACAGTCCTACTTTCTCTCAGTGCATGTGACAACCCAGTTTTTCACTCTACACAACTCTACACAGCCTTGGTTGCGAGCCCATTAATGATGTTAATAATGTCATCTTTCACGTGCAATAATCAAAATAACAATAATTATGGGGAACCGTGTACGAAGCGTCACTTTCAACGTTACAGATGGCCGCAGTTGCTGCAAGTGGCATCTGACTGCTTGCAACTTGCAACTTGCATGCCGAAGTGGCATTCCAAAATATTAAAAGCCTTGCCTGCTTGCATCCACTGGGAAGCGAAGCTGTCGTCGCTTGCCGCAAAATATACAAAAGTGACAATTTGATTTATCACTGCACTTTGTCGAGCAACGAGTTTGGAGCTCTGGGTTATAGTACATATATATGCAATATGTTTATATGGGATATGGGATCTGGGACTGCTGCTGTTGACTCGTTAGGCAGTTGGTTGAGTCCCAAAATCGTTCATAAAATTATGAATGTTAGTGCAATGTGCCGTATTTTAGGCCATTTAAGTATGACATGGCTTTTAGTTCTCTTGGGCTTGGGCGACAATGTCACCATTTTAAGCTAATTGCACCACACAATATGAGAGAGCCTCTTTTCTAAGCATGAGTATGCTAAATAGTCGACCATTGGAAAGCCGTGGAACGATTTTGGTATAAAATTTTGATACAGAACTAAATACGAGGCAAAATAATGATAAAATTTACATTCCGCAAAGAAATCAATTGAGTATTAACAAAGTTATGCGAGTTTAAAGTTAAAAAATGATTTTTTATTTTACTAAGTAAAGTTTTGTATCATACATCATAAAAATCCTTTGAGTATTGCCTAAGTTATGACAGTTTGAAATTTAAAAAAAAAATTGCAAGGCAAAAGTATGCAAAAACTGGACAGTGATAAAAAAAATTAAATTTTTCAACACTATAAACATTTGATGCAGAATCAAATTAGAGGCTAAATAATGATCAAATTAACTTTCCCCAAGGAAATCGTTGGAGTAAAACTCCAACTCCAAGTTATGACAGTTTGAAATTTTTGAAAAAATGCCAAGGCAAAGTTATGGAAAAACTGGACAGTGATTGAAAAAAATTAAATTTTTCAACACTATAAACTATTGATGCAGATTCAAATTAGAGGCTAAATAATGATAAATTAACTTTCCGCTAGGAAATCGTTTGAGTTTTGACAAAGTTATGACAGTTTGAAATTTTTGAAAAAATTTCAGGCGAAAGTATGACAAAGAGGACAGTGTTGAAAGAGAGGCAAATAAATTCTATTTTGATGCGAAACCAATAATAATATAATATTCTTTGTTGTAAAGTTTCAATAACATTTTCGTAAACTCTTCGTTGATATCTATTATTTCATCTAGAATTCAAGTATATCCGGTCCGGGCGCGTCTAGCTTTAGCTTGATTTGAGAGGGCGTTACGCCAAAATTAAGACATGTTGTATAAAGGGCATTAAAGAAATCCAACAAAGGCAACAATAAAATCGAAAACAACATTAACAATTAAGTTGTAATAAATTTAAGCACTGCGTGGGTTAAACTTGCTCTTCGGGATGGATCGTCGAGGCATACGAGTTTATACGATTTCAGCGTCAATTAAAACGCTATAAAAATTGCTTCAAGCTGCGCCGACGAAACACGTGACAAAGTATAAAGGCCATTGTTATTGTGTGTGTCTTTTTTTTATTTTACTGATTTTGAGTCCCTGGTGAAATCGGTATTCCCTCCCCCCTGCTGCTGCAGTTATCAACGGATATCAAAACAATTGCCACCATCGACGATGAGGCAGAAGGTGTGGGAGAAAAAAAAAGAGCTAAAATCGTCGGCGATTTCGTTAGCTACGTTCGTTCGTTGGTTCGCTTGTCTGACAAGTTGGCGGTATAAGCAAACCAGGTTCAATTGCACTACCCAACAGGTAACTGGACAGAGAGCAGGAGAAGTAGAAGCAGCTTTAGTTTCGGCGTTTCGATTTCCTTGGAAAACCGCTAGAGACTTTGTAAGCGACCCGAACTGAACTAAACTGAACTGAACTGAACTGACTGCTTAGCATTTGCCTGTGAAGAGTGAGAGAGAGGGGGAGAGGTGAGAATGACGATGTCGGGGACACAGATTGGTATTTATATGCAAGTTCATGGCATGGTCGAAGCGCGCACACACATCATCATCGATTATAATCGAAATGGGATTGTAAATCAAATCGCATTGAATGGTAGTGACTTTAAAATGGGCTTCATTATCGCCGATGTCGATGACGATGCCGAAGCCAATGCCGATGCCAATGTCGGTGCTTCCAGTCGACTGTTGTCCTGGCAGCGGCGTCGTCGTCGGCAGTCGCTGTTGCCATTGTCGGTGGCGACTGCTGCCGCCGTCGTCGTCGCCGTCGTCGAAGTGACATTCAATGCCATAATTTATGAGTTTATCTTTTTCGCGCCGCCAAATCGTACGCTAAATGCTGTCTGGCCAGACCAGAGCGGGACAGGACAGGACAGGACAGCACATGGACATGGGGACAGACAAGGGGGACCCAACCAGATCAGACCATACATATGCCCGATTCGTTCATTCTTTTGAATGCTGCCTTCGGTTTCGCATATGCAAACCAAACAAACGGCAGACAAACCAAACGTGCGCATATTTTATGGCGCTGCGAGTCCCATTTGTGTTGGTATTGGTATTGGTAATGGTAATGGTATTGATATTGCTATTGCAATTCCTACTCCAATTCCTACACCTATTCCTACTCCTATTCCTACTCCAATTCCTATTCCTATTCCTATTCGATTTCTGACTTTGCTCGCCGTTGTCGTTGTCCTCGTCGTGGTCGATCGTTTAATGTCGGGCAATTAAAATTGGAGTTTTCTAGTGTTTGGTATGTGTTGCCTTCTATGAGTTATGGGGTCCCGTTGACAGGCCCAACGCTCCCCAACCCCCCTAACCCTTCTATATTGTGCAGGCTGGGGTGGGGGGAGTTAAAAGTGCCGCAGCTGCAGTCAATTGTTGTCATTGAAATACAATGTGTTAAAAATATGAACATTCAAGGGCATTGAGAATGACTCACATAAGAAAGTATTAAGTGGGATTCGCAGAATTTTAAGAGGAATTGAGTTTGTAATATTAAACAGCTTTAACAATAAATAAATAAATACTTAGAGAAATATGTTTATCTCTCTTTTAGTATTTTTTTTAAATTAAAATTAGAAATATAAATAAAACAATATAATATGTATTTTACCGATCGACAAATAAGATAAAATTAGTTTAAATAATTATTTAAGACAAAATTGATAGCCTTAGCATTTAACTACTAAAATTGTTAGTCTACATAATATTACTTTTTTGTATTAATTAAACAAGTTAAAAAGTAGCTTAGAAGCTTCAATAATATGTTAAAAAAAGAAATTAAAAGTTGAAAAAAATATATCTAAGTGAAGTCTATAGACTATACACATCTTCATCAAATATTGCCTCATTCTGTGTCATCCATTGTCATATTGGAGATAAAAAAGTCATCTTTGATTTTGATTCCATATAAATTAGCAGATGGCAATTATTTCAATTTTGTATACTGAAATCTTAATAGAAGTAATTAATATTACTTCTGATGCATCTTTATGTTATATAAATCTATAAAATTCAAAGGCATGAATTAATTCAGCTTATTCTACTCCTAGATTCTACTCCACCTTAGTTCCTAGCTAAGATCGTAAGTTCTCAAGCCACGTACATTTTATCTTAAGTAACTAATTTCTCAATAAATTCAAAATGATACCTTCATTCCTAATTTATCATGATTATTCAATAAGTTACATTTTTTAGAAATAAATCTTATAGATTTTACAAGTTTATTGGCCATTCTATGTTATTTTTGATTTCCCATTCACATTCAGAGCACGAAATTTAATTCAATTATCCAACACTTTATTGTTTGGGCTTATACTTAAGTTGAATGCCAATGTTGTTGTTGCTCTGTTTTAAAGTTTTGCTCACACATTTGCCTCGAACGGCAGCTTGCAACATTCCTCACGTATCCACAAAGTTGCCGACCAGTTCTTGAGTTCTAGAGTTTTTTTTTCTCTTTATATCCGTACTCGTTGTATCATCGAGTCAACTGTTGCAAGTTGCTCACTTCTTTTCAATTTCAACGCACTTGGCCATGTAATCACAGCGCCTAATTCTAAACCGTTTTTCATGGCCGAAATGCGAACCGGTTGGTCAACTTTAACTAATACATCATTATGCTGGCATGTTGATGTTGTAGTTGTTGTTGTTGCAAGTTGCAAGCAGTTGTTGCTGTTGCCTGTTGCTCGTAATAATCAATTACGCGTCAGGCACGATCTTGACGCGATCCTCGCATGCCATGCCACTCCGATTCGCATCATGAGCTACGATTTTGTTCATTCTATCCAATCTTTAAAGCTGCATGCTCGTACATATATATATTTTGCTTTCAGTTCAGTTCGGTTCCAGAACTCATGCGCCAATAATAAATTACAAAACAAAACTCAAAGAACAGGTTCAATTACATTTAACAAGTGCTGCAAACAGCTGATTTGTAGTTGCATTCAGTGGCAAGAGGAGAGTGCAGAGGAGCGGAGCGGAACGAAGCGGAGCGGTGCGGAGTCATTGAAATGGAGCCCAATGGCAAATTAAATAGATTTACGCTGGTAAAGTGTTGCTGATTGGGATAATCAACGCGTTTGCCGAGTTGTTGTTGCTGCTGCTGCTGCTGTCAAGGCATTATTACCGCCGCTTGTTGCTGTTGCTGTAGCTGCAATTGTTGTTGCTGTTGTTGCTGTTGTTCTACAACTAGCTCACACTATAGCTGGTCCAGGCTGTTGAGTTGTGGCCGTTGTTAATCCCAAATTCGCATTGAAATTTGCATGGTCGTTGACGTCCGTCGGCAGCAGCAACAGCAACAACAGCAGCAACAGCAGCAACAATCCGACCTACAACAACTGCAACCCAGGTTGACACACTTACTCAATATATGTGCGAGCTGTTGTTGGTGCTTGTTGCTGTTGTTGTTGTATTTCCGGTGGTGTTGAGCTACGCGTCCGGTTTTAATAAAATTTCTGATGCTGCTCAAGTGTTGCTGCTGCAACAGCAACATCAGCAGCGACATGTTGCAGCGCTTATGTTAAACTTCCTACGCGTCGTGCTTTGTTTATTGTTGTTGTTGTTGTTGTTGCTGCCACTTTAGTTGTAGTTGTAGTTGTTGTTGTTATAGCTGGTTGCCATGTTAGCATGTTGATATCACCCGCAGCGTAAATCTTGTGGATTAATCCAATTTAACACTTTATGCTGCACTGCGCTTTGACCATGTTGCAGGCGGCAGCAGGCGGTGCCAGTAATATGACCGTAATGCTTGGTCAATGCTGCTACACTGCAAAAAGTTGATGACATTAAATTATAATCCTTGAATTGAAACTTAAAAATATAATTATATTAAAAATATTTGAAAAGAACTAAGATTTTAATCTTTTTTAAATTATTTTAATGAATGAAATTTTTAATTAGTTTTTGGAATTCCAATATGCATTAAATACACTTCTTGAAATTATTATAATTTTTTTTAAACTACTTTAATGAATGAGATTTTTAATTAGTTTTTGGAATTCCAATATGCATTAAATGCACTCCTTGTAATTTGAGATAGTATATATACGGTTAGTCAACATTTAAATATATTGAAATCGATCTTTAGGTTACTTTTTCTTTAAATAGTTATAATAATAATACTATTTTTAGATGACTCTCCTATCTTCAATCTGTATTATTCTCCTTAAAGTTTACTATATATTTTTATTAAAATCCTGTAAATCAATCATTTGCTTCGACTGTTTCTATTTGTTTGAAATTCTATATTACGTATACGCCGCATATTCCCACAACGCTCATCTGATATTCATTTCATTCGGTGTCAGTTGCTTTTGGCCCTTAGCACATTTCGCTCAGTGCATTAGGGGGCGACCTTTTCAGTCACAGTCACTTTGCGACTCTGTTAGTTGGCTACCTTTGCCCAGTTCAAATCCCGGAAAGCGCCTCCTCCTCCTCCACCTTCTCCTCCTTTTCTGCCTGTTTAAGCCAGCCCACTTAGCTACCATTGAGAGCCAATGCCAGTGCCAAGTTTTCCAGCTAACTTTTTGTTTCTTTCTGTTTTGTTTGAAGTGCGCACCAAATTTAATACGCTTGTGGTCACATGTGTTGCACGCTTTTTTACATATTTTTAAAAATAGCAGAGACAGCAACAGAGCATTTTGTGTGACTCCCCTTCTGCTGGTGGTCCAACTGGTGTATGTTTCTCTCATTCTGTAGCACTTGCTCTCTGTGTCTTTGTTGCGCTTTTCTCCTATGTTGTTGGGTTCCGGCAAAAGCGCGAATTTAATTAAAATATGCAAATCGCTTTGTGGCATTTTGATCAAGTGTTGAGTTCGTTTTGCATTCAGTCGCAAGTTCACCAGGTCTCTCGCTCCCTTTCTCTAGGTTAAGCCACAGAGAACTCCGCTCGGAAGTTTGCTGGATTTACTTTTTAATGGAATACCCTATGTGGAGTGAGTATAATTGTAATCTCAAAAGAGTTGACCATCAAAAGGGACACATAAATATATATATGGGAGCTGTGTATCATTTATACAGGGTATCTCTCTGTCTTCTATAAATTATGTTAGCAAGCCGTATTTTTATTCAGTTTTGTCTTTTTGGCAACTTCAACTTTTGGCGATAAAAGCAAGCGATAAAAATGTAACCAGTTGAATTTTTCTTTTCGTTCTACATAGTATTGAGTTCTCGTGTTAGCGAAGCGAGAAAAAAGACAGACAAACGGACAGACGGACGGACAGACGGACAGAAGGAAAGCCAAAACTCATTCATACCCTTCATGAGGTGTGATTTTTATTTGGCTCGAAACGCCGTGCAAATTAAATTTATTGCACATTTTATTTCCTTTGATGTTCGTTTGTTAACAAAATTGTTGGGGATTAAGGTAACGGGCGCGGATTAGCCATGGCATTAACCAACAGCCAACATCGTGATATGGCGTAACTCTTGCACTTCATCACTTCCCTCGACATGGATTCAAGTTGCACTTCTTCGTCTTCGTGTTTGTCTTCATTTTCGACTTTGTTTCGTGGCTTCATCTTCAGTTCAGTTCACTTCTGGAGCTCTTTCAATGTTTCATTTGCATTTTTATGGCAAATGTCTGGAGCGAGTGCAACAAAGTCAACCCCGAAATGCGATTAAGTCATTCGCTTGTCTACTCAGTTCTATTCTTTTTAGACTCTTCTGTCCTTTGTGGGTGCTCGTTGGAGCTCATTGACATTACTGTTGCTTTGTACACTTTTAATTCGGTCTAATTAAGCTGAGAACGAGAAATGCAAGCGAAAAATAAAACTAAAAATTACCCAAAACGACAAGCAATTAAATTAAGCATTTTAGAAGTTATATTTAAAATGAAGAGAATTGCATTTTATTTGGTATGACAAAGTGTGACAATGTATTACTTTTTTTATGCCATGGAATAGTTTGAGTTGGTTTCATTTGTTTGTGCTACTTTAAAGCTCTATTATATTCTGTTTTATTAGCTATCAACTATCCTCTGTGCTATGCAATCCTCTCTTTGTGCTACATTCTTGCATACTTGAAAGTCCTGCTTATTCGAATCTTATACTCATATTATCCTAGCTCAGCGTTGCCTGTTCAGCCAACACATTCTGCTTTCAGTTTCTGAGCCGTTGCAATCCACTTCATCATACTCAAAGACAGCAGCCAACACCTGTGCAACAGTATGCCAAACGAACTTGGCCAACAAGTACTTACTGTGTGACAATGTGAGCCAAATTCAAGACGCAAAGTAGCAGGGAAAAATTGTGCCAAAGTGCCAACCAGCAGCTGTTGCCTGCCTAACAGAAACTGCAACAGCAACAGCAACAGAACCAAATGGCTGCGAATTTTCTTTTAGAGCGTCAGGTAATGTTTGAATTTTCATTTTATTTTCCATTTTTTTCTTTTTTCTATCTGTTTTTTTATATTTGCACTCGGTAAATGGTACCAGGATATTTTGCATTGGTAATTTGGCGTCATTCTCAGATAGTTGCCACTACGTGTGCTTCTATTCTTACGGTACTCGTAGCCCTGTACCTTGGGGCAGCAGGGGGGGGGCACAATAGTTGACCTAGTTTGTGTGTATGCTGTGTGCGCTGAGTCGATATTGAGCAACAAAGCTGCGGTACAAACAAAACACACACAAAACTTGCCATACAAACAGTGAACGAAATATCCTTGCAACTTAAGCCAGGCCCTGTCCGCAACACGTTTACACAGGACACAACACATGGACACACACAGGACATGATGCCGACAGCAAGCGCTCCCGCATTTATCCTTGAGAGCATCAAAACTCGACTCGACTCGACTCGACTCGACTCGACTCGACTTAGCAACGACATCAACATCGACATCGACATCGACATTGCTGTAAAACCAGCCTTCAAGCTACTGTCAGCTGCCAATGGTTGACTGCATTCTATATCGCCACGACTGTGACTGCAACTCCTTTTCCCATTTTCTCTAGTCCCACCTTTTCCCTTCCTCCACACTCTGTTTCCATTTCCAAACAAATGCTAAAGCTTCTAATCAATTTTTGAAATGGTAAATTTTGCGCAATACAACTTTTCAATTTTTGTACAAATTTCTGTTTTTGCTTCAAAGTTGTCGAGCTTATTGCGGTTGGAATACCGGGTATACATTCAATAACTGAAGATGGGTATGATGATAATCAGGGGTGTTCTAATATGGGTTTTTGGTTGGTTTATATATTTCTGGAACATTTCTGAATAACATTTTTCTACTTATATATAGCCTATTTCCACGACAGCACATTTGGCTCATTCGACGCCATTTTCATCATTTGGCCGATATGTGGACTTCATTTCAGTACAAAATCCGAATGTTCTTTTTGGCTCATTCATAATGAATGAGCCGATTTTTTTGTCATTCGACCCTGTGAATTTCAGTATTTTTTTTATCGAACACGCGATGTTTATCGATAAACTCTTAAAAAAAAGCAATTATCACCTTAACCAGCTGTTTTCATCAATAAAATCGGTAGGCATTAAATTTGCGCCAATTATAATATCATAACAAATAATAAAATGTTGTTATTGTCTGCTTTTTATAATTTGTGCACAGAAGCCGAACAGCTGCTTTGCTTTAAGTGTCTTAACAGTTTCACATTTGGTCGTGGAGGCACATTTGAATGTGAGCAAATGTGGCAAATGTGAGTGGTCGTGGAAATAGCCTATTAGTTCGTTTATACACTGATGAGAAAGATCAAATATAATATTTTGCAGCCAACCAAAAGTTCTTAAAACTTGACAAATTATTTAGATTGTTATTATTATTGTAATTACTTTTGTATTTTTTCTTTAAAATTTATTTTATTTATAGTATATTAACAATATTTAACTCGAATATTCGTGATTTTTAAAACCGTTCTTTTTTTTTATCAGATTTTATAAAAGAATCTTTATTAAAATCGCATTTATCAATATTGAACACTTTACTTTCGCATAAATATATAATATTATTGAGTTTATGTCAACTCTAAGAATTTCATCACCACTGCATATTTAAAATAAAAGTTATGATAGGTCTAAAACGATTGTGGGTATATTGTCTTAACCATTATTTTTCCTTTTTTTTTTGCCATACTCTATTTTAAATTTTCTGCACTTTTGCTGGGCCAACCAAAAAATTGCCGTCTTTCTTACTTGTCAGTTGTCGTGTACAATACGTTTAACATGCCTACTTTTATTTACCTGCCCGTTGCAGTTCAGTTCGATTGAGTTTGGTTTGATTGGGATCAACCATGCCTCGCCTGGGGTACGAACAAAACGCACTTTGTAAAATCGAAAATCCTTTTAATTGAACGCAACTCGGTTTCAGTTCAACTTTACTTTCATTTCGGCCTCGTTGTCGTACATTTGTCAGTGTATAGTACGAGTATGTGTGTTGAGTGGGCGAACGCATGTTTAAATATTTGCTCACATTTTTACTTCAATTTAAATTCCCTGTTTGTGATATTTACGAGTATACCGAAATGGGAATGGGTAACTAAGCTGCTGAGTGGATGACGTAAGTGATGTGGTGCACCCCAAAAACCAAAAACCTTGCAATTGTCAGTTTAGCTAAGGGCCCATTTTTGGGCCTGATTGAGTGAGTGTCACGAATCTGTGGCTTGGGTTGGGCCACTTTGGCAACCGCACGATGTGTCCTTCTCTAAGCAATTCCCAACAGATGCAGAGATAATGCAGCTTTAATTTCTGTTTTATTCAAGAAACTATTTTTTATTGTATATGCTTATCCAAATAAATATATAATAATAGTAATATGAATAATAATGATTGTTATTGTTAATACTCGTTAAAAATCACAAGAATTAAAAAAAAAAAAAACAAAATAATAGTTATAATATTTCCGCATTTTTTTGTATACACTTCAAAATAAGTCACAATTCTTAACATTCAAGTCAGTTAGTTGCAATCTTTTTGTGTTAAGCTATTTGTCAGAGCAGAATATCTTAAATTTCAAATCAAATTTTTACAACTATTTAAAACATTTATTCGAAAATAAAAATGTAAATTGTAAATCAAAAAATTCTTTTGCAAATATTATAAATTACCAACATCAACAATTTATAATGAATATTTCAGTATTGTGGCCTGGCTGAATGTTGATTGCATGTGGCTGCATTTCAAATGTCAGCATAACCCAAACGAACTGTGGGCAAGGTCGGGTTAAAAATCAATTTGAGTTTTAGGCGAAATCAAAAAAGCAAAAACCGCAACAAAATATTGCCAAAGCAATGCAGAGGCAAAGAGAGAAGCAAATTACAGCACAGCATGCCAAGTATTTGTTGAAAGTAATACAAATTTCTGATTTAATTTTCCGGCAATGATAACAGACTGACCCAGTTAGCAATAGAAACCGCTGAGCAGTAAAAGGCGCAGCGGGCGGCCTGAAATCAATTAAACCATAAAGTAGGCCCAGATATCAAACAACAACAACAACAACAACAGAAATAAACAGACAAATACTAACTACTAAAAGGTATATAGTATACGAGGTCGAGGAGTATATTGGAGAGATTTGTTGATAAACCACAACAGAGTAATTAATTAAGGTAAAATTTATCAAATCACATTAAGATTTATGAAATGCGGCAGCTACTAAAGCTGAGCTGAGATACTTTTTGTTAATTACTGTAAAATGTTGTCAAGAGAGAAAGACAGACAGACAGACAGACAGACAGACAGACAGACAGACAGACAGACAGAGAGGCTGACTGACAGTAAGAATACAGCTGGATGATAGTTTGATAGAATTGAGGTAAAATCAATTTGCTCTTACATAAACATGCATCAATGTCGTCGATGTCTTCTGACAGTCATGGAATGCACTCAATGCACAATGCTGAATGTTCTATCCTTATTCAATGTTGAATGTTCCATGTTCTATGTTCTCTGTTGAATGTTCAATGCTCATTTCTGGTAAGATAAGAACGCTGTAGATTTTTGCCTCAGATTTTCCAACAAGCAGCTACAAGCGCCAATTAGAACTCCGGCCCCAAAAGCCAAACGATCCAGGCACAAAAATATTTCACTCATTTTCGTTTGTTCAACTGGTTTGCCAGGCAACCCAAAACCCAATACCCTGTACCCTTCTCAGTTCTCAGTTCTCAGTTGTCTGCTCTCAGTTCTCAGTTCTCTGATTACAGCCAGCGACATTTAGAATCAGACTTGAGACTAAGACTAAGAATTCGATGGAGAAGACGGACACGACAGCGAGGCTGTTTTGTTGGGTCTAAAAACGCTGTTGTACTACAAGATCATAGATAATAATATTAAATTGGTTAAATGCCGTCTTGGATTACCCAAACAAGCTGTCTCCAATTCAACAATATTTAACGACCACCCTGAGCTGAATTTTTCTCCATCTCCTTTTTTCTCTCTTTTCGAAATCTTATCGTACATATTGATATTGTATATACATATTTTTTTTTGGTTTTTTTTTTTAAGTAATTAATACGAAAAGTTCAAGTTTGTCGAACGTTTACAATTTCCAGCGATTAAATAATTGATTTCGTTAGCCTGTTTTGACATTATTGAATTACCTGGCGACATTTGATTAATTTGCATACGACAACAAATTCGTGATCTAAATTATTTCGTTCTCCTCTGGGTTCTATTCGATTCTTAGTTCTTAGTTCACAGTTCTCTTAGCCCCTTTTATGGACAATTGTTAAATGTTTTCGTTTTGCTTTTGTTACTTTTGGCCTGTTTCTGTTCATTGGCCGTGATTGAAGTAAAAGGGCCTAATGAGCCACTATAATTCAATGCCAGGCCAAATTTGAATGCCACCGACGCCGCCTGACTAGAAAAAAAATTGTGAAAATTTGTTTGCGCCATAGAAAATTTCACCAGGAAATGCTTAACAATGGCAACTGTCTGAGATTTGTATTTGTTTTATTATGAATTTTCTTTTCTAACTTTTTTTATGTTTGTTTGTTTGTTGGAAGATCATGAACTCGAGCCTTTTGTCTGCTGATAATTTTGGTAGCTCAAATCAATAAACCAATAGGAATATTTTAATGTGGCTAAGAGAAAATATTGCAATACTTGTAACACAAAACGTTTTCTGTTTTCTTATTGTATTTGTTGTTTTTTTTTTTTTAGTAGCTTGTAGTTCATATTGTAACGGTTTCTCTAAGGTTTGTAGCGGATTTTCCATGCAACATTGTTGATTTGACTGGTGGATTGCCCAGGAAAAAAGAGAGGGAGATAGGAATTAGTGGTCGTAGGCGTTATGGATTTTGGCCAAAAGTGCAGTGTAAAAAATGGAAACTGGGCTTTGATTTCAATTGATTTTTAGTAATATTATATACTGCAATGATCTTAAAAATCACTGACCTTTGAGGTTGAATTGAATTAAATATTTTTTCTGTACTTGCAATTAGTTTAATTCACAATGTAAATTATCAAATTAAATTTTAAATAATATTACATTTTAAAGTAAATTACATTTTAAATTTAATTTATTAAATTTTGTTTTTGAACTTGCAATTAGTTTAGCTCAAATTATAAACGATTGATTTAAATTTAAAATAAAATTAAATTTAAAATTAAATAAATATTTTTTCTGAACTAACAATTAATTTGATTCAAAATGTAAATAATCGAATTATATTTTAAATAAAATAAAATTTTAAATTAAATTAATTTAATATTTTTTCTGAGCTTGCAATTATTTAATTCAAATTATACAATATCGAATTAATTTTTAAATAAAATTAAATATAAAATTAATTAAATATTTGTTCTGAGCTTGCAACTAATTTAATTCAAAATGTAAATTACTGAATTAAATTTTAACTAAAACTTAATCTGTTTTTCTTAGAACTTTAAAGCGCTTAAAATAATTTGCAGTAATAACCTTTTCTTAAAGTGTATTTGCCCAATTCAACTTTAACTCCAAAGGTAGCTATGGCAAATATCACAACAGCAACAACAACTTGAATAGATATTTTGTTGTCGTTGTTGTAGTTCGTTTGTGTTACCTTTTGTGCTTTGTTTCAACTGGCAAAAGCAGAGCGCAGAGTCAGCCAAAAGACACTGAAGCTGCCAGCCAACGAGTCAGCCAGTCAGCCAGCCAGGCCAATACCTAATTTCATGTCATTAGTTTGTGTGATAACTGTTACCATTGAAAACGAGCTAACAGAGCAGCTCCTCGTCGTCGTCGTCGTCGTTGTTGTTGTCATCGTTGTCGATGTTGTTGCTGTTGTCTACATTGTTGCTGCCACTGGGAGCGAGGAGAAGCAGCAGCAAACGAGCCGCCTCCACCAAGAGGAGAGCTATTGAAATCATTTAAACCATTTAGACCATTTAAGCTATTTACAATTTGCCATCATCACGACATTTTCGGCTGCCGCTGGCGGCGCACAGTGGGGCAGATCCTCATTTTGCGTTGCAAAAATCATATCTTTTGAACCGGTGAAGATATTTTCAAAATTTAAAAAGCATTTGATAGAAAACTTTATAAGCTTTAAAATGAGTGTTTTCACTGCGTAATAGGCCTAATGGTTGATTCAGGGCTTTCGGTCAAAGTTGAAAAATATTTTCAGTGCATATTTTACATGTAAAATTAAAAAAAAAAATTATTTATTTTTTGTTCGAAATATAAATTTCAATCTTTTTTATTCTTTAAACAGCATCGTTTAATATAAAAAAAAGTTTAATTACGTTTATTTAAAAAAAAAAAAAATTTTGTTTTTTTGATAAATCTTGTATGATGCCTCGCATAACGAAAACGTATGAAATTGTACTGCGCTCTTCCTCTTCTAACACCATTTTATTGTGAGGTTGCATCAGTTTTCGTCCTATAACTCTCCCAGACGCAGCTGGACGCATGAAAGACCGGGGTTACTTCGTTAGAGAATTGATTAACGAAGACTCCTGTGGTAGTGGGATCGAGTCCTTCAGGTCCAATTTTTTCTATTCCATCAAAGTCAAAAATAGCCTAATTTTAGTGCTTTTTTTAAACATCGCTGGAATGAAAGGTCAACAAGTGAAGAAACAAAATTCTACGGCATTTAATTAAAATGAATGTACTTTTCAGATGAAACCAAAACATAAAGATCGGTCATATAACTTGTCATCAAATCAGTTTTAAAGTTTGCATTTTAGGAAAAAATCCACATTTGTGCGCGCACTGAAATAAGGGTCAACTTTGAGAGGCTGTCACGCCCACAATTTTTAACTGATTTCAAAAATCTTTTGGATTTGTAATCTCTGGAGATTTCTCTATCGAATGCTTTTATTACTTTTTACAAACGCTTTCGTCAAAAAAATGATTTTTGCCACGCATATCGGCCGCCTGCCCCAGTGTGCGGCGTTGGCTTTAACGGCGCTGCCAGCGGGCCAAAATGCAACACAAAAGCTGCTGCTGCTGCTGCAATGCAACTTGGCCAAAATCAGAGCAATTCAATTGAAAACATTTGTAAAATGTCTCGCTGTGTGTCTCTGTGACTCTTGACTGTGTCCTATATGAGACACGACCAAGTTAAGAAGTCAGCTTAAACACATCGAGAAAGAAAGAAAGACAGCAAGACAGAAAGAGAGCGAGAGAGGTAAAGAGAGAATCATATGTCAAAAGGTCATTGCTGATATTTTTGTTGTGATTTTCAACGGCTGCTGTCGTTGTACAATTTGTTAGCAAAACGTTTGAAATTGCTTAAATGTCAGCTTTCTGTCGCTGACATTTCTTTCAGCCAACTCCCAAACTAATTGAGTCACATTTGCATTTGTGCAACGCTTTCTGATATTAATTAAAATAATGAGTGCAAAATCCCCCATACAACAACATGAAATACACAGACAAGGAGACAGATAGACAGATCGACAGACCGCCATGAATCATGCAACTTTTCGTTTCGTTTTGTTCGTTTTTTGTTAATTTTGATTGCATTTTGATGCATTCAACAGGCGGCTGGCAATTTGCATGCGATCCGATCCAGAATCGATGCGCCTTCCACTGACTCCAAGTGGTTTGACTCTGACTCTGACTCCGAATCTGACTCTGAGTCTGACTCTGACTCAGAGTCAGTCAGTTGCACGCTTTTGGCTCTCGGGCATTGATTGAAAGATCGATTGCTGAGACAAAAAGCCAAATGAATTTCTACCATTCGCAGTCATCGTTGTCGTCACAGTTGTTGCAAGTTGCAGGCAGTTGGAAGTTGCACATTGATATCAGAGTCACAGTCGCATCATTGTCTTGCCAGTTGCCCAAAAGGAGCTGTGTTCGTAGCTTGTCAAGATTCTCAATATGCAAATGCGAGCAATGCATCCAATACATCCTTTTTCTCCACTTCTCAATTCCCCTCTCTCTATCTCTCTCTCTCTCTCTCTCTTTCAGTGTTCTGTTTGCCTTTCTTTCTTGAGCGGTCTGTCATTTGGTTTTGATTAAATTGGCTCAAAATGTTGTTAAGGCAGTTAAGTGCCAGGGCTGCACACTAAGTATTTCAGTTGACAAAAATGCAGAAAAAAGAAAATATATAGATTTAAAGAAAATATGTGATATTATTGATTTGACGTTGACACTTAAAAACAAAGATTTATTTGGATAAAATAAACACAATCCAAAATTTAGAATCTCTCATACCAATGGATTAAAAATAAGTAATTCAATTTTTAATTTATTTATTTATTGTCAATCTACAAGTAGCAGACACAACGATCAACATTTAAATTACAAAACAGGTTTAAAACTTTTTAAATAAGAAAATAAAATAAAATGAATAAATTATAATTAATTTTAAAACATAAATGTTCTAAAATAAATAAATACATAATTAGAAGAATATCTCAAGTAATTTAATAATCCGTTGTTAATCATACCTGACGAACTGTATATGCTTCAGCCCTGGTTAGCTATCGCTTCCCTTTAAATTTGGTTCGAATCCGAATGCAAATTATGATGAGCTTTGCTAAATTGTTGAATAATTAGTGGGGCCAACTGTTTTGTTGTTTGGTTTTTGTTGTTGCCCCAAATGGCAACCAACTAACTGTTCAGAAATGTTGCAAGTGAACTTTCAACCAACAATTTAACTATTTGCAAAATGTTGCCAAGTCAGCGAAGTGGGTGGAAAACTTTCAACTTGTTCTCATTGCGAATTTCTCATACGTTTTGCCAAAATATTAAATGCAAATCTAATTAGTAAATTATTTGAAGCGTGAAATTGAAAAATAATTTTTATTTTTCCCACTTTTTTTCACTGTTTCTGTGTTTTTGGTGCGTTTTTGCAGATTTACTCAAATGCGCTGAGCTGTAAGTGGCCAGATACGGACACTGATTCAGTAACAGATACAATAAATACAGTTACGGATGCGTTTAAATGTTATTAAAAACGAAGTATGTGGAAAGAAAAGCGCTGAAAACGACGCCGTTGGCAATTGACCAATGCCGGGAAACTGTTTCCGTTAATTTTAACACAAACTAACGCAATTCATTTAAATAAAAATGCAAACCATTCTTTTTACGCTCCAAAAACAATGTGCATATTCTTTCACTGCTATAATTCAGTTAAAATTTATAATATTTCCGTTCCGTAAGTCGGGTATCCTGATTTTGAATTGCATTTTTAAAAACTTAAAATTTTATAAATATCTTAATTGTTTTTATTGATTGTCTGTATTTAAAATAATTTTTAAAATATATTAAGTTGTGTTCTAAAAAACCTACATCAGAAATTTAATTTAATTTATTTGTAATTTTTGTTTTGTTTTTCTAAACAGTTTTTATATTTATTTGTTTGGCAGTGTCTCATTCTCAGAAATATAACTACTTTTTATCGTTAAGACAGTTTACTAAATCGTTGATACACCACAATGATAGTTAAAGTTTCTTTTTATTTTAGAATTTTTTAACTATAATTTATTTCGACTAATTTCGATCAACTACTGGGTATAAATAATCATAGCCCTTTAAAAAATTGCTCAATTTATGTTTTGTTAACCCGAACAGCTGCTGTTCATTTTTTTATTGAATGTGCCAACAAAAAATTATTTAAAAAATGTTTTTCCCTTCCGGATGAATAAATTTATTTCTTTCCCTGACTGGGTTGTGAAAACTGGAATTGAAAGAGTTGCAACTAATTATGAGGCCACTTTGGGATATTATTTTAATTGCTGCTGCATTTATGTGAAGCTGTGGTTGTGCAAAGGTGACGAAAGCTCAGTTAAGTGAAGGCAATTCTCAAATTGAATTGCATTTATGAATAACAATTGGGAACAACAGCAATTGCAACTGCAACGACAGCATCAGAAACAGCAATTGCAACTGCAATGGCGCCCACGTGATTGTGATTGCTGTAGACGGTAGCGTTGCACAGTAGGCAGCAAATTGGTCCATTTTCCAAATGCAGTGGCTTCCTTGTGACCAGCTCTTCATGTGGGTAGCAACAGCAGCAGCAACAACAGCAGCAACAGCAGCAGCAACAACAGCAATTGCCTAAATGGCGCTGTTGTACTCGCATTTCATGTTGCTATCGCTATGGTATAACAACAACAGCAACTACTACTAACATAGCATCATCATCATCATCATCTTTGTCATCATCTGCGTCGTCATCAGCATCATTGTCGCCGTTGCCGTTGCCGTTGCCTTTGTCGTTGTTGCTGTTGCTGTTGTCGCCATCGTATATCATGCACAATTGTAGCGCGTATATTCGCCGGGGCAACAATTGCGGAGGAGATGACAACATAAACAATCCTAAATGTAATCCAACAGTATCATCAAGTCGAGCGAGGCAGCATAGCCCAGACACTGGCACCCAAAAATATGATTGCATACAAATCAGGCAACAACGTCGTTGGCGGCGGCGACAATATCCCGGCACAGTGGTTACTAATCGATTGGAAATTGAGTCAATTTTGTGGCAGGAGTAAAAGATACATATCTCTATTGAAATCAACATTTAGGAAATACTATTTCTTCTTGTGATATTACAAGTTCTTTAAATTACATTTTGCAACTCAATTTTGTAAAACAAATTAATTGCAATACTTGTTAATTTTTTTAAGCTACACAGAAAAAAAAGTTTATCAAAAAATTTTGATTTTTGAATTGATCTTTTGAATTTTTGAATTTTTTAAATATGTATTCAGGATATAATTCCTAAATTAGGATAATACGTAGATAAAAAAGCATAGATATTAAAAAATCGACATCAAAAAGACTAAGCAGCCCAAAGTATTTGATCTAACTGAAAACAAATATTACAGAGACTCTAAAATAAAAAAATGGTTAAGAAAAAGCGGGCTTGATTTAAGTATTTCATACTTGGCTAATGAGAATCCTGGATTACCGTACTTTTGAGACCGCATTGGATTAATTTTAGCCCGTAGTCCCGTATTTTTTTTTCTGTGTATATATAGTGTTTAGATATTTTATAAGTTCTTGTTTATTTTTACTTGAAACTTGGTATTTGGTTAATATTTCTTACTGCCAAAAATAGACCCCTTCATCATCCAAATGTAATATTTTTTTTTATTAAATATCGCACAATATTTTCCTGTTTTTAACAGTTTTTTAAACACTTTGTCCCACTGTGCAGCAGCCACTTGGCAGGCAGGCGTGCATTATGCGAAATTCAAATGCCTGACGGCATATTTCACAGCTGTCGCCCCGGCGAGCAAAAACTTTTCACAACCGGCGGCGTCATCGCTGTTGTCGTCATCGCCCAATATCCAGCGACCAACCTCCAACTGGCAACATCCATCGTTCTCTCTCTCTCTCTTTCTCTCTCCATTCACCATTCTCCATTCTCCATTTACCATTCTCTATTCTGTGCGTGCTCCACTCGTTGTTGCTGTTGCGTTGACACTCCCTTTTGGCGCTTTGCTGCAATGAAGCATATGCAACGCGCTGCATTAGCGGCAACTGCAACGTCGAAATTCTCGCTGAGAAATGCGTGCAAATTGTAAGGGTATTGCTTTTACTCGGGTTGTGGATGTTGCTGCTGGGCTGTTGTTGCCGTTCCTCAGACTGATGTTGTTGTTGCTGTTGCTGCTGCTACTGTTACAGTTCATGCAATTGGCTGTTTTGCCACTAGCAATAGGGGTATTCAGTGGATATGTTTTGGTTTTTTTGGACAGTGATAGTTTGACCAGCCTTTGGGAGGTTTCACAATGAAGTTTAAAGTGTTGTTTTATACTTAGGAGTTGACTAAATGTGAAAAGTTGAGTTTTAAAATTTCAAATAATCAAAATAAAAATCAAAGCCTAGATCTAGAGGAATAAATAATTATTTGAGCAAAATCAATTAAATTTGAATGCAGAATGGATGAAGATGGCAATTGATGATCAAAATAAAGTTCAGCTTGAAAATCGGTTCAGTTTTGACAAAGTTATGGATGTTCGAAGTTGGTCAGACTCTTGAACTTTACAAATCAAAATTTTGTCTCCGTTGGCAAGATTTTTACAAAATCAAAATTCAGCTTAAAATGTTGCTTGTTGTATACCAATTACGATATAAGAAGTTGATGAAAAGTGAAAACTTAAGATTAAAATTTTTTAAGTTTTCAAAAAGTTTTCTTTGCATAACAATGGAATGCTAGATCTAGAAAAATTTGTTTTTTACAAAATGAATTTTATTTGAATGTTGAATGACGTTTCACTTATATAACGGTTAAGTTTTGCAAAGTTATGAAAATTTTAAGCTGGTTAAATGATTTTATCTCCGAAATTGTTTGCATACTATTTATATATTATAATTTTTGGGAACGGACTATTTTTAATATAATAATCTTGCAACAATTTTGTTCACAATAACATTGAGTACCCCTAATGTAATTTCTATACGTGCATACGAACGTATTTGTGGCATATGCCACACACAAATTGTACGCCAATTTCATAAGCATTGCCTCACGCATTTGCCAGTTTCAGTGGCTCCTGTTGTTGCCGTTGTTGTTGCTGTTGTTGTTGCTGTTGTTGTCGCTGAATTTTGATTTAGTTACGCATGAATTTGGAATCCTACAATGCAGCATGTTTATACGGCACACGATGTTATAAGTATAGTGCTATATGTGATATGCTGCATGAATTTACATATAGCTGGATGAGTGAAAGGCAGCATTGGATGGTTGCATTAATTGAAAACTGGCTGATGTTGGTAGCGAAGCGTTTATGAGTATGTGATGTGATGTGATGTGATGTGATGGATGTGGAGGCTGGCAATGGACACCCGCTCATTATGTGGTGCATCCCCTGGCATCCCGACATGATATGCATACGATACGACCATTTGTCGCCTCAATGCGCGACTGTCTTGACTCCACACACTAACACACAAACACACATAGAGCGTCAACACTTCATTTCAATTGTCAGGGCAGACAACCCACACAACACACACACACACACACAACACACACACTAGAGACACTGCCGGATATACGCTTGCCAATGTCATATTTAATTATACTAACTCAATTTGCTGTAACCGTGCGGCGGTGGCGTAAAGTTTAAGTGCAATTGCTCTGCACTCGAAACTGAAGGAAATTCTCTGCTCACCTCGACTGGTTTTTGGTTCTGTCTCTGTCTCTGTCTTCGGGTTCGGGTTCGAGTTCGGGTTTGGCTCTGGGTGGCCCGTTGAACGCCCATTTCAAAAGCCAAACGGCAAATTGCCGATAGGGAATTGCTTAAAAATAAGTAAAACAACAAAATTTATACAACCAAATTAATGAATTTATGCACCGAAGCAATTAGTACACTTACTGACAGATTTGTTTGAAATTCAGAGACTAGATTTAAAAGTGCTCTGCTTTTTATTTAGTATTCTGTTATAACTATTTATTTAACGTGTGAAAATTTGAGTCTTTTAATAAAATCACATTGTTTTACGTTATTCAATAAATTTTTGGAATCCAATAAGTAAAAATATTGCAGTATTTTGCCGATAACAAATTTTTTAATAACAAAAAGAGTTTTGAATGAAATTACTAATTTGAATTCTCTTTTCAATTTAATCAAAACTTTTATATTTGTTATTTTAAGTAAAATATTTTTTTTGGAAATGCTATTAATGTATATAAAAATTTGAATATATAAGAATTTTGTAAAACATGTAGCTTAAATTATATTCGATGTAATTTCTATACGCCGATAAAAAATTTTTTAATAACACAAAAATAATTGTTAATTGAATTCTCTCTTTAATTTAATTAAAACTTTTATATTTGTTATTTTATGTCCAATATCATTTTAGAGACGCTATTTATATTTATAAAAATTTGAATATATAAGAATGAATATATAAAATGTGTAGCTTAAATTATGTTCGATATATTTAGATATATATATTTTTTTTTTTAGAATCTCAGTGTTCTTAAATTCCCCTGTAAGTAATGATACCCAGTGAGGGCGTTGAAAAAGTGTCCGTGTGTGAAATAAATGAGGAAAAGGCATTAAAGAAAGTCATTAATATGCAGCAGCAGACTGTCAGGCGGTAACGGACACTGAGACAGTGGGACAGACATATATACAGACAGCTGGGGCTGTAACTGACTCGACTGACTCGACTGACTCGACTGGCTGACTAACTGACTGGCTGACTGGCTGGACAGATAGAGTAAGTCAATGGGATGCGACGCGTCTCTCGACACGGCAGAGTATCAATTACTTGAGAAAAATTACTTGTCCAACTGCATTGAAATATCCGTGTGTGTGGCGTTGGTTTGCCGGCTATGATCAAACGCTTTTGTGGCCCACAACACACACAACACACACACGCACACACGCACATATTGAAAATGTGCTTAAAGACTACAAAATTCGAGTGTTCACGAGCTGAATGCTGTATATGGACTCCATTCAGGGGGAAGTCTTAATTTCCTTCTATGCAAACTTGGCCATTTGTCGTTCGACTAAATGCTCCATTCATAGCCATGTTTTTTTTTATACATTTTGTTAAGAGGCAAGTCCTCTAAGCCGCGTGTTTTGTGTTATATATTTTGCACTTCTAAGACATAAATTTAACTGCGACTGCAGGCACAAAAATATGCAGCGAGTGGAGGCACACAGAGTACTCGTAAAGCGATTTAAAACCTTGTAGGGCGAACTATTTTTTGTCGACTGCCAAAGCTGGCTGGAAGTGTGGGTTATACTCTATGCTTTAGAAAGAGTTTTGTGCAATTTTGTCAAGTAAACTGTGTTTTAATTTCAACTAAAAGTAAGTTTTTATATTCTTTAAAATTAATCGATTTTTATTCAATTTTATGTATCAAATAGTTCTAAAATGTAATACAACTTTTAAAATATGAAGAGTCTTTATCATTTAATCTCTATAAGTGATACTTTATGCTGGGTATCCTGGGATTGGAAACCATTCGATTGCTTTCCACCTACCTAAAACGTATTTTGGTTTTGTTTTATTTTATTTTTGTCTTTGCCACGCTGCTGACGTTAACTCAATGTCGAATGCCCCCCTCTGGTGTGAGGCCCCTCCCTCCCTCCGTAGTGACTCTCTGAGTCTGACTCCTACTCCCCAGTGTCGCTGGGGCTGCGGCTCAATGGAAATGTCATCCTGCTGTGTTCCAGTTACTTGGCCATGCAGCTTTGCACTGGCATTGGCACTAGGCGATGTGATGCGATGTATCTTTGTATCTTTGTATCTTTTGGCTGCCCCGCTGCTCGTTCAATATTAAAACGGTTTATGGTTTTTAGTAACGCGCCGGGCGGAGCCCATTCTCAGTCTAGGCTAAACTTGATTTGATTTTTATATTGCATATTTTTTTTTGTATTTACTTTTTTTTTTTGGATTTTTTTTTGCATTTCTGAGGCAAGTCGCGACTCCCTTGTGCACTTGTGCGGTGCGTGGCGCAGTCGTATCTATAACTGCAAATCTTGAACGTGCCACACACACACACACGCTCGCACACTCGCACACACACTTGCGACGCACATGCTCCACAAAGATTAAGCCAAAATCGTACATCAGGCGCGGCTCGCATTGCGCATATGGCCAAACTGTGATTTGTATGGTCAAAGCGTGCAGTAAACCGGCTTAGGATCTCGACTCAAGCTGCAAGCCGTACATTACCAATACTCCCAATCCCTCCTCTGACCCATGCTCCCTTGCCTGTCGCCTTTTATGGACAGAGCTGACTTGCATATTGGGTGGCATGGCAAACATTAATAATGTCAAAATTGAGACACTCGAAATGAATTCTGTGTCATTTGTAATTAAAGAGCAACGCTTGCGGTCATAAATTTCTAACATGTTGCAGCTTAACAACAACAACAGCAACAACAACAGCTGATATAAATACAAATATAGCTCAAAGGCATAACAGACTTTCTTTATTTTACAAATATATATTCAGTTTTCTTGGCTTTTACGCATCGTCAATTGAATTGTCCGTTGAGCAAACAGATGACTTACAAATGTTTGCTTGTATCTAGAGGCTTGTTTTCTTTTTATATATACTTATAGCTTATTTATTTCATTCTATTTTTTTTTTTTTTGTAAGTCCACATTTGTCAAAAGGCGAATTTTCCACACTTGACGGCACACGTCGCTTGAGTTTTTCGTATATACGTATTTCTCTGTTTTCTTTTCTATCTTTTGTGTGTGGGTCACACGTGTCAAAGGTGCGACTTCAACTCGGGCCTCTTGTCTGACTAATCGAGCATTCAATTTTTTAATGAAAGCGTATTAATACTTGACGCTAAGTAAAGCCATTTCAAAACGGCCAAGAAAAAGTCGAGTGTTTGGGCAACTGTCTTAGCCATTTACCTTTCTGCTTGATTGGTTCTCCTTCGTTTTTCTCTATTTATAAGCACTCTTTGACAAGTGATATATTGTATGTATGTTTTGAAGATTCTGTGGCTTACTTTCGCTATCGAATTAACTAAAAGTTAAAGCTTGCTTAAGAGCAACAGGTTCTCAGTTAAACCAAATTTTATTTTGATAAAAAAAAATAGTTTTTGTATAATTATTTTCATTATTGTAGCCTAAAAAAAAAATGGAAAAAGGGGAAAAGGTTACTTAATAAGTTTTAATTTAGTAATTGTAGCTTACTATAGAATCAATCCAAACTGCAGTATGACTTTTAAAACAGATAAAATGTAGAAGTCATACAACAAGTGAATAATCCAAAAGTGAATAATTAAAATAGGATAAGGGTTTTTTAATACATTTTAATTAAGTAATTGGAGCTTAGAATTAATCCTAAATTGCAATATGACTTTAAAAACCATAACAAACGAGGCCTTGAGGCAGAAAAAATGTAAAAGATGTATAATTATTTTCATTATTGTAGCCTAAAAAAAAATGGAAAAAGGGGAAAAGGTTACTTAATAAGTTTTAATTTAGTAATTGTAGCTTACTATAGAATCAATCCAAACTGCAGTATGACTTTTAAAACAGATAAAATGTAGAAGTCATACAACAAGTGAATAATTCAAAAGTGAAAAATAAAATAGGGCAAGGGTTATTTAATAAATTTTAATTAAGTAATTGGAGCTTAGAGTTAATCCTAAATTGCAATTTTACTTTTATAGCTAAGGACAAAAAATGTAATGAGTAGAAACTTCTCCAAACGAATGCAAAAACAACACTTACGGAAAATATTAAAATGGGGTAAAGGTAATTGAATAAATTTTAATTTAGTAATTGGTAATTTGGGTGTGTATAGTGGCTGTAAAATTGAAGAGAGCTATTTGCTTTTTGAGCGATTAATTTAGTTGCTTTGACTATCGAATTACTCTTAAGTGCTCAAGTGTTTGCATTTATTGGATCATCTGTGTATGTTATGCATTGCCTTGGGCATACGAGAATTACGTATACTTTTAGAATAATACTCCCAAGCAAATGGAAACCAAATGCAAGCGGTGCATTCGAGATTCGAGTAAATATGTATAATATGGTAGAGTTACTTACAAGTGGGCAGCCAGCATTACAAAAGCTAACATTGCTCTGGGCCAGGCTTTAATGCCAACGATTTGCGGCCTGATTAGGCCAAAATGATGCATCACACACAAAAACACACACACACACACAGACAGTTGTACCGCAATCAGTGGGCAGGCAATGAGATACTAAAAGGGGTCCAGGGGGAGACACAGACACACGCAGCGCGAGTTAAATATGCGCACCGTGGGCTCGGTGTAACTGCAGATGTTAGATAAGCAGGAAGATGGGCAGTGGAGACAGTGGAGGAATTGTGGAAGGAAGATGGCAACCATTTCATAGTTAGTTTTGCCAATTTCAAGGAAACTGCTTGCCTGCATCCTGCATAAGGGCTGCGTAAGAAAATGTGGCAGCATTGCTCTCTACTTATGTTGAGCAAATACGTATCACAAGTCGTCTTCATTGTTGTTGTTGTTGTTGTTGCTCTTCATCACAACTATGAATAATCCAAAATTTGCAAATACAACGAGCATGTTGCATTGCTGGAATTTTCTAGGCAGCCACAGCAGCAGCAGCTTTTGAATGTTGCAAATCTCTGCCACTTTATCTCAGTGGTTTCTCATTTTTCTTCTATCCAAACTAAGCACATTCCCCGCTCCTTCTCTGTTCAACATTTCGAACCGACCTCGCCCCTCTTTGCCCCATGTGCAGCATTTTCTTAGTACTTGTGGCATGGTTCAGTAGTCGGAGCATCCTCACAGTTGAGTGAGTAGTTTGGTAAGCAGTTGAGCAGCAGCCGCTTTTGTTCATCCAGATCTCACTGATAAGCATTTAAATGAGGCTCGAGACCCGGCCGGACTCCTATTCACTCATACTCATACTAATGCTCAGAGTTGAACACGGACTTAGACTCCTACTTGGAGTCCATCTTGGACTCGTGACTATTGCCACTCTGTTGCACTGTTGCACTGTTGCACTGTTGCAATCTTGTTGCATGTACAAATATGTGTGCGTATTATACAAATATTGCACTAGTTTTGTTATGGATTTGTGTAACTGGGATGTAACCTTGGCAGCATATAAAATTCAGCTGCTGTATGCGCCACACGTAGCACAGTGGGGCAAGTATACAGAATACTGTTCATATTTGCACAGAACTTGAAAAATTGATTATTTCAATGTTTTTTTAATTACAATTTCAAAATGGTTTTATTTTCAATTAAATTAAATTAAATTAAATTAAATCAATTAAAATTAAAGCAAAAGCACAGTATATTAAAAATTCAAAATTGTTAACAAATTTTTGCTCACTGATAAAACATATTTTTGTTCTTAGAAAAAATAAAAAAAATGCTTAAATGTTACTTAAAAAAAAAAATTTCCTAATATTTTGATTGTGCTTTTTGTGTCTATTTTTTTTTATATTCTTGATGTTAGATCTTTTTTCTTTTTTTAATAAGGAATTAAGTGTAAGAGTTTAATTTTCTTTGGATAAGGTTTTGTTATTTATATCCTTGCAACAAATGTTTTATCATTTATAATTTTGCATAACAGAGATCTAAATTAATTTTTAATCTTCTTTTTAGTTCATAATTTATATTTAATAATAATTTTAAATTTTAATTGTTTACATAATTTTTTTTTCTTAGTATAATTTTTTATTTGCCAACCGCTTTTTGTCGTGTCTAAATAAATAAATATATATATTAAGAAGTGTTATCTTAATTCGTAGAGCCTCTAAGGTTTTATCTAACGGAATTAACATATTTACTTTGCAGTTTGTTATACTATTTGGCATATCGTGGCCCACTGTATTGTCATATTCCATGGAAGTTGCCCCCATATAGAGACCAACAGACCGAACGACCGACGGACAAACAGACAGCCGGACAGACGTTGCCCACTTCTAAGTAAAGAAATCGAAACCGGGCAACAATAAAATATGAAGAAAAATCAGTGCTTGGCAATGGAAAACAACTAAGAGATGCTCGCGGCCATATAAGATGCAGAATGAGGACGAGGACGAGGACGAGGACGCACTAAAGGAGGCACTGCAACTGGCCACTACAATAAGCCAATTCCTTGGTATTTAGTGCAGCCGGCAACATGCAGCAACATGCAGCAACTGTGGCAGCGGCAGCGGCAGCAACAAATGTACTTAGGACTGATATTATGATTATTATTAAAGTCAAGTATGGAGTGGAGAAGGGGAATGTGCAGAGAAGTCAGAAAAAGAAAAACAAAACAAGACAAAGACAATAAATCTGCAGCAGCTTCTTTTCAGCGGCAAATGAAAATGTTTGAAATGCTGCACAGAGGGGGGTGAAGTGGCAGAAGGAGCTGAAGCTGAAGCTGGAGCAGAAGCTGAAACTGATGCAGGGAGAATCGCTCGAGGTGTACAGATGCATACCAGCTGATAAGAAATATCTCATATTTTTGTACACTCTGCTGTTGCTGCTGTTGCCCAGTTGCCAAGTTTCCAAGTTGCCAAGTTGGGCAGTTGTTTCTCTCGCCGGACTTACTCTTAAGTGCAGCAAGTGAGCCCTTAAAAGTAGTGCAGGTTGTTGGGTGCCTCCGATGGCCAGCTACAGGTAGATTCTTAGCCCAGCTCAGCTTCGTCTTGGACTCGCAAGTCGTGGAGTTTTTGTCTTCGTTTTTTTTTTTTGCAAGCGCGTTATCGCTGCACAGTCGCATAAATAATGTGGCTTAAAGAGCAGGTTGACGCCTACAAAAACAACAAAAAAAAAAGAAGGAAAATGCAGTACAAAAACGTAGCAACACAACAAAAAAGTGGACTAAAGTTGGTTAAGCCCGTGTACCTCGGGTATATTCCTAAGTAGTTGTTACTTTTTGGCATTTGTTGAAGTTGCTAGCTGGTGATTAAGTTGGCCAACGTATTGGCAACTGTGCCTGTGCCATAACTTGGCCGAGAACGGGGCTCCCAAAAATAATTGCAGCTGAAAATGTTTCGTCCATTATTCATAACGCTCGCACTTGCCTGTCTGTGATTTCAATTAAAATGCCCAGAAAATGCGCATAAAAAGCGAACAGAATGCCAAGTCTCCAGTTCCCCAGTCTGCAGCAGGAGGAGTACCTGTATATTATGCACTATAGATACACTACTTTACCTTGATGCACATTTAACAGTAGAAAATTACATTAAAAACAAGTAGGACTGCTCGCGAGTTACGAATGATAGACTAACAGATACCCTGCCAGCATTTTAATAGTAAGGAACTTAAATTCATAATTTTGTATTTATTATTCGATCATATTGATTGAAATATTAAGAAAATATATCAAGAACTATAAGAAATTTTATAATTATTTTAAAAATATAATCTATTAAATAATAATTATTTGTTGAACTTATTTATCTATCTTAGTATATTTTTCTTTCTTAGTATGATTCTTACTTTATTATTACATAAATAGGAAAAACGACTGTGACTTTTAATTATAAAAAAAATAGTATTATTATTTCATACTTTTTTATTTAAATCAAATTTAATATATAAAATTATTTGTAACAGTTAATAGTATTTTAGAATTTAATTTATTACATTGTTTCCAAAGTAACCCACCCAAAATGAGTATACCTCAGATTTTCCTATTCATCAGTATCATTTTTTTAAAGGTTTGATTTTTTTAACAGCCGACATAGCTTAAAGTTCCTTTTTATACCCGTTTCGCATAATTCCAGGGTATACGAAAAAGAAGAGTGTATATCAGCAACAACTATGCAGTTATGTTGTTTTTATGACAATTTCTTTATTTTAACGGTGTAGGCCTGGTCCGTTCCATTCCGTTCTGTCCCGTCCTGTTCCGTCCCGTGCTGTTGTCGAGCCTGTGGTCCAAGTTGGCGCTTCCGTTGCCATTTTGTGCTGGCAAACCCAAACTGTAACCCAGTCCTAGCAATTATACCAGAACAACAACAAATATTTTACGAGGCAGCATTTCGAACTCCATTAGCTGCAGAGTTATGAAAGTTTTATTGCATTCAACGTTGCCATTTTTCTGCCTCCCTGTCTCCAGTTTCCTGCCCGCCCCCTCTCCAACCCCTTTTTAGCCAGACAAACTCATTGAAAGAAGTCATTGGCATTGCGCCGGTTCTTGGTCTTCTGTTCTAGAGTTAACTACTCGAACATTGGGTATCTGCCAGTATGTGAATATGGCTTTAACATGGACAGGGACATGTGTATTGGGTAGCTTGCCTAATGACTTGTCGTTAAGCTTTAGCATCAAGTGTTGTTTTTGTTTCAAGTGTATGTATTTACGGGTGTGTATGTTTGTGTGTGTGTGTGTGTGTCTGCTTGGCAATTATTGCCTCGTCTTATCTTTTTAATATTTTATGATCTGCACTCACTTCTTAGCTGAAAACCACTCTATGGTCTGCATAATCAATTTAAATCTTTAACACTTATTCCAAAAGTTCATATGGTGAGGAGTTTTAGCAATGCATCTAATATAAATAAAGTTTAAGGCTTAGATTTTTCATATTCCATACGTAGTAAAGTTGAGTATTAAATAAAAAGAGCTCTGAGGATCAAGTATGGATCGGACTACAAAAATTGCTCGGGTTCGGTGCAGTGTGGAAGTATAACATGAATATACTGTCTTTAGTTCAAGTAATCCCACTGAAATTTGGTATAGCTGCTACTTAAGACGGAATATGACAATATAAGTAAGTTTAGATCATAGAAAGTACCTTTTCAATAAAAGAAATAGTTTTGTATAATATTATGTATGAAGAAAATACCCATCTGACAGCTTTTCTTTCCTGCTGCTTGATCGTGTTAATAGTATTCAGCACTAAAATTGTTATATAGCGTATTTCTTGGGAGGGCGCATTCCGCACACAGTTGATTTACAATCTGAAGTACACGATCAATTACAACACTAAAACTGAGGCTTGGCTACGACTCTGCCCTTGTTGCATGACGCGCATGCGTCAGTGGGCGTGGCCACGCGGCTCCAAGAAGAGACTCATATTTTTTTTGCACATGATGTCGACGCGACGGTGACGATGATAATGATGATAGTCGTTGCTGATAATCATGTTGTTGTTGCCGGTTGTTGTTGGTCTCTGCGTTGCACTGATCGCAATCAAGAGACGCCGCCAACGTCAGCAACGTCGCGTTGCCGCCAAGTGATTATTGTAATGATAATGAGACAAGTCGACTAACCTATGCCGCCCGCCAGATACCTGTCTCTTTCTCTCTCTTTCCCTCACATTTTCTCCAACGATTCTCTGATCTCGCCTTCATTTGTTGGCATATGTTGCCAAGTGTACTTGCAACATGTGTCGCGTGCATAATTACCAGGCGATCGGACGCACTGGCTAAAGGTGTTGGCCAGGTTATCTGCCATTCTCCTGCTGGCCCCATTTTGCCCCTCCTTCCCCCTCGCTCCCCTGTGGCATACCGTTATGGTGCACGCTGATTTGGACAACCTGCGATGTTGTTGTTTCTAATTAAGTCATAAAACGGCAGCCGCCACAGACAAACAAATAACTTTACCCCACCAACTTCCACTCTACCCCCCTGGCGCCATGGTCCTCCCTTTATTATCAACAGCTCGTAACTAAGTATGTTATGTTCCTTGAGAGACAAGGGGAAGGGAACAGTGGGTGGAGGGGCAGCGATGTTTATGACTACTTTGTGACTTTTAATTGCCTGCACATAGCCGCAACTTGAACTAAAACCAGCAACAACAACAACAACAATAACAACGGCAATAACAACAATAACAACAACGGCAACAAGTCCCTTTTGCACTTCCCCAGACAATACTCCAATTTCGCATTTTCATTGCTTTTTCTTAAGACTTTGAACTTTTAGTTTGAAGTCGGAATTTTTTTATCTTTAGTTTTATCTTTTCTTGTTTGTTGCATCCAAATTTTAGACATTACTTTTACTTAAACTTCGTTGTTGTAAACCTGTTGCCTGAAGTGGGAAAAGCAATGTAAAGTGATGTTATTCTGATGAAAGGAGCTAGTTTTTCTACACTTTGCTTTCTAATTAAAAAAAAAATAGTTTTCTTCATACTATTTGTAACTGTCTAAATCTTTTAAATTTAGGGGAATTAGTCAAAGATTGTTTTCTTCAATAAATGAAAGTTAAATGTTTAAAATTTCATATAAATTTCCATAAGTTCTATAGATTTAATTAAATTTAACAACTTTTAAAAAACAAATCCTTAACATTTAATTCTTAGACAGTTCTATAATTTCTGTATTATACATTCCAATTTCAATAACTCGAAAATCGAATTGAAAACTACAAGAATAATCACATTATTTAGCATATCCACCAAAATGCGGCTAACACGCTATTTGTCTCGACGCTATTTGGCTCGGCTCATAGACGTTAACAACACGCTAACAAATCGAACTTTATTACAAGTTATTATTATCTCTCTTTCTTGGGCTACAACGAAGATATAAGCTTGGCATTGTGACACACCCATATACAACAATCTAAAGATATTTGATTTGGCTACCGAAAACATACATAAATAACATAATTTTTAATAAATTCTCAACTAAAATTGGCTTTGATTTCTGCCGACTTTTGGCAACAAAAAGCAGAGGGAAAAAAAACTAAAATAAAATTAGACTTTCTAATGCCCAGTTGGAAATGAAAGGTTGAAAGATTTAAGGGCTTTACAGCTAGTAAAAAAAATGGTAGCTAACTAAAACTGAAGGCTAAACACTTGTCGTCAGCAACGAAAATTAGAAAACTTTAAAAAGTTGTTCGTTTTCTCATTTCGCTTGTTGCCAGGAAGTTGTCGTTGTAGCTTTTCTTTTGTGAGCTTAAAGGCAAATTTTAATTAAACTATTCATGCGTCTGCTTTTTTTTGGGGGAGTGTGGCAGGCTTTGGTTGCACGAAGCCAGCATCAGCAGTCAGCAGTCAGCCTTTGTGCAAGCTGCTAGCTAGACATAAACACAGACACTTTTCAAGTGCGTACTTTCTAATTTTCACTTGCAACACGCAGATCAACAAACAAACAAACAACAGAATACAGAGACAGAAAAACAGTGGCTGCCTTTTCTTGTGCCACAGACAACAACAACAACAACAACAACAATGACTGACTTTTGGCAGTTTGTCTGGCTGTCTGACTGTCTGCCTATCCCCTCCTTGAATGGTGGGTGTCTCGACTACACAACGGTTCTGTGTCTGAGCTGCTTAGTGCTCGTTGTGAACGTCGGAAACATTGTTGCAACTGCTGTTGTTCTTCTGCTTTGACTGCTCAGATTGAGGAGAAGTTGTTGTCAAGCACTTGCAAAAGTTTACCATATATATAAAAAAAAAGTAATTTTATAAGCCGTATATCAAGCGTGTCTCTTATAAGTAGTGCAACCTGACTAGCACTTCACTTAGATGATCTGTCTGAAGTGGCTTACAACAAGCTGAGATTATTTGTGGGGTAATATCTTTAACTGTACTTGCTTCCTTTAACTTAAACACAATTGAATTTTTTATTTTTTTTATTTTATGTCAATAATTTACTTATATACGAGTATTAAATATACTATACTCTTAATATTCTTAGCCAATCTACAAGTACGATTTAAAAAAGTTCTAATAAAATTGAATTTAATTCAAGTACAAGTTTCCATATACTTTTTTTTATTTACCGCTTTTTAGGTTTGTGCTAGGCAAACTTTCAATAAAAAGACAAACCCATTAAGAGAGATAATGCACCTTAACCCATTAGTGCCAACCACAATAATCAGCATTAATAAGAAAAATTTCTTTTTTTATAAGTATAATGTTTACACTTCTAATATACCCGTATGCAATAAAAAAAGAAGATATTTTATTAAATTGTAAAACCGCAAAAATCATTAGAGACGGTGTTAAAAATGTTGACCACAATAAAAAGCGAAACGATTTGAAACTATAAATCAATAAACAAGAAAATAAAAGCCAAAAATAATAATTATTGCTGTTGCAACTGCTGCTTATGACATTAACAAATGGCAAATTGTAATAAAAACAGATACAAATTTTCCATTTTTCACAGAATGTGGCACAAGTCTCCAAAGAGTTGTTATCCACCGAAAGCAAAAGGGCCTCCCTCCCACCCAATTTTATGGGCGTCCAAATGCAATGTGTTTTTCTAGAGAACTACAACAAAATGATGATGATGTTTTCCTTTTGCTTTTACGAGAGATAAGAAATATTTTATTGAGTAGCGTGTTTTTGTATTATTGTTGTAGATGCTGATGTTGTTGCTGTTGCTGTTGTTATTGTGTTGCACAAGCGCCGAGTTCAAAATGTCAAGCTTTAGAGGCGCTGATGCTGTAATTACTGCAACGCAGTGGAAAGTGTTGCAGCAACAACAACAAATCCCAAGTGAGAGTGATCAACAGGCAAATACTCTGTAGCATTTTTTGTTTGTTATGAAATCTTAATGAAATGTGCCATAAATAAATAGTAAAATTAAATATTAATATAGTAAGACCCAAACTTAGTATGGAGATAAGATATGGAGTAATTGTAAAATGTATATATATCCTTTATCTAGTTAAATATTTGACAAGAGTTGATATATCTCTGTTAATAAATTGCAATATTTACAGGGTATATACAAAATACATCGTTTACAAAACCATATATAATTTTACAATATGTACAATATTGAAATCGAGGCAAAGTGCTGATAACGATTTCCGTTCCGTTCACTCCCCCTTCTCTTAGCCTCCTTAATGACTTCATCTCGACAAAACGTTTTGTTCGGCACTTAGCGGCATTTGCATTGCTTTTTCTGTATATTTTTTTGGTATTCCGTTTTTGGTCTTGCGATAAGCGTTGACACCATTAAAAATTAAAAAATATATATATATGTTTTTTTTTTTTTGGTTGAATCTCTGCTGTGCTCCAATTATAATTTTCAACGGCCATGGCGCATCATTCATTTGCATTTTGGTTCAAAAGGGTTACAGTTGGGGGAAGGGAAGGGGGTAGGCGTGCAGATGGGGCAGGGGTACACATCTCTGACCGGACACTCGCTTTGTTTAACAGTTTTGCTATCAGCACCCAAGTGACAAACTCAAAATTTATGATTTGAAAGTGTGCCGTAGCAAAAGCGAAACTTGAAGTCCAAGTCCAAGTCGAAGTCGAAGTCGAAGTCATTCCCTTGAGTGTCAATGCAATAAACACTTGGAACTTCACATGATAGAGTGAGAGGCAGCGATATGTTGCATGTGTCATCATCAGCAGCAACGTTGTCGATGTCTTCTTTGTCGTGCCTTGGCCACTTAGATTATAGCCTGGTCAACTCTTCACTTCTCTCCACTCCACTCCCGTTCAGTCCAATCTACTTGTATCTGAAGTAGCAGTAGCTTTCGAGTGTTCCTCGAGATGGCTCCACAAATTGTCAACTAAGTATGCATACTACTTACTTATAAGCGCCTTACAATGTCCATTCCATCCATATAAATTTAGTTGTGCTCGTTAATGGGTAGTTGGGAATGACTCTATAGTCGTAAGACAACAAGTTTTGGATTCGGTAAAGAATCCCCCAGAGGTATAGTTGAAACTAATCTGTATGACAGTTTCTATTTGTGGTGCCAGGGCTACACGAATTAAGCAATTAATTCCTAACTCTTATACATAACATATTTTCTATTTATATTACTTATATTTAATTAAACTAATAGAATTTCAATAGTTAAAGAACAAAAATCAACATTTTTATTTTGTTTAACTATAAATAAGTAAAAAAAATTCTTAATTTTAAATTATTATAAATATTAAATTAGAATGTTAATGATGTAAACTTAACAGTTTAAGGGAAACAGTTTTTATAAAAAATTTGATATATGACTCAATTTAGCTTTTTTTAAAGAGATGATACATATTTATGATATTTTTGATCATGTGTTAATTTCTTCAAGTGTTAATTAATTTGTAAAGACTTGATAACTAGACAACTTAATTGAAATGTTATCAAACATACTCTCTCCCTCTCCCTTCCCTAAAAGCCGAATTTTTCCAATACCTTTCGTTAAATCCCTGACATTACTAATACAAATAACTTGTTATATGTTTTGCATATCACAGATCTAATTCTAATTAAAATTTTTTTCTTTACAGTTCCTAACTTATATTTAATTTTATTACTATTTTTAATCTTTAACTTATTTTTTATATTTGGTTATTTTTTTCTTTGCCGACTGCTTTTAGTCGTGTATAAACAAATAAATATAAAATAAATACAATTTATTTATAAATAAATATTTTTCTTTATATTTTAAAATCAGTTATTTTTTTCAAGCTTTTTTTTTTAAAGTTATGGTATTGGATTATTACTCGAGAATGACACAATATTGTGATCTAGTGTAATCATAATTCAACTAATAAATAGTTGAACAAATGTTTAAAAAATTTTTCCAAAAAAATGAACTATTTTAATATTTTTAAAAGCCTTTTGAATTTGTATACTATGGTCACAATCAGTCGGTTGGCTGGCTCATTCAACAGCTGCGGAACCGTTGAGTCGATTCAAAAGGAAAAAACGCCATAACAATGATCATTTAGATTGAAGAGTCAACGTTGTATGCATCCCTAAGTCCTTGTTGTTCTGGAGTCACACACAGGCCGCACACAAAGTGCTGTTTAAGTAGCCAGACTTACAGCAGTTGACAACTGCAAAATGTTGATGATGACTTAATCTTGGCAGGCGGCACAGCAGCAGCAGCATCAAGTAGCAGCAGCAGCAACAGTGCAACTTGCAACTTGCAGCAGTTGTCAGTCCTCGCAGCTGGGTTGCCTACTCTGCAGAGGAGTCTGTTAGGAGTGTGGGTCTGAGCCATTTTACCAGTTGTTTCCATCCTTCTCTCTCTCTCATTTTGTGTGGTGGCTGCTTAACCCGCTCCGTCTTACCAACAAGTCAACAGTTAATCTGCAATTTTATTATAATTTGATTTTTTAATGCTCAGCGAGTGCAAGTTTCTTGGCTCGTTATTCGACTCGGTCTCCATCTCCGTCTCCGTCTTCGTCTTCGTCTCCATCTCGGTCTTAAATGTCTTGGCTAGCCTGGGAGTTATGCTTTCTTTTAGCCATGGCCAAGTTTTACGATCTCTGCTCAGTTTTTTTTTCCTTTATATTGTTTTTATTTTTTTTTTACAATGTTGCCTTGCCACTAAATAATGCACATTTTAATATTCGGCGGCGAGGCAAACTAATTTTTTGCAGTTGTTGTCGTTGTTTGTGTTTTCGTACAGTATGCCACAAATGGCATATGAAATGTTTCCGCCTCGATGACGCTCATGTTTTAATAATAACATAAACAATGTTAACACAGCGTGCGGAATGGTGAAACCATGCAGCAACTACCACAATCCACCTCATACTTGCAACATGCAGCTCGTGCAACGAATTTATGCAAAAATATTTTTGCAATTTTTCCCACAACAATCAATCAAAAATCAAGTGACATTCTAAACGGCACACAATAACAACAACAGCAGCACACACGCACACACTCTACACACACACACACACAGAACATAGAACCAACCCAGAGGAGACAAAAGGCCTCTGGTGTTCGAGATTGGTTGTTTGCCTGACTGGTCACTCGTTTTAGGTCGTTCATGTGTAAGTTGCACCTCGGGGGGCCAAGGGAAGCGTGGGCGGTGGGGGTAAACTATAGCCACCGGACATTGGTCAAAGGAAAATGCAGCAGCAACAGCAGCAACAACAACAGCAGCAGCAGCAACAACAGCAACAACAACAACAGCAGCAGCAACAACAGCAACAACAGCTACAACAACAGCAGCCTGCAGTGCTGGCTATTAACATATGCATATGAGAGTGAACGAAGGCCAATCGAATAGTTTGCAAAAATTGATTAGCAATAAATTGACCTCTTACCTTGTAAAAAAAAAACAAATTACATTTATTAATAATAAAAAATTAATAAGTGTATTACAAATATTGATTAAATTGCTTTACAAATAAATAGAGTTCTTACCTTGTAAACAAAAAGAAAGAACAAAAAAAATAGTAGGGGTATTACGAATATAACAAACAAATAATAGGGAACTAAAATGGTTATGATTTTTTATATAAAAAAAAAAAAATAATAATAATAATTATATGTTGTAATAATGAAAAAAATGAAAATAAAAACTTATTTTTTGTTAAAAAAATAGTATTTTTAAAATGTTATGAAATAATGATTATATTTTAATTTTTTATAGCTGTTCTTTTTTTAACTCTTATTTACAATTTGTACTAAGAAGAATAAAAAAACTATTTTTCAATTTGTTTAATAAAAAAAAACAATAAAAGTTGCTATAAATATTTCTATAATATTAAGGTCCGTTTTTTCTTAGTCCAATTAAATTTTAAATTAGAGAAATTTTTGAATTTGATATTCATATCTTCAGTAACTTACTTAATTAATTATATAATTAATTGATTAATTTTAAGGGTTTTTAAATATATGTATGTTTGAATTTTTATTTAATTGATTTTTATATAGTTTATGGATATATTTGCATGTAAGTTTCAAATTATTTGACTTATAAATTCATTTTTATATTTATAATTTTGTACATTTCTTTTTAACAAAACCGTTTTCTTCAATACAAGCTTGAAAATTTCGTTTTCTGTAGTTTAAAGTCAAATACTCACGTACTTCTAGTTACTCCTAAAGCCAAAATCTGTGTGCCTAACTATTACCACCTTCTTTCCATGCACTTAGTCCAATTCGGGACTTCAAGCTGTTTTCGAGTGCTACTCCATTGACTACAGGCCAATCTACGTTTCTCTCGTCAATAAGGCATTTCGACGTTTTTATATTATATACGAGTGGAGGAGTAAACTTGATGGCCTGGCCAAGAGCAGCCCTGCCTGAAAAAATGGTAGTCGTTGTTAAAAAAAATGAAAATTCTGAAATGCAATTTGGTTTTCTATTTGTTTTCGCGTGTGCAGATTTCCCACAGAACTGTAGTTGTTGTTACTGTTGTTGTTGTTGAGCTGTATTGTTGCAATGTTGCCTCTTTTGTTTTTAACAAATTCGATTGTATTATGCAACATCTGCCGCCGCGAGTCGCGTATCTAAAACTTAAATTTATACTAATATGCAATCCACTCGACTGAGCTAAGTTCAGCTGCTGCAACATTGCACCCGCCTCCTGCCACCGCCGGTGGCACAGCCGCTGGCACCATTTATTGTTGCCATCAATAAAGTTATGTAAACACACACATACTCACTCGATGCCAATCCATTTTACATATGCAACATTTTAGGTTTTTTCATATCAACGACCTCAGCTCGTCAGTGATTGAGTGAGGGGTGTGGAGTGACTGGCGGGGAGGGGGTGAGGGTGGACGAGGGGGCGAGGGAAGGAGATTGAGGAGAGTCACTCAGCCGACGAGTGAAATTTACATGAAGTACATCATTGTTCAGCTTTGTCAAGCGAGCAAAATTTGTACGAATATGAATGAATGCAGCAACAAGAACAACAACAGCAACAGCAACAGCAAGAAGTGGCATGCAACTGGCAACTTCAAATGTGCCGCCGATATTATACACTAACAAAACTTGCGTAATATATGAACATCAAATTTGCAGTACGTGTAGTTGTAAAATTTATTCGATTAACATAATTCTCATCTGACGAAAATAATGAATAAAAAGATGCTTAGGTGAAGATATTTATCTGTGAAAAAATTAACTTAAAATAGAATAGATTTTCATGCCAATTAGGTGCACAGTAATTGTTGCAAAATATCAAGTTTTTAAATAAAAAGAAAAGAAAAAATAATAAATAAGGCATGACTTATTTTCAAACTTAAATACTAAGATACTAATACTAATTGTTGAACAATTAATTCAATCCACAATTGTCAATACAAAGCGTTGTGTTAACGACTTTCATAAGTTACTTATACCCCATTTAAAGAGCATATAAATATATATATGCATTTTTAAAAGAGTATAAATCGCTACCTCTGTTACCGCTGGACAAACGTGTGGCTATTGTTGCATGCCGAGAATGAAAGCAGCGCACAACAAAAGACCAAACTGGGCAGGGAGCAGGGACAGGGACAGGGCCAGACCTGGACTTGGAGCTGGACCTGGACCTGGACCTGGATCCGTCAGATACATATATCCACTGGCAGTGCCCGTCCCGTTCAGCATTTGCATATGTTTCCTGTGACTTTTGACGATTATATGATTTTTCTGCTCTTTACACGAAGAGTTGCCTTCAGTTTTTATTTAGCTGGATTTTTTTTTTTTTTTTTTTTGGGTTTTCTGTTTTGTTTTTGTTTTTGCTGGCACTTGCGCAACGTTGAACGGGGCAGCAACTGCAGACGCGTTGCATAAAAATAAATCTCCACACACAGAATAGAAATGCTGAACAACGACAACGTGCCACATGTCCCAAGCTGCCCCAGGCTTGAGTGCCTCAGCCTCTGCCACTGCCACTGCCTATGGCCACTGTAGTATCCAAAGCCCTGGAGATTTACGTGCAATTCAACAGTTTTATGACTTTACCATCTTTATACAATGTTCGTTATATACAAATATATATATATTTATTTTGCTGTTTGTTGTTTTTATTTTGACTGCTCAGCTTCATGTTTGTCGCCTGCGGATTGTCCGAAAAAACATTTCTATATAAGAAAATCTAAAACAAAATTGTGCCTTTGGGAATTCTTGTAGCTTTTTTTTGGTGTTTGCTTGTGCAACACTTATGGCAGTTTACCAAAAATAATTGCTTAAAATATCAGTCGATTTATATTTTTTTTCAAAGGTTTAAATTGATTTGTTGGAGCTAAAAATTAAAAGTCAATAAAAACTTTTAAATATTTAAATAATTCAATATGTAGCTATTTTTATATAACTAAATTTAAAACAAAAATGTGCATTTTGGGAATTCTTATCGCAGTTTACCAAAAATAATTGCTTAAAATATCAGTAGATTTTTTGTTGGCATTTTTTTTTTAGGTTTTGAATTGATTTGTGGTATCAAAAAATTAAAACTCTATAAATAACTTTGTAATATTTAAAAAAAAACAGTATGTGGCTATTGTGATTTTTTAATTCTTGCTATTAATTAATTTGTGTTTACTTAAAATTCAAACAATATAACTGTACCTTTGTGGCAACAACTCACAGATTGAACTCTGCGCATCAACACCAGATATTCATGTTGTGTCCAGCTGTGAGTGTTTAAAGCAAAGCTGATGTGACAACCAATTAAATAACAATTTTTTTTCGAGATTTCGAATTTTTAAAAGGCGTAAAACTCATCAATAATTATTTTATACGCAACATGCTACCAAATAATTTAAAAAAACAACTTGGAAATACCCTATATATGCTCAGAATAAAGCTTCATAGACGATGTTCATCATATGAATGCGATTTATGATATTTAGGATAAATATAATGAATTTCAAATAATTATAATTTGTAAGGTTTCAAAATATTAAATATAAATAAGAATTATTATACCCAATTTTAACGTTTGTAGGGTATTATTAAAACGTAACTCAATGATGCCATTTTGGGACTTGTTCTCAACATGTTCAGCAATGAATCCGTAGATATATCTTTTAGGTTTTGTCATGCAAATATCTGCGGCTGCTGTGCAGCTAATAATGATATATGTCCAAAATCAGACAGCTCATAAGGCATCACCCTTTTGTTGAAGCCAAAATTCAATTCTTAATTATAAGCCATAATAAGAAACTGAATGAAGCTAAAAAAAAAAAAAAGAAACCAGTTACGAAATCATGCTCAGATACATATTTGCATAAGAATCGGAAGTTTCAATGTATTAACTTGTTTTATGTTTGTCATTATTGGCGATTTTACAGACATGTTTCTGTGGCTACCGTGTACCCAGACAGAGACTGAGACAGAGACAGAGACTTAAGACTCGCAGCCCTGACCAGAGATAAAGATAATATGAGAAAGATAGTAGTACTCCGACTACATCTTCAAACAGTTGGAGTTGGAAACCTTGCACCAAGTTTAAGAGCAACCGACTCATTAACAGAGCCAGCTGGGTGGGTCATAAAACTATGTACGCAGTTTTTAGTGGTGGCAGAGCGGTTCGAACTAATGAATATTTATGGCATCTTAAACATAAATTATTTCGCATACTTCATATCGAAAAATGCAAAAGCCAACAGAAATTTATAGTTAATTTGATTGATTTTATGTGCGGTGCGAAGACGTCAAAAAGGAGCAGCAAATACTTACATACAATACATATTTATATTATATATGAGCAAACCCATCTCGTGATCTGGACAGCAACACAATGTAACCGTTTTCCTAAACAATTTGTAGGCCTTACATTGATTAATGATATGAAGGTGGTCAACTTGAGAGAGAGAGAGAGGGTTACGCCGACAAGAGAAAGAGTGTGATTTCTAACACGCTAAAGATGCGCAATCATTAGGCAGCTGCGATCCTTTCAACATGACAGCGCAGGATCAAAAGGGCCACAACAACAACAACAACAAAAAAGTAACAACTCTAACGATTACAAAACAAATTTGATATTGATTATGGTGCGGCATAAACAAAAGTATACAATCAAAACGCCTCAAAACGTTAAGATCATTAGATTGATTGATGTTCAAGGATGTGCTTGTGTGAGAAAGAGATCAGGCAGAGAAAATGATGAAAAACTGAAGAGTGCTAGAGAAAGAGAAAAAGCCACAGTGATGAGCAATTAAATTTTCTGCCGATAGATGCATTATTTTTAAATTAAAAAAAAAAAAATAAATAAATTAAAAAAGACTTGCATAGAAAAGTATTTAAGAGTTATTATTAAAAAAAAGGTTTTTTCTTAAATTTTAAATAATATTATTACATACTTTTTCTTTAAGCTTTTAGTTATCTTTAAGTTATTATTAAAAAAAAAGGTTTTTTTTTTAATTTTAAATTATATTATTACATACTTTTTCTTTTAGTTGGAATGCAATTTGAAAGACTGTTGCATTAGGCACTAAGACAATATTTGGCTATTATTCAATTTCTTGACTGTTCTTAACGAGCTGCTCCCTCAGCACAGATAAAATATTGATGGGACAGTAATCGAAATGAGAAATTCCAATAATGTATTATGTGCCTCCTTCTATGCTGACTACTATGCATGTAAATCAAAAGGCTCTGTGGACGCCCTGCAGCTTGCTAACTAATTAACACTTAATTTTAAATCAACTGGTGAGGCAATGTAAGAGACTGGAAAAAGCGGCAGCTGGGCTTTCACAAAATCAGATACAAATGTATCTATGTTTGTTAGACACACACACACACACATTTGTGTGTAGATACATGAATGTCATGTTATAAATTTTGTGGTAATGTCTTCGAATTGTTGTTGTAATCGTACTCGTAGTTGTTAATCGCATGTTTGTCGAGCGTGTAATGCGTTCATGCTGCGGCTGCAATTACTTTGCACGGCCATTATAAAGAGCTCCCTGGCCATGGAGTATATGTATATATATTTGTATATGTATCTTTGTGCAGAACTACTACACATGTATGCATAATTAAACAAGCAGCAAAATGTTTGGCTTAATGATTCACAAAATTGTCCAAAATTTACGGCCAACAAAATGCAGTTGACCAGGCAAAGGCCAAAATTGGACTGTGTATTGTGTTGTTGTAGCTCCAGTTAAAGTTATAGTTATAGTTGTAGCTGTTGTTATTGTACTCGTATGTGTGTGTTGATTATAAAGCCAAGTTAATGCATTCACCACATATGGCTTTCATATTAGCACACAAAACTAACTAATTGTTATTTTCTTCGCAAATTGGATTTCCATAAGGATTATTATAACATATTTTCCGACTACGATACGGTAGTTAGATGTGTACTACCTGCATATTATATAATATTTGTTATTACTTGCACTGTTGGCCTCATTTGGCTTTTAAGTGCCTTATTGTTAGTGTGTTTTGATGCCACTTTAGCCATATTAGATGAACCCATTGCCGCTTACATGCAATCTGGCTAAAACTAAAGGATGAAATGTGACTTTAGATAATATTGTTACATTTAATGAGGCAATAGAATGACATATTAAATAATGAATGCATAATATCAGCCAATTTTCATGTGTTTATCTGAATCTAATAGGTTTTAGTGTACCAAAACAAGGAGTAAAATTTTATACTCGTTAAGAAATATTATTTTTGTAGAAATTACTTTTTAAAGCATCTATTTTATTAAAATTGTTTTCGAAAATTCATATATTTTTCAAAGAGATCAGCTGATAAATAAGTGTTTGCAACCCTAATTAAGTAAACTCGACTAATTAGTATTTGCCCTGTCTACAAATTGATATTTTCAGTTCTCTTGCAACCCTTTAAAAATTTTCATACTCCACTTAAAGCACAACAAATTAACAAATAAATGGAATGAATTCAGAGACATGAACTGCAATTTGTTAAACGAAAGACATATGTACACAAATAGAGAGAGAGAGAGAGGGGAGTACAGTGGGGTGGCAGGCTTAAATTCATATTCATATTCAGAGAGCATTATGTTTAGAGTATGTGCCATGTGTGCCATAGAAAGTATAAATAGAAAATTTAATTTGAAATGGTGGCCATAGAAAGGTCTCTATGAAAATCGGCAGAGTTGCGGCTGCAACAATATCAACTTGTTAGCGACGGCAGCTAAAACATTGGCAAGCAGCGTGCAACAAAAGAAGTGGCAGCCAAGGCGCCACATACTGAGCGGCAACGGCGCCTCTAAACACTCGTGCAACCTCCTCACGCACCGAACAGCGCCGCCGGCAAAGGAGTTGAGGAGCTGAGGAGTAGAGCCGGTAAGTGTGGGGTGAAGGGAGAACTTTGTAGTTCTTACATTGCGGCATGTGGACGGGCGTTCGACTGCGACGTCGACGTCGACTGCGACTGCGACTGCGACTTCGACATAGACTTCGACTCCCGACGCGCACATAGACGCCAATTAGCGTTCAACATTTTATGACAATTCGAGCGTGGCGTTCAACACAAAGTATGTACGTGTGTATGTGTGTGTGTGTGTGTGTAGCGCTTAGGGGTGCAACAAGAACATGGCATAGCAAAAAATAAAAAAAGAGCGACAAAAAATAGCAAATTCAAAGCCAACAAAATGCTGCGTTGCAGGTGCCTCCGACAGCAGCAACAAAATCAACGCACAGCAGCACTTTATTATAATTATGGCAGCAAGCTTCTGCCGCTGTCGCTGCCTCTTGCAACTGCAACAAAAAGCCAGGCAGCCAGTAACTAAGTCCCATACACACTTATGCATGTATGTAAGTATGTAATTTCGATATAGTGGCTGCAGTCTTAACACAGTTAGAAGCAGCAAGAGCTTTTGACATTGTCGCGACATTGACACCAAATGTTGGTTAATAAATTTTCTTGACGTACTTTAAAGAAAAGTTCGTCCCGTTTTCAGTGTCAAGTGTCTGACATTTGGACTTGGTGTGTGACAGTCAAATGTAAATGGAAAGCTTCTTTAACTGTCAATCTTTAAGCTGAAGTTGAGTTTATCATTTCTGACAGATTGATTTTCCAGGCCATATGGCTTTTCATTTGCCAGCGAATTTTCAAGCTGTGCTTAATAGAAACTTGTTAAAATAATTTACATTTATTGTTGATTCTGACGATTTGGAGTTGCTGTTGAATTTCGTCACCAGCGTGGTAAAAAAATAATATATGATCAAGAAACATTTTATGAAACAAAATCATATTTTTATTTATTTATTTATTATGAAAAATATATAAATATTAACATTAAAATAAAAACAAATTAAATTTTTAAAAGTTTACAAGTTTTTTATTTTTATTTTTAATTTTTTTAGAGGCAAGTAGAGTTACAGACATTTTATCTTAAGTACTCCCCGCTGATTCGAGAAATGTCTGCAGTTAGTCAATGTCAACATTCAGTTCTCAGCTAATGATTGATCTGTCTGAACTACTTGAGATCGCATCTAAAAGTGTTTAAATACGTGTTTGAAGCATTTTATTTCTATAATACTTGTATTTAGCAGCTTGTACGAAATATTAAGCGAATTTTTAAGTATTTGTTGGCCGATTTCTCTTTAAGTGGAATTCCCAAAAGTTCTTTTATTATATTTTTGGAAATTATCAGCAGCCTTGCTGTCAGACTTTGTGACTGAGCTGCACATTTGATATATGGCCACACCTTTAATCACTCCGCCACCGCAAAAATCCACAACAAGAAAAGGTAGCAGTATATAGTATGTATTTATTTCGGAAACTTTGATGTGCCGAAATTGAAATGGACTCATCCCGTGAGACGGCGACACACACAAAGGCGAAAAGTCAAGTAAAATAAAGCTGAAAGCCGAACGCAGATCTCAAACTTAAGCAGTTGATTTGTGCTGAGTTATTCGGCGAATTCGCAGACGAGAAATTATAATTTATTTAGAACAGTCTCTGAATACGAGCTTGAAAGTGTTGCTCAAAGAGCTTCTGCTTTTGCATTTGGAGTGTGATTGGCCTGCCTGACTGCCACAGTGCCTGCCACAAGAAAGATACGAATTCATTTCATATGAATTTTGGATTTAAGAGCGTGAGTAAGTTGCCAGATTTCGGATGCTTTGCTTGGCATTCCTGGCAGCCTATCCGGCGTCGAGTCAGATAGCCCGACAGTCGAAACAGGCAATTAAAACAAATCTCTCGGTCTCTGGAACTAAACCGTCCCGAATCGAGTTCGCATCGAATGGCCATTGACATTGAAATTGGTCGAAATTTAAAATTGTTTTGGCTCCGACAAATGTATTTATTTTCTTGGTTTTTGGCCATTTGACTTCATCTAATAATAAGCCGCTGAGCATGGCCAAAGGGATAAGCTAGAAGGCAGTTTATTATAAATTGCATTGGCTATAAGCAAATTTAATTTTATTTATTATCATACCATATGCACAAAACACAATATCATATTCCACAATACCAAACAACAGGAATAACAATGGGAGTATAAACATTTTTATAACAAGCTTACGTTGAGCTTAATGAGTTTTTACTCATTTATATTGTGAATCGCAACGATGGATTGCACATTTAAATGATATACACAAGTGTAATTTGTATGGAATTAATTTGATATTAAAAAAAGAAAACAACATTTAAATAAAGGTTTAATGCGCACAACTTTTAAATTATTAATTTGTTTACTTTGTCTTTGTCTAGTGCAATCGAACATACAAATACTGAATGATAAACAAACAAATACGTTCCTGAATAACAACGATGTTAATTATATGTTTCTTATGAAATTTTAAGAAAAAAATATGTGATAAATAAATGTTAATTAACTGAAATCCTGTGAGTATAATTCGGTAGGAAATGGATGCCTATAGAAGGGGCCAATTAAAAAGGGAATCAACATTTACATACGATTGTTAAGTGATGGTAAATGTTTTATAGCAATAATTGCCTCTAATTTGATATGAGTTTAATGCCTGCCACTTAAAAAGCAGTTAAATTTCGCTTAAAGCACTGAAATATGACCTCGTATATTCACACTTTACAACACTGTTCAACGTAGGAGCAAAAGGATCCGATCTTAATGGAATTTAAGTCGCGTGTTATATAAACTCGCGTGTTGACTTTATTAAGTGCAAGAATCTGATGTATATATATGCATATGTGTACGAGTATATCGATAGTTTGTATGTTATATTGTATACGCAGCTGTTGCTGTTATTTTAAGCATTGTCCTCTACTCATTTAAAGCATCCTTTGCATCCTTGTCTCGACCAGGCTATCAGGAAGCTTAAATGCGACTTCGTTGTGCAAAAGTTGATAATGCATAAAATATATAATTTGCAAAATTAATTAATTTTTACAACACATTAATTTCACCCTGGCACACACAACCACACACACACACACACATGCGCAGCGGCGGCACTCAGTCAGCCGTGCCACATGCACCGTTGCCCCAGTGGCCACAGTGGCCGATTTTATCCGTTACCCTCCACAGTTTCCCGTCCCTTCCCCTCTGGAATCCATATCCCTGACGCTGTCCCCCCCACCCCCGGTCTTCGTGTTCCTGGCCATCGTTGCGGCCGCTTTGCTATTGAGGTAAAAGTAACTGCAAAAGCGCTTCGAGCGCTCATTATGCTGCACCACTTGTATAATTTTTATTTAATTTATTTAAAGGTAGCTAAAATTAAGCACAGCGTACAAACACATACACATGCAACCAGGGCTGCAAAAAGAATATATTCATTATACTATCTCGCAAAGAGATAATTTTTTCTTTTTTGTGTTTTCAAATTTGAAAGTAAGTATTAAATCAATAAAACTTGTATTTTTTAAATTTAATAAATATTATGCTTAAGATGAATCATGTTTGTATGAACTGAGAAATAGTTTAGAATAAATTGAGAAGCTTAATATAATCAATTAACTAATACACTGTAAAATATATAAGAAAATAATTTATAGATTAAGAAAAAAAGTTTAATTTCATTATTTAAATTTAAATAGAACTAGTTCCTTAAAATTTATAAGTTTTATATGATTTTAGAAACAATTTAGAATTAAACGAGAAAACTGTAAATTTATTAAGGAACAAGTTTTACTTTCTATAACTTAAATATTTACAAATTACATATAAATACAATTCAGTTAATAGCACATACTTATTATAATCTACATTTTTCTTCATTAAAAACTGTACTACAGGTAATTATCGCACCTAGTCTGCTAATACTATTACCGTAGCCCTAGGAAATATGCAAGTTATCTGCCATTCATATAAGTTCTGAGCACGCCATACTCGTAAAAACCCAAACTGGCCAGTTGGCCGTTTAGTCGAGTGTGCAACGTCGAGGTGTGCAACAACCAAGTTCATGTATCACTTGCTACACTTCAGCTCGTATGTAGATTTTTTGGTAGAGCATCAGTTTTATGAGTGCTTCGATCAAATTGAGTTGAGTCTGGTCTGGTCATGTTGCAAATTATGTATGTCTTTTGACACGCAGCCCCATCGGCCTTAGGGTAAAAACTTAGCCAAGGGTAGTCGGAGGCACACTTTATGGCGGTACGAGGTCTAAAACCTCTTGTGCAAAATTAAAATGTGCTACATTCGCATGTTTAATTAATGAAATGTTTGACAATGTCGGCAGCTTCAGGACTGTCGCTTTTGCAGCCTTGCACCCTTCCCTGTGTTGTCCCTGCTCCTCGCACCCTGCGCCCTAAACCCGTCTCCACTTCTCCTTCTTCTCCTCCTGCTATCCCTGGCGTTTGCGGTCGAAACGCTTTGATGGAATGCTTGCTCAAAATGCCAACGCTAGCACGCACATGTGTGTGTTGCCTGCGTGTGTGTGTGTGTGTGTGTGTGTGAGTGTGTGAGTTGTAATGGGCCCCTTGCATTATTGAAATCGACACAATTTTACTTTTAAGCAGCGGCGGCGTCTCTGCAACATGTGCAGACCGCATCCGAGACTCGCCCTGAGTGACAACAGTCTTTGGGCCCAGGCAGCGCACAGTGGGTAATTCATCATTTTTATAAGTATAATTAATTATGAAAAATTTACAGATGCTTCAAATCTAACCGATTTCCCTGCGGAATGTCAATTTCATCATTATTAATCCTCATCAAAATGGAAAACTTAAATTTTTTTCAATCATTGACCCGTTTCAACATACTTTGCGCTTTTTATTTTTATATTTTTAAACTGTCATACCTTTGTCTAACCTTAACCAATTTCACTGCGGAATGTCAATTTTATCATTATTTGGACTCTATATTGATTCTGTATCAAAAATGACGTAAAAATATAATATAATATCAATTTTTTCCTTTTTGCCTTGTCATATTTTCACAGTTTTTAAACTGTCATAGCTTTGTCTAACCTTAACCAATTTCCTTGCGAAATGTCAATTTTATCATTATTATACTTCATCCAAATGGAAAACTTCAATTTTTTTCAATCATTCACCCATTTTATTATACTTTGAGCTTTTTATGTTTTTAAAATTTTTAAACTGTCAAAACTTTGTCTAACCTTAACCGAATTTTAACCAATTTTATCATTATTTGTACTCTATATTGATTCTGCATCAAAAATGGAAAATTTATTTTTTTTTCGAACACTGTAAATGTTTTTCTTGCATTATAAATAAATAGCGTCGTCTTAGCTAAAATTTTTAAATTTAATGTGAAGTAATATGATATTTCATAGTTAAGTAAATTTAATTTTGTTGAAAGTTACTCAATTCTGAACCACTGTACCACGTCAACAACATGTTGCGTGAGGTGTTGCTGTTGTTGTTTATGATATTGATGTTGTTGCTGTTGCTGTCGCTGTCGCTGGTGTTGGTAATGCGACTGCGACTGGTTGGGTCTGCTCTGTCCTGGTCTTGGTCTGGGTTTTGCACAGCCCGCCATCAAGTTCAAAGTCGAAATGCTTGTAATATGCAAAAATGTTTTAATTAATCACTTTGATGCACACCGGCAATTCCGGGACATGGCTGTGGCCCAGACCCAGACCCAGGACCATACCCAGACCCAGGACCAGGCGCAGGCGCGTGACATATTGAGAAGATGTTCGGTGCCCGTCATCGAGGTGCCGGCTGAGTGTCAGTTCAGCGATGTTATGCACTCATATGTATATGTATCTCCCCTATTCCCCACCCGTGACACTTCCTTCATACCAAATATTTATGTCTTAATAACTTTGTCATTAAACAAGTCATGCAACAGTTTAATTAATATGCTCATGATTTTCGACTTTGATATTTAAAGCCTAGTTTTTTAGTACTGCCAAATGAATTTCTGGGACAAAGCTTAAGGATTATCATTTATTTAGTTGAAATTAAAGATTCTACAGTATTCACCACAAGATAACAAAAGAGTTACTAGTATTTCAAAATTTACAAACAGTTTGTGCAATATTTGTCTATTTATTATTTTTATTATTTTATATTCTAGTTATTTTATATGTCGCATACGAAAAATAAATAATTCCCGTTCAAATCCATATTCAGCAGAATTTTGACGTTTTTATTTATACTCGTTTTTATTTAAATAATTCTTTTTTGCAAACGAGTTTTCCCGCACACGAGTGGAGTTCACATTTTTAGGGGTTTATGTGAACATATTTTGATTAAAAATTTGACTTGCTTTGGCTTCCATTTATATGTTGTATGCTTGTGTGTACTGGAAAATGCTTGTTAAATGAAATTTTTGGCATTTTCCCTAGCAGCAGGTATGACAATAAGGCTATTGAAAACGGAAAGGGCAAAGCAGCCACAATGGTAAACAATATTTTCGCTTTTCACTGGCTTTTCTCTGTTCAATATTTCATGCTTTTCTATGCGGCGACGGTTGCTATTGAAACCTTCACCTGAGTTTAGCCTGACATTTTTTCTCCTCCTTCTGTAGTTCGTTTTTTTTTGTGCATTTTTCTGTTGCCAGCTTTTAATTTTCCGCCAGTGCCGTTAAGCTTGTCATTAACCCAGTTTGAACTGCGGATAGGCCATGCGCCTTACCAGCGTGGAGGAGAGGTGCGTCAGGTGCAGAGGGTTTTGCAGTTGGTTATATGTATATAAATGTATATGTATTGTGCACTTTTTATAGTCCGCTCTGAGATTTAAATGAAATTAAAATCGGTATACAGCCGATGGAGCTTGACTTGTGGGCGCACCTGAATATTTAACTTTATGCGAAATGAAAATGGAAATGGAGCTGGACTCCCTCAACTATAGTTTTTCATTAAGGTATGGGCATTTTATAATAATAAAAATTGACATACGTATAATCGATGGCCAATCCAATTGGGAACCATAAAACGCCATATGATGAAACTTAATCATTTTTTACATTTAACGGGATAACGAGTACTTATTATTTTTTTACCAATTTGAAGATAATTTTTTTTGTATAATAATTATAATAAATCGTTCTATTTCTCACTTGTTTAATTGATAATAATTTTTATTATTAACTATTGATATTATTAAATTCTGTTAAATTTATCGTATGTTGCCTTTCGCTTTTATTGGAATTTTAAGCAAGTCCAACTCGAATTGTGGAAGAATTCGCGCAGTAAGAAAATAAATTCCATAAATTTGCTCGTGTCTGGTAGCGGCAACTTTTGTTTGTTCTTGTCTCTGTTTGTTCTTGTCTCTGTCCCCGTGATATTTCTTAATATATATGTGCTTTTTTTTATAATTTAAGAATGCCACACAACGTGGCAGGAGGCAGCAAGACTGACAACAACAACTACAAAAAGGTCGCCACAGTCCAAAATGAACTTGAATGCTAGCCAAGCACTAAAAAAAAGCTGCAAAAGGTAACAATCCAAATGCCAATAAATGAATGAACACAAAAAAAAAAGATAAAATATAAGAAAACAAGAAAAAAATTATTGAAGCGGCATATTTTGCTTTTATAAAATACAGGAAAAAAAAACATTTTTGCTGCCGCCATAAAGCGTAGAAATAAAAGCACTTAAAGTTTGTCAGCAACGCGATCAAAACATGTTAAAATCGAACTGAAATTACGGCACTTAAGACAGTCCCTATACCTGTCCCGTTGTGGCTCTCAGTTCTGAGCTCTTTAACAAGTATAGCCCCAAGAAATTTATGACTTGAGTGATAATGCGAGGCGCCGCAAGGTGCGCGCAGTGGGAATTTGTTTCTAACTCTTAGAGTCGCCCCTCATCTACGTTATAATGACGTTTATCTGTATGGTATTGGTATATGGCATCAAAGGCTGGGCAACTTCCGATTTATCTCAATTGTTGAAAATTGAAACGCCAGCGCATTTAGCACCAATTTGGAACACGACAACTTGAAAACTGATACAGACATTCACAGAAGAGTCCCCACAATCAACCATATGAATGTCTTGATTTCACGCCACACTGACAAAGCCAACTTGTGGCTCTTTCAACTGAACTTTTGGTCAATGATTTGCGTATAACTTTGGCTCCGACTCGACCTGTTAACTCTTTGAAATTTGAGTAGATACGCATACAGAGACAACTTCTTTAACGAGGGTAGTTTTGTATTTATTCAATATTCTACTGATTTCTATATACATATATTACAAAACAACCCATTCTTTAGATTTTTCACTTTATAGATTTTATTAAGTTGGAAAAATTAAAAAAAACTCATAAATTTAAGGGTATATCTCTATTGTCGATGGGAACTTTTTTATTTACTTTCTGAAATAAATTGCAACTTTTCTAAATTGGTTTAGGATGATGTCACTTGAAGCATCTCTCAAACCAGAGCAAATAAATCGCAGCGGCAGCGGCGCGAATATATATTTACATTGCGTCCTATGAACGTATGCACACTAAAGCGGAGCGAATTCGCTTCGACGGCGAATTCGCAGCGTTTTTTTCCAGAGCCGCGCATGCAGCGTTTTTTCCGCTTGCCGCCAAGAACGATAAAATTAGATTGCGCAGAAATTTGCTCATGTTCTGCGCTGATGACGTCACATGTGATGCATGTGTTGAATTTTTGCCTTGTTTACATGTTAAATTACTATATTTTGGCTTTTAATACAATATAATTATAATAATATAATACGAGAAGCAGTTTTTAACTTATAATTATTCACTTTTATTGAAAAATATTTATTAAAAATCATCACATGTGACGTTTATGCGTTTAGCTGTTTATGCGCAATGTCTTTTTTCATGGCTGTCATTTGACGAAGACATTTTTGCGAATAAAGAAACCGCGAATAAATTCGCCGCGGTGTGAACACACTTGCGATTTTGGCGCGGAAAACATCACGCGGTTTATTCGCGCCGCTGCCGCTGCGATTTATTCGCTCTGGTTTGGGAGATGCTTGACTCCTACTACTATTGTGTCCACCCTTTTTCTTCTTCCCATTCCCCTCTTCTGTGCTGTACACTCTGCCTGGCAGCTGTTGCCACGGAAGTAAACGCCCTGCAATAAAAATCTGAGCAAGCCCCTTCTTACCTCTCCAAAAATTAAAGGGCTCATATCAAATTATTTGCAAAAAAAAAAGAAAAAAAAATAGAAGGTAAAAATCTGTCCAAACACTTCAAAATAATTTGACATCAGCGCATTTTATTCCCACAAAATCGGATCGCAAAAGAGATTGACGCTATGCTGCTGATATCTCTGTTTCTCTCAATAGATTGTCAAACTAATTTTGGGCGCAGGTAGCCTCCGACACTGGGATCACTCAGCCATTATGAAGATGTTGAATAAAAAGTATCGCATGACATGGTTTTGAAAAAGGTTGACAAACTTCTTAAATTACCAAGCGAAAAAGATGTAGTCTGGACCCAGGCGGGGTTCTCAGTTTGAGGCAGAATCTGTGACAGCGTCTGGGGCAGTTTCAATTTGTGGCTAGCGAAATTTATGAAGCGTATAATTTTCATATGCAACACCTGCTGCAGTTTGTCTGGCACTTGGCGATCTCTTTATGGTTGAAATGCTTATATAAATAAAAACTTTATAATTGCCGACTGACTGTAAGATACTTTGCATTATTATGTCTGTCCGGACAGGGGAGTGCTGGACTGGGCTGGGCTGCATTGGGTTGTTTATAAATTAAGTCAAGCTCCCACGGCCGCTGCTTGTGTACTGTACATTAAGGACACTTGATAGCTTAATTTATTGCAAGGCAAAAAGATGCAGGACAACGGCTGCAGAAAAAGCCAATGCTGAGATAATTGCATGCAGAACAAGGACGACAACCAGACTGCTAGCCTCGTCCTGGTCCTGGTCCTCGTCCTTGTTGTTGGTTTTGCTGTTGTTCTTATGCTGCGCTTCGCTGGCTCCTCTCAGGCTGCACTCATATAAGTGTGTGTGTGTGGGAGTGTGAGTGTGTGTGAGGGTGTGTGGCTGCTACTACTTGTATCTCTTTGTATGTGTGTGTTTGTTGTGCGAGTTCGCGCTGCTGCATAAAACATTTTAAATTGAGCGTTAAAATTAAACGATGCATCGCAAAACTAACAAACGTGGCTAGCAAAAGAGCACAAAATGCACTCGGCTCGCATTTGTGGGTCGAGCGGATGGTACTCTGAACTTGTTTATAAGGTCGTTAATCGTACACACACAATCACACACACACATATCCCTATAAGCGCCACATAAGCAGCGTATAAAATGTACACAATATAAATTCAAAAAGTCAACTCCATTTTGTGCAGATTTGTTTTCTGGGTTAAATGTTACGAGTAAGAGAATAGAAATAAAAAAGAGTAAGTCAGCGATTTATTTCACACATTATTTGAATAAAACTTATCGATGATGGAGTAGGTTAATTGAATGTTAACTGTTTATTAGCTGTTTGCAGAGATATACAAATAACAAAAATTTTGGTACATTCAAAAAAAAAATTGAACTTCTCCTTATGCTTGATTTTTTGTGTTGCTATTTTGAACAATAATCATTATTTTCAGTCCCTGGAAATAATTATATAAATTTAAGATAATTATGTGAACATGAGACCAAAATGAGTCTGATTGAGATTACATATTCAGAAATATATTTATAATTGACAAGAAGATGCAAATCGACAGCACTTGCTATCCAAATTGTATATTCTATTCGGGAAAACTGCATTTGACAGGTAGACAGACTTTCCACTCCACTCAACTTGATTGAACACAGCAAACTCATTTGGTTCAGAGAAAATTTCATAAATTTTCAATTGGCCAGCACAAAGAGGAAAAACGGTAGGTCGTTTCAACAACTGACCAAATAAATCAAGAGGGTCATATGAAAGTCGGTCAGTCATTAACAGATACAGCAACAACTTTAGATGCAATTGCAATTGCTGTCCTGGCACTCTCCAATCACTTAGCCAATGCAGTCAAGAAGTCACTCATCGAGTTATCCGAGTCAAATAAACAGACTAGATTGATGTGTGTTCGTGTACATAGTTGGCCTAAACAAAAGGCTCTGCACAAACACAGTTCAAGCCAAAAAATAACAATATAGTGAAATGAAAATGTTGCTCCAATCAAAAATAAGTCAACGAGCGTAGAACGAACAAGAGACTCCATTTGGTCAGGTAACCATTCAGTTCCAATTATAATACCCTGTACATGTAGTCAAAAAAGTGGGGTAGAGGCAGTCTTAAAGATAGAATGTCGCTACAATCTATCTATTAAATTTTTTGAATTTAAGTTAGTTTTGAATAAATACTCTCTCAATAATCGTAAGTTTAAATTTACTATTTTTGTTTTTAGTTTTATTAAAATTCTGTAAAAAAAATGTAAAAATTTTTGATTTTCAACTGAACTTCCAAGTACTTTTTTTTTTACTTTTTACAGAGTATCAATGAGTTGACTTAAGAATTTTCTACTGCTTGGCATGATTTTGGTTTTGGGTTTTGGTTCTGCGCTTGCAAATTGACAATTTAGCCTTTCACCTGTCTAAACGAACCTATCGCACATCAAAATAAATATTAACAAAATAAAAAAAAAAAAATTGAAACCAGCTAACAATGGCAAGGCTAAACAAGATTGTTGTGGTTGTTCTTGCAGTTGTTGTTGTTGTTGTTGTTGTTGTCAGTCAGTCATCCAAGTAGCGCAACGTCACTCAAATGCTCGCTCCGCGCAGGCAACGAGGCAACGTTTTGGATTTGGGTTTGCGTTTTTCTGCCTAGAGTTTGAGTATTTTTTTGAAATTTGAGGCCATCGCTCGGCACTCGAGAGTCAAGGCGATGCCCGTGTTGGCCGGCTATAGTTTTTATTGACATTTCGGCGCGTTATCGCGTTGGCCAACAAAAGGAGTCAACTTAAAGAGCGCCAGTCAGAGAGGCAGTCAGTCCGACCGTCAGTCAGACCGTCAGTCAGTCAGCCGGACAGACCCCTAATCAACTCAACTGGTTCAGCTGACTGGACTAACTGACTGCTCTGGCATGCAACTGTATACGAGTGTATACGTAGTTGGACAACAAAAAAAAACTAACTTGGATTAGAGCTGTTAACAGCCGAACGAATAAAGAATACCCTACACGCAAAAAAAAAAAATAAATTTTTCAAATCAAGCTAACAATTTTGTATTTAAGCATGCTTTTTTTTTGTACGTATATATTCAGGATATTATTTTAAAATGTAGACTCAACGTAATAAAAGTTAAAGAAGACTAAAATATTTGATCTAACTAAAAAAAGTCTTACAGAGTCCCAAAAGTCTATATATTGTAGAGGAAAATCGTGCTTAAATCAAGTATTTTCTAAGCGATTTAGAATAATTCGGGATTATCTTACAAGTTTTAAAATATTATTACACTCAAAACAACTTTACTATATAGAATCAAAGTCTGCACATATTTTGAAAATTATTTTATACATTTTTAATTTTGCAATATATTTGAAGGTATATTATTATTTAAAAAATTTAATAATAATATGTAAAAAAAAAAAATTAATAGTAAATACGTAATTAATAGGCTTTATTAATTTTCAGTGATAGAAATTATAACAAAAAGGTGTTTGAATAATTTATTAAAACAATATTTTTACAAGATAACCAATAAATTTTTAGTTTTGCAATATATTTGAAGGTATTTCATTATCATTTAAAAAATTTAATAATATATATGTAAAAAAAAAATTCAACAGTAAATATGTAATTTATAGGCTTTATTAATTTTCAGTGATAGAATAATAACAAAAAGATGTTTGAATGATTTATTGAAACATTTATTTTACAAGATAAGCTATAAAATTATATTGAATCTTACAAGAACAATAAGCATTTAGATAATACATTTTATAGATACATTTCTGTGTAATCCGAAACTGTATTAAGTGATTTTTAGCAACTTTTGAGGTTGCTAAATAACAAATATATTTGTATTCTTTTGCCATATTAAATAGCAACTGTTACTAAATAATGTTGTAACTGATGGACCCTTTGGTCTATTCCCAAGTGGTTACAACTGATAAACAACAGCAAATTTTTGGCGCGCAGTCAGACAGCAGCAACAGCCACAACAGCAACAACAGCAATAACAACAGCAACTGAAGCGACGTCAGCAATGCACATTATAATTTCCATTAGAAGTCAGCAGCGGATCAACAAGAGTGCGGGAACAGGGAATGAGAGGGGAGGGGGGAGTGGCAGTGTCAGTGGGGAAGTTGAATGCGGCAACAAGTCCAAGTCCAAGTGGCTGATGGCGTAAACAGAGAACTGTCATTATGACAGTTGATTCTTTGCGGCTGCTGCTGCTGCTGTTGCTGTTGCTGTTGCAGCAGCAATTGTTGCTGTTGTTGCTGGCCATTTAAAATTATGGCCACCGAGCTGCAGTTGGAGTTGGCAACGGGCAACTTCAGACTGGCAACTGGCAACTGGCGTTGCAAAGATATATAATTTTATACTTTCGCATAATGTTTTGCATTAAAATTATAATAAGTTTCAACTTTTGCATTGCAGTTGCGCCCAGTTTGCAATGTTGCTGGCAGCCGCATTTCTGATTCCACTGTTCACATTTCAGAGATTTTTGCTTTCAGCTTTCAGCTTTCAGTTTTCAGTTCAACTCACAATGCGGCGGGTCGACTTGATTTGAGTTGAGTTCTTTGGGTCAATATCATTGCGTTATCTCTGCCTCTGCCTTTGCCACGGACTCTCGACTCTCGACTCTGGCTAAAAGTGGAGCAAGTCAGTCAGGCTGTCATTTATTTAATGTTTGAAATGCCAAAAATATATTTATTGCACTGCATTCTTAATAGTCTCTCACTCTCTTCTCTTTCGCATTCTCCACCCTTTTAATGGCACTTGCAATAGCTAAAAGGCTCATTTTAAGGGACTTGGTTATTGCTGCTGCTGCCATTTTCCCACTTTGTTCAAAGGCGGACTTACTAAGTAGGTAACTAACTAAGTAAAAGATATCTATTAACGTCTGATGAGCGAGAATCGCAAAGTGGGTAATCTAATAAATCATTGATATTACAGCACTTATTGAGTTCGGGATGAGTCCTTGATATGAAAACAGCTGAGAAAGTTCAAGGATAGTGAGACTGAAAGCCAATTAGAGAAGTCTGAATATGAAAGTGATATTTAAGGGTATTGAAGTTAAACTGTACAACTAGTAAATTAATCAATATTTTTAGAGAAAAATAAAGCTTATAAAATAATGAATATTCTTTGAAATTTTTTTTATCTTCAAAAAAATTTATTTTATTTTTTTTTTTCTTACAAAGCTGTATTTTGCACATTTTCACACATTTTATTAATACAAAAGTAAATTACATAGAATCGACTTGGCTTACTGAGTAAGAATGTGTATATATTTTACAGTCGCTGTTATTTCAATATCAATACCAATTTAATTATAAAATACTCACATCTTTAATATTTGATCCCACTTTATTCACAATAAATTCTTTTAAATCATTCATGGTCACTTAATTAGTAGGCTCTATCAATACTTTAACAACTTCCTATATTCCTTAAATTCTTACGGACTTTTTGGACTACTTGCAACATTCTATAATGCCCCCAAGCGTCTACACAATGATTAACAGCAAATTTGCCAGCCACACGCTCTTAGTAGCTGTCAATATGCAACAGCAAGAACAACAACAGCAACAACAGCAACAACAGCAACAACAACAACAACCACAACAACAACAATGACAGCAACGTGGAGCTTGCTGAAGTTGCTTAAGCTTTCAGCAAAGTTTATATTCTATACAAATAGCTGTGCAACAAGCGGCAGCTTTACAAAATGCCCAAAACATCAATTTATTCTCATTAAAAGATATGAAGGTGTTTGGCTGTCGTCTTGGCAGCAGCCAACAACAACAACAACAACAGCATCTGGGAGGGAAATTGTTATAAAGAAAAACTTTCTGCGGAAAATGTGAACAAAAGCGTGCAATTTAAAACTGTTGCCTGGATAGAATGGAAATGCTAGGAATGAACCGAGTCTGGGTTGAATGGATTGGGGTATATCTAAAGTTGATGTTGGTGTCGGCAATTGGGCGTTGTTGTTGCTGGTGTTGTTGCTGGTGTTGGTGTTGGTAACAAGCTAAGGAACTTGGCCCGCAAGCAGCTGCTTTAGAATTAATGCAACAAATGGCCCACAAATCCCATCGCGGTTAAAGTTGTGAAAGCTGAGGTTAAGCAAGTGCAACCAAAAGGTAATAAAGTTTAATTGAATTTTCATTATACGCAATTTTTCTAGCCTTCGCCAAGTTGTTGTTGTTAGCGTTGTTGTTGTTGTTGTTGGGCCTGTTGGCCCTGCGAAGCGCTAATGAAAAATGCATTTCAATATTCAATTACGTTAGTGCAAACAAATCTGCTAGGGCCATGCGAGGGGCACCTAAAGAGTTTTGAATTTTGAGTAATTTCTTTGCAGTCTCTGAGTTAATTCGAATTTTTCTTTTAAAACAGTGTTTATTAAGACCCTTTTAACAGTTTTGATTTTTTAAAATATCTAACAAGATTGGTAAAAATTATTTAAGAGTTATTATTACAATTATTATTTTTGGATTTATATTAATTTATTTAATTTATTCATTAATTTATTTATTCATTTCATGAAGAACATTTACAAGTACACTGAAAAAAAAGATCAACTTCTAAAATCAAGAACATTCATCTTAAATATTTTGTTCTTAAAATAAGATTATTTTAAGACCAAATTACTAAAACTAAGATTGTTAATCTAAAAATTCTTAAAGTCTTAATATAAGAATAAAAATCTTAAATTGTTAGGAAAATAGAAAAAGGTACTATTTCGTAGCAAATAAATGGTGGCACCGTGGCTGGTTAGAGAGTCCGCTTCAGATGTGAAGCAGTAGGCGGCGGTTCGAATCCCATACGTAACAAATTAAGATAACATACAAAATTACTAAAACAGAATAAATTATAAATAAATTAAAATTTAAAATAAAAAAAATTATAAATATAGAAATTAATTTTTATTTATTTTATTTATTGATATTAATTTTAAGAACATTTATTCTTAAAATAAGAACTTGGTCTTATTTAAAATGTTCATAAAATCAAGATGTGGTGTCTTAATTTCAGAATTTCATGCTCTCGACGCATTTTTTAGACCAAAAATCTTATTTCTGAGACCAAAATCTTGATTTTAGAACATTTTTTTTTTATCAGTGTAGAACTTCTAAAGCACACCTCGTTTTGGAAGGAGCCTGCCTAGAACTTGTGAGGAGCTGCAGCTGCCGAGCAGCACAAAGAGCAGCGCGCAATTTGTGTTGCCTTTGTAATGCAAATTCAAGTGGGAGTCAAGTCGCGTTGCTGAGTGCTTGCCACGCCCACGAGCTGGAATGACGCACATAGTCACAGTCACAGTCACAGTCGGAGTCGGAGTCAGAGAGACATTTGGCACTTGCGAAACCCCAACAACAACAACAGCAGCAACAAGCACAACAGCAATGCATTGGCATTCATCAGCAGCCTTAAAACACACGTATGTTGCATATAAATGTTGCCTGCCACATGTGCAACACTGCGCTGTAGTATAAGCAAATCAAATCGACCTCCGTCTCTGCTCATCATCAGCATCAGACTCGTATCATCATGATGACGCCGATAATGATGATCATTATTATTATTTGAATAACAGCAGCAACTCTGGCAGCCGTCTGGCTTCAACTTGAGCAACTCATAAGCCACCCCTCTCTCGCCATCTCTCTTCAATCACGTTGTCAAGTGCAGCATCTAATAAATCATTTTTTGTCGGCGGTTTGTTTGCATTTTTACACATTTATGAAGAGTGTGTATTCCATATAGAAAACTATTTAATACAATACTTATAATGCCCTCTCCTTCCCTTCAAATTATGGTCTCATTAATGGGCTGGCGCTGTTTTCACCTAAACTATTTTGAATTTGGGTATTTTCGATATTTTAGCCAAAGACCTCATTAATCAATTAAATTTTTCGAAAACGATATCTATCAAATTTATAAGCACTTCGATTTATGTTAAACATCATCAAAAGTCACACTAGCTAGACATTTGGCATGCGTTGATTTACATACTAATATTATATTTTGCTCTCTCTCTCTCTATCTCTCTTTCTCTGTTGCCCCCTTCTCTTTCAGCTCGCACTTGTAGTTAGATCGATGGCGACGTTTAAAACGCCTCAAGTCTCAAATGGCAGGCGTTTTGGTTTAACCTCCAAATACAATAAAAACGAATAACAAAATCAAGTTTTGTTTTATAGGTCTCGTATATTAACTTGCAAAAGTTGGTCGGAGCTCTTTGAATTTACTTTGTGAGTTTTGAATGAATTACAAATGAAAGTAGGGGCTGGTACATGAAGATACAATGAATCAGGCAAGCTAATGATTCGGTGAAAAACTTCAGAGCTTGTAATACTATTAATCGGTAGCTCTATAAACTTAATGTGCGTGAAAGTTGTTCAGTATGAAATATAGATAATAATCAAATTTCAAAATAATTTTATCAGATAAATAAAAAACATATATATATAATAGTTTAGATTCTAAACTTTAGAAATATGTTATGCAAGTATATTAATTTGTCTTTAAAGATGACACATTTTATGTTAGATCTGCTTAAAGTAAATTAATTTAAAAAAACGTACAATTATAATAGTCAACAGATCATTTAATATTCATTTAAATACGCAATTATTCTGCTTATCAATTTCAATTTGAGATTATCCAACTGATTTCGATCCTAATTACTTAATCTATTTATCTTGATGCAGCTGGTTGTTTGTTTCCTTTGCTGTCGGCGAGTCCATATGGAGTTGAATGTGCCCCTTAATGTGGCGTCTGGTTGTCTAAATGTTTCCTGCTAAATTGTAACCCCTTTTGTAGATCCCTTGACACTTACAAAACGACCGCAGCACATTAAAGTGAACGCCGCCACGTTGTTGCAAAGGTGTGCGGGTTCGGTGATATAAAGCCAAAAGCCGCAACACTATTTCCCCATTGACAATAAAAAATCTTTATTTAAAACATTTCACGGCAGCAACAATAAAACACCGAAAAGTGTTGTTGCTGTTGCTGTTGGGCTTGTGTAGAAGCCAAAAACCGCAACATGTTTGAAGCATTTACACGTGCGGCAAAGCTAAGCTCGAAACGGAATAGAACGGACAGGGATCAATGCCGGGTGTGAGCCAGTAAACTAGGTGCGATGAAGAAGTTGGAAGGTGTAGAGAAGGGAGGGGGCAGCAGGTCAGCAGACAGGAAACGTGTGAGTTGCAACGCCAACGGCATTTGGTAACGTAGTTGCTGCAGAGCCATTTCAGTTTGAAACTGTCTCAACTATAAAAGAAATCAATTACTTTCGCTACAAACTGGACGGGGGGGATCGGGAAGAGGACAGGATGGAGGCCAAGGAAAGGACAGCGTAGGGCAGGGCAGGACAGGCAAATGTGCTCACACTTCCGCCCTGGCGTTTCAAAAGATTCCGAGTGGTGGTAAGAGGGGGGCATGGGGCATGGTGCATGGGTTTCGAAGCTTGCAGCGTCACGTGCCACAAAGAACGCGCTACAAATTTGTTACAACTAATGCGTGGGTGCAATTCGAAATGTGCTTCTAACATATGCAGCGAGAGTTGCCAGAACAACAAATGTATGTGCTCAACGAGGGTTGCTAATACAGTTGAAAGGATCAAATACTAATTGATTTTATAATTGCGATTATTTTTCAATTTATAATATATTGATAAAATACGATAATAAAATAAAATATAAATTATATCAACCCCTTTGTGCAAAATTATCGTAAGGGAAAAAAATAAATTTTCAGGTAATGGTTTTTTTGAATAGTTAAGGAATTTAAAACAAGTTTGCTTAAAAAAGCATAATTTCGCAAAAAGAGGTCGATGTTTTAGAGAATTTTAAGAATATTAATTTAGAAATAAGAGATTTTAACTAAAAAATATCTCTGTTTTACAACACTAATCTAAATATATCCAATTAGTTACTGCAGACTTTCTCTACATTATCAGTTCACGAATTCAATATTTTTGGTATAAACAGTTGAAGCCGCCCTCGCATTGAACTCTGCACGAACTGGACCCGAGAGCAAGAAATGTGAATGCGGCTTCAATGGCACTTTGAATATTGTTACGCTCGATTTGGGTTCGTTGACTTGGCTCAGGGGCGTTACGTAGCGTGCCAGGGATATTTGGATGTTTGGGGAGGCAGGGGAATAGGGAAATGGGCAGGGTGGGGGGCTGTTTGAAGTGCAGTTTATTTTATCAAAGTTATTTTCGTTTGCGCTTTGCAAGTAGCCAAGTGGCGATAAGATGCGTTAAGTAATTATAAATGTTAAGCAGAACTTTATTTGTTATCTGGCATCTTAATGCAAATATTTGACGCGTATTTGCGCTGGGCTTCAATAACTTTTTATAGATGGCCACTTGGCATTTGGCTTTGCAACTGCCACTGCCACTGCTACTGCCACATGGGGCACACTGCGTGGCACTTGTTAATCTAATCAATGCAACGGAAGATGCAACTGGCCGCAAAACTCAAACCCAAATGCAATGCACTTGCCGCTTACCACTTGCCACTTACCACTTGCCACTTACCACTTGCCACTTACCACGGTGACCAGTGGCCGCTGCCACATTAAAAAGCCAAAGGTGTCGGTGGCAAAAGCCCAGCGCCGTCAACACCAACAGGCCAAAGAGAACAGCACAGCAAATGTTCTTGTTGTTGTTGCTGTTGTTGTTGTTGTTGTTGCAACCTGCCCCAAGGGTGCGGCGAGGCCGTCAACGACGTCCATTATCAACGAGGCGCAACTAAAATATTTTAATTAACGCAATATTTGCACAAAATAACCAACATTACAAGTTCAAGGCGCTAGATAAGAATACGTACAAAATATTGGGCGGTGGAGGAAGTGGTTCAAGGGAAATCTTCACCAGAGACGACAACATTGCAACGCATAACCCAATAAACAAAGTGGCAACAAAAACTGTTTTTATAAAATGCTGTTTAGTACTGGTTCATATATTAAACATGTATTAATTCAATTAGTACATACTTATATTACCACCATATACAAAAAAATATTTATTTATTAAATATTATTGTATTATTATTATTATGTCAGTATTTTCTAAATTATATTTTTAATTGTATAATTATTATTGTTATTGATAAAAGTCACATATTTTTTTTTTAAAGAGAACATATTTTATATTATATTTTTAATTGTACTATTGTTATTGTTATTTTTTTTTTTGTGTAAGGAGTTTATAGATAATCGTATTATTATTGATAATAATCATATTTTTTTATAGAAAACATATATTTTATATTATAATTTTAATTGTATTATTATTATTATTTTTTTTTTTTGTATAAGGAGTTTATAGATAATCGTATTATTATTGAAAATAATCATATATTTTTTTAATAGCAAACATATATTTTATATAATATATTTTTAATCGTATTATTATTATTATTTTTTTTTTGTGTGTAAGGAGTTTGTAGATAATCGTATTTTTTTTATAGTAAACATATATTTTACTTTATCGTTTATTTATAAAGCAGCCACAGCTGAAATTGAATAAAATTTCTTAATTTGCTTATCACTATTAAACAAAACTACAAATATGTAATGAAATTTTGATATTATTATTGATATTAATTAAAGAAATTTAGTATATAATGTATAGCTATTAATTAATTTTATTTAATTGGTTTTCATCACAATAACAATAAAGTAAGTTTTAATAATAAAATTGAAGTTATATGCCAACTTACTCCAAATGATTACATTTCTTTACAATAAACATTAACTTTTTCTATACAATTATTGTTTGCTGGGTTACCCACACTTTGTCATGGTGTTGTCTGTGTGTGTGACAACAGCAGTGCTGCAACTGCAACTGCAACTGATGTTGCTGCTGCACTTGACTTGCCACAACACGCAATGGGCCGACTAAGGAGCAGATAGCCACTGCCACGCAGGCGTACACCACTCAACGCCTTTTGCAACAGTACTCGAGTGTATGTGTGTGTGTGTGTGTGTGTGCGTGTGTGTGTGTGTGCGTGAGTGTGTGTGAGCATCTAAGATAGACATGCAGATATCATTGTGGCAAGTACTTGCTGGACACTAGCGGAGTACGTTCGACTATATCTACTACTTCTATACATATAAATTTATATATGTACTATACATATATACACACATAAGTACGTCGTCCAGAGTTGCCTATCGCATTGCAATCAGCGCATGCGTTTACAACGAACGATCGTCCCTTTCACAGTAGCCGTTGGCCGGGTCGTTCAGTGTTGGCCATGAAGGGGTGGAGAGGGGAGGGGAAGGGGGTGAGAGGGGGTAGAGGTACTGCGACTGGACCTGGTTATGGCCTGTCTGCCGAGTCGCGGCCCCATCCTCATCAGCGATGTGGCTCGCACGCTTATCGCATTTTAGTAGTGCAGCGATTTATCAAAGTTAACATAGACTTTTAGCTTGTGAGCCGCGATAGTACGGGAACCCAAACCCAAACTCAAGCCAGAACCAGAACCAGATTCAGAACCACAAGGAGAATGAGAACGAGAATGAGAACGAGACTAAGATCGAGTTGGAGTTGGAGTTGGAGCTGGAGTTGGAGGCAACCATCTCAATGTCCATTTGGCCAGCTCTTTGCCTCGAGGGCCGCCACTTGGCGCTTTTGGCGGCGTCTGGCAACCTCAACGCATTGCGTTATAAATCATTTTTATTTGTTTTGCTTTTTAGCCAAGTTGAATGCCAGTGAATGGCCAAGCTGGCTCTCTAATGCTTTGGCATTCTCATGCGTGTGTTATCCGACCGCAAAATCTAAGGCAACAAATGCACATTAATGATGCATTTAGGGTTCCCTAGTTAAGCCATGGCCAAAATATGTGCAGTGGGTAACGTAACCCCAACGTTAGATCACTATATGTGTACTCAAAGATTAAGATACATATTGTTTTTTTTTATCTATTTCATTAAATTTTCTCTATTTTAAATAACATACATTTTTTAAAAACTTGTAAATATTTTAATCACGCTTCTTACAATTTACTTTTACTATATTCGAATTGTTTGTTTAGAACACAATATGTGTACTCAAAGATTAAGATAAATATTGTTTTTTTTTTTTTATCTTTTTTATTAAATTTGATCTATTTTAAATAACATACATATTTTAAAAGCTTGTAAATATTTTAATCACTCTTCTTACAATTTACTTTTATTATATTCCAATTGTTTGTTTATAATCTTTTAATGATATTGAATTTTTAGGTCTTTTAATTTACGCTTTTTAGCATCTAATCTATTGTTTTCAGAACTTAAATCTATTTAGATTTATTAAATCTTCTTTTTCATAATATAGGTATTTTTAATATTTTATTTAAAATGTTGACATATTAAAAATATATAAATTTCTCTTCTATTCTTTCCAAACATTTCAAACTTCATTATGGCCAAAAACAGTTCATAATTTATGCCTTTCGTATTCCAAAACACTTTCACCAACTTCCAAACTTTTTTTATTTATTCGCTTTGTCTCTGATTTTCTTACATTGCATTGACCTTGAAAAGTTTTTTTCTGTTTGTGTTGCAACTTTGACGCAGCCACAAGTTGAAAGCCAAACAAAGTTTTTTACTGCAAACGCACAAAAGAGACGAAATAAAGCTAAAACTAAAACTGAAGCAGAAGTTGAAGTAGAAGCTGATGCTGAAACCAAAGCATCGTAGTTCGTAGTACAACTTAATTACACTGACTGCCAAAAGGAGGCGCACATCATTGGACGCCACACAGTGCCTGCTTCTCTCTCTGTCTCTCGCTCTCTCTCTCTGTTTGGGTTGGGTGCCGAAAATATCACTTAATTAACATTTTTTGCCATCGCCAGAGAATGCCGAACGACGAGCTTCGAACGTCGGCCGTAATTAACGCGTCCACTTAATGCAAACGCCATTGAATAAACGAGTAATTGGACGACATGTTGGCCAAAAACGAAAAAGGGAGCACAGCAACCAAAGCTGGCCAACTGGCGACTGCCGACTGGCAACTACCTTCACAGCCTGTGGGCTACACTGGCTATGCAAATGATTTGCCGTGGCAGGTTGGCTGTTGCAAGTTGCCTGTTGCCTGTTGCCAGTTGCCTGTTGCAAGGTCTGGCCTGGCCACTTGCTGGGTGGCCGTGCGACAAAAATTAAAACCAAACAACGATTTCCAATCAAAGCAACAACTTGGTCAGGCAACGCCTCGACTTGGAGTCCGTATCCGAGCTGCAGTTGGAGTTGGAGTTGAAGGAATCGCAATTCGCGCCCCGTAATTATGCGACAAATGCGTGAGGCAGTCGCAACACAGTGACTCTGTGAGCTGTTTGCCTCACCATACGCAGCTTTATAACGTAATTTAATTAATTTATGCACTCGCATTATTCAATGGAGTGCGCCGCCTGCATGCGTAATTATTGCAGCTGGACAGGATCGACTATTGATCGGCCTGGCGTCACTCCGACTGCCAACTGGGCGCCTCTTTGCATGCCAGATGAAGGCTAATGCCAAAAATAAAAATCTAAAAAACAATATGAATAAAAATAAATACAAAAATATTGCGAGACTTTACAGTGGTTAGTGCTTATGGCACTGAAGATTGCCCTATGCCCTTTATTAGGCCCATCCATTCCATTACCAAACGCAACATTTATTTTTATGGCAACGAAATGACTTAAAAGCTTTTTTGAAGTGTCTTTCAAGGCGTTGGTCTGGCTAATAAACCCTATTGCTATTATAAAATATATATAAAATGGCAAAAAGCATTTATATTACTGGCCCAGACAGCTTATTTCCATGCAATCAGATAATTTTACAATAAATATTTACCTCATACATATGAAAGTGTTTATTATTTTAACATAAGATACTGGAATCTAATATTGGCGCATTAGCATTAATAATTAAAATATAATTTAATTTAAATCAAGTTAAATTAGAAATTATTACTTTTTAATGTGACTTTTTATGAATAATTTAATTATTTATTTATAGTAACTATATTTGATTAATTACAATCTTTATTGTTGATTTTTTTTCTCCATACTTTGGACTCTAATAAAATGAGATCTAATATAAGTGTATTATTGAGGTATAATATAATATGTTTGCTCTGAGGAAAAAGCATTATTATATTATTATTAGATACTGGAATCTAAAATTGGCGCATTAGCATTAATAATTTAAATATAATTTAATTTAAATCAATTTAAATTAGAAATTATAACTTTTCAATGTGACTTTTTATGAATAATTCAGAGGAAAATCATTTTTTAGAATTTTTGAAATGGTATTTTTTTGTATTTATAGTAACTTTATTTGATTTTTGCATATTTTTGAGATCTAATAAAATGAGATCTGATATAATTGTATTACATAGGTATAATATAATATGTTTGCTCTGAGGAAAAAGCATTATTATATTATTATTGATTAAAAATAGTTATGCTATGAATTTAAAATTTGGTTTTAAAGCATTTGGCGTAAAGCAGTCAGAGTTGATAAATATCATGAAAATTACTTAATCCACATTATCACAGAATCATCTTAAGTCAGTGGCACAATAAACGTACATGGTTAGCTACTTAAAAGCAAACTTACATTTAATAACCATTATTTTGATAGAGAAATGCTGCGATAAATTGCGTTAAATCACTCAAAATGTGGCATTCAAGCGATGCCTTCTGTGCGGGTCGACATGTATTTATGGGATAGATCGAAACAATGGGCCACATTTCAGTTATTGTGCTCGATGGCTGATGGCAATACCAATTGGGTTGGGGTTGGGAATGGGGATAGGGCTGGGGGCATTGCCATTGGGCCATGGGGCGTAAGACATGTGCGCGCAATTAGACACGCCCCAACGTTGTGTGTAAGCCTAAGTATCTATAAGATACGCGCACTGTGGTGTATCTGTAGCTTACACAAAATCATAATCCGCCACAAGCCGTTTATACAATTGAACGCACTGTCGCTGGGCCCAAGTTGTAAAGTTGATTGAATAGCATGTGTGTGTGTGAGTGTGTGTGTGTGTGTGTGTGTGTGTGTGTGTGTGTGTGTAGCTGTATTTGACAGCTGGACAGTTGCTTGTTGGGCTTTGCTTTTGTTTAGTTGAAGTATCTGCAGTTGACGTTGCCGTTGTCGTTGTTGATGTTGCTGTTGCTGCTGTTGTTGTTGCTGCTGTTGTCGCGTGTGACATGACACAAAGTGGACAGTTTTGATTACTGTTGAAATTGAAAGGGAAATTGTCGAGACGCAGTCAAAGCCATGAAGTTCACTACATAACCATGTGTGTGACTGTGTGTCTGTATGTGTGTGTGTGTTGGTGTGTCTGTGGGTCAAACAGTCTCTGAAATGGATAACAAGCCGAGTGCTGTGTACTTACAGTTCTGACCCAAATTGGATTGGGTTTAAAGGCGTATTCCACACACAGTCCAGAGCTTAAGCCTTAGCTGCTCTAACTGTCACAATTGCATCAGGTTGACACAAGATTTGACATTGCAACCACACCAAATGGAGCATAACTTTAACAGATTTATAAGCGCCATAAATCTAAATAAACTAGAAACAAACTATGCGGCTTCAACTTATTATGTGACTGTTAAATTCAATTAGCAATCTCTTATAAAAAATATGTATAGATATTATTTATGCTGATCACTCTACCCAGGGAATCAAATTAAAACATATATTTCAGTTCAATTCAATCGCTTCCGGTATGTACCCGTACAGCAAATCATTTTTCTTAATTTTTAATTAAATAAAATTTAAATGCAGAATGAATTTGCAGGCTCAACATTAACAAAAATCCGTTTAGTTTCGACAAAGTTATAAAAGTTTAAAGTTTTTTCTTAATTTTTAATTTAATAAAATTTGAATGCAGAATGAATTTGGAGGCTTAACAATAATAAAAATCCGTTAAATTCAATAAAGTTATAAAAGCTTAACGTTTTTTCTTAATTTTTTATTTAATAAAATTTGAGTGCAGAATGAATTTGGAGGCTTATGTTATAAAAGTTTAAAGTTGGTTAAATCTATGACCTAGATTTAAATTTTTCCAATTTCAAAACTCCAAAGGTTTCGGTTCTGATATTATTTCGCGTTCGAGCCAATTGAAACACTCAAAGAAGCTACTATATATTTAAGCAATTGACATCGAAGTAATAAGTATGTGCAGGTTCTGAAATAGTTATCAAGTTGCAATTGCCACAAACAGTTGCGTGCAGACAAAACAGACGTCAGTCGGAGTGCGGTTAAGGGGCAGATGGTTTGTCAGAATGCTCAAGCATATTGCAAATTGGTTGGCTGGTTTAGGCATCGACTATGAAATCCACATTGGCATTATCGGGGAACTATGTCATAACCCCAATGCATCAATTATGTTGCAAAGCCAACAAATTATAAGGCCAGACACAAATCGTTCATACAAACATAATAAATGAGCTGCTATTGGAATTTAGCGCATAATCAGACAGAGCTGGGCTAGGCCAAAAGAGAGAGGGAGAGAGAGAGACGTATAAGGGGTGAAAGAGGGGAAAAGAGTGAGTTGAGTTGAGTTGGAAATGCAACAAGAGTCGACGTCGACTGGGTTTGGCTGCAATGCGATAAGCGGCTAAAACAAATGTCATACTCGCTACAATAGCGCTCACAACCCGCCAGCAACAAAGACAGCACAAAACAACACGGTAGCAACATGTGTACTTGCAGCAGCAGCAACAGTAACAACAGCAACAACAGCAACAACTGCTGCTACTGCATTGCCATGTCCGACAAATATGATACGAGCTAGTGCTCCTTGGCGTCCTTCTTTTGCCTCATAATTGATATTTTTGTTTTGTGTTTTCGGTGGAGAGGAGAGCAACATGTGCAAAAGCAACAACAACAGCAACAGCAACATGTTGCCCGTTTCCACAAAGTTGCCCAGATAAGAACAAGCAACTCGTGTCGGACTCTTGGTTGGAGCATGCAACCCACATGCGACTCTCAATGAATTCCTATTTGCGTGGTTGTGTGATTTGAATTTATAACTTGGCCAACACAAGTCTTGAGTCAAGACACTAAGCAGAAGTATCTATGGTATGACTATGACTTGGGTTTGTTATTGCATTATCTTTGATTTAAAACCAATTCATCAACTCGCTGACTTGACGATGACTCTGTTCCGACTCCAACTCCAACTCCAGATCCGACTGCAATATTACCAACTCTTCATTGGGTGGGTTGCACTAATTGATTTTCGTTATGAGTAATGATCCCGAATTGCACATCCAAATGGATGACTCGGTGGCGGCGTCTGTTATGGTAATATTCATAAATCAGGATCTAAATTAAAGACAAAAGCGATTGGCAGTGGGCGCACAAGTTGCTCAAGATAACGAGCAGAGCAAGCAGGAAGAGAATTGATTCTCAAATTTGGGAAGCTTTGAAAACCTGTCAAGAACAAGGAATGCAACTCTAACAGAATTCTTAGATATATCAAATTAATACTTTAAATGATAAAGCTATCTTTTCTTATACTCCATATCAAGAAATATAAATTCTATAGAATTCTTAACGCTAATTAAAAAGACTAATAACTTTATGTATTTCCTTGTCGAACTAGGAAACTGTTCGTAATTTGCCTGTCAGAGACACCTTGTAAAGTGAGATACTATAATCCCGAGGCAATAATTTAGCACTTAGGAGACTCGAATATGAACTGTAAGTTAGACTATAAACTTTTAGCATGCGTTCAATGCACTCGTCGGCATATTTCTCAAAGAACTCTCTTTTCTTTTTTTTTTATCCAATCTGACTCAGAGTCATGCCAAAAAAATAAAGAAGATTGTATAATTTCTTATGCATATTTGCGATTTTGATGGTACGAGAATATTTTTTATGGCATTTTCTATAGATTAAATATGAGTTTTATGTGCGCACTCGAAGTGCAGTGGGTTCAGTATTGAATGCTTGCTACCAATTTTGTAGATTGAAGGCAGCAACCTTTTGTGGCGTCATAAAAATCAAAACAGACAAATCTTTATCAGTAAATGCATCGCCAATGCATCGTTGGAGGAGGCAAAGAAGATGAAGTAGAAAGGAAAATATAAGAAGAAAATGAGAATAACAAAAAGATTCTTCAGTAAATGCCATGCATTGCCTCAAACTGGGTTTTTATATTAACAAAAACACACAGAGAGAAAAAAAAAAAATATATATAAGTAAAAATACAAAATATTTGTAGAAGACTCAGTCCAGGTAACCACGAATCACGATATGCCAGGGCTGACTGTAGGGACTGAGGCAGGGCCAAGGAGAGGGTCAGCTACTGTTATCTAGTTTTTGATTCGAGCGCTTGGAGAATTTTTTAATATGCATAAATAGCTCGTAAATATGCAACATTCGCTTGAGCTGAGCTCCTCTTTTTCTTTGGCTTCGTTGTATGAATAGCTATGAATCTATTCATATGAGAACAAATTTTCATTCAAATTCAAGCATGGCACACACATATTTCAGACGATATTCAATTTATTTAATTCGTTTGGATGTCAATGGCGATGTGGCCGCAGATAAGACATCATCTGATCGCTCCCTATCAGTTGTTTTGTAATATATTCTAATTTTTTAATTAATTGCTAATGGTTAGCCACAGCATTGACTATAGACTAATGGTTAATGCCGTCTCGAAGCCCACGTCTTAACGGTCGGCTTATCTTCTACATACCCCATCTCCATCTCTATCTCTCACTTCCTCTCTCCCTCTCTCTCGCTCTCTGTCTCTCAGTCTCGTATGCTGTCTGCCTTTAATTAGTGCTGCATTCGATTTTTATGGCAAACGATTTAAGCGGCAAATCGCAGCGAGCAAATCAGCTGCCGGTTTCCATAAGTCATAAAGCATAACCATTCAATTTGGTCGGGTTACCTGCCAAAAAGTGCCTCAAGTTGCACAGTGGTTGAAAATCATTATTATAAAATTATAAATATAAGCGAATCTCTTGTCGATAGTTACAAATTCCTTGTGTAAATAAACAAACATGAATAAAATTTAATTTTGATAGACTTTGAAATGAAAAATGAATTTATTTTAGTTTGGAAATTTACGATATATCCACAGTGCGTTTGCAGTTCCCTCGGGTTTTATCATTTACCACAGATCAGACAAAATGTGCCGTTGGATGCCGGCTTTGCACTTTCTTTTTGGGGGCAGCATAAGAAACAGCATGTAAATCGCTCAGATATCGAACTTGTTAACAAGTACTTAAGGGCTCTTTATAATTATGGTGTCGGTATGTGGACAGGACAGAGAACGGGCGCGGATAGGAGAACTTTTGCCCAAAAGGTGTATGCCATAATGAGATTGTGATTTCTTTTTCGTGTGGCAACAACAAAATGGCCAGCTACCAACAAATTATTGATGTGGCATGCTAAGAATTTCGCGGCATAATTTCTTAAGCAACCCGTCGCTGCCCCAGCTGCCCCAACTACCCCTTCAACCATCCCAATTCCAGGTCCAAGTCCTTAGCCTGATGGTTTGCTGTTCTCGATCTTGTTTGTGCCTTATGGCTCTGTAATTTATGAGCATGAGGCGCGCGATTCAGCATATCGGTAGCTGTCATCATTATGTTCTTCATAATTTTTGAGGTCAAAATTGGCGTCAGTTTCGAGTTGCACTTAAACGATGCAATTTGCACTCGCTCTGAATCAGCAAAAATAAAATTGCAGATTTAAACACTTCTTTATTATTTTACTATATTTTATTTTTATTTTCATTCAACATTTTCTCTTTCTTGTTTAGTTTTATTTGAATAGCTAAGTGGATTTTCTTATAAGCTATAATTTAGCCATTATTCATGCCAATTTTTCTGATAACCCAACAACTTGAAAATGCGTTTTTCCAAGCTTAAATTTCAGCGCTTGTTGAAACTGTCCCCAAAGATAAATCTGCGCAGATTTTTTGCTTAGATTTTCGCATTAGACGCACAGTTTTCTTTCCATGGCTTTCTGGGCTAAAGGTCAACATTTTCGCACACACAACGAGCACACACACACACACAGATTGAGTTTGGGGGCATGGTTGTGGCATATGCTACGCATTTAGAAAGCAGCAAAAACTCATTCCAGATGCATCGCATGCCAGCGCCCAAATCTCCCAACACAGTCTCAAGTCTTCGGCTTTAGGTCTCAGCTCTCTTCAGTCTGGCTTCCTTTGGACGATGACAATATTTGTGAAGTTGTCGTTGTTGTTGTTAGTGTTGTTGTTGTTGTCGTTGCTAGCACCAAGCCCACATTTTCATAATTCGCATGGCCAAAAAGAGTCAAACAATCAAGAAACAGCAACTAACTTGGCTAAGTGAAAGATGGTATACTCTAACAAATCATTGGCAGAAGTAATTTTAAAAGACTTATTTTGGTTGACTTATTTTATATTAAATATTAAATATATTTGATCTCAAATTAAATATGTTAAATGGTAAAGGAAAAATATATTCGAGGCAGCATTATTCTGAAAATAGTATATTTAAATTCATACTGAAAATACAGTAAGAGGAACAAGATATTCGGGGGTCTTTTTCTAAAAATATTATAGTTTAATTTAAATTGAAATTTCTGACTATTAAGAGATATGTAATTTATACAAACTATAGTAGATAATTTAATTTATATTTAAAATTTTTAAATAAAAGAAATTTAAATAGTTTTACTTGACCTTCTTTAATATAATTCCCAAATTTATACAAACTATAGTAGATAATATAATTTATATTTACAATTTTTAAATAAAAGAAACTTAAACAGTTTGACTTGACCTTCTTTAATATAATTCCCAAATTTGCTTAACAAAATACATGAAAAATAGTTGGATCCACAACAGTATGTGTAAAACTTCAAAGCCAACGTCCAATGCAACTCGAACTCATCGAACAACGCCAACATCGACCGTTGCGTCGGACGGTGCAATGTGCTATGTGCAACGTGCAACGTGCAACGTGAGAGGAGCGTCGGCTGCCTCTCAATTAATGACGATCATTGTCAAGGCTGTGGCGTAGCTAAATAGAGGCTGGCTGGCAATCTGGCGTCGCGTCGCATTGAGTCGAGTCGCTCCAATGTCGCTGCATGGTGCGTAGGAGTTGCTGCCACCGCCCGCGCTCAACTTGCTGCAGCTCAGCCTCAGCCTCGGCCTCAGCTTCAATATCAGCTTCAGCTTTAGCTGCGACTGAGGCTGCCTCTCAGTGGCCCATGTGCCGTTAGTGGTAGTGTGTGTGGCGCATATTTAGGCATGTTGCAACATGCCATTTACAAGTGCGCGCCACAGCGTTGCAATATCAAGTTTGCAGTCGGTGGAGTCTCGCTCGTTGTTGTCGTTAAAGTCATTGCTATCGTTGTCGTTGTTGCTGGTTGCTGGTTGTTGTTGTTGTCGTTGCCATTGCCGGCGGCGTGGCCGATTATGTTGTCGGTTTTGGAGGGTGCGTCAATTTATGAGTTCATTGTGCGTTCTGCTTACAGGAAATGTTGCAAATATTTTTTAGATGCTTTAATAGCTAATTATTAAGCGTGATAGCTCTAAAAATGATCTATTGGCTATAAAAGGTATTGATTATTAAGTTATTTCGGTTATATATTATTCTCAAAGAATTAATAAAAATGCTTTTCTTCAATTAAATTTTTAAATTCTTAAAAAACTGCTGGCTATCATCAAAGACCGATCAGTTACAGAATATGATATATTTTTAAATCGACTTGCACACTTTGACGTAAACTTTACTCCTTGGTCTTTAAGTATCTTTTAATTGAAATGAATATGGTGCATATTCCAGCAGAATAAATTGAGAATTTGCTGGGGGGAAAACTTTACTTGTTGCATGGTTTTAGGTTGTGACTTTTTGCTTGCCACTGTTAGGTGCAAGTTGTAAATTTTAAAGTTTCCACCCTTGCGCTGGCTAAAGCCGAAAAACTTTTCGACACAAACCGCAAAAACAAGTGAAATTTTCCAAGTTCATTTTGTGGACTGAGCTGAGCTGAGCCGCAGCTTGAACACAGCTGGACTTCTGGAGTTTTAGAGTTGTGGGGCAACTGCAGCATGCAACTTCATTCATCATCATTAGAACTGGGGGGGAAGTGGAGAATGGGTTTATACGCTACGCACAGCGCTGTAACCTCAGCTTGTTGAGTCTATTAAACATTTGATAATTTCATTTGGTTCTTTCGCTTTTTGCCAATGTTTCTCTTGAAGCTGCGAGTAAAACTTATTCTATTTGAGTTGTGCTGTGGCAGCTGCAACAGCTCCTCTGGCAACCCTAGAGGGTGGTAGTTGGTGGTTGGTGGTTTGTGGGTGGATTTGGTCGTCATGTGGCCAACTGCGGTTGTAACTATGTATTTTGTCTGCTGTTTGACTTACGACTTTTGTGGTTGCAAAATGCGTTGCACGGTGCGTTGTTTACGCGACCGTTTTTCCACTGCCAAATCATTACCCTCAATCTCAACCCATCCCTCTCTCTGTGTCTCTTTCTCTGTCTGTTGCAGAGGGCAAATGCCACATGGTTGTTGCAACGCGTTGCGAACTTGACAAAACATTTCAACAACGTTGTAACGACGCCAGCGCCCGCATGCCAATGTTGTTGATGTTGCAGTTGCTGTTGTTGTTGCTGTTGCAGAGGCTAAGACTCAAGTTTTAGGCGCAGACAACGCCTCGAACTAAACAACAACAGCAACAACAATACGATGCCGCCATGAGCCGAAGACTGTGCAACGATTAATGATGCAAATATTTTTTGAAAGCGCGAAAAATTGTGCATAAATTTACCATGACCATGGACAACAGCAACGACAACACCAACACCAACAACACCAACAACAACTACCAGTAACAACAACATTTTGCTTGTTTACGAGCTGCACTTTGTTGTTATACTCTTTGAGTTAAGAGTCTGCTTACTTTATTATTAAGTACAACTAATAAAGAGTCTACAATTCAGTTTATTTAAAATTTTATTATTCTGGTGAAACTTTGAGATATATTGTTGTCTTTTTCATCCTTTTTTTGTTGTTTGACAACTGCAATAAGTTTGCATTTATAATTTATTTATCGACCTGTTGAATATACTTTCTAGAATATTAAAAAGTTAACTATAATGCATATGTGGATAACTTTAATTATAGCTTTTTTAAAATCATATTATGAATAAACAAGTGATTTAAAATGACGTAAAATGTATAGTAAATAATATGAAATTGTAAAACATGTTTTTGATTTTGATTAAATGTTAAGGAGACATTAAAAAACCGATCCTTAGCACTGGAAATAAAAGAAATATTAATGTTAAATATTATATCAAATTAAAAAATGATTGTAATATCAATAATATTATTTTAAGTATGACAATTGATTCAGTTTAAGTAATGAAATTTTAATTACAAATTCTTTTTTGGTAATTTCTTAATAAAGTCACATTTCCTATGTGTACGTTTCCTAATCCTCTCTAGTGGTCGTTGTTGACAATAAAGAGTATACAGACTTCGATGTGGCATTAATAAATTTCATTCTGTTGTTTGTTGTGGTTGTTCTTGAGTTGTTTTCTTGCCCATATGCCGGCGCGATGACACTTAACAAATGATCGCATAAGTGCACACAAAACGCACATTGCAGTTCAGGCTGAGAATGAGAATGGAACTGGGGATGGGAATGGGAATGGGACTGGTACTGGTGGCCATTGATTGGGTTGTTCCTGCTCCGGGATGTGGTGACTGTGGCCTTTTGTGTGGGCAAATAGTTGAGTGCTATCACTGCTCAGCCGGCATATTTTGTATCACAACAAATCGTGAGGGTATGGCCAAAGTACGAGCCAGTGTCGAGTGTCGAGTGTCGGGTGTGGAGTGTGTTGCCAGTGAAATGTTTACAAAATAAATGCGGCACTTGAATTAGGCAACATTTGTTCAGGTTCAGGTTCAGGTTCAGTTTGTGCCTGGCATTGGCATTGGCACTGGCCAAGTGGCAAGTGGCAAGTGGCTGGCTTTCTTTTTAGCATAAAAACCTTATTAAACTCAATCTCAATCTGTTTAATCAAATTAGTAGAAATCAGCACTAGAGAGTGAACCATTCTAGCAGCTCCATACAAAAGTTGGAGGAGTGGAGCCTCACGAGCAGTCAGTGTCAGTGCGTTGGCGGTTGGAGAATGGAGAATGGCGAATGAAGTTGGCCCAATCCTCCAAAGATCCTCCATTGCAATGGCAATGTTGGCAATGGCATTTGGTGCCGCTACACCCACTTTTTGGCCAAGGGAACCTTTTGTACTCTTACAATATAAGCCAAGCCGCACTCTTTCGACTGTCAGAGTCAGAGTCAAAGTCGAAGTCGCTGTTGTAGTCTTTGTGGCACATTAAGCTTGGCTTTTAGTCTTACAGTCTTTGAGTCTTGCAGTCTGGTCTGGCATTTGAACTTATTGCCACAGTTGGGTACGCTGTCATAAAAGCAGTGAAGAAAACTCTGTAGGTTGGCACCAAATCTGCAGCTTGGCATATAGGTAACGTTTTGTTGAAACATCAGAGGTGTTGCACTTAAGAGGGGTCTTCTTCTTATAATAAATACAGCAGTTTTAAAATTATAAATTTCTCCAACAAAATATATATTTAGACCCCGTACTTAAAAAAAGTGCAGGGGTCTATTGGGTTTGTTTTAACGAAGCGTGGCAGACCCTGTCCGTCTGTCCGTCTGTCTGTCTGTCTGTCTGTCTGTCTGTCTGTCTGTCTGTCTGTCTGTCTGTCTGTCTGTCTGTCTGTCTGTCTGTCTGTATGGACACCTAGATCTCGAAGACTATAAGAGCTAGAGACCCCAAACTTGGTATGTAGGTTCCTCTATATTGCAAGCAGATCAAGTTTGTTTCAAATTTCGGCCACGCCCCTTTATCGCCCACAAATCAAAAAAAAAAATTTCATATCCAAATTATAAGAACAATTTAAAAGCTAGTGACACCAAATTTGGTATGCAGATTCCTCTATCTTGCAGGCAGGTCAAGTTTGTTTCTTTTTTGAATCGGACCACTATATCATATAGCGCCCATAGGAACAATCGGTCGAAAATCAAGTTTTAGTATGAAAAACTTTTTTGTTTAGTAAGATATCGTAACCAAAGTGATTAAATATGCATAACAATTGGTTTTGTATATCCTGTCCAAAGTTGGTTCAAATCGGACCACTATATCATATAGCTGTCGTAGGACCGATCGGACGAAATTCAAGTCTTAGTATGAAAATCTTTTATGTTTTATGAGACATTGTAACCAGTATGATAGAATATGCATTTAAGTTAACTAAATATTTTTTAATTTTTTCCATTATTAGTTTTTGCCATAGTAAGTACGGGGTCTCCGACAGTCGAGTATGCTCGACTGTAGCACCGGCCGACTAGTTTTTCTTTAAAGTGCCTGTTGCCCCTTTTGCTCTACGCCTCTGTTTCTTACATGTTTATGACTTGGAACAAAAGCCACAAAAACCAAGTCGCACTCAATGCCTTGTGCCCTTTGGCACTTCTTTCTTTGGCTACATTGCCACGTCTTTGTTGATGATGGTTTGCAGCCCGTCCTGACATCCGTCCCGCTCCCTCCGCCCTACCTCCCTATCGCCCTTCCCACCTTGCGATTGTCTGCTTTGGGGAGTGGGTGAAACCTTAGCTTGGCCTGTTGAAAATCCTTTAGAGCGTAGCTAATTAAAATATCAACATTTTAAGAGGCGTACTAAATGTGTTAAATTGACTTTTCTCTCGGGTGGTTTTCACAATCTTCTGCACCACATCGTTGCATTTTCGTGAATGGATCATTTGTTGACCCGATTTCAGGTCATGTTTGGCATTTGATGAGGTCGTTGTTGTTGTTGCAGTTGCAGTTGCTTTCGTGTGAAGCGCCTATGTCACTGCATTTACTAATTAACCTGCAATTAAATATTTTAATAGCCAAGTCGTTCTGTATTCCCCCTCATTCCCCGTCCCAAGACTCCACTCGATAAAGTCTGCTCGATCCAGGTATAAAAGTACAAAATGCGTGGCGTCCAAATGAGGAGCTCGCCTCATTAAAGCGCGCACGGTCTGCAGGGCTATTACCAAAAGAGGTTCACCAGACTCTCAGCGCAATTGCAAAAAAAGAAAAATAAAGAAACAAACTTTTTTTTTAATTTTAAAACATGGCAACTTGACTCAATACAACAAACCGACATCTTGAATGCTCTTCTAATGCAGTGAAAAAAAAAAAACTAAATAGAAAATAATATATATTATGAGAAACAGCACTGAGTTAGTTATAATTTTTTCTTTGCTTTTTTTAAGGTTGAATTACACTTATATAATTTCTATAATTGCTACGTTTCTGATGCATAAATATTGAAAGTGTAGTATTAAAATTTTTGAAATATAATTTCCAATTTTCTAACACTGATTTTACGACAGTTTCCTTCGGCAATAATTAATACTGAAACAATAACTGAAGCTGTCTTAATCTTTCACTTAAACATGTTGTGTAATTTACTTTTATGATTATTATTTAAGAAATGCATATTTAATGTTAGTTTCTTAAAGCACAAAGAATAATGTTAATAATATGAATTATATTATAAAATTATTTTAATCCCACATTTACCATGTATATAGTGTATATACAATATATCCCTATACATATATATTAAATAATTTTGATGAACATTTAATTTATGTCTTTTACTTAAATAATGTAAAATTCATTCGAAAATTAAAAAAAAATATGTTTATTAATAAATAAAGAAGTTGAACATTGTTGTGCAGGTAAAATCAGCCTGAGAAATGTGTAGTATTAAAGTTTTTTAATTATAATTTCCCATTTTCTAACACTGATTTTACGACAGTTTCTTTTGGCAATAATTAATACTGAAACAATAACTGAAGCTGTCTTAATCTTTAACTTAAACATGTTGTACAATTTTCTATTATGATTATTATTTAAGAAATGCATATTTATTGTTAGTTTCTTAAAGCACAAAGAATAATGTTAATAATATGAATTATTTATTAGTCGCAAACTGGATAATGTAGTCAATGTTCCCCCTTTTGTTGCTACATACTCGTATAAATGCGGTGTCCTTCTGGGTCTCCTCCTCGTCGTTGTTGTTGTCGCTGGGCTGCGCATGCGCACAACACATGCCGTGGGCAGTAGTTGTTGGTGTTGTTGTTGTTGTTGTTGTTGCTGTTGTTGCTGGTTGTTGGCTTTGCCACTGCTGCAATAAACGTCAAAATGCGGCCCATTGCTGTCCATTTCATCAACGTGTGAAATAAATCACTCAAAGTGCTGCAGACCCATTAAGGGCACCAGAAATGAGCAGAGAGCAGCCGTCGACGCTGCAGCGCTGCAGTCGCAGTTGGCGTCGCTGTCGCTGTCGCTGTCGCTGTCGCGTCGCGTCGCTTTTGTGGTAAATACATTTTTAGCATTTTGTCTGCTGATACCTTTGGGTGTTGTACAAGACGGCAACTGGCTGCAACAATAAAGACGCAAGCACAGGCTGCATGCCACTGGCCACGCTCAGTGCAGCTCCTCTTTTTTTTGTCTTTTTTGTAATACTTATTTTTTTTTTTTGCTGTTTTGTTCCTTTATTTAATGCTGCTTTTGTTGTTGCTGGCCATGTTGGCAACCATTGGCCGATTGCATGTTGTTCACCTTTTGCAATTTCGCTTCATGTTTGGTTGTGGCATTGAGAGTTGCCACTGAGAGTTACAGTCTGGTTTTTATGATGATTTCTGGCGTGCTACGCGACTTGGGCACATGCAAAAATCCAAATTACATTTCATTGCTTAAATTCAATTAACGTTGAGGCCAAAAGATGCGAAATACTCGTATTTGCTTCAAAACAAAACAACAGATATAAGAAATGCACTTTCATTCTCAGCTGCAACTGCAACTGCAACAGCAACTACATCCGAGCCCTGACTAAAGCCAAGAGTTGGCCATTAACTTCACTCAACTCAACTCGAGCAATCATCAAACAAGTAGCGAACTGGCGAGTAGGTAAACAGAAAGTTGATTGAAAGTTTCAGCAAAGTGCAGATGGGGAAATTAAGCCGAAGAACTAAACCGAAACATGAGAAACGAGAGTGAGATGTGTAGGATGTATACAGACCAAGGCTGACAGGGAGTTGCGGGGAAAAAACTAACAGTTTAAATGACAAACTGGTTATAAAAGTATCATGCAAATATTAATAAGTGATATGATGCCAAACTCTGTTGCTAATTAGTGAAAAACTCTCATGAGAGGTGTAAACTTATGAGAAATTAAAATGTCATATTTCAAACATTAAACTTGAAATATATAAAAATAGTAGTTTACTTTAAAAATGTTTAGTGTAAAATATTTTTATTGTTTATGCCCCAGAAATTATGCTACATTTATTGCAAACTGTTCAATAAACATATATTTCGACAATCGCCTCAAGAAATGTCTTTCAAATTATTTAGTTTTCAAATTGAAATATGTTAATTACTTTACTTGTACACACACACACACACATGCTCACATATAGATGCAATCTTTTCTAAATTTATGCAATTAAAAGCACAATTCAAGAATTATCTCAATCAAGAGGCAGATTCCGTTTATTAAGCAACTACCTAAGGCTGCTTTTGGGGGAGATCTGAAAATAATTTCAATCTATTGTTTGAATTTAAAGACATTTTGTAATTTGGTGCTCATTGTCATAAAGTGCAACTAATTGCCATAATTTGCAGAAAATGAACGCAATTATAATACAGTTATTGAAACATATAAATCTTATAGGAATTCTTTCTACTTAATTAGTTTGAATGTCTCCCACACAAAAGGGCATAACTAATAATTAAGCTCGCATTGCTCATACGCAAGTAAACCGCAAATTGTATGTATGTATGTATGTATGTATATGTAAATGTCATGATATATGCATTCATATGTATGTTCACATATTTGCAAGCAAGTATGGCGTATAAATCTTAATTACGCTTCGCCGAGCGTAAATCATCATCAGCCACAGAGTTGCTGGCGAAATTGATTCATGCTCAGCAATTTCACCAGAAACTCTTGATAAATTCATCTTTAGTTAAGTAACTTTGACAATTTGGCGGCATTTTTATTTGTATTCTTTGCTTAACATATTTTTATGACCCACAGACTCTGTGACGACTTTAGTTTAACCCATTACGAGGCAGAGATACTTTATAGTCAGTCTCATTGAAAGAATTCCTCTTCCATCTGGATTTATGACAGATAATTGTGGACAGTAAATCAAATGAGAAACTGGAAATGTACACAGGAAGAACTAATAGGAAAATCAAATAAGGTGAGACATTGAAGGAAATGTACAACTAGAAAGCAAAAGAAAGTGAATTGAAGAAATTATCAGGAGTACTTTTGTTTCAAAAATTAGCAAACTAAATTATTATTATCATATTACTTGTTCTCACATTCAATAGCTTAGATCTAATTAACAATATGATTCGTAATGGGTTAAGCCAGCAGTTTTGTCTAAGCCGGAGCAATTGGCAGACATTTGATGTCAAAAAGTTCAGTGCAATTGGCTTTATTTTTTATGGCGCTGACAATTCGCAATCAACTTCGTACGCGGCAATTCAAAATGAAAAAAAGAATTTTTACAAGTTGTAAAGATTAAAAGTCCATTAGGCGTGCCGGCAGCAGCCGCACGTAGAACTTGTTTAGAGAGAGAAAAATACATATATATATATATATATATATATATAGATAAAAGGAGAGCAAGAGAGGAGCGGGTGCCACTAGCGGCATCCACAAAATCTTGAACATGGCAGCATCCATTTAAATGCGCGCAATGCAATCACTCAAATTGGCCAAAGCGCCGGAACGTGCAGATGGCAACCGCACGAATGGCTGAATTACATGAAATATTTTAATCCGAAAGATGCAGTTAAGTGCATCCATCAGCGTGTATTTAGTATTTAATAAATACGGAAGCGAGAACACGACTCGAACACGACTTTCCGCCATTCTCATTCCCATTGCCATTCCTTTCGCCATTCCTATTCCTATTTCTATTGCCTTTGACGCACTGCAAACAGTCCTTAGTCCCAATAGATACTCGTACTTACATTCAACTCCAAAGAGGTATTTTAATTTATTTAAATTTCTAGCTGCTCATATTACCAACAGCAATTTACAGACAGCCAGACGAATGGAGGGACAGCCTCTTCGTCTTGGTCTGGTCCCAACTGCCCAGGCGCACACGACTTTGAGCCAGAGCCTGAAACAACTTTGGCCAAGAAAAGTGAACATCCATTAGTTGTGCTAATGATGCGCAACCCACTTTGCCGCGTTCCACACCAGCCAGCACCTTCCTCAGTCTCCTCCGCTTCGTCTTCCTCGCCATCATCTTCTTAAGTTGACTCTCTGAGTGGCGAGTGTCCTGTATGTTAGTCTTACTATGTGCTATCCTGGTTCTGGGCGTGTGCATTTTGCTTGCTATTTTGAAACGCATTTGCCTCGCTGGTTAGTTAGCTTTAGCAATAGCTTTGACTTCTTTGTATCTGTGTGTGTATTTGTACGTATGTGTGTGTATGTCAGTGTGTGTGTGTGTGTGGCTAATGCAAAGCCAAAGTGGCTAAAGAACGTCAGACGCATAGCACAGAACAGCAAACAAAATGTGCACTGAGAGAAACATTTGTCAAGTTATTAACATAAATTCAGAAACTAATTATCTTTAATAAATTAATGTATAGAAATACCATTTATAAATTAAACTTAATTGTAATATTGCACTTACGTATACTTAATATATATCACTGCGGACGGCAGATGCACAATATTAATATTCGTTTTTTTTTTATTTATTTATATTTTTATTTAAAAATTTTATTTCAAAATAATTTTGTTCGTCACAAAAATGGATATCAGAAATTTTGGGCTAGAAATTGTTTTCGTCACTAGACTTTTACCTCGTGTAGAGGTTTTTTTTGTGGAATTTTATTATACATTAAAATTAAAATTTTATTAATTTTTAAGTATTAAAATTAAGGAACTTTAAAAATGGAAATTAATTGAAAAACAATATACATAATTGTAAAAAAAATACACAATTATATCATAACAAAAGAATTTTATATATAATAATTTAATTTTGCGTATACGTAATATTTTTAATAAATCAAAAGAAAAACACATTTAATACAACAAATACAATAATTCAATAAAGCACGACCAATTCAGTTAATATTATGTTTAATCTTATTTTATTTTTATTGTTTTCGTAACTTATAGTGTCGATTGCAATTTTTAAAGGTATACCTGAAAAACAAATGTAATTTATACTAGATATATATCGACTCTTATGATATTTGAATGCTCACCATCAATTGATTCAAATACAATTCATAGGGTATATGTCCGCTGATTGGATCAATCGCAACTGGCCACATTTCATCCATTTCCTCTTGTGTAAATGGCTCCCCCTCCTCCATCATTAGCTTACCAAAGCTCTCTTTAGTAAGATATCCATTGTTTTCAAAATCCAATATTTTAAAAGCTTCAAGAATTTTCTCAGGCGCCGCTGGTTCCATTCTATGCAATATAAAAATGCTTTAATCCTTGAAATTGTCCTTTAAAGTAACAACTCACTTGCGTTCCATAAGCAACTGCGAGACGTGGGGCAGAAACTTGGTTAAATGCACCACACCGCTTGTCTCCTCCGTCTCGGTGGCCGAAATGACCTCATTGACCTCCTGTTCAGTGGGCACACATCCCAAAAGACGCAGCACGGTGCCCACTTCACGGACATCAATCAATTTGTCGCCATGATGGTCAAATACACAAAAGGCATCCGAAATGCGCTTCTCCAAATCGTTATTAACTAGGGGTGAATTTAAGAATCATTGTATATATGTTTGATATAAGATACTCCAACTTACAGTCTAGTTCCATTGCAGTTTGAAAAATGAATGTTTTTTATCAATTTTAGGGCAACTTTTCACTTATGTTTGTTGGATCAATATTCGAGTGAGAATAATAAACAGGTATCTATGGAGCTAGGCGACGGTTGAGACAGATAGAGAGAAATATAAGACAAGGAAATTCAGATTTGTTGCTAATTTGAGTATAGTCATAGTTAAATACTGACTTCTCTAACTGCTCCAGAACAACCCGTTAACTATGAAGCGGTCTTAGCCATAGTTTGCAACACGGAAGTAACCTTAACTGTGCCATAATAGCCAGCTCTTGGAGACTGCAACAAGTGCAACATTAGATTTTGGTGCTGTGCGCACTTAAATAGAAATTACAGCAATGTTTAAAAGCAGCATAGAAAGGAGTAGAGACAGAGAGAGAGCGATAGAAGGCAAATGCAGTGTCTGGATTCGATTAAAAAAAGAAAGAAAAAAAAGGAGAAGAAGAGTTGCATAAGGCCACATGCAGCAACTACTTCATTCACGCTAATGCGTGTCGTGTACAACACGCTTGCCACTTGAGCTGCTTGGACTTGCGTCGAAGTTCCTTTGGCTGCAACACGTACACACACTTGCGTATCGGGCGGACCATCTACTGCCGCACACCTCTTACCCCATACCACATAGCCCATTCCACATGTTGCAAGTCTCTGCTCTAGGTGGCTACTGCCATAAACACTAAAAGTGTTCGTCATTTGCTGTTCCAGATCCAATTAACCATTTTGATGCATTTGCCTCCATTAAGTCTCTCCCTCTCTTTCTCGCCTGCCATTGCTATCTTTTTCTGGGCTTGGAGACCCTTTGCTCTTAGGCTCGGCTTGTATCGGCTGTATCTGCCTTTTGCAATTTCGCTGCCTGACTTACAACGTGATCGGAAGTTTGTCTTGGCCAACGTCGACGACGTGTCCGTGACTCCAACTCCAGACATTTCTCGTGTGTGCTGTTGTTGTTGCTGTTGTTGTTGCTTGACTGGTGTTGTTTTGCTTGCCAAAGTACTTTGTAAATGTGGGCATGATTTAAGCCAGCTCTTAGTCTCTTTATTCTGACATTTACTCTAAGTTTGTCTATTAGGCATGCGATTAAAATTTAAATTGAAGTCGAGCAACCACAACTTTAGCATCATCCTCATCCTCAGCTTCAGCTTCAGCTTCGGAATCAGCCCCAGCTTGAATTGCATTCTGTTGCCCCTCCTTGAGTCATTTTTCTTGCAGTCAACACGCCCTGTTTCGCCGTCTCCTCGAAACTTCCGCTTGCCATCAGTTGGAGTATTGCTATTTGCAACACGGTCGCATTTTGTTCATCTGTCAATTTCGACACCTGCCACAGACAGGACGGTGAGTTGTCAGTGCCTTTCGTTCACTTCCTGTGGGGTGCCACTTGCCACTTGCCACATGCCACTTGCCTCTCCCTGATCCCACTCTGGACCCGCATGAGTGTATCGTCCAAATAGTCTCATTATGGCCATTTAAGGGCAGGAATATCATTACTCTTGGCTTTCTACCTATATAAGCTTTATAATAACAGCGGCAACATCTTGCCTTCAATTAATTAATCAATATACTTTGATTGAAAGTTTCTACTGAAAATTAATTTAAAAAACTTCTATTTACTAGTCATATGGTAAAAGATTTACAAAAGATTTTTTAATTTAAATAATTGCTTGCATCTTTTTTTTTTAATTCTTATAATGCAACCAACTTGATTGCAATTATTTAATCCATCAGTGATACGTGTATTTACTCAATAGTAATATTTTTAAATTTGTACAAATATTTTAAATATTTTTAATGCATTTGGTCCCATGACCATGTTAATTATAACTCAAATGCTTTTAACTGTTAACAAACATTCTAAAATTTCAATTTTAATTAATCCCTTACAATAGCAACTGAATGCATTCATCCATTCAGACAATTCCATTCAAATAATTTGCGCTATTACAAAGTAACAAACACAAGTAAATTTTCCATTAATTTACAATTAATAATACAATATTTTTTTATTCACATTTTCGGTTTGATTTGAATTGCGTTTGGACTGTGTGTGTGTGTGTGTAGTTGATTGTGGTAATTAAATGGAATTTAATAAACATAAACATGCAAATAATGAGCGCTACCTTTCACAGCAGCCCAAACGGAAAACTGTTCATAATAGATGGCCCAGAAACTTTTGTTAAATTAATTAGAGTAAAAAGGCAGTCAGACAGATGAACAGACAGACAGATGGACAGCCAGCAACCACAGCTTTTATAAACGACTTGGTTGAAAAAAAAAAGAATTCAATTCAAACCAAATGATATGAAAGAATTGATTAATAATCATAGCGAAAACCACAAAAGAGTTGCCCCAATGAATGGCAGAGATCTGAGTCTTTAGCTCTGACTGAGACTGAGACTCAAACTCAGACTGGAGGCTACTGGCCAAAAAGCTGGTCACAAAAGCGCTGACGCCATGAGTCTCTCCATCTCCATCTCCATCGTCAGTTCCAGCTCCAGCTCCATCAAGGCCAATTGGTTGGCGTTGACTGTGCCACAATTGTAGGCCTGGGCGCAGCAATATATATATGTATATGTACTATGTTCATATGCTTCATGGCAGCAGTTGCTTTCTGTTGTTGTTTTTGTTTTTGTTGCTGCTGTGCTCCACATTCTCTCCGTCTAGTCATGTTGTGGTACTGAGATGCTGGAGGTGAACAGGTCTCATTTGTCCAAGACTCCACGAACACGAAACACGCACGATCAAACATATTTGCATCTCAAAAGTGGCTTCAAATATTTACAAAATATTAGTTTTATATCGAAAAAAACAAATTAAAATATTTTAATAAACTACTTATCCTTGTACTAGTTGCCTTCATACTAGATCTAGAACTAATCGTTTTGACACTAGTCAACATTTTTCCTGCAGGGTTGCTATTTTATTTTATAGGTTGCTAAGCCCAATGAATTAAATTATTTCATAGACTTTTAGTTTATTTAACTGTCGAAAAGCCACTTAAATAAATTAAGAACAAAAATACATACCAAAAATAAAAAATTCTGTGAACAAAATAAACTTTGATAGCTGTTTTATTTGGCTATAAAATTATTACCTGACTGCATATGAATCTATAATTTTTTGTAATTTTATTTATAATATAAAATCATATTAATTTAATAATTTGAATGAGCCCAATTAATTAAATTATTAGCTGACGAAAAGCCACTAAAATAAATTAAGAACAAAAATACATACCAAAAATAAAAAATTCTGTGAACAAAATAAACTTTGATAGTTGTTTTATTTGGCTATAAAATTATTACTTGTACTGTATATGAATCTCTAATTTTTTGTAATTTTATTTATAATATAAAATCATATAAAATTTATTAATTTGAATATACATTCTTGTATTTTACTATTTGCAGCTAAGTCGTGTCTTCGCGTGTCACGACCCGCTTGCATCTCTATTGGACAGCGACTTGACTTGACTTTGATTCAATTTCCATATGAAAACATCGATTTGCGTTTGTGCGCCCGCGTCGTCGTAATCAAAGTGTTGTTTATGGAACACGTCCGGCGTGTTTTTATTCTGTTATGTAGTTGTTGTTGTTGTTGCTGTTGTTACTGTTGGCTTGTTGGCTTGGCTAAAAATTGCTCACGGCAACAATTGCGCGCCTTGACTGAAAAATATGTGGCCAACGATTACATTTGCCTATTGCATGGACACAAACACACACAGATGGATAAAGTGAGATAGAGAGAGTGAAGGTAAAAGAGAGAGCGGTAGTAGAGCACACTCACACACTCACACACACACACACACACACACACACGCGGTCCAAGTTATGATTGAGTTCTAATGAGTTGAGAAAAATGTATCAAGGAAAACCAGTTCCCGGAATCGCAATTAGATAAGTGGGTTTCATGCCTCAAACCGTGAACTACAAGAAAGCGCAACAAGCGAAACCAACAATTGTTCCGAACAACCAGCTTCGATCCGAGAGATCCGAGAGCTCTGAGAGTTCTGGGTTGGGAGCTGGCTGCCGGCCTGTCAGGAAATGGAAATTGTTTTTCCATTGAACAACATACACATACACAGTATGTACAACGGACAACGGGCTAACAAATGTGTAGCACATTTTCTATAATCAGGCGTTAAAAATATTTTGCAATTTAATTTATTTTGCTGGCTGGTTGTGCACACTCTTGGCGAAATTACCATACATATGTAATCTTAAGCTGTGAGTAGGAAAAACTTGTTTTACTGGTTGTTCCTTTACCTCTTCAGAGAGTTGAGTGAAAATTTGCAAAACGTGGTTTTGACTTTGAATAGTCAGGTGTTTAAGTTGTCGGAAAATTTGACAACATTAGGAAATTGCAACTAGATGACTTTATTACATTGTTATCATTGTTCATAACAAAAATAAATATAAACATATTTTATCTATTCATTCATTTTTAATTATTCTGCATCATTCTACATTTTCCATTCAACATCTTTCACATTTACTCAAATAGAATGGCAAAGCATTCAAGACTTTTATTAGAGCTCCAGTTACTCTATTGCTTTATTAAATATTCAGCTTTATAGGCCCATTATCGTTCAACCCAATTCCACTTTAGTCTTTATCTAGCCATAGAAATGCCTTTAAGCAATTTTCTGCACTAGTTTACCTTTCGATTAATAGGCGTGAAATATTAATGCGCTGAACACGCCTGGTAGCCTGGTAGGCTGAAAAAGGGAAAGGTCTCGGTTCAAACTGCTCTTCAAATTAATTGGATGCCGCGCTCCCTCCCCATTACTTTCTAGCCATCAAAATGCCTACGCCCTAATGTGCGTGCCTTTCCAATTACAAACTCCAACTCAGACTCAAAATCGAAGTCAATGTCGGGGTCTGAGACCTGCCCATAATTAGCTACCTCTGCTAATGATCATTTTGCGGGAAATTGAACGCTGAGAACTTAACATTTTCTTAATTTGTTTGTAACCCGAAAACAATTCGCATACATGTGATAATGGACTTTGGCGGTGCTTTGATTTCAGTTATATCTATTTATTTATTCGCATTTTATAATTTCGAATAATTTTTCGTATGTGGCTGACAGCAAACAAGACAATAAATCAATAATTATTGCAAAATAAAGCCCAGAAAAACTGCAAGAAAAATAAAAGATAAATTACAACGCCGTTGCAGGCGTATGACTTAATTTGCCAATTTGAACGCCAAAGGCTAAAGCGTACTTGCTTCTTGGCCAAAAAAGGCCAGACAGCTGGCCGGTTCTGCCGATCGCTTTAAACGTCAATTTCCGTGCCAACAACAGCAACAGCAACAGCAACGGCAACAGACAGTATCACCGTTGTCTTATTAAGGCCCCCAACGCGTGCCCCATTCCCCACAACAACAACAACCACAACAACAACAACCACAACAAGAACAACATTAAGCAGCAATTTGAGCAGCAGCTAAATAAGAATTCTATTATATATTCCATGCCACACAATGTGATTAACTTGTTGACCCTGTCCAGAGCAAACAATACAAAGACTTGCCAAAATCTAGAACGGATTTGCAACGTTCCAAATGCCCCAATACGAGTCCGCATACAAATCCATTCCCTCATCCCTCAGAGGCAGTGCAAAACCGCATTCACTTCCGTGAGCTGTGGTCAAAATATATATATTTTTATGCAAACACAAATGCAAAATTGGCATTCGTTAGGCGTTGCTAATAATTGAAAAGCCCCCGAAAATATCAAAATTCTCAATCAGACCGCAAAGCAACTGCCGCAGAGGGTGGCTGGAAGGGGGGATGGGGGTGGGGGGATAGCTGCCACTGCCGCCGTTGCTGCTGCTGGCGACGCACAGGAATGCAACATCGGATCTCAAGCTGGGCACCTGCATGTGCCCAGGAGGCGGTTCAGACTCCAACTTTGTCCGCAACACTGCGGCGCCTCACAGTGGTACAAGTACTTTGAGCTATTATCGGGATTATGAACAGAAATCATTTCCCTTTCTCTTGCAGTACACACAAAAATATTCGATTGAATTTGCTTAAATTTCTTTTTAGTAAATTTAATATATTTCGTTATATTTGTTTCGAATATTATGTAAATTTAAATAATTCTTCAAAATTGTTCCATATAATTTGCCAACATTTTATGCAAATTATTTTTAATATTTAAATACTTCCGTTAAAAATACCATTTTTTAATAATTTACATACATATTTTTTTAAGATATTTGACCTTATTTATTATTTATTAATTTTCAATATTTTACTCAAAATGTTTTAATAGCTTTGAACCAGTGTGCGGCTACCTGGACATGTTAATTTTCACTGTCAGCTTTCGCTGCTGATTTGCTAGCAATTTATAGAAAATTTACTTGACATTGCAATTGGTAAAATGAAATGAAATTTGTATTTCAGGATCGCACACACAATAACAAAATCATATGAAAAGAGAGAAGAAATTGGTGGAAAATTGATTTTGCTAAAGCATGACAATCACTTGGCTGTTTGGCTGGTTTGGTAGTACGGTTTGGGCCTTATGCTGCAAGGCACACGCCCACCGAAATTCATAGTTAGAGCCGCTTTAACCGTTACTCGTGTAGCTGCAACTGATTCATGACTTAATCACCGGCAATCGGTAGCAGCGTCTTAAAGCCAGGCCAACTCACTGACTGCACCCAAAAAAATCAAATCAAAGCAGGAAAAAAAGCGACTTTATCAGCGTAGTCGAGTGGAGTTGAGTTGATTTGAGTCGAGTCGAGTCGAGTCGAGTCGAGTGAGTGGCTTGTGGCTAGAGGCATTAAGACAGCCAACGAACCACTTGGTTACTCTTGATGTGCTCAGTACGTGGCATGGCAATTGATTGTTTGCTCCATAACTGCAGGACTTGATTAAGACTCGATTCGGCTGCGGATGCGGATTCAGATTCGGATTCGCTTTTGCCCAAGCCATACTAAGCAACTTTAAATGTCTAATATTACGGGTATATTTTGCAAATTTTCACTTTTGTTTTGGCCACAGTAAAACCACAGCTAACATCCGTCAAATGCGCTTGTCTGACTTGCTGACTGACGGACTGACAGACTGACGGGCAACCGCAGCTTCCACAAGTCATAAACAACTGTTAGAGATCTGCGATATGTGATATGCGATCTGCGCATGCGCAACGCTGCTGCCAAGTTATAAAAGTGTAAATAAGGTAATTAGTGCTTCCGGGCATAATCATACCGAACATGACGTTGACGTCGCGACGCGTCTTTCCAACTTCAACTTCTACTTCAACTTCAACTTCAAGTTTCAGCACAGTGGGTAAAGCATGCGAAAGTGTTCAATGTGTGAAAATTCAATTTAATATTTTTGTATTATTTTTAGACCCCGTACTTAAAAAAAGTACAGAGGTCTATTGGGTTTGCTTTAACGAATATGTGCGTAACAAGCAGAAGGAGGCGTGGCAGACCCTAAAAAGTATATATATTCTTGATCAGCATCAACAGCCGAGTCGATATAGCAATGTCCGTCTGTCCGTCTGTCCGTCTGTCTGTCTGTCTGTCTGTATGAGCGCCTAGATCTCAGAGACTATAAGAGATAGAGACACCAAACTTGGTATGTAGGTTTTTCTATATTGCAAGCAGATCAAGTTTGTTTCGAAATTCAGCCAAGCCCCCTTTATCGCCCACAAATCGAAAAAAAAAATTGCATATCCAAATTATAAGAACAATTTAAAAGCTAGTGACACCAAATTTGGTATGTAGATTCCTATATCTTGCATGCAGGTCAAGTTTGCTCGAGTATGCTCGACTGTAGAGCCGGCCGACTAGTTTTGTATAATTTGTTGGCTAAATATCTTGTAGTAATGAAATTAATCGAATTAAAGTTAACTAAATTGATTATATTGCCCATTGTATAGTGTGTACTTGCTCCTTACGCTCTTCTTTTCTATCTCTTTCTGTTTCTCCGTCTCTCTCTCTCTCTCTGAGTGCTGGATTCATACATATGTGCACCTCATGTTGTTGTTGGCTGAGCAGCTAACGAACTGACGCAACCACGACATTGTTACGCTTAGCAGGCAGAGGAAGCTCAGCTCCGCTCCGCTCAGCTCAGCTCAGGCAGCCGGCAACTGCTGATAAGCAATAAAAACAAATGACTAAGGCATGGCCAGATCCACAGTCAGAGCCACAGTCAGTATTGGCCTCCGTCTGTCAGCTAATAAAACACACATAAATATGTATGTGCATATGTACATATGTATATGAATGTGATTCGTGTCGATGGCTTGTTCTCAACTTGACGCTATCCATTACGGCTTTAAGAATTAGCTAATTTCGATGGCAGTTAATTGGTTGGATGACTACAATGTATACACAGACAAACGAGATAAGAACCTGTCTCGATTGCGGATAATTAAACAACATTATTTAAGTTTTTTGATTTCAAAAATGTTTCATAAAAGTTTCAATAATACTCGTACTTTTATTTGCAATTTAGACTTTCAATTTAAATAAAATCAGTTCATAAATCCGTTTCGACAATTATAAGCTGGTATAATTGATTTGTAATTTATTTTTATTGACTTTAAGCACTTTAATTAGAGTTTAAATAGATGGCAACAGTTTTCTATACAGCGTAGCGTTCTCAAACGAATTTAGTGTATTGAAAAGATCATCTCAGCTGTCAGACATCACTTATTGATTAGCTTTAGTGGCATTTGGGTCACAGATTCAACCAGAGATTCAACAAATCAGACAGCGCCATCTGATCTGATTAAGAGATATGTTGTTTTGTATACATACGAGTAGATTTCATTTACATATAAGGCACTTATTTCCTCAACTAAATGCGTGTTTGAATCTGACAATTTAATTATAGTAGCTTGCTTAGTTTTTTGTTTTTTTTGCTAGTCAAATTTCAGTTGAGTTGTTATTGTTGTTGTTGTTGACTTGTCGTGTCGTTGTTGAAAAATTAAAACATGATTTGTAGTGTTTAAAATTTAAATTTCCTCTCTTTTTGGACCTTTATTTTCTAATTAATTAACTGAAAACTGCTGTTAACTGGCCATTGTATTCGGATGGACACAGAAAACGTGCTATTTTGATGGATTTGTTTTTGTTAGTGTTGCTGTTGTTGCTTCAACCTTTTGGGTGCCGCCATTGGATTCCCTATATACCTTAGTACACATAAGACATCTATAAAATACATTAAAAAAAACAACACCTATTTTAATGACTCAATTAGCATCGAATTGTCGAGTTTTTGCATAGAATTTCTACTTGTGGCAAGTGCAGAATCTGTGCCACGCGGTTTTGCGGCAAATCAAAGGCCCTAATTAATACACAAGCTGTTTGTTTGGACAACTTGTGTTGTATTTTGTTGTGTCTATACACCATTCGAGTGTGAAATTTAATCAGTGTGCGACCAGATTCGATTGAATTCGTTTTTTTTTTTGTTTTTGTTTAACACAGCTCGAAATTGTTTATTAATTTTGATGCCAAATTTATTTGCCTAATTAGCATTTTCCCATAATTTTGATTAAACAATTTGTTGGCTCCTCACAGCAATGCCAAAAAACAATATATTTTTACGCGACAGCGAACACATTTTTATGTCCATTTCATTGAGTTGAGTTGCGTAATTTATGTCAATCTCACAGCCAATACTCCCCACCCGCTTGCCTTGCCAAAAATAACATTATTTGTAGGGTATATAAGGCTTATATTATCTATAACTTAAAAATGTAAGTGATCGAGTATGAAAACTACAGAGATTTATTAAAATTAAGAGATGTCTCCTATAAAAATATTTATTAATTAAATTCAAAAGGGGAATTATAGTCATTACATTTTATTTGTTTGTTATTAATAAAATTAGTTATTAATTAAATTCAAAAGGGAATTTAAGACAGGACATTTTATTTGTGTGCCAATATCAATATTGAGAATATCTGTTATTTTAAAGGGTATTCAAGATTTGTTGCTGTTTGTTACTTTTTGAAATCAAACGATATTTCTTACTGATTTAATTGTGTGTTGACTTTGCCATTTTGTGAGTCGTTGCGGCCGTTCAAAGTCCCATAAATTTGCAGGCTTATCTTTGGCCTAAGATCTTCGTCAACCTGAGCATTTGTGTTGATTCTCATAATATGCTAATTAAAAAAATTTGTGTGCTATTTGGGATGCCGTTCAGTTGACTGACGAGCGCCGCTTTTGCCTTTAGCTCAATTAAACAATATCGACATCTAGTTTTGTCCAAATTAGCATAAAATTTGTGGCGATGAGGTAACAAATTGCGTACAAGCATTTATCATGTTATTGCTATGACTGAACAACAAATATATAATTCAAATAGATTTTTATTTAAATATCAGCGATAAGACAGCGCCCCCTCCCGAGTTCAACAAGTTTTCGACAATGCATACTCGTAAATTTTACTTTTGATTTCCCAAAACATCAAAGAGTCGCAAGTGCTCGACTGAGTGGATACCCTGTTTAAGGTGTACCAATACAAATGGGTTGTTTGCTACAATATATTCTCAGATTTCAAATCAAATGTGAAATAACTTGATGTTCAGACATCTCTAATAGGCTATTTCTACGACCACTCACATTTGCCACATTTGCTCACATTTGAATGTGCCTCATATTTGGCTTTCCACGACCAAATGTGAAACTGTTAAGACACTTAAAGCAAAGCAGCTGTTCGGCTTCTGTGCACAAATTATAAAAAGCAAAAAATAACAACATTTTACTATTTATTATGATATTATATTTGGCGCAAATTTAATGACTACCGATTTTATTGATGAAAACATCTGGTTAAGGTGATAATTGTTTTTTTTTAAGAGTTTATCGATAAACATCGCGTGTTCGATAAAAAAATACTGAAATTCACAGGGTCGAATGACAAAAAAATCGGCTCATTCATTATGAATGAGCCAAAATGATCATTCGGATTTTGTACTGAAATGAAGTCCACATTACGGCCAAATGATGAAAATGGCGTCGAATGAGCCAAATGTGCTGTCGTGGAAATAGGCTATAAAATACATCATACCCTTCTCAAGCACACTTTGAATGGTTAAGCAAATGACAGTTTCTAATGTCAAACAAAACTTGCCGACAACTGTCCAGCAATGTCTTATGTTTATCTTATGTCTGATCAATATAATACTCGATATTTATTTGACACTTTTGTCTATTTGTATTGACTTTAAATTCGCATAGTTGCCTTGTTGGCGTCGTGTATTTGCAAATTGTTTTATTTATGCGAATTGTGCTTGCTGCGCTAACAGCATTTCATTTAAATGTTAAATACGTAGTTTAATTAAATTGATTTATTGTGGGTGCCCCTTTGATTGCTACCTCAATTTCAATTTGCATTTGCATATTGCATGTGCCATTCGGTTCATATTAAGTTCAATAAGCAATTAGAATTCGATTAAATACTTTTTAATAACGACTCTTTAAACGGACTTTAGCTAGATATTTATTGTGGCAGAATTTTATCGTTCAATATTTAATTTATTAGCTTTAATAGAATGAATTGATATTTAAAATTCTTATTAACTTAAGCTATAAATCCATCACTTTGACTGTATTTTATCTCTATTTTTTCAAGATCATTTAAAAATACCATAGCTGGAAATCTATTTTTTTTTATAATTTTCAAATATTTGATTATCTGAACTTAAGAAACTTTGCTCGATGATGCGAGAGTGTAATATTTAATATTTGGGAAATCGTAAAAAAGTGCTTTTAATTTATTTAAATTGTTCGTAATTACAGAGAGTCAAGTGGGCTGCCAAAAAGACAATAAAAACAGAGCAATTTGTAGTTTATGATCGTACGAGACGCACAGTTCAGTGGCATGTGCAACTTGTGGCAGTTTAACCAAATTATATAAAATATGGACGATCGCATTGAAATGATATGCAAGAGGCAACCAAAAAGAAGAAGCTGAAGAAGCCAGCTGCATAAGAAATTGAAAACGCAAAAATAATTAGTGTGAGTTTGATTTTCTTCTTCTGCGTCTAAAAACCGAAAGTGTTCTCAAGTCGAAGCTACAGTCGAAGCGGAGCGTAGCTAAAAGCTGCCGACATTTTTGAAATGTTGCAGTTGCAGCTGCATGACGTCGCTTCGCCGCAAGTTCGAGGTTCCGAGCTGCGGTTGGGGCAGTTAATTGGGGGGCTGTCTTGTGGTCACACGCAGCAGTCGGAGCAGCCCCAACAGCAACAACAGCAACAACAACAGCAACAGCATTCATAATAAAAGCTGAAGAATGAGTAAATTAAGAATTATGGCTTTGGCATGCAAATTCAAAATTTCCGATACACAATAAATTACTTAAGAGCGGCGGCCACCCGAAAAAAAAGAAGATACAAAACGTAGACTTAACAAAAGAGCAAACAACTTGAACTGAAAGAAGTTTTAGTTCATCTCTCAACTCTTCTGAGCTTGTGAGTTACGATTCGGTTTGCAGTTGTCTGGAAACCTTGAACTGATTTACTCCGGCAACTTTTGCCCGTCGACAGTCCAGCTTAAAGAGGGGAAAAAAAAGGTCAGGCATTTGCATTCATGTGGGTGGCCCCATGTGGTGCAGATCTCACAGCTAGGAGTTTGGCTTTTTGCAAACTTCTGAGGAAGTTGTGATTACGCTGAATATAAATTTTGGAGGAGCATGTGTTGATTTCAAGACTCAATTGCCGGGGATACGCCTTCGGAAAACAAAGAACACAAATAGATGAAGATGATTTCAAAACAATTGAGGTCAAGGCGAATAACCCAATAGAGTCTAGTTTCGAAATTAATTTAAAAATGAAAAAAAGGGACTGCATAGATAGAAAGAGAAGGAAAAAATGGTATACAAATATGAGTTGAATAATTATATAACAGACTTGAATCGAAATAAAATGTAGGAAATATTATATTGTCATAATTAAGGCATTGGTAAATTCATTTTAATTACATATTCAGTAGTAAGAATTTCTAACAGTCTTTATTTATTGTAGTCTCCAGTCGTTGCATAACGCATTGCTAGAATTTCCGTAACATCTTAAGATCTACTCTCGTTTCGGTTATAATATTATCACATTACTGCAACGACTTGCAAAGTCAGACAGACAGTATGCGAGTCTCCAGTTCAGTTCAGTGGCAAATTAATATGCCAAATTAAATGCAACTTCAACTTGTGGCAGCAAACTGTTAAATATCGTTAGAGGTAATATCCAGCAGTGTCTACTCTATGATTTTTCCTACCTTCTGCTACCATTTACATGCATGTGTGTGTGTGTGTGTAACTGGCGAGTAAGTATTTCAGAATGACTGCATCTATTTGCCCCACAATAAAATGATAAATGAATTTCAAACTGTGCGCGTAACTCAAACGGAGTTGTCCATCAGCCAACTCGCATCAAGGCGGCTGGCGGGGGTGTGGCACTTGGCAGTTGCCAGTTTCCAGTTGCCAATTGCCAGTTGGCGGCACCAACAAATCGACACACGGCCACAGCACACAAGCTGCCGGCAATGCCATTGCCATTTGGATTTCAGCCTGGCCAGCTGCTTGGATTCCCTCCGTTGTTTATCTGCCCAGCCTCTGCCTCTCTCTTTCCCACTACTCCCCTCTCTCTCTTTATATATATCTGTGTCTCTTTCTCTGGCCTATCCGCCAATTTCAAGTAGTTTTACAGCCGCAACGAGCCAACTGTAGCTAATATTGTAATTTTTCTCCATAACGATGCATTTTAAGAGTCTCTTAACTTCATGCAACGAGCTGCCAAGTTTAACATATCTAAAAATATTTTGTGTCAATGAATATAATATAAAGAAATGAATTTTTCTATAAATATATATATTTATTACATCTCAACTTTAATTATTTATTATTTAAGGAATATACCTCATTTCTACATTTTTTATTATATATTTTTTAGCTGTTTTTAAATATTTTATGATCTATAGTTAAAAAACAATTCGAGTAGTGTTTAAAAAATGATTTTTATCTTCTCAGTCAATTTTGCTAGTGTATAATAGTCTTCGTTGTCTACTGGTTATTTAATTTCCATTTTTCTTGCTTTATCTTTGGTTTTTTTCATTTTTTGGTGCTTTGCTTTCTTTCAATGGCTTTGGTTTAGTGCTATTACCATTTCTATTATTGCAGCCATTATCTGGGAAAGCTTTCCACGTCGTTGAACGGCGTTTTTTAATTACTTTTGAGCGGTGTCTGTTGCAGGCGTTTGTATCATGCGTGTTCATCATGCAACTGAGCCAAACTTGCAACAGCATTGCGACCTGGCCTGCTTGCTAAATCACGATCCTTTCAACTTTCAGTTGCATTTGCCAGTTGCAAGTTGCCAGTTGCAAGTTGCAAGTTAGCTGATGCTGATGTGCTAAACGTGCGGCAGTCATTTTGCCAAACGATTGTCGATCATGAGGCACTTAAAGTTGCAGTTAGCAGTTTGCCGCAAACTTGCTGCAATTAAAGTGCGACCTAAGTAGTTGCTGCTGTTATCAGGCGGCCATAAATACACGCTGACAGCTCAGCCGCAAGTGTCAAAATGCCTGTCAAAAAGCCACCCACCACCACATGTCGAATCCACCAAGTTGATCATCAGGCGGCAGTCAACAGTTGCTGCCACATGTGTCAAAATTGCCGCGTAGATTTATGAAGTTGCCTCAGTTGCCTCAGTTTTTGCCACTTTTTCGTTTTATTTGGGGCCAGGCAATAATCGGCAACAGCATCTATAATAAGGCAGCTGTCGGCGAGACACTTGAAATATGTGTATCTTGCAGATACAAAAAGCCGCACGTTGCATGTCTGTCGATGGCAGATTGCATGCATGTGCGTGTCTCGCCTGAGTTGCAATAAACTATGAAATCAGTTGCTCAATGCACTTTTCAATTAAATCCAACAAGGTTACCGCAACTAGTTGCGACTAATTTGAATTTGTGTCTTGGCCAGGTGTCAAATATCCAAACTGGGTCAACTCCATTGAACTTCTAAACTGAATTAATCACTTCAAAATACAACTACTAAGACAACAACAACTCCAACTTGACCTGTAACACTTTTTTTTTTCTTTCAGTTTGCCACTTTCTCAATGAAAGTCGCTGCGCATTACTCACAGTTGGTGCACCAGGTGGCAACGTGGCAAGTTGGCCAAAATAGCAAACATTCAGCGCTCTGGGGCTTGGCCAAAAAGTGCTTTGAGCAATGCGCGTTGTGAACTTTAATGCTACAATTGACTGACAGTCGTTTGTCGCACTTGTCGCATTTGTTATTTACACAATGCAAACAATTTGAGTCCCAGGCACAAACAGATCTGACTCACGTTCATTTGAATATCTTTTAATCAGACCTAGGGGTGTGTATTTTCCAGACAGTAAACATATAAATAGAAGCAAAGACAAATAAAGTGTGGAATAGAACTTTCTGTTAACTACTTTATTATTATAATATGTGAAGTAGTTCTTAAAAGTTTTATTATTACATATTACATATTTCTAAAACTAAAAATAAAGTAAACACCATTTAAGGTTGCTGACAATCTAGAAATCCTTAACTTTTTAAACGTATTAGAATTTATATAAAAACATATTCTATACTTATAGCTAATTCAAAAATAAATAAAAGTGAACAATCCATTTGTTAAGTTTGAATTATATTCTCTGCCTTAAGGCCTTGACTTAATTGTAATAATACTTAACTGTTTTGACTAATAATAAAATTGGTTTTAATTGAATGTATATTATAACTGAATTTATTTAAGTTAAACATATAAATAGAAGAAAAGATAAATAAAGTGTGGAATAAAACTTTTTGTTAACTACTTTATTATAATAATATGTAAAGTAGTTTTTAAAAGTATGCATAAGTTTTGTGCTTTTAATTCACAACTTCTTACATATTTCTAAAACTAAAAATAAAGTAAACACAATTTAAGATCGCTGACAATTTTATATAAATACAAAAATCTTTAACTTTTTAAACGTATTTGAATTTATATAAAAACAAATTTTATACTTATAACTTATTCAAAAATAAATAAAAGTGAAAAGTCCATTTGTTAAGTTTGTGTTATATATTTTCTTGCTTAAGGCCTTGACTCAATTGTAATAATACTTAATGGTTTTGACTTATACTAAAATTGGTAAAAATTGAATGTATATTATAACTGAATTTATTTTAGCTATTTTAATTATTTTATTTTATTTCAACCAACAGCAGCAACTTCATTAAAAATAGTTTTATATTTTCAGAATATTTGACAGCTTTTTCTGGCCAACACACACACACACAGACAGACAGACAGACAGACAGACACTCTGTCACCCACTTTCGCTTGCAAATTGACTCGTTTTTGGCGAATTCGTTTTAGTTGCTCTAAACGCTTAGATGTGTTTACTAAATTCCACTTAAAATTAGCCAAAGGCCATGTTAACCTTCATTGCTGTTGCTGTTGCTGTTGATGGTCGCACTTTAACATCATTTTACACTTTTACACAGTTTAAATTAAATTTGCGTGGCTTTCGCCCGCTGTCCCCGTTACCCTCTTCTATTTCCCAAGAGTGTGACTCATCTGCAACCGGAATTTGGCTGACAGGCAACGCGAAAGCAGGCTGCGGGAAGGAGCAGCGGGCAGCGGGCAGTGTTGGCCACATGTCAAAGTCGAGCACCGGGATAGCTGAGTAAAGAGAAAAAGTTTTCTATTCGCAACTGAAGAGTTTCTGGGAGCAATTTGTTGGCGTGTGTGGCATGAATGGTGACGGCTAGTAAGGGACGAAACGGAAGAAAGGAGGGGGATGGGGAGGGGAAGGGGGTAAGGGGTTAGCTTGAGCATTAATTAGGTCATGCAACCCGTGGACAACAAAAGCAAACACTCGACGACTGTTGACAGTTTGGCAAGGTGTGCGATAACTTTGACATTTTGCAGCTGTGAGCTGCCCCACGCAACAACAACAACAACGGCAACAACAACAGCAGTTGCAACTGCAACATGCATCGCCACTTGTGATGTGCGCTGACAAGCGCCGCAGCGTGTACAACAGTGCGTATGATTTATATCTCGAGACGCTGCAAATTGTGCAAAATGTCACAATTATGCACAAAGGAAAAACGAAAATAAAAAACTAAAACTAAAACAGAAACTAAGAAACACAAAAACTTAAAATGTGTTGCATAACTCAAAAAGTAAGCTAGTTAGTTGGAGACGCCACAACGCGTTGCAACGCTTCGCATTGTTTTGCAAAGAGTTTGACATTTTAATTGCGGTTGCCCGCATGATATATGAGCAGCAATTGGTTTTGGTTTTGGTTTTGGTTTTCATTTTGGCCTGGCCAACAGAGCCGTTCCCATCATGCAAGACACAGTCCAGTTGGCCATATGTTGGCGCTGCCAATTAGACATCGCCAGTTGCCGCTGCCACGTAAATTAATTTAATTATGTCAATGCAAGTTACCTTGAAGCCAAATGCAACTGCAACAGCAACTGCAACAGCAACTGCCACATCGACAGCGACGTCGACGTTGACGTTGTCTAAGCTGGCTTAGTTTATTTGTCAAGCGGTGTAAAATGGCGTAAACAACATGACTCGGATGCCAACAGCAGCGGCGGAGGCAGCTGCAGCTGCAGCAGGAGCTTGTAACATGCAACGTGCCAGGGCTGCAAGATAACTCCCCCAAGACATTGCCACTTACATGATAAGATGGCACAACTGTTGCAGAGACAAGTAATGCAATTTATGGTGTGTAGAACTACGATTTTCCATCTTAAAATTTAAGATCAACATTAACGATGTTTGGTAAGATTTTTTATAATAAGAGCATCCTCTTGTTGAGATGACAGATGAAATAATTAAAATCAAAAAGTTTTATCAGTGTATCATATCATTATGATGGTTTTTAAATTAAAAATTAAAAAAAAGCCATAAAAATAAATTTATATTTTTAAATTTTGTTATTAAAAATAATTTTTTATTTTTATAATTAAAATGGAAATAAGAGTTGATTTCAGTATTTTAAATAAAAATGGATATTTATTAATTATTTCATAATATTATGTTTTATCGTAAAATAAGATATACAATTATTTTTTATAATAAAAATTGAAAATAAAAGTCTGTTCTGTTTTGAGCACCAGGAAAAAGCATATCCGGATAATGGATAATATTTTTCAGCTTTTGTTTTTTTCAAACTTATAATTCTTATTAATTCTTATTAATTACTGAGCGATATGGTGTTGAACAATTTAATAAAATCCTTTGCAGTGCTCTCTTTCAGTTGTTTCATTGAGTTCCACAACTATTCTTTCTCCCCTCGTTTGCTGCCAACTTTCGTAGCATTTCTGTTGCTGTGCGGCGCTTTTGTAATTAATCAAACCAAAGCGCATTGACAGCGTGTAGACAGAATGGCGAACATGCAGCTTAAAGCCCAGTCAAAGTCAGTGCAAATGTCCATAGTCCTCATTCCTCAGTTCACAGTCCAGTGCCCACTGTGCCGTCTCCCCCTGTTGCATGTGCAGAGACTTGAACTTTCAACTTTTGGGCAGTGCTTTAAAATGAATCCACAATGTCATTGGCCAGTCCAGGCAACATCAATGCCAATGCCATTGTGTGGACAGTAAAAGTCGGACTATAAATTCAAGGAGGCGGCCTGAAGGCCTCGTGAAAATAAATGGTTTGGTATTATCGCACTTGGCATCAAAATAAATTTCCACCTGTGCAATTGCAAATTGCAGTGATACCTTCTCGTTCGCGTTGTCTTTTCACTCAACGCGAAAAACGCAACTACTGACATACAATTCGAGTTTCCTTTCCTCGGCTGTGGCTGTGGTAACACGCTGTGGCACCACCAATTATACAGCAATTTCCACACGTATCGAACATTGATCTCATTGAGAGCCTTGCTGGACCCGTGCTGGACCAGCCCTCCAACTGGACAGTAAAATTAACTTAAAAAAATAAAACAGCGAGTGCTGTTGCTGCTGTGCAACGCACAACTAAGTAAACTACAGTAGAGTCTCAATTAATTGAACGAAACTCAATAAACATAATGCAGATGCTAGTTTGGAAGACTAATTTGCGATATAGCGAAGCTTGACTGTAATGCCAAACAGTTGAAATGTATCTTAAAAATGTCTTTAGTGTATCTTGTAGATGCTGTTGCTGCTGTGGCACTTCAAAGGAAAACGCAGTACGTGCAATTATGCGCCACGTTGCACGTTATTAGAAGTGAGTCGCCGAGACGTTCAAGTCGTTCAAGTCGTTCGACTCTCTGACTTGTTGATGTCCAAACCGACATTTGATTGCCATAGCTGCGTACATGCCGGCGATTAACGGCTGATTAGACAACCGGCCGCAGATTGAGATAGATATGGACAGGGCACGAGATTGAAATGTATCTGCAGTGTGTGTATCTATTACGAGACCCTACAGATGCCGATGGGTTCGTTGTAATCTATATACACCTAGACGTGCCTTTTATGTGATACGCGTGTACAGATTAATTTATTAATTACCCCTAATAGATTTACAGATTTGCAAATGTTAAATAACCTTAAATCATTATATATTTTGATTGTTTCCAAAAGATCATCTTAAAATCTGTCAACTTTACTTATAAACTGATTTATATTTCCATTTTATTAGACAAACAAATAGCAGCACATTAACTTACTAATTGATTGAGTATCTGAAATGCACAAGAACTTAATTTATCCTGTTTCCGTTTCGGCTTCAAGTATGATATCATCTATTATAGAACCAATTGCATATATAGGAAAAACATTTGCTGGCACTTAAAATGAAAATTTATTGTATCCAAAGCAAATAATTCGCATAAATCACAAAACTGATAGAGCAAATTTGGGTCACTAGGCAAACGGTCTACTTAAATGGAAAAACACACTTCAAATATTTCAATGGAAGGGCGTGTGGCAAATAAAATTTCCTCATTTTTCTACATCACTGAGATATAAAAAATATAACAACCGCAAACACCAACAGAAGCTAAAAATCTAAACAAAGAACTAAGGCAAATAATTGGAAAAAAAAAGATTCGAATAACTTGCACAACAATTATCAAAAAAGAAACAGGGAAAATAGAAAATTGAAATAAGATAAACACACATGAAAGACAAACGTAAAAAGGCAACAATTACAAATTCAATTGAATTCAAAAATCAAATCGAAATGTAAAATTTTTCTTTTCTTTTTGTATCTGTGAGATGCATAAAGGGAAATACATATGTATGTACGTGCCACCGTGTCTGCAATGTTCGATTGAAGCGTTAATGAAAAAATTTCACTTTTCTGTACAAAATCAAAAGGTTGTTGTTGTTGCTGCTGTTGTAGCAGCAAAATAGAAAACCACTTGAGCTACTTTTAACGGCAGCAACAAGGCAACAACCGACATATACAATAATTATTACGATCAATTTAGATGCAGATTGCATGCGGCATGCGGCATGAGGCATGCGGCAATCGGCAGCTTCAACGGCGCTGCAGTAATTGAGGTGGGGCTGCCCCAACGCCCACCACACAAACACACACACACGCACACACTCAGCGCACACAGATACGGACACGGACACAGATACAATGATACATTTGTATATCAAGTGGCACGGACTTGATTGTTGTTTTGCTTGTACTTGTGGCCAGCTGGTGTTCGAACATTTCCATTATTTCCATTCCGATCTGGTGTTTTGTTTGCATACCAAAAAGGCAGCAGCAACTGCAGCCCCGAAACCGAAAACATTGTCATAATAATTATAAAAAAGGCCTCAAGTGAAAACGCCTCCGCTTCGGTCTGTGCAGCAATTAGGCAGCCGCTTCGAGACTTGCAACCAACACAAAAAGCAGCAGCAAGCTATAAGATACATTGTAATAGATATATCTAATATACTCGCATATACATATAAACTTGCGGTTATTCAAGACTTGGCAAAACAGTAGCCAAGATCAACGGGCTTTTATTGTCGTTCACCCTTTCAATTCTAATGGCAAAAATGAATCAGCAATTGAGCAATTTCTAGTCATCAAGATGTTGTGTTTCTGCTGCAGGGTTTGTTTTTTCTATCTTGTAAATATGTGATTCATATATTAATAAAGTCTGTGTAAGAAACAAAATTTAAATAAATTTAAAATATTTATAATTAATATTATAAAATGATTGATCAACCTTTATTAATAATTTCTTAATACTTTCATATTAATTATTGTTGTAGCAAATAAGGTTTCTACTCTTTCCTAGACCATATAACATGATATCGTATATCATTCTTTTGCTTTCCAGTTTCAACTTGCTCCACTTTAATCAAGTAGCTATGATACACAACACACTGAACCAGTAGCTGCTGTTGATGTTCATATCATGGGGAAAAACTCATTAGGAGATGTCGAAAGAAATGCTTGAAATGTAAACAATGCACTTGATTAGTAATGTAAAGGCAATAGACGGCTGCAATTACTGATAAGACATGGCTAATTAGCTGCTACACTGCGCACTGTGATAAGCAAATGCAACTTGAAAGATAAACACAAAGAGTGCCTTTTGAACGGTTTCTTGCCCCATTCAAGTGGCAGCACTCAGCTACACGATCCGTGTGCCATTTACGTGTATCTCACAGATACAATCTACAAATTACTCGTATCATTATCAGCATATGAAAATTAACGGCTTATACAAAGCTCGTATTCTCCCATTTTTAGCTCATTTTGGCACTCGGTCGCCCAGCAGTCTGCGAGTTAATGTATAAACAATTTAATTCGATTGAATGCATCCGGTGCGACCATGAAAATGAAATTAAAATTGAAACGCAAAGAATAATGAAAATGAAAATGAAAATCTTGCTTTTTTTTTGGACTGAGGCCGCCCGCATCGCATTCGCTGTTAATTGTAAACAGAAAATCTTAACGAAATTAATTTTAAAGTGAAATTCTTAAGACCTGCACGCTGGGTATTTATGAAAATTAATGTCAAGTCCATTTTACGTTTAAAGTCAGTTCACAAAAGCCACAAAACCCACAAAATGACAAGCGGAAGTGAGCTGTACTCGAAGCTCTCCGGCTTTCCCGGTTCTTCAGCATTTTCTGGGCGGAAACTGCAGCTTTGCCAGCCACAAACTGACCCAATACAGCTCATACATTTTTAATTTTTCATTTTCTTTCAAACAGATTTCAAATCGATGGCTTTCCGAAGACAGACACAGAATACACTTGCGAGTGGTTACAACCGCAGCACGTACAAGTATGCTTGGTACACTGGAAAAAACTAAGCCTTTTGAAGTCGAAGCTGAAAATATTTAAGTATTTCTGTAAATCAATTTATCCTACTAAAGTTATTTATAAAAGGCTTTTAAGGTCAGACAAAAGAAATTATCAAAATGGAATATTAAATCAAGCTTTACCTGGAAAGTTTTACAAACCATCAACTGATTTTTATTGAATTATTCTCTGCTTTATTATAAAATAATATAATTGCAGTTAATCAGTCTCTGAAACTAAATTCAAGATTAAGGCATATTATCTTTTTTTAGTTTTAAAATATACTCGATTTAATCTGTCATTAAGTTTTCCAACTGATCAACTTATTTGTCTCAGTGTACAGAGATTTTCGTCACACCAGGTGGCGCTTTAAGGTTTGGTCATAAAAATTGAGCTATTAAATAATTTCTGTCACATAAATTTGCTTTTATTGTTTATTTCCGCTGTACCTGTTGGGCCGTACCCTCTGTTTACGTGTGGCAACAATGGAATGAGGCATCTTCCCAGCTAATTAGCGTCATTATGCACAATTTTAGATATTTACTTATGATGATGGCCCTTTTGCTTGGCACATTTCCATTGGCTGTTTTGCGCTGCATTTTCCACTTAAGTCAAATGTTGAGTTGATTTTTTGTCACTTTGTGTTAGTTTGTTAGTTTATAAGTTTGTTTGTTTGTCTTTGGCGTGTGATGTGATTCATTTGCATGGTAGTTGACCCCCTCTCTGATCTATAAGCTGCGACTTTGATCTTTATTGTCTTTGCAATTCCCTGGTCCTTTTGATGTTTTATTGTGTGTGGCAAAATAAAACTCAACTTTAGCTGCAACATTTGTCTATCGGATTTGGTTTTCTTCTTCCGCAATTTGCGGTGGCGTCTTCCAGCAAAAAGAAAGCCATCAAAAGCGTAAATTATTTTGTATTGAAGTTTGTGTCTTCCCCTCTCGGAACGCTCTTCCAACAATTTGGAAGTGCAACACACAACAAGTGTCAACTTTGGATATGTGAGTTACTTGCGTGGAAAGGCGGCATTCTACCTTTAACTTTGCCTCTATTATACGATGACAATAAAAGCAGGAAAAAACAAAAACAAAAAGTCGGTTAGGCCAACTGTCTGTCTATATAATTGACAGGTCGGACTACCTCACCCTCTCCCCCTCCACGACCATTCCCATAGCCATACCCTGTCCATCCGTCTGTCCGTCCGTCTGTCCGTCTGTTTGTTTGTACGACTTTTTTCTCACCCTAGTTTGATGGCACCGTGCACACGTTCCAGGCCAAGCCCAAACCAATCTGTTATCACTGTGCACAAAACATACCAAGGAAAATACCAAACAAACTAAAAAAGATACTGTCACAAATCGTTGGTCGCGTAAAAAATCATTTTTAAATATTTATATTTCAATGGAATGCAATTCGCAGTTGATTTCTCGTTGTATTTAATGTTTGCTTCGTTCCTTCTGTCACGACCGACCTCTGACATATTGACCCATCAAACAGTTAACATTACGCCCCCTCTTCCCCGTTCCAGTTATTTTTTTCATTTGGTCATCAATATCACGGCTACTCTTATTATTTGTTTTACTTCATTTTTTTCTTAAATCTCCTGGGCTGCATTTCGCATGTGCGTCAATAATAGCCACAGTAAACACGGCCATGTGCAACATGCAATATGCATGCAAAAAAATATGGAGCATTAAATACAAATACCATAATATATTTAAAAGAATTTCCAACTTTTTATATGATGCTTTATACGTGCGTTATACAAGTTTTTCCTTTGAAGTGCTTTAAATTGAGGTTGCAACCTTTTATTGCTACTTGAGATCAATTAGGTCAACTCTCTTGAGAAGAAACTCGTACTATGTTAAGATATACTGTTGTTTATCTTTAACTTGTTATTGAAATTCATTGCTGTGTTCTTATCTTCTTTTTAGATAGATACCTTTTCCCTTCTGTAATCATATATATTTGAGTTATTTTAATTTAAGAGCTGAAAGATATACTTTTGTTTTCTGCACATCTAAAAGATACAGTCGACTGATATAAATTAAATTCCAGAGATTCCATACAGATAGTTAAGAGTCATCAACTTGTAGCTAACTGGTTACTTATCTCAGCTATCATGTCAGTTGAGCTTAAGGAAGCCAACAAAATATTTATTTTTTTATGAAAATCAGGCCAATTAACTTCTTTCCGCTTACTCGAGTCACTTTTTCTTTCTCTTCCACCAGCTTCGATTGCAGTATAAATTTTTGTTTAAATGCATTTCCGCTGATGGGTGTGTGTGTGTGTGTGTGTGTGTATGGGCTGTGTAACAACAATAACAACAACAGCAATCTGATGTATAAATAAACAGCAGTGAACTGAACTTAAACAAACCATTTGTCGTCATTTCACCCATTTCAGTTCGATGTGACGACGCATTGATTACAGGCGCATTTCTGTCTGCCTCAGTTGCTGCCTCAGCGTCTGCCCACTGCCCCTTTTCCTGTCCCTGCCTCTGTACCCCTTTGTTGGTTATATACTTAACACAGAAATCAAAAAAATACAAAATAAAAGAAGAAACTGCCGTGTCCATAACTGATTTTCCTGCCTTGCATTGCGGTGCATTGGATAAGATCGCATACATAACTCATTACAGCGTAAGCGATATGATAGAGAAGACAACGACGACGACGACGACGATGATGACTTCAATGGGACTTACTAGGGTGGGTATAGAGTATATACTTATAGGAGTACAAGCTGAAAATCAGTGCAACCTGATAGAAAAACTCACTGTGTTAAACTTATCATCCTATAGGACTTTTCAGACTCCAAAATCATTCAATATTTATGCGAATACAAGTTTAAAAATAAAAAAAAAATTAATAAGTATCAAAATGATTAATATTAATCCTCTAACAGGCAAAATCGAAATAGTCATTTAATCAAGTTGATATTTATTTTATAAGTAGTTATAGGTTAAATAACCTTAAGTTTTAAAGTTCATAATTTTCCGTTGGTTTGAACGATCTTGTGATGATAATCTTATATGATCTTATATGATTATAATTATCCAAGTGATTACCAACTCAAAAAAAACTTTAGAAGCAAGAAATGATAAAACTTATCGTTAGTTCTAGTTGTATTTTTGCATTTATTTTTCTACAAATCATAAAAGAATAATATTACCTACTAGCAGTCTGATTTACAAATCGATAGACTTAGTCAATATAAATTTTTTTGGCGATTGAAATTGCAATTTATTTGGTCATAATTTAATTTAGTATTTTCCACAATTTGAATGTTTAACAAAATTCTGTAAAATAACGGTTCATCGGAAAATAATCATCCATTTTTTTAAGCTTTAGAAAATCAATTCTTAATATATGATAAATATATTCAAAAAGAAATATTTATTAGTTATCCATTTATATTTTAAAAACGGATGACCGTCTACAGATGGTCTTACCCGTTAGAGGATTAACATGAATACTAGGACTAATTTATGTAACGAGCATAAATTATCTTAAAGAAATACAAAAGGGTATTCAAAAGTCAGCATAGCTCACCTATAACTATCTTGGTTAATATGCTCTTCTTGTCAGATGCATTTGGGGATTTGTTGTTGTTTCTGTTGCTGTTGTTGTTGTTTTTGTTGTTGTTGTTTTTGTTGTCCTCTGGTTGCTGATAATATGATTCGTGTCCAATGCGATATGAGGCGTCCCATTGACATCGTGGCAATCTGCGCATTTTGCGGCTCGCGCTTCGATTCCGTTTCTCGTTGGTATTGTTGTTGTTATTTCACATTGCAGTTGTTTATGTTGTAACATAGATACTACAAATACTCACACACATTAATACACATTTATATGTACACATCCACGTTAAGCACACAATTATGCAGACAGTCAGGCATTCGGAATTTGCTGGTTTTTGGGTTTTGAATCTGAATCTGAGTCTGGGTCGGAATCTGAGTCTGGGTATGTGTCTGGTTATGGGCACGGAACTGTCAACTTCGACAGCTCCATTCTACACCGAAATTAGATAAACAAACAGAGCGGTCACATTCAATAAACAAACACAATACTTTGATTGCACTGCACATACGTAAATACGTACACACGTATATATATATATATATATGTATATATATACAGACTTGTACGTAGCACTACACGGAACGCATTAAGTCATATTAAAGACAACAGCAAGAAGTTGGACACTACTCTCAAAAGGGGGTATTATGCTATGATAACGCAATATGTGACATTTCGAAAGATATATTTTGAGAATGATAAAGTGTAGAGAAAACATTCTTCATGAAAATATGATGGAAAACTCACTGAAAGGGTATCTATTGGTCGGTATTTATATAAATTTCCTTCATTATTCAAATATTTCAATGACTCAAATTTACTCCTCTGAGAAAATGGAATGCTCAAAGTATCGATAAGTGCAACATAAATATCAATAACATACAAATAGTTGCTTACTTAAAAGTAGACAGACATTAAACTAAAATAAACATATAATAAATTCTGTCATTTTAAATTTCTCACATGCGGTGTTATTGAATCCCTCACAAGACACTCCGATTTCATTGACTTTACAAGTGAATGTATAAATTACAGAATAATATACAAAAGGCAATTAGATGCTTAAACAAATCAATTATTTTAAAAGCCGGGTAAAAACTAAATAAGCATTCTCAGAATTGCTGACAGTAAAAGCAATAATATAATGGATTTATTGTGTTGAGCTATTTATAAAGAAATTGCAATTGGTACCTATATATGAAATAAATAAATACAATTTATATTATAAAAAATAATAATGTTTTAATTATATGTTATAGCTAGCTCTAACTAAATTACTTACCATTAAAATACATATATAAAATATAATAAATAACTGGCAGTTAATCTAGTTAAGTCTTTATCAATATGTCGACCCATATTTATTCAACGAGAATTACCAGATTATCACCTGCATTTACTTTGTTATCAATTTCCACTTATCATGTACGTGCCACAGATCATAGCGATAATGTTCCCTAGGAAGAGACTTCATCTATAAGTCAAGGAGTAAATATAACATGAACGATTGTATAGCGACTGTCAGATATCCTGTAAGCAGTCTTAATTGTTGTGAAATTCTAGAAAAAACTTAACTATTTAATTATTTAAGCAGATAGTTGTCAGATATTTTGTCATTGGTAACTTAGTTTAACTTAACAGACTTAGGAATTAGGAATCCATTTACTTTACAGGGTATGCAAAAGTCATTTGGTCCTAACAACTCTCCTAGATGCTCAAATATGAGTTGGTAACTGACAATTCTCGCATAATTCTCTGTAATATTGTTAGACAATTACGAACTGTTATGAGTCAAATGCAAAACTGTAACAATTGCATAGACTTGAATGGTTTTGCAATCATAATAATGATAATAGCAGCTGCATGGCAAATCAATGACTTAAATGTTGGCTTGCAACGATATGAAATTGCCATTTGAATACGAATACGATTAGATTGTCGGATCGCTCGATTATTGGTTGCTTTCTGCTCCCTGGGTGGTCGATGGGTGGGCGTTGAGCTCAAGTCGCTGGCTAAAAATCTTAAACGATAAAATATTTATAGAGCAGTCGAGCTGAGTTGAATAAAGTCGAATAAAGTCGAATAAAGTCTTAGAAAAGTCGAGCCGTGGGCGTAGTCAGATATCAAGGAGTCTGTGTGCAATTTAGATAAGTATTATGACATATTTGACACTCTTTCACTCATGGCCAACAATTTCGTATTTATTTACTGAAAATGAAAAGCAAAATGAAAATTGTGAAATACTTAGCTGTGAAGTTGGCTGGTCTGTTAGCCTGGCCAGGACAGGACAGCACAGCATGGAAGACGGCTTAGTATAAAAATCAATGAAATGCAATTACTGGAAATGCATTGCCGACAGTTTCAAAAGACTGTCTCCAGGGGGTGGGGGGGGAGGAGGGACTTGGAGTAAAACTTGACTTTGCTCGTTTATGATGCAATGCATAAACCGAGCACATAAGTACATTATAATAACAATTGTTGTTATTGTTATTGATAAAAAGGGCGTGTGGATGCAAAGACACATACGCACACTCCCACTTACACTCGTGTGTGTGTGCGTGTGTGTTGTTTCTATAAGCCATAAGCATAACTGATAAGCTGCAATTACCTGCATTGATAATTTAGAATGTATTTTCATATAATGCACACAAAACCCCATCAAGAACAACAACAATAATAATCGTAATATTGTGCCACAAAATCCAAATGACATCTGTCGTTTCCGTCGGTCCTGTCTCCCTCTGCCTCCCCCCCCCCCCAACTCCCTGCTCCAATGAGCGGGTGTGTGTGTTTGTGTGTGTGTGTGTGTGTGTGCCCTGGGCGCACCCATAATTGAATAGCTCGGCGACGTGTGTGTGATTGCGGGTGTTTGGTTTGGTTTTCATTATGACTGGGTTTGGTTTTGGTTTTGGTTTTGAATTTGACTTTGGGTCTTGCCTGTCCTCTGTGTTATCCCCCTATTTGTGTCCAATTGCATGTTGCATGTGGCAGCGAGTCATGACACTAACCTAACGCCTTGGCAGATCTCACGTGTCTTTCTCATTTGCAGGAGTTTAATTTGATTATCCTCTTAATGACAGGCAGACAATTATATGAAATTCTATTCAATCTGTAAGCTTCATATGCAGTGTATTTAAAAAGTTCATTCAACTCGATAGATGCAAAAATATTGGCATGACAAAATAAAATGTCATTCTGAAAAATGATTATAAATTTATTTATATTAAAAAAAATGGTAACTTATCAAGTAATTGTCTCTATGTTTATACTTAAATATATCTGTAGATTGTAAAAGTATCGCATAAATTCAGTTTTTCTTGTAAGTAAATTTATAATAGATATTAGGAATAAATTAGTAATGCAAAAATACATAGAAAAAACGACAGCTTCATACTTTCCCCTTGACGCTTTTCCAACAACTACAATCGTCATAACTTAATAAAATCTTAGCCGATTGCCTTGGGGAATGTCAATTTCATCATTATTTGGCTTCTATTTTAACTCTTCACAAAATTCTAAAATTACAACTTTTTTCTCCCTGTTAATTTTGAAGAATCTTATTTAAATGCAATAAATCAATATGTAAATAACAAATAATTTAAAAGTGCCCTCATCTGCAATGCAGTACAACTTACTTCCTCAGTACAACATTTGTACTTCCTATCAACTGCCAGTTTTTCAATTTTCCAGCTTGTACTTTGTATTGGTCATATCTCTAATTTATATGAAAACTGCCTGCTGCTGCTGATCAGACGGGCAGATAATTTTTCCAATGAAAAACAAAACAAACAGTAATGTTTAGCAGCTCTCGTGCATTTCTGAGCAGCAGCAACAATCTTATCAAACCAAAGAAAAAAACTCAAAAACTGACTTGGAGTGTTATGAATTATTAATAATAAATTACAAATTATTGCGGGGGCAGAAGTAAAGAGTGAATAATGGGAGAGGGAGCTATTTGAAGATACTGAATACACAACGTTAATGAAATTTCAATTAGCTTGTCATGTTGAAGGAAGTGAGTGCAGCTATGCAACATTTATCTGTGAGTGGCAGCTACAGAAACAGAAAGAGAGATAGAGATAGAGATAGAGCGATAGATAGAAAGGCCCATTCAGATGTTATAAAATCTTAGCCCATTTTATATTGACAAGTGTAATTATGCGCACGACACAATTGCCATGTCAAATATTATCAAATAATTGTTAAGCCAATGCAAAGTTGCTCTGCCTCATGTTGCACACAAAAGACGCCCACGTGCAGCAACAGCAACAGCAACTGCAACTGCAGTCACGTTGCACTTTTGTCATCCTTTTGTGCATGACACAAGCACAGATACAGATACAGACAGTGACACAAAAAGAGAGACAGAGGGTCAGAGGGTCAGGCGGGGCATTCCTAATGACATAAAGACGTGTTGGTGGTCCTTTTTGGACAATTAGTGCCTGGAGACTCTGCCTCTTACACAATGCACAGTGAGGCACCTGCAACAGCCCTGTAAAATACATGCATAATTTATGTCATATTTCTGTTGCAAGCGACTGAGTAAAATGACTTTGTTATGCAATGTGCAACGTGCCTCTTAATAATACACATATACTCTTGTCTAAAGTGACAATGGAAGACAACGCATAAGAAATATGAATTTAGTATTACTGAATTTAAACAAGATTTAAATATTGCTATAAAGTGAATTTTGGATATTAAATTATTAATTTATTTTAGATAAAATAAATGTAATATGAACTTAAGAAATGTAAAATAAATAATATACTAAATAAAAATACACATTACAGTAAAAAGCCTTGATTACTATAGAGTGAATTATGGATGTTAAATAATTAATTTTATTGAGATAAAATAAATGTAATATGAACTTAAGAAATGTAAAATAAATATTTAACTAAACAAAAATACATATTACAGTAAAAAGCCTTGATTAATATAGAGTGAATTATGGAGATTAAATAATTAATTTTATTGTGATAAAATGAATGTAATATGAACTTAAGAAATTTAAAATAAATAATAAACTAAATATAAATACATATTACAGTAAAAAGTTTAAAAGAAACGATTTGTTTTTTTTATTTTAATACATTAAAGACTTACTACAATCCATAGTTTTCTGGTAAGGGTATTTCATAGTTAATAATTTCCACATTTCATTTACACATTACATATTTGTCTTTGTCTTTTGCAACTGTTTACAATTTTAGTCATTGATTGCCCAAAGTGCACGATGGTTCGTTAGTAATTTTTGATTGGGAAAAATTATTTATGACTTTAGACTATTTGTAAATGCAAACACACGCACACACACTTAAGTGCTGATTCTTATTTTGTTGGTATTTCATTCTTTTTGCCTAATTGGAATTCATGCAATGGACATTTGCATATTGCTTTGTTGGCCAACGTACTTGACTGTTTGGTTTCTGTTTCTGTTTCTGTTTCCTAACTGTATATTCATTTGGAGTGCCTAGAAAGGTTCTGCTTAATTGTGGCCACAGCTCAACTTAATCATAAAACAGGCAGGCAGTCCATACCGGATCGGACCCTACACAATTCGTGGATCGCTTCGGGAGGTGTGCCAGAGGGGAATGGGGTATACCCAATCAAGCATGCGCGTGAGTCGTTCCATCTTTTAGCGTTCGAGCCGGCTGCTAACTGAATTCAATTACCAAAGTGCCTACTATATGCAAATAAGCCACAAGTGCACTTGACAAACGCACACACACACACACACACACACTCGTACACACACACACACAAATTCACTCAATACGCATTGACCAGAGTTATAGATACAGATACAACTGCAGATTCATAGATACAGATACACAGCGCCAGTTGCTGGCTACAAATAAGTGAAGTTGTTGCACTCGAGCTACTGGCACTTGCCTCTAGCCTCCTCCAACCCCTTCTCCGACCCCTCGATCCCCTTTCGATCATTCTCCCATTTGCTGAACTGAAGCCATGTGAAAACTCAGCGCCGTGCAGATAAAAAAAACCTTAATATAAGCATAATTAAGTTGATGATTTGTACAAAAAAGGAGACGAGAGAAATGATAAACACAAGTGGTTGCTGCTCAGCATTCTTTTGTGTGTGTGTGTGTGAGTGTGCTGTTGCACTATTGCCACACTGTTACGCGTCTAGTACAGTGAGTACTCAGTAGCAGCGCAGAGTAAGTCAAGTAGTTAATGTGGTTGCTATTAAGATAACATTTTAAAGAGTTTAAAAAGCATTTTAGTTTTAAGAAACACTTTAGATAAAGTAAGCGCTTCTTTAATATTGATAGAAATACTATTTTTGATAAGATATCTAAATATATTTCCAAGTGCTTATAAGAATTGATAAATAAGTGATAGTGTGTATCGAGTATTTAATCTCTATTTTAAATTTTAAGATAACTAATACTGTAAAAATCTTATGTAAAATGAATATTGTTTAAATAAAATTGTAAGTAACTACAAAGGTCTAACAATTAATGTGAACATAATTATATAAATACAAATTTTCCTATGTGCTGCCAGTCTGTTCCACTTCAGTCGTCACACCGGAGGCCCACTGTACTCTGCACTTGAAGCTTCAGTCACATTATAACTCAGAATCTCAAGTTCTACACAGTTATGATGGGTTGCTGATGGGTTGTCCAACTGACTGTTTGACTGCCAAAAAATATGTCGATGACGTCGCGTCGCAGCAAGTTCAATGGACTGTATTGTTGGTGTTGGTGTTGGTATTTCCGTTGGCAAAGCCCCAATGGGCACAACATCCATTGCATAACAATTAGCTGAGAAATTGCTGGTTTTTCATTGTACAAAGTCAACCAAAAAGAGCCAAAAATAATAATTCACCAACATTCATATCGATGTCTTCATTAGGCATTTGTTGTGCCATATGTGGAAATGGGAACTGGAACTATGCTAACCATGTGTGTTGTGTGTATTGTGTATCTATTTTTGGTAGCCAACATTGTTAGTGTCTATATCGATAGCGAATTTATGCTTAATGAGCGTAGCGCTCAGTTTGATAACTCATTATGTCTAGAAACTGAAAATGAGGCTAAATTTGTTCCACATGATGTTCGATAGATGTTGAAATACATAAGTTCTTCTGTCTTTGATTTTAAAAAAGAAGAATCGGGCGAGGCAACATCTTCATAAATAACTAAAGCCAGTTTCTAAAGCTGCTGCCTTTTGTGCAAAAGTCTACATATAAGAATTTGAAAAAATTAAGAAATACTCAGGCACACACTTTGGAGTTTATCATTGTAATGCAAATGAAGGAAGTGCGCATCTTTTGAACCCGCACTCCAACCCCGCCCACAATCACACATTCACTCTCTCTCTCTCCCACTCTCTTTCTGTTTCTCTGCATAAAACAAGGTGAGGTTGCAACAGCAACAACAATTTGATGCCGTGGGAAATGCTTGCCGCATGTGTTGCGAAAACGCCACACGGAACTCAGCTTGGAAGTTGCCTCAAATGTGGATAGAGAGGGGAGGGGGTAGTGAGAGGTTGGGGGGAGCAGAACTACTACGACTCTCATTCTGTCAGTCAGTCAGTCAGCGAATGAATGGAATTGCTCTTCTCTTGCAGCAACAACAAAAAGCTATGAATATGAATAAATCATTTCACGCAGATTGCCAAAGCTAAGAAAAATACAAAAAAAAAGAGAGAAAATAAAAAAAAAAGGAAAAACATTCGCGTAAACAATGTGCAAAGATATTTTTTGAGTCCTCGACCTGTAAAAGTCTTCCCTTTGACAATCAGCATCATCAAACGGAGTCAGCTTATTTCGATTTTGCCGGGTTGTCAACTCGAGCGAAAGAATATTGACAAAAGTTTATAAGTTTATTGCGCAAAATGATGTAAATAGCTTTATTAAGTTTAAGTGGATTTTCCAGGTGCTGAAAAATATGTAAATGCAATTTAAATTTAAGCTAATAGATGTATACATTTATTTTTTAGAAAAATCAATTTTGGTTTACATAATTTATAAGTTTGCAATTGATTTTTTTACATTTTTAATAAATTATTGATATATTAATATAAAAATACTCAATGCTTATTTTTTCGACTTTTCTAGATATTTATTATAATATAAAAAACTGAACCACTTCAACCTTCAATAAATTTTTATATATTTTTTTGCTGTCAACTTTTCACTTTTCTAAATATTTTATATAAAACATGCTTTGAGAATATTTTATATATAAGTTTTAGTTATGTGAAACCAAATAAATATTAATTTTTATTTGCATCCAAAACAGTAAATTATTAAAAAAAACACATTATATATTTAATGAATGGAATGCCAACTGGTTTTTAGTTTTGGCTTTGGTTTACTTTGTAAACTGAATGCAACAATATCGCCCACGAATTAAGTGTACGGGTTTAACGTAAAAACCGCTTGTAACTATTTTTCAGGGCCAGACGAGACGGAAAATTAGTAGTTGAAACCAAAGTGCAACTGGGCAACTTTCGGAGCTGACCGACCAAAAGACCGAACCCAGACCGGCCAACTTGTTTTGCAGTTGTCTATTTATGCGCTTAGTGCAACTTGCCTTTAACCCCGCCGCCCGCTTTATCCAGCAACCTTTCAGTATGCAAATAGTAAGCTGCAATACTTCCTGCCCACTGCCCACTGTACACTGACCACTGTACAGTGCGCACTGCCCACTGGCGGCTGCCACACTGAACCAGTTTCTGGTATCGACCCAGTAAACCAACCCCTTGTTTGCATTTTTTATTAACAAACAGTCGAAATACCAAAAATACAAACAACAACAACAACAAAAAAAGGGCTATGCAAAATATTTGCTATAAATGAAAAAACCCTTTGCAAAAGGGGGCGGAGTCGCTTTACAAGCGTACAACACGGCGATAAGCCAAAGGGTTACGCCACATACACAACTCAACCCCGAATTTATTGTTGTTGTTGCTGTTGTTTGTGTTGCATGTATTTTATATACGCCACGCATAATCGCTGTTGTTTTAGTGTATTAATTTTGGTTTTTAATAAAGCATAAATATTTGTGTTTGCGCTTTAGATTCTCCCGGGGCAGGAATTCCCCCCGAGGTATGTTCTTGTTGAAGTTTACCAAATCAAAAGTTACATTTAGAAGCCAAACTTCAACTTCTACCCTTAGCTGGCCTGTGGCAATATACATGTAAATTGTATGTATGATTAGCTTTCATTACGAGAATGAGAGTTTAAATATGTCTGAAGTGGAGTAGTTAGCCCCCGGGGTCTTATTAGCAGTACTAGTACTCATTTAAGCCAGACAATCCAGTTTACGAGGCGTTTATCTAATGCTGTCAACCGATATTAATTGCAAATTCCAGTTCCACATAAGCCTGAAATGGACGTCCATTTTAGCTGTGGTTACCTTTTATGGCACTGCGATTTGCCGTACATATGCAGTTTGCATGTTTTAATTATTAAACAAATCAATTTGCCAACACATCGAGGCAAAAGACGGCTTAATGGCATTTATTCATTTTGCAGTTGTTGTTGCTGTTGTTGTTGTTGTTGTTGTTATTGATGTTGTTGTTATTGCTCCCCGTGCAGTTTGCTGTCAGCGCTTTACAGTCTCTTATGCAAGTGCTCGACACAGCCAATTAAATTTGCATAAATGCATTTTTAATAATGTGCAATTTTTGTTTGCTGATTTTCTACTTAAAGTTCGATCATTAAGAAGCTTCCTTAACTTTGATTTTATTTAAATTTTCCTACTTCTTACCGGATGTTTGCCGTATGGCGAAAGGAACTCGATTAAAGATTCACTAGTTGCATTGTAATTACTTACACTTTACACAGACTTTCAATAGTTTTTAATTAATTCAAAGTTTTTTTTTTCAAGATACAAAATGCTTTATTATTAACGTGTATCTCACAGTAAAATGTACTCAACTTTAGTGTATCCTAATTGTTCCTTTTTTTCAATTTTAAAATAATAAAGTCGAGTTAAAATAAAAGGGACGAATTAATTTATTCTAGTTTTTTCAACATTAATTTTAAGCTTATTTATTTTTTAATTGATTTCTCAAAAATCTGAAGAATCTAAAGACTCAAAACATATGTCAATGAACTGATGTTTGTAACTGCTTTTAAGGTACGAGTAAATCGCAGTTTGAGCTGATTTCTCCATTATGCCATTAAATTTGCTATTTGTTTATTGTATATTCTGATGTTGTTGTTTTCCGGCATTTTATTGATTTTCAATTAGTTCGTTTCGTTTTGCGCTTTCGAGTTTGGCTTTAGTTCTGTTTCTGGTTTTTGCAGTTGCGATTTTGTTTCGTTGACTGTTTGTCTTTTTCCGTCGCATTTTCCACTACAAATTGACATACTTAATTTGCCATCGATACCAATGTGTGTAGGGTTGTGTGTGTGTGTGTTTAAGTGTGTGTTTTGAATGCAAGTGAATTACATGAGAAGAAGTTTTGTACTCATAAAATATGCAATTTGCTGTTTGTTTTGCCAAAGCGCATTCAACGATTTGGCCAACGATTGCTGTTCGACTTTGGCAACAGCTCTTGGCCGAAAGCATTGCCAAAAAAGTGTCAGGGTTAGACCAGAAATAGACACATGCCAATATGCTGGGGCCATAAACAAGCCAAGAGTCAAGAGAAATTGCAAAAGGGAGTCGGAGGGTTCAATTCAAAGTCTGTCTCTCCAATTCAGTGGTCAATATTGAAAGCCGCTTTAAAGTTTTAAACTACACTTGACGATGGCCATCGAGGGTAGTTTGGTTGGTACTTCGAATTATTAAGCAACGTCATCTGAAATATAGAACTATAATACTTTGTCAATTAAGTGTTTACCACAAAAAGAAGTCATTAAATAAAAAAAATATAATAGGATCAATATTGGCAATAAATATTTATCATATATTTCTTTTAAAAAAAGTCTTGTCTAAAAAACGGAGCTTATTATATTCAAAAAGTATGCAACATTTGAACAATTGGCGGCATTGCTGGTAATTAATTTATAAAATTAGTCTTGTGGCTAAATAATGGATTTAGTTTTTATTTTATTTCCCATTTATTTGGTCCTTTTGCATGGTTTAAAAAGCTTTCCAGTTTTGCGGTTTGTCGGGGCATAAAAATAAAATTTATACTCTGGCAAATTGCGTATTTAATAAACGCGAAACACGCCATTTCGAATTTTAGTTTTACCAAATATTTATTCACATAGCAACAAAAAAAAGGTATAGTATAAACACAGATATGCAAAGAGAACTTTTTGTGCTATTTTCGAGTGCATTTGGTATTAATTTATTTATAAATAATTATTTACAAGCAATTAACTTTGTGCATAGTTTTCATGACGTTATTTAGTTAGTTATGTATTTAGGGTTTAGTTAAAAGTTGAGGTTTTCACGTAACGGACAAAGTGCCAATTAATTTAAATAACAAAGTGTTGCATAAAATTGCTTGTCCAAATGTTAAATATAGGTTTTGAGCCAGCGAATAATTTAATTTTATAAATTAGTTCATATAAAGGAATAAGCAACTTATCACTTTTTCTGGAAGCTCTTTAAAATCGATTAAATATTTTTAGGAAAAAAACTGTTAGTATCTCTTACAACTTGTTGTTGAACGTTCTCTAAATAAATCACATAATTGTTAGCTTAGAATTTATCTGTTAAATGCTGAAAAGTAGACAAAAATATAAAACAAAAGGGTTGATTTTTTTTAAATTTCGTTTATATTTTATAATGTTTTTTATTCTTTTTCATATATAGTTTTTCTTGCGTTTTGTAATTGTAGTAATTAATTTAATAATACATTTCTTTTAGTTAATTTAATTAATTTAGTTTATCATCATAATACATAAATACATTAAGTGTGCTAAATAATTTTCAATTTCTATATATTCGGATCCCGTTACTTGCTCTATATACACATATTTATATTAATTATTTAGTTATTAGCTTGATGAATTGATTACGAATGTATCTTCTGCTTCTGCTTCTTCTTCTTCTATTTAGTTTACTATGGTGTAGATTTAAATTAAGATTTAGGTGTTGCCTGGCTAGAAACTAATAGCTACAATTACAGTTAGGGGGCGTGACCTCTATATATATCTATATATTGTATATATTTAATATTTTTAATTAATATATCACATTGAATTTGAAAGTGTTTTTTGCAACATTTCTAGTAATTGTTATAATGATAATAATAATGATAATAGTATAATAATAAGCCTATAAATATATGTTTTATGTATGTATAGATGTATATGCGTGTGTGCGTGTGTCTGCCTGTCTGTGTGTTGGTTGTGCGAAACAACTATAAAACCACAGCAACAGCAACAACAACGACAACGACAACGACACTTGAACACCGAAGGCGCATGTGAAAAGAAATGCCTACGAAAAAGTCTTTTTCTTTATATACTCTATGTATATATGTATGTGTGTGTATATATATATGCATATGTATTGTGTGTGTGTGTTTTGCGTTGCTTTTGTAGTTTTTGCCTGGCGCGCAAGCGAGCGAACAGCTTCAAGATGGCCGCCCTTGCGCAGGAACCGTTGAGCGAGTGAATGAGGGAGGAGGAGAGCACGAGAGTGACAGCGAGACAGAGAGCGAGAGAGCGAGAGAGCTTTTACACCAGGAATGCTTGGCCGCCGTTCTTATTGGTGCTGCCAGCTTCGACGCCAGCAGCTGCTTGTTGTTGTTGCTGTTGTTGCTGTTGTTGCTGCTGTGCGGCAGCAGCGGAAGTGGAAGCTTGAGCCGTTGACTGCGTGCTTGTGCTTGCCTGGCTGAGGCCGCTGCCGCTGCGCAGATGCACTGGCGCTGCCGACGTCGCTGCTGCCGAGGATGTTGCTGCTGGCGCACGGAACTGCGGCTGCAACAGACGCTGCTGCTGCTGCTGACGCGCCAATTGCTGCAGCTGATGAGCCTGCATCTGCTGGTGCTGCTGCTGCTGCTGATGGGAGTGGGGATGGGAATGGGGATGATGCAGCAGACCGCTGGGCATCATCGAGAGCGCCTCGTGCTGATCGTAGGCGCTGTACTCCGACTCGATGCTGTGGTAAATGTGCTCCGAGGGGGGACGCATGGCCATGGCCTCCACCACGGGCCGCATGGGGCGCGGCGAGGGCGTGGCAGTTGTGGCCGACGAGTAGTTGGCCTCCATGTCCTCGGTGCAGTAGTAGGCTGGCGGAGGAGGCGCCTGCCGGAAGATTAAGCCCGGCGAGACGGGCTGCTTGAAGCGCTCGTGATGATCCAAGGTGTAGTTGTTGCCACGTGGCGACAGCTCAATGGGAATGGCGTAGCGCAGCTTCTCCCAGAAGTAGCGATCGCAGGTGAGCAGGCGATTCGATGGCACCGACTTGAGATAGGGCGCCAGTTCGGCGACATCCTCGGCCTCGCTGGACACACTCGTCTCCTCGATGATGACCAGTTTCTGGGCGAGACCGCGCAACGCTTCGTGGAATGCATTGCGGAATTCAACACGCTGCCACTCCGTGGCAAGCAGATGACGAGTCAGCACCAATATGATCTTCCTGGACGCCCTTGCACCCTCCACCAGCTGCAGATGACTCGCCTGGGGGGGCAGGTCGCGTTGCTGGATGCAGAGACGGAAGGGCGGACGACCGTGCTCCAGTTCGGCGGCAATATTGCGGCAGACGAACTCGTAATCCTTCTCCGAGTGCAGAATGATGGCATCGTAGAGCTTGCCCGCATCCTCGAACCTCGGCTCGCAGACTCGGACGCCGTAGTGGGCAAAGAGCCACATGCGCACGCTCTCCCGGAACACGAAGACAATGATGAGCACGACCACGAGGAAGATGAGCACCAGGACAGCGGCCAGCAGCGGCAGACGATAGCCATTGGTCAGATCCGGAGTGGAGCTAATGTTGCTGGCACTTGCGTCGAGCAGTTCGGAGCAATCGCCAGTCGGCAGCTTCTCCTGTCCGAGACCCATGAGCTCCAGCTCCCGCTTGATGCCCGCATCCACGCAGTAGATGTCTGCCACATCGCGCACCACCAGCGCATTGTCTGCCACAAACTGGACGAGCTCGCGCAGCTGCTGGCAACGACAGCTCCAGGCATTGCGACCCAGCGTCAAGCCCTGCAGGTTGTTGCGGTACTGCAGATTGGAGAGCTGTTGCAGGGGCAGCACACTCAGGCGGTTGTTGTCCAGGCGCAGCAGTTGCAGCGACACCAAGGGCTCGAATGTGGCATTGCCAATGTGCGTCAGCTGATTGCCCTGCAGATGCAACTCGCGCAACAAGGTCAGCGAACGGAATGTGTCAGTCTCCAGGGAGTTGAGTTTGTTGTGCTCCAGATGCAGCACACGGAGATTGGGCAGCTGGGCGAGGCTGCCATTTTCCAGAGAGATCAGATTGGAGGCATTCAGATAGAGTGTGTGGAGATTGCGTTGGCCGGCCAACTGTGCAGCATGCAACACGGGAAAGTTGTTGCCGTCCAGATACAGCACATTGACATCCTGGGGCAGACGCGGTGGCACGCTCAACAGATCTTGTTTGCCACAATCCACAATGTTGCTCGACCAGTTGACGTCGTGGAAGCAACTGCAGTTGTTGGGGCAGATCATCTCGCACTCGCAGCTCTCGTACTCGCAGCAGTGGCATGTGGCAGGGCAATGCGTGTCGTACTTGCAGACGAAATCCGCGGCCGTCAGCTGCGACAGTTGACGCAGTGGCGCCTGGCGACTGTGCGGCATGAGGCACTCAATGTTGCCCAGATCCACGACTCGCGGATGTTGCCGCGTCGTCAGGTTGTTGATGCGTTGCAGCCACTCCATGGAGCAATCGCACTCGAAGGGATTGCCGCCCAGATAGAACTCGGGCAGTGGCTTCTCCAGTGCCACAGGTGCCACACGGAGCGCGTTCAGCGTCAGCTTGGACAGCACATTGGCATAGAGATCGACGCGTGCCAGACGCGTCTTGTCCACAAAGCTGTTCGGCTGAATCTGGTTGATGATGTTGTTGTTGATGAACAGCAGCTCAATGGAGTTGGGCACGGAGTTGGGGGAGATTTCGGTGATGCGATTGTGGCTCGCATCCAAGGTGCTCACTCGCAGCTCCTCCTGCAGCTTGTAGTAGTTGCCCAGGGCCTCAATGTAGTTGCCATGTATGTCCAGCCACTTGAGATTGGAGGGAATGAAGGCGTAGTCGAACCACACCAGATGATTCTCTGAGAGATTCAACCACAACAGAGAGGCGAGTGTGGCAAAGATTCCATTGATATCGGTGAGAAAGTTCTTGTCCAAGCGAATCGCCTCGATCTCAGTGTTCCTATCGAAGGCGCCACGCTCGATGCTCTGGATGCGATTCTTGGCCAGATTGAGGACACTCAAGCGTGGCAGCTGCTGGAACATGCCCACTGTGATGTTGCCAATGCGATTGTCGATCAGTCGCAGACCCGTCAGCTGATTCAGATTGTTGAAGGTGCCATTCTTAAAGTCCGAGATTTGATTCTCGCCCAGATCGAGTGTCTTAAGCATGCTCAGATCCTGCACCGCCTCGGGCACCTCCAGCAGCTGATTGGAGCTCAAGTCCAGCTCCTTAAGATCGGAGCAATTGCGGAACGCCTGCGACTCCACAATGCTGATCAGATTGTTGTTCAGGGTCAACTTGGTCAGGACGTAGAGACCGTTGAAAATGCGATTGTCCAGAGTGTGCAGACGATTCTCGGCCAGGTTGAGCGTGTGCAGATTGTACAGGGGCAGGAAGGCGCCTTCCTCGATGTGACCGATGGAATTGTTGCGCATATCCAGAATCTGCAGGAAGTACAATTCCTTGAAGGTCTTGGCGCCAATGCGAGTCAACGCATTGTTCGACAGATTCAGCACAATGAGACGGATGAGGCCGGCAAATGTGTTGTTGTCCACGTGATGGCTGGTCAGCTGGTTGGCGCTCAGATCCAGGACGAGCAGCTGGTCCAGGCGATGCAGCAGTCCCTTGGGCAGATCGTAGAGATCGTTGTGATGCAGATGCAACTCGCGCAGCTCCTTGTTGCCGGCAAACGAGTCAGCGGGCAGCGATTCCAGATGATTGTGCGACAGATTCAAGACGCGCAGCGAACTCAGACCCGCCAGGGAGTTGGGCGAGAGCGAGCTGATGTTGTTGTGCTGCAGACTGAGCGTTTGGAGGCGTCTCAGGCGAGAGGCGCCCCAGGCATCGGGCAGCGAGCGCAGCTCGTTGTGCGACAAGTCGAGCAGCTGCAACTCGGAGCCGCCACTGACAGCGCCATTGGGCGATCCCATGCACAGTTTCTCCGAGAAGCCCAGATACTCTGCGGCACGTATGCGATTCTGTGTGAGATTCAACAGCTGCAGGCCGGGCATGCTGCACCAGACGCCCTCGGGCAGCTGCCGCAAATTGTTGTCGCCCAAGTGCAGCTCGCTCAACTCGCGCAGGCCGTGAAACGACTGAGCGTGCAACTCGAGCGTCTTGCCCGGTCCCCACAGCGCGTTGTGCGTCTCCACTTGGAGGCGCTTCAGCGACATGAGACCCTCGAAGGCATTGGCCGGCACACGTTGCAACTTGCAGGCATCGATGCGCAGCTCGGACAGTTTTTGCAGCTTCTTGAACAGACCGTTTGTCAATTCGCTGGCATGCAACAAATCGGCGCTGCACTGCAACTCGAAGCGATTGGCCGTCTCCGCCACTTGCAGATCCAATGTGGCAACATCCAAGGCGCGCACGTTGCACTTGATGTCCATTGTGGTGCGCACAAATTCCCAGGCGCACTGCTGCGCATGCGTCGCTGCCAGCAGCAAAGTGAGCAACAGGCAGCAGCGCATAACTGTTGTTGTTGTTGACATTGTTGATTTGTTTCGTTTAGTTGTGGAACTTTTTTAAAAGCTTTCACTTCAGCTTCTCTATGCGAGAGGACTTTTCAGAGGGGGGATTTTTTTGGTTTGTTCAAACTAATTCACTTTCTGGTTTTCATATTTGATCGCTTTTTTCTTTTGCTCTTTGCGCCGCGTAACCGTAATCCTTGTGTGCGTGTGTATGTGTGTAAGTATGTGCGTGTGTGTGTATAATTTAAGTTGTTGTTGTTGTTTTTGCGTTGCGTGCACTCAGCGATTTAAATGGTCAGCACTTGTAATAATTTTTCTTTGCTTTTCAACTTCTTCTTGAACTTCGTTGTTGTTGTTGTTGGCACTTTAAAAACGTTTTGCGTTTGTGTTTTGCGTTTGCGTTTGCGTTTCTGTTTCAGTTTCTGTTTCTGCCGGAGCTCGTTTTCTTAAAACATGTTAACCGCCTCGCGTTTCAACTCAAACTGATTGCTGAAGTTGCACGCAGTCGACTCCGTTGGCTCGTTGAAAATGTTTTTACGACCGACGACGGCGGCAACGATGCCGCACACACAGACACACAGGCACACAGACACACCGATAGGGCAACAGCAAAAGGCAGACAGACAAAACTGCTCTGTGTGTGTGTGTGTGTGTGTCTTAGTTCGTGCTCGCTGCTGCACTCACACAAATACACAGACAGACAACGACAGCGACAGCAGCAGAGGCAAAACACACATGCACATGCACTCGCTCTCACATACGCGCGCTCTCTGCGCTCCCACACAAGCAGCGACGTCACAGTCGGCGTCGCAGTCGCAGTCGCTGTCGACGTCATAGTGCATTTCCAGCATGTTGTCAAAGCATATGCAGTTCAGCAACATGCATGCATGTGCGCGCTCTCTCTCTCTCTCTCTCTGTCTTTCGCTTGCACACACACACATGCAGCTTATAACACACACACGAGTGAGAGAACGTGACTCTCTCGCTCTCTCAACAAAAGTAGGGGAAATGTTGCACACACATGCTTAGACTCACACTCACAACACTCACACTGTCGCTTAACCCCCAAATGTGTTTAGTTGTTTTTGTTTTTTTTTTTTCAATTCTGCTCTCTTATTGTTGTTGCTGAGATTGAAATGCAAAACGATCGTCATAAAAACAAATTTATATTTTTCTCTCATCTCTTCAAACGTTTGTCATTAATTAGTAAAGCTACTATTAAAAAAAAATATAAAGCTGAGATTAGCAACGTTTTTTTAGTCTCTTAAGATTTACTATTATTTCTTAGCATCGTATATATTTTTATAGATCTCTAATCATTAACCGACATGTTAATGACTTCGCAACGCGCGTCAAATGTGTCAAATTAATTTGACTTGTTATGAAATATACGAGAACTGATAACAAGTTCTTAATACATTTCAAAAATAGCTATATACTTTTTTTTTTTAATTTTTTAAGTAATTAAACATGATGACACGACATTATGATTTTTTATTGCATAGTAATAAAAAATTTGTGTAGATTATTAAACAAATAATTTTTATTTCACGGATTTGAAAAAAAAAACAGTATTTGGTTTTTATTGGATTTTTATTTTAGAACAAAATTAGTGGTACTTAATACTTATTTTAAATAAATTTAATTAAATTAATTAAATTTTCTTCTTATTAAGTATGGTTTCAATAGGATCCATTTATGTCAACGAGGTAAATTTCCCAATAACAAAGTACACTGTATACTTTATTTATATGTAACACCTTACTTGTTATTCCAAAACTTCTTTAACGCCAATTTCGACTAAGGTTGCTTAGTTATCTACTTGCCACATCTAGCTTGGCAACTCACCCCTTCATTCCTTATAGGGTTAAGCTTCTTCTCACACTTCTTCTCACTGCTCGAACTAACCGGCGGCAGTCAACAGGCTGTCTTGCAACATTTCGTATGTTAGTCGAACTCATTGCTGCCTCACATCCCCCTCTTTGTCCATTTGGCAGCAACTCGGACAGCGTCGCGACGCGTCGTTGCAAGCGTCGTGTTGCATACGAGTTGTGGGCCACAATGAGTATGTTGCTATTGCCATGTTGCATGCCACAGGGCATTTTCAAAGCACTCGAGTGAAGTTCTACTGGAGTTCGAGTCATAAAACTCTAAATCTATTGTCGTATGTCAAATAATCTTATATACTTTGGCAACATTTCTTATGTGTGCAACAGTTTCGACTGCGGCCTTCAACATTTCTTTCACTTCTTTGTGACAGCCTGGCAACGAAATATACATAAATACTATACATATATATTTTTTGAGCAGCAATTTGGCAAATTGCGGAGAGTACTTGAAAGTGGATATGCTTTGATAAGTAATACAATACAAAAGGATAAAGTTGGGGCGACTTTCGGGAAAGGGCTTAGAAGGTATCCAGGGAGTGCGAAAAAAAATCTGTTGAATACAAATTTTGTTGATATAAATTGATATACCATGAATTAACAACGGGGCCATATATATATAAATGAATTGGCTTCTCTTGCTCTTGTCTCCGTCTTCAAATCATTTTAGTAACTTACAAATTGCAGTAGAATTCTTTAGTACTTCTCTTTAATCTGCATGTTTATAATGTTTGTTACTTTCTTATATGTATGTAAGGTAAGGTACCAGGTAATATTCATGTAGCATTAGGCACTAGCAATGTGGCCATCATTTCGGGTCTTAGACTGGCGCGAGAATTATAGAAATATGTTCGCTTTGCAGTAGTCAGCAAATTTACGAGTTGCTACCGTGCCCATTTATGTCATACAAACAACTACTGCATGTCCCAGCAACAACAATCTCTCAGATATATACTCCATCCCTCCCCCCTCCCCCCAGCCACCCGCTTACTCTCATTGGACTCTCAACTCTTTCCATAACTGCAAAGCTTAAAATATTGCATATGAATGTTGCATGCGACGCCAGCAACAAACATTAACGACCAGCAGCAGCAACATCGGCGCTGCCAACGTCAGCAACAGCAGCAGCAGCAGCAACATCGTCGTCGTCGGCAACATTACAGTTTGAATGCTATTATTATGCCATTTTTAATGCCATTTACATTGAGGCGCAACAAGCGAGCAGCGCTGACGCCGACGCTGACGCTGACGTTGCGCTGCGGCTCTGCTGCGTCGCTGCTTCGTGTGCTACGTTTTTATGCTCTGCTTCGCTTCGCAAATATTTTTGAATGCCCTGCAACTTTAGCAATTAAGTGGGGATATATTTAATATAAATATTATTTTTTCTTACAAATAATGACAGAAATAATGTTAAAAATCCAATGATGAAGAAACTAATTAAGTTTACATTCTTTTACAAATGAATACTTACAAATTAAACATGAAATTCATCTGGGTACTGCATTATTTAAGCTTTCTGAGAAGTTTAAAAAGTAAAAAAAGTTATCTTAAAAAATGTATATAATCAACATTACATTTTTAGGGTATCTATTGGTCGAGCATTTGTAATTCATTATTTTTTTCTATCAACTATTTTTTTTTTGGTAACTATTTAATGTCAATTTCAGTTACTTTATCTGCACTAATTTGCGCTGTTCATATAGTTTTTTTAAGCTGCTTACAACAACAATATACGCGAAAATATACTAGCACACTAAATACCAAATACTACTGAATGCTTAAATATCAAACAATGCAGACTTGTGTTGTAATTTATGTTGTTATTGTTGCTGTTGCTGTGCATGTAAGTGTCACGCCCCCAACGCCCACCTGTCATGCATGTGCACATGTATGTATGCATGTATTTGTGTGTGTACTTATGTTTTTTGGCTGTCGACTTATGCCACTTAAAATTACATTAAAAAACTTCTGTCCTCTGCCAGGCGAGCAGCAGCAACAACAACAACAACAATTGCACGCCCAACGCCCACACATTCAAGCTCTCTCTATCTCCTTCTCGCTCTGCCCTTCATATGCTGCCTTGCCAGTGTTGCCCTATTCACTGCTAGCTAAAAGTTTGCTCAGCTTTTGGGGCTTTACTGTTGCTTTTGCTGCTGTCAGCTCCTCTGCCTGCTCTTCTTCTTCTTCCCCTGCTGTTGCTGTTGCTGTTGTTGTTGTTGTTTTCTTTATTGTATCTTTTTTTTGTTATTTTGTTTTGTTTTTTGCGGCGTTGCAAATATGAAACTTTTGTTACTTAATTATTTGGTTTGTTGTTCTTGTTAATGTTGCTGCTGCTGGTTGCTGGTTGCTGTTGTTATATTGTTATTAATTAATTGAGTTACACTTGCACTGCAATTGCTGTTGTTGCTGGTTGTGTTGCTTGTTGTTTGTTTAGTGGTGCGAATATTTTATGAATTTTTAAATTTCATTATTGTGGCATGTGCCGACAACATTGTCGCCGTTGTCGTTGTCGTTGTTGTTGCTCTTGCAGTTGCTGTAGCTGTTGCTGCTGTCACAAGTCGTCGACCCCCTGCAGTCAAAGTGTTTGGCTATTAGGCACAAAACCTCACATACACACATAACACACACACACACAGCACACTCTACTTAAGAAATCTAAAATTCTGAACTCGAATTCTCGGCACAAAATTGCGGCACAAACGAAACTACTTTAAATGAGTATGAAAATTGCATGATAAAGCTTTGTTTTGCTTTAAAAAAAGGTGAACAATTTGTATTTAAGAATTAGTTTTTTGTTATTTTGATATAATTTAAGACTTAAATTAATCTTTACTTAATTCAGAGTGACAATTGGCAATAAATTTAATTTTAGATAAAAAATTGTTTGTTTGAAACAATTTAGGCCTCAATTTAATAATCCTTAGGTCATTAACTTTTATTTTTGTCAAATTAAAATGCTTATAGAAATATCGTACAAATTTTTTGCTTTAAGCCCGTGAAAATAATGCACTGTCAATACTTTTCGTCTGAGCAAAAATGCTGAAATTCAGACTGGATTAATACAGTAAAACTGCAATTACTTCTAGGATTCATACTATCAAAATTACACAGCTTTTCAGTTTATTATTATTATTTTTTATTATATGTACAGCCTAGCCCTAAAGACCCCAATGAAATACATAGAAAAGTCTCTTATTGCTCGAGAAGCTTCACACACAATTCAAGAGGAAGCTTAGATAAAGTCAAGTCGCCCCAATGGAGGGAGTAGATGCAACAATAGCAGCAACGTAAAATGTAGAAAAAATGTTGCTGCAGACAACAAAAACGAGGCATGGCTTAAATATTATTCATACGCCGCGTTTGCCACGGCCACAATCCCAGTTGGAGTTTAGCTAGTTGCAAGTTGCAAGTTGCAAGTCGCAGCTTTCATTTCGTTGCGCATAACTATGTCAAATTAGTGTCTGAGTCTGTGCGGATGCGCTGCAACTGCAACTGCCTCCAATGGATGTGGCAGAGGCAGTGGCACTCTCAGAGCTTTCCCAGTGGTGTATTTAGGCTACAGTCGCGTCCATGAGCAAAAAACTTTCCCACTTCGTTTAGCTCCTTGGGAAATTGTATTCAAATGCGAAAAACAAACATTTTTTAATTGAATTAGAAAATGGCAATGGGTCAGCAGCACGTTTGTAATGCATAATTTATTTGAATTTGTATTTTTTTTTTTTGTATTTGTATCTGTATCTGTAGATGTCTAGATGTCGAGTTCAAGTTTTCTTTTTTACCATCAGACTGAAACTGATTTCAGCTAAAGCTACCAATTTTTTTTGTCCATTTCTTTTTGTCTTCCAAAAAATTTCCAGGCCAAAATTTTCATAATCTTTTGGCAAACTGGAGAATTGCATTGGCGGCGTGCACAAATTATGAATATCATTGCATGGATTTTAATGAATGGGGCCGCAGTCAGTGAAAACACTGCCAATGCCAATGACAACAACAACAAATGATTCCACAACAACAACAACAGCAACATTAACAATATCCACATTCGATTTGGTTTATGGATATGGAATATGAGCGTGGCCTATGCAATTGGATATTGGAATTGTGTTTGTTGTTGCTGCCATTTCTTCTTTTTTTTGTGGTTTTGCCTTTGCTTGACGTGCAGAAAGGGGAAGGAGCTGTGAAGAAGAAGAAGAAGAAGTGCGTGTGACAGGAGCAATTCCTTGGCAAGTCCCTGGCTGCTGTCAAAGTACTTGCATTGCATTGCGTTTACACTGTGCTGCAAAGTAGTCAAAAAATCAAATAAAAATTAAATGAAGAAATATGACATAGAATTTGTAAAGTACTCTTAATTTGTTAGTCTTCATTGTTATTTATTGACACTCTCAACTGTCTAAATAACAATGCAACATTTTTTGCATTATTCTGTATACATAAAGCAGCAAAACTTTTCTGAAAAGTATCATAAAAATATAGTTTTTATGATTTTTTAGCATCTTGACAAAATTGTATATTTTATTTTACTATTTTTCGCTGCTTTCTCACACAAAATCCTGTCGGTGTGCAGTGTATTTTGATATTGAGCTGCATTGTTGTTGTTGTTCCTGTTGTTGTTGCTGTTGTTGTTATTGTTGTTGTTGTGGTTATATCAAACTCATTTGATATGCGGGCTCAGCAATGCGCCCACACGAAGCTGCTGAAACAATGCGAGACATTTTTCATATATATATACTTATATTCCTTTTTTTTATAATATGTTATACATATAGATTTAGGTATATGCATATATGTATGTAGGAGGAACAACTATGCAGCTATGCGACATGATGAAACATGCATATTGAGTGAGTAACGAGCGCGATGCCATCGACCGCTCAAGTGCATCTTAAAGATACTTTTTGCGGCATTGTTCGGTCTCGCGCTTAGCTGCAAGTTGAGTGTGGCATGGAGTGGATCGAAAGTGGTTGCCTATTGTATTTGGTGGTGGCTGGCATAACTCCTACATGCATATAGGGGTTGATATATGAGCTTTAATGTGCATTAACTCTTGTGCCATATCTTTTCATATGCTTCCATCCAGCTTGCCACGCGAAATGAGGTTAATTACGCGTTTATGCCGCTCACCGAGAATCATGGCCAGCCGCAAAATGTTTATTGGCCGCTTTTGATTTATGTGTACCCCATTCTTCCCCCCAACCCATCTGTGTCTTCAACTCTAGCAACACAATTTGGTGGCTCTTGCTGCCAAATCGCTTAAGAGCTACAGCCTTTTGGGCTACCTGCTGTGACTAAAGACCGGAACATGTGTGGCAAGCACACAGATTAGTGCAGACTGTGACTAACCAAAATCACAGTAGTCCAACACTCCATATAAATTTACTTTCTTTTGTATAGAGTAGCCATCGCTGGTTAATAATCATGAGCTAAAACAAACCTTAAATACATCAAATAATTCTAAGAGAAATATATACATTTTTAGATGTATTTAATTTTTTATTAACTTAACGTAACTTCATTTTACAAAATTCTTTTTATAAAAGTAAAAAAAGTACCTAAATGAAATTTATATATATTTGTTTAGTTTAAATATTTTTCTTTTTTGATACTATGAGATATACTTAAAAGTTCACAAGATTTTATACTGTACCTCTGCATTCTTTCACCTGTGTTTCGCATTTTAAGCTTACATGATTCAATTACTGGTTGCTTGTTATCCTCTCGAATTGTTCTGTATGTGATAAAATTTATTAAGGAATTGGTTCTTGTATGTTCAGCTTCCAACAAGGATGTAGATTGTTTAGAACAGCAACACAGCGGGAAATAATTGCCAATAAAACTGTAGAACATACAGATCCACCCGCTGGGCATACTTTTAACAATCTTAAGTATTTCTTATTGCAGACTGATCTAAATTCGACTGTGATCCATTAAATTAAAAAAAAAAGAAAGATATTTGCTGAACTGATTGGATTTGCATGCGCAGGCTGTATTGTAATAATTCATTTCCTATAATTTAAATATTTTCATAATTGATGAATTTTTTTGTATACATATATATAATAATAACGAAATGCGAATTCGTAAGCCTTTGCCAAAATGGTCAAGGGAAAAAGGAAGACAGAGTTAAATTGTGAGCATAACCCATAATCATGGCTAAGCACAAAAAGCCAACCAGACAATTCTAATTGTCAGCTTGCCGTTACCGTCGCCGATTTCATTTCATTTTGGTTTATTTGATCGCAATTTTTCAGCATTTTGCTAATACCCCCTTGGTTAAAGCGAAAGACGTACAAAAAAAGATATTCAAAGACGCTTCGAAGCTCGAACATATTTATCGGAACCCTTCATTAAACACACGAAACGAAAACGAACCGCAGAACCGACGACTCATGTTTATAAATTGGTCTATAATTTATATTTATACAGCTTAACTCTACGTACATTTCTTATTATTGTTATTAGTATTTTCTTTTTAGCCAAAAACTCTATTTGTTCAGCCTCAGTTAGCCCTAAAAGTGCCACTAGATATTTTTGCAGCCGCCAACTAATTGCCAAAAATGAGTGAAAATTACTTGAAGTAAATGGGAAAAATAATAAATAATATTTTGGTTCTCTCTGCGTTTGCTCAGTCTTGTTATTTCAGTAAACAGTTTAAGGTGGAGGTGCCTAAGCCTCTGTCTAAGCCCACAATTTCTGAAGAGATGTCTCAGGCTGCATCTGATAGATACAGATACTTTTTTGCAGGTAGCTGAGCTGATTTTAACGATCGCTGTCTCTCTCTCTTTCTCTGCTTGGAGGGGAAATGTATTACGCACACTGCTGCAATTCACTCTCTCACTAATACACTGACAACTGCGCGCGCTCTCTGCTGCTCTCTCGCTCTCCGAGAGCTCTGCTTTCTCTGTTTTGCTGCCTGCTTTCGTATCTTGCCATCTGCTCGCACAATTTGCGCTGCGATCGAATCTTTGCATGTGTTTGTGCTGCTCTCACGCACACATTGACAAGCAACATTCCTACTCTCTCTCTCTCTGCAGACTACTCTCTGCTCTCTCAACTCGTTCGGCTGCTCGCTCTATCCGCTGTCATTGACACGCTCAGCAGCAGGTTTGTCTGCGGCGCTGCCAGGCAATTATGTATCTTGTATCTGTAACTCGCTCTGGCAAATGTGTCGGTGATGTATCTGTATCTGTATCTGTATCTGTATCTGTAGCTGCTTTGCCCGCTTCAAATGCCTGACATTTTACGCTATCACTTGCAATTCTATTTTTCACAGCATTTTCGCATTTGTTTTCACAGTCGCGCCTGCGCATATTCAATGAATACCCAAAAATAACCCAAATAAAAGCGAAAATATTCACTAAATTTATTCAAAAGACTTTAAAAAAAAAACGTTCCTTTTTTATGGTGTGAATTTGTTGTGCACAAAATCCCGTCGCTGATTGAGACAATATCGTAAAAAATCGACGCATGTGAAATTCGATCGCTTCATGGATTTGCTGAGGTCGGACACCTACTCCTTACCTACCACTTCCCTTCCCTGGCCCTTCCCTTCCTTTCCCTTCCCTTGCCCCTGGCCGTGCCTGTATTCCAAGCTCTGACGGCGTCATAGCGAATTTTGTTACCTTTGTCGCCTTTTGTCGCCGTTCTGCTTAACTTGTTTTACCACACACACAAAATGCTCTCATTTGACCAACTCTGCGTAGTTTTTTCAGCTTTTTTTTGCTTTTTTGCCATTTTACAATGTACACGTTGTTGGCTCGGCTTAAATGAAACTAAATGAGCCAGTAATCAAGTTGTGTTCCAAGCGTCGTTTGTCCGTTATGGCCAGCACCTCTTTGCGGTATTTTCGTTTCTTTAGGCTGTTGTTGTTGTTGTTGTTCTTTATACATATATATATATATTTTTTATGCCTCTTGTGGTTTACAGCAAATTTCACACTTGCATGAAGCGAAAAGGAAGTCTGAAGGAAGTCTGCAAAAGCGTAGACGCCACAACTGCAAAAACAGCAACTTTTTTCTTCATGCAACTTTTCGACACTGATTGATTTTTTCATATGTAGAACAAGAGCAGGAACAAGCGGGGTAGGTGGAGGGCAAGTTAGTGTTAGTGCCAACTTCACATGTGGGCTGCAAAAAATGGCAAATTAACTCAAGTAATGAAATTCGTCTGATCGAGTTTTTGGAAGTAACTTAACGGAATGCTCAAGAGCCAAGAGTTCATTATGTCTTGGCTTCGACAAAGTTGCTGAAACTTTAGTATGTGTGTAGAGCTGTCAAGACTGTATTAAAAATCAACAGCTATAATCGAGAATATACAATGTATTTTTATTTTCCTTCAAAGGAAATGTAACATACATTAATTAGAAATTTTCTATATAGATAAGAATTAATAGGAAGATTTTTACAATCATCTACAGAACATCAAGTATTAATAATTTTAATATAAATGAAACTAGGGTTATATAGATTTTCTTGGATGAATCGCTTTAGTCTTAGTGACAAATTTAGATACCTTTGTGATAGATGAACTGTCACAGCTGTGCTTTAACCCACACACAACTTTCGCTCCGTGATTCTCTCAACTCTTTGACTCACTTGACAAATTCATTTCAATATTTTCGTTACACTTGAGGGCAGCATCATCATCAGCAATTGCTACCGCTTGGAACCATCCTGAGCACTACACATGCATATATATTGTATAATAAATATTATTCCTCAACGATTCTGTTTTTTTTTTTTTTTTGTATTTATTTATTTAATTTTTTTCGTTAACTGGTCTGTTGGCTGTAGTGATGATGGTGGCCAATGGAGCCACTGTAGCCACTCGAAGCCCACTACAAATTCAGCAGACCAGGCCATGACTTAATTAAGAGACGCACGTTTATTGTGCTTACCTGCGTAGCTTTTTTGTTTTTGTTTTTGTTTTCAGTTTTCAGATCTTTTTTTGTCTGTTTTTACAACTTTAAGCCTTTGTTTTTGTTGAACTTACACTTTTTGTTTTATGATTATTTGTTGTTGTTGAAACGTCATCATAAATTGCAATTAATTTCAGCAGTTACCGGACGAGACACATTCGTATAGTAATCATTTTTTTCAGTTTTTGTTTAGCCTGTAGGTGTTTCATTAAACTTAGCCTTGAGTTTCAGCAATCATTTCGATGCCTCGTCTCAGACTTTAAATTATTTTCACACCTCAACTTGAGTCCACTTAAAATTATGCCAATCACGAGTTGCTTTTGCCATTGTGTGTATCTTATTTTCAAGTGTACTTTATAGGCAAGGCAAACTCTTGTCTTTAGCCCAATAATACTGCCACATCATGGCGCAAAAATGATATACTACTCATTTATATATAGAGTTACTATTTTAGGAACGGCCTTTTGAAGTAGTGATAACAAATTGAATGAAATTTACATATTCTTCGTTTTATCGCCTAAGACTAATTTGTGTCGTTTGGAAAAGCCTTTCAGTTGTGGCTCTATCTCAAACTAAGAGAATTTCACTTCAAAAGTGCCGAATTTGGTAGCTGTATTTGGGTTTTATCAATGGGTTCTGTTTTGTTTTTTGGGTAGCCATTGGAAAGCCGTAAAAATGAGCAACGCACAGTGCTTAATTTTAGCCTTTTACGATCCAAAAAATGTCAATTGATATGAAATTTTATTTTACAGCTGCAACTTGCGTGTGAGTTCAACCATTTGCCTGCCACAGCGTCAACGCCTTCTCTCTCCCCCCTCTCTCTATCTCGGTTGCAGTGGCAGTTGCAGTTGTAGTTGCAGTTGTAGTTGCTGCAGTTACAGCAGAGGCCAAATGCAATTGGCCATTGTCATAAAAAACACTTTGTGAAAGAGTTTTGTGTGGTTTGATACTGCTGCTGTTGTTGTTGTTGTTGGACCTTTTTTATGCATCGCCGAGCAGAAAGTGTAGCAGTTATCTGTTACACGAACCGTCGACTTATCAAGGATACGCAGCAGACAGCCGGCCTGCACTGAAAGAAACTAATGAGCTAGTTGCAATAGGGGAAGATTGAAGGCGGGCAATAAACAGTTTATCCTTTATAAGTGTTATAAGTTCATGGTTTAATTAATGATACTCTTAACTGAAAAAATATAAAAAATATCAAAAAAATGAAGTTTCCAATTTTGATGCAGAATTAAAATAGAGGTCAAATAATGATAAAATTGAGTTTCCGCAAGAAAATCCGTTAAAATTTGACAAAGTTATGACAGAATGAATTTTTTAATTATGATGCTGATTAAATTAGAGTTAAACTGTCGATTTTTCATTATAGTCGACATAATTAAATGTAATATATTTATAAGTCAATCTTAAACATTGTCAGAAAAGGAAACACTCTGTTAAGAGAATACATAGAAGGTTTTGAAAAAATAAGTATCTTGAACTCAACTCATTAGCTAGCATTAAAATACACTTCCCATCTGAGTCACTTTGAGCATAATTTGCGTATCTCAATTTTGATCCATTTAGTAAGTATCTAGGCCGAGGTATTGTGAGCAGTGTACGGTGGCCATTACAAAAACCACAACATAAAAAAGGATATGCCGTGGCTACCGTTGGTTGCCTTAAAACTTTGTAGTTCTATTCCACGCCCCGTTTTTATTATCGCCGTCTAAGTCGGCGCACAACTTAAGGGACGGCACATAAAACCAGCAAGAAGGCAACAACAACAGCAACAACAACAACAACTAGAGGAATATACTTATAGCGAACTGGTAGCCTAGGCCATTAGACGGGGGACGAGAGCGGTAAGTGCAGTCGACTATCTTGGCATGCCAAGGATAACAGACAGAGACAGACATACCGATAGATAGAGCGAGGAATGGGGAAGAGCAAAAGGTGCTACCACTAAAAGTTGACCCAAATTTTATCATCAATGTGACAGAAAGTAGCGATTAGATGATGCCTTTTATGTCCAACGCTCTTGGCTGCTGTGGAATTGTTCGTCTTCTTTTTATTATATATATATATATTTTTTATTCCTTTCTTTTTTTGTGGTTTCACCGACAAAAGGTGCCACTGTACTGGGTACTGAATATGGAATACTGAATGGGTTTTCCTATGACCGTAAAGCGTCGCTGATATCTTAATTTGCCGCGTCTATCGTTGCCACTTGAGTGGTGCAGGGGCATGTCGAGACGCCACTCCAGTTGTTGCAGCTGCACTTGTTTGAATTTCCATGGGACACATTCAATATGTACATACATGTATCCGGCCTGTCGCTGAGATCGCTCGCCAGGCGCCGTCAGGGCAAATACACGCGCATCCTGTTAGGCACTTGAGAATTGTGCACCCTGTATAGTGTCTGTAAGTTGGGTATAATGCTATTTTGAAGGAAGAAAACTCTTGAAATAATATATAATCATAATTATAATAATAATAATTTATACATATTTATACAAATTACAAAATTCAAAATTATGTGTACATTTAAATTCAAATTTTTAGGTTTAAAAACTCATATGTTTGTCATGTATCGAAATTGTAGTCGTGACTAGCACAATAATTTATAAGTTTTCTTGTAGTGCTAGGAAGCCAAAACAATAAATAAATTAATAAATAAATAAATAAATAAATAAATAAATAAATAAATAAATAAATAAATAAATAAATAAATAAAAAAATTAATAAATAAATAAATAAATAAATAATTAAATAAATAAATAAATGAATAAATAAATAAATAAATAAATAAATAAATAAATAAAAAAAATAAATAAATAAATAAATAAATAAATAAATAAATAAATAAATAAATAAATAAATAAATAAATAAATTAAATTCTATTAGAATCTTTAGATAGTTAGTATAAATTAATTTTAGGTCTTAAAATACATTTGGTCTATCTTATTCTGTATAAACAAGCCACTCCATATTGCTCATCACTCAATTCTTACATTGTAATTAACTTAATGACTTAACAGGGTATTGCCTAGTCGACTATCATGCTCGGTTACCTGCTCATCTTTTGTAAATGATGCAGAAAATCGCAGCCGAAGCAGCTGAGGCATTTGATTTTTGTTTGTTATGCTTTGTAGGTCGCTTCAACTAGGCATGAAATGTCCAGGAGCCTATCGGAAGTCGATAACAGAGTTCGGGTAACTCTAGACGTGGCTTCCTTTGAACTGTCGCTAGCCGTCGTGGTGGCCCTTGATAAAATGTTGATAACTAATCCAATTTTCAAATGCAAATCTCAGCTGTCCATTTTCCCTTTTGGGACAAAAGGAAGCCGCCATAAAAGTAAACTGGAGCCCATTTGTCCTTGGCTCATTAATATTTATGGGGCCTAAAAGGCCTCTCACGACGCGACGTTGGGAATGTAATTTTCTCGGTGCTTTTGAAAGCCATGTGAATGGCAGTTATGAAATTAAGAGACCACAGGAAGTGCCTACAATTTATATCAATAATGCCGTTAGTTGTGGACACTCACAAGCTGCCTAGTTATTTATTTAGCCAACTTAACAAGCTGTCGCCGTTTTCTTTCTATTTTCCATATATTTTTTATTTTTTTTAATCTTTCAACAACTTTTCATGCCTCAGATTTGTGCAACCTCCTTGCTTGCTGCCCTGCGGTGGGCAACACATTTTCCCGGCATTTTCCTGGCCCTCAACGCATTTGACACGCAACTTGGACTCTGGTCCTCGACAACGGGGCCTGTCGTGCACCTCTCACGGTCCGCCTCAAAATCAACTGCTAACATGGCATAACTTATGGCCAAGCCATGCAAATTTCGTTGTTTTTCATTTTTTTTCTCGTTCTTATGTTCCGTTATGGGTTCAACTTGGGCAGCAGGTTGTGGGGCAACCACCGACAGTTTAAGGCAAAAGTTATTGGCACTTTGTCAAAAGGCAAATACGAGTAATGTATGGCTTCAACAAAAGGTTTACACGTCTAACAAAAGTACGCTCAACGGATTATAGTTGGCTTAGTAGAGCTGAGTATTTAAGTGATTCGATTAGAGGTATTACTATCGATTAGAGTATAACTTGTTAACTGAAATTTATGATGACTTCACTTCTATTGTCAACAAACATATTGTTTTTAATTATTTTCTGTTGTTTCATGGCATAAACTCTAGATGTTGGAGGAGCTCTTAAATATTTGCGTGTAAGAAGTACATATTGTAATCGGAGTTAGCCATTGCTCCATTTATCCAACTCATACGAGTAAGGCAGTATCTGGACTTGTATTCACCTGGTCGGGACGATAATTGGCCATACAAATTTACCTATTTAACTAGATTTGTGCTAGGTGAAAGAGAGAGCCTGTAATTGGAGGGGAAGGTAAATATGCAAATCAAGCACTAACAAGAACTAATTCTGTGTACTTGGCAAATAGTTTGAAGTTTTCGTGGAAAACACTTTCAAGTAAATTACCAAAATTAAGTGAAAGTCAGAAAAGCTGAAAACCAATTAGAACAACTCAATAAAAGTTAAGATTAAACATAACTTGGTTAATAGGTTGTGTTTCAACAGTTTTTCAGCTGCAGTTGCTCAACTTTGGAACTGAAAAACAGAAACTAATCTGAGAAACCTTGTCAATATTTGTGTCTGTCTACAGATTGGGCAACTGCAACTGGAGCATGGTGTGTATTATTGTCAAATAAATGGGCTGACAATAGACAGAAGACTGGAGACAAGATCTAATCTAATCTGTGTGCCACTTAAGGCTACCACAAAATGCGACTGTGTGTAGCATCTCTTGACTGTGTGGCAAATGCAGCAGAAATGCAAATGTTAATTGCATTAATAAATGAGCGAGGGAGTTGAAAGGGGGGAAAAGGGAGCAACTGTTTGCTCTGCCTGCTCCATGTTTCTCCACCTTTCTCCCTATTCGACGGTGCACCTCGTTCCCTTCATTCAATTAGATACGAAAACACAAAAACAATGAAGGTACACAAAAGTGTTTTAGTTGTGACTTTGCCTTCGTGCATTAAAAGACAACCAGAAAACCAAAATATTTAGAAAGTAAAGAAAGAAGCAACAACGAAACAACGAGAACTATAGAACAACATATGTACCAAAGGTAATTGTCAAGTAGAGCAGACAGACAGTCACAGACGTGGCACGAACTGCAGCGGCAACAATAACACAACAACCCAGCAACAACACCAACAACGCCAACACCAACACCAACACCAACAACGAATCCGAGACAGAGTCTGGAGTCCGGTATTGCGGCTACTGCGCACACATTAACCCATTGCAGCCCCCACCTACAAATGACACACAAAAATGGTAACACAAACAACGAGACTTGAACTCTAGCAAGAAATACGAATCGTGGTTACTCTCACTCGAAATAGTGTCTTAATGATACCCACTTACATATGAAATATTGTCAATAAATTAAGCACGGAGGTGTTCTGATTTCAATTGACTAAAATATACTTGACGACAAGGAAAAGTTATTCAATTATTTAGATTGATAGATAAATAGATAGATAGATTACAATTAAATGTAACTAACAAATTTAAGATATAGTATAAAAAAAAACATAAGATATACTACATATAAAAAAAATAAGAAATACACTTGACGACAAGGAAAAGTTATTCAATTATTTAGATTGATAGATAGATAGATAGATTACAATTAAATGTAACTAAAAAATTTAAGATTTAGTATATGAAAAACATAAGATGTACTACATATTAAAATAAATAAGAAATACACTTGACGACAAGGGAAGGTTACTCAATTATTTAGAATTTAATTGTTACAAAAAATTTTAAGATATAGTATATGAAAAATATAAGATATATAGTAAATAAAAATTAATGAGAAATATGTTAAATATGAGGACGTAATGCTTATTTTACAATAAAATTTACAAGTTTTTTTGAGAAAATACAGTCAAAAGTTTGTAAATATGACGATCAATATACATCATTTAAGATTATATAATATTCGATATATCCGAAGCTAAGAAAGAGTATTGAAAGCGTAGTACAAGCAACAGTAGTTGTTACTTATGCTGTATGCTTTGTCTGGCTGCAAACACTTTTGGTAACATTCTTGTGGTTTTTGGCTTTTCAATAGACCCGAAAAATATGCGCGATGTCGTTGCGGCTTCGGTCTGTGGCCTCACTTGGCTCGGGGTCGTCGCTTCGGGTCGTCGGGGGTTAGACATATGCGTGACAATTAATATAAGACTTGTCGCCGGCCGAGGCAGGAGCTGGAACGGGTTGAGGCGGGTCGTTGACAAAGGTACACAAAACGGAACTGCAGACATTTGGGGCCTAAGACACGGTCACTGGTTGTTGTTGTTGTTGTTGTTGTCGCTGTTCTTGTAGCTGCTGATGTTGTCTTTTTGGGGAGGAGAAGGGCAGAGAATAGTCTAGGCAACTTTGTCTCCTGGTTTTTGGTCGTGTTTCGAGCCTAAGACATCCCAAGTGTGGCGTCTAAGTGACAACGCCAAGTTGTTGTGGCTCTGCGGCAGCTGTGTGTGCGTGTGTGGCAGTGGGTGTGTATGTGAGGGGGTGTGCGGATGAGTGTCTGTGTGTGTGTGTGTGGAGTGCTGCCCTGGACACGGCACCTGCCACAAGCTCCTGCAGCCAAGGCAGAAACCAATTTGCGGGCACAAAACAAACTGTACCCTGGTACCTGTCCCAATGCCTGCCACTCCGTTATTACGTGTGCCACGTCTGGAGGCACGGACTCGACCAGGTCGCGTGTCGCTTATCAGGCTGCTTTATCAGCCCCAGCAATAGCAACAGTCCAGCAGCAGCAACAAATCCAAGTCTGGGGGCAAAAACTTCGTTAGCGTTTTGTGGCGTCTTGAGCTATTTGCTACTTGTTTTCATTTGTTGTTGGTGTTGTTGCTACCACGGAGGCCCTTGTGTTGCATGTGTTGTACTCACATATATGTGGCTGTATGTGGCAGTTGCATATTTTAAGTCTGCATTGCTGTTGTTTTCATTTACAAAAGTGACTTCGTATGCTGGCTACAATATTGTGCAAATGCATTTCCACTTAGATCCCAACTGATTGCGCCCTTAAGACACGGACTACTGCAATTGACAAGGCGTGGCATGTGCAGTTAAAATGCCATTTTAGCTACGAATTTGTGGGAACAAGTGCCAGCCAGTTTCACTTCAAAGGAATTCCAAAAAGGGTTCAAAGTGCCTGACTCTATGTGATATACCAACTGATAGGGTAATGGCTTGCTGCAGGGTATGAGTTAGTCCAGAATTTGTCAATTAATTATAATTACTACTTGGTAAAGTCTCAATTGAAAAGTACTTAAAACACATTCTATAAAGCACACAACCAAATGGGTTTTTGGACTTTTTACTTAACTTTAAATCAAATTCAAAAAGAAAATTAATTTTACGTCTTATTTGTTAGACATTTCTAATTATTTATTGTTTATCACCTTTCAAAATTTATTCACTGAATTTTATGCTCTCCTTAAAGTATTTATGAATCTATTTGTCAAATGGATCTCAGAGGAGTATCCTTAAAGATTCTATAAGGATCTACAGTTTTAGCGGAAACACTTCTTGAGCAGCGGAAACAATTTGAAGTTCAACTCGTGCAACGAATTCAAGTGGGAATTAAGCACTTGATGTTGTACTCGTATTTGATCTTTGTTAAATGCGTGAAATAGATACTTAAATGCATTTGTAGATGGCAGGACAGCTGCAGGATATGGATGTAAAGATGTGGAGGCGAAGCGCAGGAATTGCATTTGTGCCCCATACAATAACTCAATTTGTTGTGGAGAGTATGCAACAAATTGACAGAAATATGACCCGAGTCGAGGGCCCTGAACTGAACTCATTGAAAGTCATAAATTTGTCATCGATTGCATGTGAAATTTGAGAGTCTGCGGGACTCGGAGACTCTGCATCTGTCTCGAGTTTGTATCTGTTTGTTTTTGTACTTCTTATATGAAGTATACAAGTATATCTCTCTGTTTGTTATCCTTAGGACACTTTATTGCTTTATTATGTCCCTGGGCGTCTTCATTGTGTCACTGTACATCGATGTCGATGGCTATGTCCCTTTCCCAGTCTGCTTCTCCTTCCCCATCGCTTTTTTACGAGTTCTACGTAATCTGTGTGATTTCTGAGCTGCAATTTATGCAGGCAGCTCTAAAACCTAAATTTCTGCAGCGTCTTTAAGCGTTCTGCTCTGAGTAAACTCGTATATTAAATTACATTTTTTGCCAGCCTAAGCAGTTAGCTTTTAAAACTGCACAAAATGCAACTAAAAACAGCTAAGTGGCTTTAGTTAAGTTTTAAAGGGTCAACGAACAACAGATGCTCTGTATATGTATTTACTAAGCAATCGTGTTGAAATTTTGGACATAGCTAGCTGATATAATTAAATAAATGTATATAAAATAATAAGACTGTAACTTGATAAATGTATTCAAAATATGAGTTTTAGTATTTGCGTCCAAGTAGAGGAATAATGAAAATAATACATTTTATTTATACAAATATAATTTTTAAACTTTTTCCTGTATTCAGCATAAATTTTATAGCTCTCGCTCTTATAGTGCCTGGGTTCAATGAGGTTAAACTTAAGTAAAACTTCGCTTATATCAGCTTTCAATCGGTATGCAAAAATAGCTCAAGATAAAATGTTGCTGGTCAAAGTGTACACCAAGGCAGGGGCTTCAGCTTCGGCTTTGAGTTTGGGTTGGAGGAGTTCGGGATTGAGGAATTGCTCCTTTGGTTTGTTGCTCACTTAACTGGAATAATTGACATGAACGATTCCTTGGCCCAACTCTTTTGTGGTTTCAGATTTTACTAAACGCCTTCTGGCTGCAGGGACACAAGTGAATGTAGCTGAGCCCCGTTCCTCCCTGTCCGCCAACTGCTCCTTGGATTGTCAACGCCTGCTCCTGCCTCGGATTCAGCTTCAGCTTCAGCTTCCATGCTCGGCTGAGTAGCTCCGCTCAAGCTGCAACAGTTTATATTGCATTATTCTGCTTGAATGGAATTTGCACTTGGAAAAAATACGAGAAAAAAAGCATTGAAAATGAAAATTAAAATAAGAAAAAAAATTGCAAAAAAGTAAAATGGCAATGGGCAAAAGAAAACAAAGCGAATTTCATTATGCGCCGCCAGTCCAAAAGAACCCGGACACGCTCAATTTGAATTATGAAAATCCACGGCTGTTGCAAGGGCCAAATGGGGGCGTGGCATGGGGAGCTTGGAGTGGGCGTCGTTGACTTTTGAATGAATCTCAGTCAATTCAATTTGCCAGTGAAGCGTGAAATTCGCAGCTGTTGTCAGTTGCACGGCGTTTTTCTCATATCATTTGTGCCGCATATTTGATGAGGCGCCATCAGGTGGTGCCCCCCCACATGTTGCCAGTTGCCTGCTTACTTGCCATGTAATGTGGTGTGGCAATATTAAAATGAGAACCACACAAGCGTGCAATGTGAACCGACCCAAGACCGTGAGAGAGTTAAGCGAGTGGCAGGTTGAGAACGAAAGCCGCAAGTTCACAGGACTTTTTGGTTGCACAATCAAGGCCAAGAGGTTGCAGGAGATAAGGCTCTTATTTCATATGCAACTGAAAGAGTTTTTTTCTCTCTTTCTTGTCGTTTAAGATCAATCAGTGGCTGTGGCTTTCTACTTGCAATTGTCGCTGATCAGCTTTGAAAAATCTGTGGCATGTTGCATGCCCCACACAAACCATGCCACAGGCAGACAATGTCCAAGTCCGGGCTTAAGGCTAAGGAAACTAAAGCAAGACAACAGAATTTGTCAACTCTTGATCATGATTGTGTGGCAAGAGGCAGCAATTCGACTATTGCAACGTCGTGTCCAAATTCTCTTGGATCTGGTCTTCGACCCGTGCGTGCTAATAGCCCACAATGTTACCCACATGCCACGGCCAAAAGCCACAGCCAAGAGTCAAACAAAAGTGTGGCAAAACTTTTGTCACACGTAGGTGTCCAGCAACCCATACACAATATATAACAGACCGCCAGACGCCAGACTGACTAACTGACAGACAAACTGGCAGGCGAAGCTGCTTTCTTTACCCAGAACGATGGCATCTCAAACGCAACGGAACTGGCCCGCGGCACAGTGGCACAAAATGATCAAATTAGTCTGTAAAATTTCTGCAATACTCATAAATAATTCATTTATTTATTTTATTTATAAAATCGTTTGAGAGAAAAGTTATTTAGAATTTAAAATAAAGTTATTTAAAATAAAAATTAAAGTTGTATATTTTGTACCATATTTATTCATAACTAAAACGATAAAAATTAAGTTAAGTTAATTCTTAAAAATAAATACTTGCTCATATATGAACAAAATTCGACGCCTTCAGCCCACTGTGCTTGAGCCTGGTCCAGCCTATAAAATCTCCTTGGAGTTCAGCTTATTTCTCACTCACAGTTTATGCAAAAACGAAACCAGAAGAGAATTTCAACGTTCTTTTATTGTGATCTAATCGTTTTGTCTCTTCGAAGCTGCAGTCGTTGAATGTTGCAAGTCGCAAGCTGCAAGTTGCAAGTTGATGTTGCCCCCACGCTCATGTATTTTTATTATTATTGGTTTTAAGCATTTTCAGCTGCCATTTGCATTTCTTATTACCGCGAATTGTCATCCAGTCACAAGACAAGACTTCAACTCGGACTCCGTCTGCGTCTCAGCGATAATGTGTGAAGATCGGTGCAACCTCCTGCTGCCCCTTCAACATTGAGGCATAGAAAATGAATTGCTTTGCTGATTGGCGCTAGGCAAAAGCAAAATTTGTACGTGATTTGCTGGCAGTGCGATTTATGTGGCCCCAGGTTCAACTCGTGTATGCCAGGCGGTCAGTCTGACCTTGCTTACAACTTAATAGGAGAGGAAAGCCAGCCCCAGTCCCAGTCCCATTCTCAGTTGCTGCCCCAGCTGCAACATCAGATCTGCAACTCTGCCACGTCACGGCTGCCTTTTGATCAGTCAGACAGGATTAGTTAACGGCTTTGACTAGCGCGCTTCCTTTGGCCCTGCTCTAAAGCCCATTCTCATTCTCATTCTCATTCTCGTCGTTTATAATTAACTCAAGAGCCGCTTCATGTCCATGGGAAACCTGGCAACCAGGCTTGTCACGCGTATGCCTGTCACACACACACACACACACACACACACACACACAGAAAGAGAGCCACTGCCTGTCTATGGCCGTTGATAAACGAGCACATCAGAAATGTGACTTGTCATAAATTTGCCTGCGTGGCCATTACTCATGTGTCATGTGGAGCGACGGCGGCTGCAGCGTCCTGACCATGCCCCTGCCCATGCCCCACTCAATCCGTCGCATGCCACATGCCTCTACAAACACTGGCAACACTGGCAACTCTGGGTACCTGTGCCATCGCAACTTCGACAAGATGCCAGCCATATGAAGTAATCGCCGTTATCAACTTTTGTGACATGATCAGCCAGTGTGCTGCTCCACATACGCCAGCCAACATTGTAAACAGTTGCCAACTTGTTGTTGCTCTCGTTGCTGTTGTTGCTGTTGCTGTTGTTGCTGTTGCTGTTGCTTTTCTTATTTGCCCTCATCGATCTGAGTCGGTTGCTGGCATCTGTTTCTGCCATAAACTCGACTTCTTCTGCCAGCACATTCCATTGAGATGATCCAGACACTCAGAAGCTTAGGCTTCAATTATTGTCTGATTTCATATCTGTTTATCTGTATATCTACAACCAACTGCTCTTGCCCAGCATTGCCCGCGCTTAGTTCCTTAAAATTCTTAAGGAAAGATTTCAGTTTCTAGCTTTTACAATTGATTTCCCTTTAACACTTTGAAAATTAAATATTATTAATATAATAATTATTAAATTTAAATAATATTGTTAATTTAAAGTAAATACTTTGATTTGATTTGATTTGATTTAAATAATATTGTTAATTTAAAGTAAATATTTTGATATATTTAAAAAAAATTCTGTATTAATTTTTCGAATATAATTTCTGGAAAAAAGATTTTGCAAAAAAGTCATAAGGATAGTTACGTGGTATTGTCAGGACGAGAAAGAAAATAGAAAAATTTTGAAAGTTAATAATTTTTGTATGCAGAATCAATTTAAAGATAAAATAATGATCATTATGACATTCCGCATAAAAATCGGGCTACATTTGACAAAGTTATGTAATTTTGAAGTCTGTCAAATTCTTTGAACTGGCATCTTTACAAGTCAAATTTTTGGTCAGTTTTGCCATGATTCTCGTAGTCAAATTAACAGTGTCGTTTAATGGCGCCAGGAGTTGTTTGAAAGTGAAAACTCAAGATGGAAAATTTTCTAAAATAAAATATTCCAAAAAAAAGTAAGTTAGGTAAGAGATATTGTTGGAAAATTTGCGAAATTCTTTATTTTTTTTAATATGCCAAGCTTACTAGTCACCAGGAGTCATTTATTTAGAAAAACTCTTAGTTTTCTTGGTCAGCAAACAGAGTTTATGGGCCATGTCAGCTGCCAGTTGGGTGCCAAGCTTGGCTCATTAAGCCAAACGATCTGGTTCTGTGGCAGCAGATGAAGTCATTAAACAATCGGATGCAACGCTGCATGGAATGACTGTTGCTGATGTTGGCTGTGTTGCTGTTATTGTTGTTGTTGTAGGTGCCACCTGTACAAATTTCTCAATAAATTGTTCACACTTAATTTTTCACGAAAACAATGCAAAGCCCGAGCGGCCTTAAGAAAAATGATGCACTGACAACTCGTGCTGTGGCGGCTCAACCAGAGAGAATGTGAGGTGTAAGTTCGACCCCAGCAGAACTTCTTTCTCATCTCTCTCACTCTCTCACTCACACACTCGCTCCTCTTTCTTCTCTGCCCCATGCAGCGTGCCGCACTGCATCGTTGACTGCATAATAAACATAAGAGGCAACAGCATTTTTCCACACCTCGCGGTAGGCGTCTGTGGGGCAACCTGCAGCGCATACATTAAAAATTTATTAATTGGTTTTTAAAAGCACTCACACCCGTTGGGCCATTCATAATTTAACTTTACTGGATCTGCGTGTAGTTCGCAGTTCGCAGTTCCTATTCCTATTCCAATTCCAATTCCAATTCCAACTTCAATTTCCGCCTAATTTCATGCACTTTTATGCGGCTTTTGTGTGAATTACGCAGCAAAACTTTAAAAACCAGAGCGGAAAAAGAGCCCGAGATACATTTGTATCTTGTGCTGGGAACTACAGTTCATAAATGAGCATGTTATTTATTTCTAATTTGGCAGAAGTTATGTGGAGCGGCAATAGAAAGGCCAACAACTGCCTTTCAAATCCGCCAATTTGCTACACAACAACTGGGAAACGCTACGTGGCTCAGATACTTTGGGAATCTCTCAGAAACACGTATCTGAATTGTTTTGTTTTACAAACTGTTTGAATCACATCAGCTAAATTTGAAGACAACAATAAGAATTGTAGCTAGTATATTTGGGTTGTTTCTTAAGTAATCGTTTATTTATTTAAATTGTTTTCAAATATTATATATTATACTACAACAAAGATTTATGAAATGTAAGTTTTTAAAATATGGTACTGCAAGAAATTTAATATTGTTTTTGTAATAGAAGATCAGTTATTCCAATTTCAATTGCGATTTCATTACAGATCTTTCACTTTGTGGTTTCTTTTTTCTTACAGCTGGAAATCACACCTACCAATTCCTCCCTCTAGCCCTTCTTCTTCTTCCTAATAGTTCGGTCAAATAGTTCAGCATTGGCAAGAAATTTAATTAATGATTCTGCATTGTTCGGTCGATTGCCACCACAGCTCAAAATTCTATTGTGGCCACACAATAGTTGAAAAAAGTATTTTTTTTATCGTTTGTAATTGTTTTTAGTTGTTGTTAGTGTTGCTGTTGTTGTTGTTGTTGTTAATGTTGTTGTTTGTTGTGTTCGACGGTCAATGCAGGCAGTCGAAATTCGTAACGCCATCATCATTAGAGGGGACCACGCACAGACAGAATAACAGAAAAATCGAAAAAATCTCGGATCGCGACTTTTGCTGTTGCCTTCGATTGCTGACTTTTCTATCGAAATTAATTTGACTATTCTCTCTTGTGGTGCCTAATAAGCCATAGGCAATTAAGCAAAACACTTACTCATGCCGCCGCCTTGGACTTGGACTCAGACTTCGAATCGGAATTGGACACGCGAATCTTGAAGCAGACACCACAGCCAAAGAAACTACTTCATCAGCCTCAACCACACAGCGGGCGATCACAGCGAGCCGAAGAACCAAAAGAAACGAAGCCATACTATATACCATACTATATATAATAGCAATTCATTATGTCTCATGAATTCATATAGTTATCAGAGTGGGCTTTTATACGCTGTAGAAAAGTTTTGAGACAGTGTATAAAGAGATCAGATATTATAAAAATATTTAAGATATTCGAAAATTTATATACGGATTTATATGGATAAGATTAAGGTTACTCAGAGATACTTAGGAGGAATAAATACATGGTTATTATGTTATCAACATATTTTTTTTTTTTTTAAGTTCCACATCTCAACATTAAAAGTATCTACAGGGTATCTAGCAGCCTATGACATGCACTTCTCTGCGTATTTTTGAATATACTGTAAGCTTTGCTATTAACTCGCAGTTTATAGCACTTTATGGAACATGTATTGAAGTGTTTCCCATTGGGGTTGGCAATGCGGGTTCTGTTGAGGTAGCACCGGAGCAAAGCGAGATAGAGAGAGAGAGAGAGGGAGGGAAATAGAGAGAAATGTGTGCCAAAGCTTGAATCAGTTAATACTAATTAATTGTTCTAATAACACTTCACATAGCTGCCTATTAATCAGTCAAGAGAAGCGAGAAATGAGAACCTTTTTTTTTCGGTACTATTGACCCAAGTTGGCAAATTGGCCAAGTTGGAGCATTGAACCTGCACACAGGAAGTCTTGTTTAAACTTTAAGACATCTTTAGGTGTTAACAATAAACAATACCCGTGTCGGTTTATTTACGACTTCCCTGGCAAACACCATACATACATACATACATACATATACATACGTGTACATGGACCCATTTCCAGTCCGAAACCCCCTTTTGGTTGGGTGAGTCTTAGGCGTAATTGCGCATGCGCTGGCAGCCAAGAAATATTTGTAAAATATTCGACTTTGCATCATTTTTCAGGCGCAACTCCATACAATTAACCGTGCACAGTAACTATCTTGTTACCTGACGCGTTTTTATGATTTCTGCATAAAATTAAAACGTTTTGCGAGAACTTCGAGAGCTCTTCGCTCTATCGAGCTACAACAGGTTGTAGTTGTAATTGTAGTTGTAGTTGTAGAGTTATCAACAATGCAGAACTTGTTTCACTCGCAGTCTTAGGGGCTTTGAGTTGTAGACTCTTCTGCTTTGCAGTCTTCTCACTCATCTGTTGCTTTAATAATTTTTACTTTGCTTTAATTATAGTTTTGCGCTTAATAAATTTCACAGCTTGCCAGACCAAACAGACCCAGTATCCAGTCACCAGTCACCAGTAACTAGTAACTAGTAAGCAGTAAGCAGTACCAAGTGCTAGTCCCCATTACTTTAACGCATCGCATACGAGTTACAAACTGCGTGGAAATTGTTTTAGAATTTATAACTGCAAGTGTCTGGGCTTAACCTGACTTTACTCTAGCAAATTGTCTTAAGATGCTTAAGCCTGATGTAATAGTTAATAATTTACATACTTAATTGCATTTCTTACTGAAACCGATGGGCTAATGTGAAGTGAGACATAGGAATTAAGACTAAACAATAATTGCTTACGTTATATAGATGACTTTATTTATACTCCAAAAATGTTTATAGATTTATGTTGACTTCTTATATAGTTTAAATGCTACAACAATTTTAATTATTAATTTAAAAAAATATCCTTTACATGATTACAACATATCTTAAATCCTAAATTAACTGTCAACGTGATGAATTGAAATCAATTGCAAGTTTTTTCTTATCAATTTACGCGTGCAATAATTGAAATCTCTTTGTAAGCTCTTAGAGATATTAAATTGAAATGCATAAATTAAAATTATATACAATTTAAATATACAAAAAAAATGGGAATATTATGTTTTGCAAATATCAAATACAGTGCGAGGGATCCATTCAATCAGAGCTGTGGACAGGGTATTTCTCCGTCGAACCCTTTGGATTAAAGCATTCTTTCTTGCTTTTCATTTTTTGTATTTTTATTATATTTTTCTACAGATAAATTGCATATGTTGGTTGCATTTATTTGTCTTGTTTTTTTTTTTTAACCACAGTGTTGTGTTTTTTGCACTTGTTTATTATTTTTATTTTTATTTTATTATTCATTGCACATTTCACGCTTCATTCACTTTTTCAATTAATTAATAATCATCATGCTAATAAGTTTGTTGCTGTTGCTACCTTGCTTGTTGCCACCTTTTGCTGCAACACAAATTTGTGCAACGTAGACAAATTTGCAACTACAATAACAGCTCGACTAGAATATACCCTCTGGCCAAATTCCTGTTGCTCTGCTCTGTGATAAATATTTAACATAATTACAAAATTTTTTTAGTTTAATGAAATTTTCAGTTGTGTTGAATACTTTGGATCTTTACATGTTGTATTAATTTTAATTAACCTTTCATCTATGATTACAGGGTATAAACACATGTTGGATAACAAAAGTGCACTGCACAATTTAATTTAATTTAATTTAATTGCGTGTCAATAGCATGTCTTTCAATATGTTAAGGGCAGTTTTACTCTACTTTTTATTGTATATAAATTTATATTTTTTTCCTATTTGTTTTTTAATTGCAGGTCTGAATTATTTTAAATTTGCTTGCTGATTGTTTGTGGATTAATTTTTAATGGATGTTCAATTGCTGCAACCGAAAATGACACAAAAGAATAAAATTAAATTAATTCAAGCAGAACGTTTAAATCTATTTAAATTTTATAATATTCAAAGTATATGGAATAGACTTAATGCCTTCCTAGAAGCAACTTTTTGTAGCAGCTGCTGCTGTTGTTGTTGTTGTTGTTGCTTAGGTCAAAGTGCATTAGCCTTAGATCGGCCGACTGTGAAATGGTCGTACAACATGTTAAGCTGCCTGTTTTTATGGCCAGAACTAGTTGTAACACTCAAACGCCAGACATGCCAAATAAAAAGCATTTAAATAGAGCATAAACTGCAACAACAACAGGAACAACAAGAACAACAAGAACGAGAACAGCAACTACAAATATAACAACAAGATTCAGATCCAGATCCAGATCCAGACGCAGTCGCAGAAACCATGGACGTGACCAACTTGCTGCACGTTCTGCAGTTCCACAATAAACCAACAACAACAACAAGAACGGAGCAAAACATTAGAAAATAAAGAGTGGGAAAAGATGAGAAATCGACACACTACACGAATTTTCTCATTGGAGTGCGAAACGACAAAACGACGAAGCGGCGTCCCGAGGGCGGCTCCTTAGATGTAAGTTCGGAGTAAGCGCCGCGCCGTGTTGCCTGCTACGGAAGTTGCCACCGTACCTACACTGAAAAAAAGGACCAACTTCTAAAATCAAGAACATTCATCTTAAATATTTCGTTCTTAAAATAAGATTTTTTAAAGACCAAATTACTAAAACTAAGATTATTAATCTAAAAAATCTTAAAATCTTAAAATAAGAATAAATATCTTAAATTGTTAGGAAAGTATAAATAAGTACTATTTCGTATCAAACAAATGAGTGCACCGTGGCGCTCTGGTTTGAGAGGCCGCTTCAGTTGTGAAGCAGTACGCGGCGGTTCGAATCCCACTCGTAACAAATTGAAATAACATTTATAAAATTACTAAAACAGAATAAAATATAAATAAATCAAAATTTAAAAAAAATATAAATATAAAAAATAATTTTCATTTATTTAATTTTTTGATTTTAATTTTAAGAACATTTATTCTTAAAATAAGAACTTGGTCTTATTTAAAATGTTCTTAAAATCAAGTTGTGTTCTCTTAATTCAAGAATTTGATGTTCTCGACGCGATTTTTAGACCAAAAATCTTATTTCTGAGACCAAAATCTTGATTTTAGAACATTTTTTTTTATCAGTGTAGGAACAGTGCCTCAAAATGCAGACCTAGTACACTCGTATTTGCTTTCTAATTAGAGGCAACAACAATGCACATGTGCATTGCATTGTATTCGATGGCGAAAGGCGTAGGCGTTGCCACGCCCCCAATTATAATTCATGAACTTTTACGCACATTTGTCAAGCATTTGAGTTGGAGTCCGAGGCAGAGGCACAGACTGAGTCTGAGGTTGCAAGCTGTCTGATTACAGTTATGCTAACGAGTTGCATGCCAAAAAGGGTTGCATCTAGAATTGAGGGTTGGAGGGTGGTGGCATTCTCAAGTGCCTTACGCATGTGCCTGAAAAAAGGGAATTTCTTAATTATTGCATTGATTTACATTGCAACTGAAGGGGGATCCCAAAAGGGCCACTCGAGTGTCCCATTGGACTCTGCGTCCCGTTACCATTCCCGTTTCATTCCCGTTGCAGTTGCAGTTGCAAGCTGAACTGCATTTTGTCGCCAATGCAGCTGGGCTGAAGTGGCACTCGACACTCGGCGCGTTGACATTTCGCCAGAGAGTTGCAGAGTTTCGGGGATCGACAAACGACAATCGAGAATTTTGCTGTGCGTGCTGCGTGCCCGAGTTGTAGTTTGCGGTGTTCGCTGCTTGCCACTCGGCCCATGTGCCACTTCAGTGGGAACGACAACGGCAACAGCTCTTTGACAATGGCGACAACCCTGCCAGCTGGCACGTTTGGTGGTGGTTGAGTGGCCAAGCGACCAGATCTCCTACCCTTACCACCCACCCCCTATATCTACACCCCCTACCCATACCCTATATTCTCCATTTTGGCCGCAATATTTACGATTAAAGCGAACGTTTGACTAAATTTTACAGATTAACACATTTGCAGCGATGACACGCCAACGTTTTGGTCGAACAGTCAAAGCGCTTTTAATGTGACCAAAGCACGTCAACAAAATCGATAAATAATAGAAAACTTCTAAATAAATCCAATTGAACGAGCATTTTTAGATGCTCTTTAATATCGATTTATGAAAACTTTGCAACACAATTTTTATTATTTTTTTAAAGCACTTTTGGTAAATACATATAGATATGTGTTCTTTTAGTTTTTTCTATTATTAATATAGTACGTATTATTTAATCGAATCTATATGGGAAGGTTATTATAATTTAATGAGTTAACAGATAAAACAGCGAATTAAAACTCACAACTTTAATTTTTATAAATTTTAAACAATTTGAAAATACTAAAATAAAATGTTGTATGTTAAAATCATTATACCCACTACAGTCCCATTTAAAAAACAGAGTAACTTTGTTAGGCCTTTAAAAATAAATGTAGGCAATTAAAAAATTGCATTGGCCGTTGCATGTTGGACCTGACCTGTTAGTTTGATTCTAATATGAAAACTATAGTGCAACATACAACACACATTAGACATAAACATGGCTAAAAGGACCTTCCTTTATAACCGTTAAAACGCTGCCTTGACAGGCTGATGTTGTTGTTGTTAGCTGAATTTATTTGAGAGCTGGTCAAAATACCAAACATTATTCACAACATGCCAAACGACAAGCAACAGCGACAACATGTTGCATTGTTAGCAGCTCATTGTACCAATTGTTGTTGTTGCCACCGTTCTGATTGTTGTTAGTGGTTTTGTTGTTGTTGTTGTTGTTGTTGCCACTGTTACCATGGTATTTATGCAAATTTGTAGTGGGTCACAAAGTGCATACAATGCCAATGCGAGTATTTTATTTAAACTCTCTCGGCGCCGCAACAACATACTTATATATATATATGTTCTTTCTTTTTTTTGATAACTATACAGGGGACTAAAAACTACAACAACATTTTAAATATTTCAATTCTCGACAGGTGGAAAATTGGGGAAAGGGAGCAGGCAAAACACTTTTCAACTTGTTGACGTTGAATTGGCATTGTTTAGTATGCAATTTGCGTCAGTTTTGTGTGCTTTCCATATGACAACAAAATAATATTGTTACATGTGGCATAGAATAATAAACAAAACAAAATATCAACAATATTGAGCAGAAGCTGTGAAGAACCATTTTATAGATTTAATTAAAACAAAAATCATCACGAGAAAGCAAAGTGCAAATAATAATAAAGACTTTAATACAATCAAGTTAAATAATTATTTTTTTTTAGTTTTAAGTAGAAATATATATGTATAAATATTGTATTTTAATATAGCAATTTTATAAATCAAAGTTTATTTTAAATGTCTTTAAATATAAATTTTATTTAAATTTGCTAAGCACAGATTAAAGCAGTTGAATAAAAATTCATGAAAATAAATTGTCTATTTAGTAATTTCATGATATTAAAATACAGTAAATGGCATAAAACAATTTTCACTTCACTTTGCACACAGCAAATTGGACTCGGAATCAGACAGCAATTCTGGAAATGTTTAAACAAAAATGGACTAATTTTCACAAAGTTATTTACAAATCAACAGGCAGACGAAAGTTGGCCGCAAGACACAACAATAACAACATAAATAGTTTGGAAAAGGAGAGGAGATGGCAAGAAAAAAGAAGGCAAAGGCAAACGCGGTAATTATTTTTTAATGTAACAAAATAATATCAGGCCAAAACGATCAAGTCACGCAAGTGCTGGGGCAACAGTGAAAATTAACATGAGAATAAATAAGAAATTTTCAGAGTCTGAAATCCGAGTCAGACACGAACCCGTTGCCAAGTTTTTGGCCCAGCACGCACCAGGCAAACAGACAGAGACAGAGAGAGGGAGAGAGATAGAGAGGGAGACATATGGTGCTTATGTATGAGAAAGAGATAGAGATAGGAATACAGAGACTGCATGACGCATGCGCAGCTTCCGTTTTGCGATTTGACAAAAACGATTTGAGCGCGAAATTCGAGATCTCCTGAAGACCGTTAAATTCTAACTAGGCGAAGAATAGACAGAGAAAGAGAGAGAGAGAGAGAGAGAGAGGGCACCTCAAAAGAGTCAACTATCAAGAAAATATCAAATTAAAAATGTCTTCAGTTAAGACTCTTGCACACAAAAGTCAACAATTAATCAATTTGCACTTTGCCAGCGATAATAATATTATTCTTTTCTCGAAAGCTGTTTTCACTAATTCATTTAAATTTCATTTCTCTTAGTTAAAAATCTCTTGACTGGGTTTTATTTGAAGCCGTTTACAAATGCCTTCGCATTAGTTGGATTCTCCACATTCGGCGTTCGTTTCAACACTTGATAATAAGCCGAGGCACAGACCGATTTTCTAGCATTGGGGAAAATCGTTTTAAAATTAGTGAAAGTGATTGATTTTTCCACTTAATTTTCAGGTAGACAATATACAAAAGTAATGCCGATAATCAGACCCAAACACCCCAGCTCCATACCAGACAGCCAAAATGCCAGCCAAATTGGCCATTTGGCGCATGCGTCAAAGCCTTTAACATTGTTTCGTTGTTGTTTGTTGTTGGTTGTTGGTTGCTGTTGGTTGTTGGTTGTTGCACTTCCGTCAGCTTTCGGCGGCTGTATTTTATCTGAGCCAAAAGCGTTGGTGTTGTTGCTGGGCTGTGGGGGAAGCTGGTTGAAGCAGTTGAACGGAGGGCGTGTTTAAGCCAACGAAAGCGAAGACAGAAAAGTGGCATTTGCTTGGGGCACATTGAAATGAATAATCATACCTTCCCAACATACACACTCACATATGATCTACTTGCATACACATAAACTTACTTTGCATAACATTTTACCTGAATTATAGGCTCAAAAAAAACTTAATTGTGATTATGCGCAACAAGAGCATGAAATTGTATTCAATTGCTATAATTTTTATAATAGCTTGCTATTTTTTATTTGTTATAATCTAAGTAATATTTTTTTAATTTTCTTAAAAAAAATCAAATTTAATTGAATAGTATATATAAAAATGTCAAATTTTCATTTCATTAGCAATATTTTCTGCATGATTTGTTAATATATTTTAATTTCGTATCTATTTTATTATCTAACATTTTTAAATAATTGTTCTTTTAATTTAAATTCCTTTAGCCCACTTTAATGCTTTTTAACCAGCCTAAATCACATAATATTCTAATTTATTTATTGAGTTTGAGGCAAATCAAATATTTCTATCTTAAATCCTATTATTCTCAAGCAATGTTTTTAATTGTTATTTGAATTTATTTGTGCATCAATTAATTGAGACACTTTGATTTATTGACCCTGAGGCTTTCTTAAACTTTCTTAAAATTGAACAGTTTGTTGTTGTTTCTACGATGGGCTGCAAACAGTTAGCACTCAGTGTACGAGTAAGTCAATAAAAAGTTCTGGGCACGATTTCTTAATTAAAACTTGGCCGATGATTGCTCGTTGAAATGGAAAGCATTTTCCTACTCCAACTACTACTACTTCTACTACTAGTAGTAGCTTCATGGGTGGCTTTGTCGTCTAGACTGTAGACAGTGCCCAACTCTCACCCAACACTATGACTTGGGCCAAGATGGAGCAGAACTTTGTAATATTTATTTTTACAACCGGACATGCTGCAAACTTTTTACAGCTACGTGCGAAAGTGAAACGCTTAAAAAGGCATCGAATGTCTTTATTATATTGGCAAAGCCAATCAGTCCCGGCATGCCCAGAGTCGCAAAACTGCAAAATCGAAGCTAAGGATGTGGCTGTGGATGTGGCAAGGGGAGGGGGAGCTGAGCGGGTGTTTGAGTGGTGCAACGATGCTTGTCATCAAATTTTATTGTTATTTAAATGACGAGACGAGACGAGGCGGGAAGGAAGCCGTTCGACTCGACACTGTAAGAAAATGTCATGCAAAGTTATACCCTAAATGAAATGACAAATTGGGTAGGTTGATTAAGATGCATAGTAATACGACAACTAGCTTTTATTTGTCTTTTTTTGATTGCTTTTGATTTCAACATAGATTCAAGCTAAGCCACAGTCAATCACTGACTTACAGCATATCTGTTAGTCGTTCAATATTCTACAATAGTTCTTTTTTGTTTATTTCTTTTGCTGCATTGCTGCCAATATGCAGCGCATGCCTTGCCCGTATAAAGCCTGGCCAAGAGCAGAGCCACTGGCACTTTGTATATAGCCCCGTTTCGGAGAGCGTCTCCCCTATTCGTACCTCCTTTACATATATATGTATCTGTATATATATTTATTGCGCCTCGTTTCAGTCAATGGTGACACTTGCTGCATTTTAAATGGGCGCGCGCTTGAACATTGCCGTTGTCACTTGGAGTTGGAGTTGGAGTTGGAGGAGACGGGAGTAGGATAAGGAAGCCAAAGAAGAGAAGAATGCAGAATGCTAAAGGTGCTTGGCAACACATTCCGCTAACTGCAGTCTGCACAGTGTAGACTGTAGACTGTAGTCTGTATTCTGGATAGTGTAGACTGCAATCTGCAGTCCTGCTTCCAGCACGTTTTGTGGCCATCATTTTGCGCACTTTTGTCCATTAAAATCATCAAAATGTATGGCGCTCAGTTTATGTTTATGAAAAATTTGTCTCGCCACTTTTGTTGTTGCCACTGCAGAAAGTCGCATGTTGCAGGTGTTGCAAGTTGAAGTTGCACCTCTGCTGCTGCTGCTGTTAAAGGCATGCTGAATAAATTTTATTGGAGAAAAAATGGGAGCAACAGCTTTAAGAAAGTACTCCAAGTTATTTATTTAAATAGCCAAAGAAACAAAGCACGAGTAGTTAGTTTCAAATAAAAATTAAGAGCTGTATTTATTCTACATTTATGCTGATGAATATAAACATCAACCTAAATTAAATCTCTCTATATTCAATAAAATAAATGTGGCATAATTGTGTTGTACAGATAAAAATTATCATTACAGTCAAAACTCTTTGAATTTGGATTATTTTAATAACTAATTAACTCTTCATTTATATTTGAGGTTTCTTCAGAATCAGTTAATCATTTTTAACAACTATGAATTTTTTTAATAATTGTTAAATATTTCCCACAGAACTCTTTCATAATCTTGACTATTTGTTAATTATGCTTCAAATGTAGCTGTCATTATAAATTCGTCAAACACTTCAACTCTTTAGTTTGGTTTTCCAAGTTTTTTACCAGATTTTTTCCTCTCAATTTAAATGGCAAGTCGTGGCCAGACTTTTTCAGTTGAGTAATATTGGTATATAGAAGCAAACCAGGTTATTTGGCACTAGCAAAAGTAAAACCCTCTTTTCATACATTTCAGATCACTTTACGAGCTGCAGTCTGGTTTATTTTCTGTGGTCCATGGAACCCAACAATAAACTGAAATGTCCAAGTGTTCTAAGTACTCGCAAAGAGTGGGAAGATTGGGCAGAGGGGGAAAAAGTGGGGCAAATGTGTGAACAAAATGCACAGCATCGTTAGAGGATGCAAACAAGTTTTTTTTGGTGTCTTCTTCTTCAACTCGATGCTGTCATTGCAGTTGCCGACGCTTTGTTTGAAATGTTGCTGACAAACCACTTGAAAGTGTAGTCGTAGATGTTGTGTGTGTGGTGTGTGTGTGGTGTGTGTGTGTGTGTCTGCCCGCTGACGTATTTCATAAGAAAAGCAAGTGACAAGTTTGCCCCGCCGCTGCCCGCCGCTTTACACACAGTTGCCGAAATTATGCCGCCTAGAAAAAATTGAGGAGGAAAAAAAAAAGGTTAAAGTGTAAGTGGGGAAAACAAATTGTTGGCCGGTTGGCCCAGACTGACTGGCTGGCTGGCCGACTGACTGGCTGACTGGGTTCGGTTCGTCTCCATGTCTGACAGCCATCCCAGCAAGTGTCGAAAACTGGCCTACTCCGTCCGGCCGTACATACATACATACATACATAAATATTTCCTGGCCTTCGCGCACACAAACTCTTACACAAAAGAACTTTGCGTGCATAGAGAAAAGTTTTTTTTTACCATTTTTTTTTTTTGTATTTTAATTTTTATTTGAAACATTTCCACGAAAATTATTTCGAGTGCTTGACAGCTGCGCGTTCGGCCTCTGTCGCTTTTAATATACCATTTGATTTTATTTCAAGTTTTCCCTCATCTTTTCTCCACTTTAATAGCAATTTGTAGCTGCGTCTCGGAAAAATTCTTGAGAAAATATGCACATTTCGTGGGGCTTCTTTCCAGCGAAAGTGTGGTTAATATAATGTACCCAAATCAGCTCCACGCTCTTCACTTCACTCCACTTTCTAATCAATTATTTGGCACTTCTGTGTATGCAAAATTTGCGCAAACAAATAAATCAATTGAAGAAGCCCCTCCCTAGGCAGTCCCTTTACCCCTGACTCTTCACTTTGACCACAATGAACCAATTTAAAAGAGCACCTTTCGCCTGTATTTCTGCGTTGTCAGCAACGGCGCCGTGAAGCCAGTGAAGTGTTTGAGTTTCTGCCTAGTTAACAGATTTTTTTCCATCGTTTTTATTATATTTTTTGCGCTGACAAAAAGCACGCGCAATGTGCTTGAAAAGCGCCAAATTTCGTGGATATCGAATTTCCAAAGTGGGCAAATCATCAAACGGAAGTAGCCAAAGTCGACTTTCAGATGCGCTGCGGGCGATCGTTTAGAAGTATACAAATAAATTGTATAAAAAATGACAAGTCTGAAAATATTATTTTAAAATTAAATAAGATTGTGTGTAATGAAAAATATTTGTTTTAATCCTATTAAACTCAATATTCGTTCTTACTTTATTGAATTCTTAAATTTCTTATCATACATTTGAGTATCACAATTTAAATATTATGTTAATGTTGCAGTTCTTAATTATATAATATTTAAATATTGAAATAAAAAGTTCGTTTATATTATAATTTGTTCTCAAAAAGGACTTATTCTGTCAGATGAAATTTTTAAGAATTTTTGTATGAAATCATCAATTGTGGTATCAATAACCGAATGCGTCATCCGCTTTGGCAGCTGCATTAGTCAAATCCATAAGCCTTGGCTTAAAAATACACACATACAGTGTATATAGGTTTATGCATATAAATAAAAGTGCAAAATCATTCAATTTCAATTAAATGACAAAAATACAAAAGTGTTTTGACGCCAAATCAAAAATTCGGAAATTCTCATTTCGTGCTCTTTACTTTGGCTTCATATTAATTTTCGCCTGCAAGCAAATCCAAATTTCTCGTGTCTTTTGATTTTTGCATACTCAACAATACACTGCCAGCAACAACAATATTATATATGAAATAAAATTCCCAGTTTCATTCATTGACAGACCCAAGATGAAGATTTTTTTGCTCTCAATACAAATGAAAAAAGTGTGTTTTTTTTTTCTCTATGGCGCGTGTTTCACGAGCTGCAAAAATTGCCGTGGCTATATTTGTTATTGTTGTAACAAGAGGCACAACTCATGTTGAACAATTTGAATAAGTACATATAACGATTTTTTTTTATTTTTTTTCATTTTTGACATCCAAACAGGCCAGACAGACACGTATGTGTATGAGCACAAACAAATTTGATCTCTCGCATTTTGGCACGAACTGTAATTGAAAATTTTCATTCAACTCCCCGCACCAATCCCCTCTTCCTCAGAAGGAAAGAAATACACAGAAACCGCCAAACAAACATCGCGCTTGACACTTGAAACACTTGGCTGTATCTTTGGCTTTGGCTTTGGCTTTTGGATACATTTTTTTGGTGGGGGTTTTCACGGATCTTTTGGCCTGGCTGGCAGCTTTCTTGTCCGGTTATGTTACGTTACGTGAAATTTCAAATGTCATAATTTTGACAGTTTGATAGTCATACACACACACACACACATAAACGAGCATTACTGTTGTTGTGTTGTGTTGTTGGTGGGAAGCTGCAAGGCATTCGAGCGGATTGTTGTGAAGTGTATTGCCCAAGACTGTTACCATAAAGTAGCCGGCAACAAATAAAGTGACAACTTTGGCAGATTGTAAGCAGGCACAGTGGGCAAAAAACTATAAGCAAAGGCCATTAAATAATTTAAGTAGATTTGAGATAAGATCTTTATGGTGAAGTGATGAAAATATGTATGTTTTTCTCATTCACTGATGAAATAGGTTCCTTATTAATATTCAAAAACTACCAGAAATTCTTAATAATGAAGAAAACGTCTGTATTGGAAATTCGATATTTGGAAAACTTTAAATGTAATAATAACAATTAATTTCAAGCCTCCAAATTGTCTGCTCATATTTAAGAATATTTGTTATAATTATTATCATATTACCCTATGAATTATACTATTTCAATATTCCATATGGTGGTTGATCTCTAAGACCACACACACACATATATAAGTAACTCGGAGTATGTAATGTAAAGTTGCACAACACGTTAAATTCAGCTCATGTTTTACATTTACAAGCAGCTGTAATCAGTTTACCTATTCCCTAGAAATAGTTTCCAAAATAAGGCATTTTCAGGCTGATACGGGTGTTGGCCTTATTTGAGTTTAGACCAGTATTTCTGGCAGCTTAGCGCTTTTTGTTAGATTTCAAGTAACAAAACGTACGACATGTCTCTTTATTTCTCTTACAGAACTTGTTGCTCGACAAGAGTTAAGAAAACTTGGGTCTCGTCAGCTTTGACATTGACGAAGTGGTTCTTCGAATGAAATTGTCATAATTTTTTCGGGTTTTCTTCATGTCTTTTGATGCACACAATGCGTTAATGTTGCCCACTTTGTCATACTTTGACTTAGCTACAACAATTGAACAATTGATAAAAGCCAAAAATGAAAATATAAAAAGAGACTTTACTAACGGTGCATTTGAAGGTACCCAACCCATGAAAACATAACAATTGAACCAAAAACATGACTCAGTTCAGTTCAGTTTAGGTGGACCAAAAAGTGTCTCAGTGCGTTTTCAAACAATTTATTGCTTTCGATACTCGTACTTTACTTAGCTCAAATCTCTAGCTCTATTTTAATAGGATGCATATGCCTAGATTTTATTGCTTCACATATGTTATTTAAACTTACTAGATACATATTATTTTAACTGCTAATTTTGACCTAACTCTTTGTCACACATTTCCCATTTTTAAGTGTTAGAAATCAATTTGTTTTGCTTGCTTAGAGTGTGCATAGTGGTTTGTAATTTAAATTAACTGTAGAAACTCTGCACATTAGCTGAAAATCAATTACTTTGAATGTGATTTAGTTTGTAGACAGACTAAGGGATTAAAGAATAAATTCAGATTGAAATTTTAATAGAAATGAGCAACATAAGTATGTGTAGGAAACATTATGATCTGCAGATCGGAAACAATTTTCAAAAATTATCTGTCTTAAATTATTCTGAAACAATCTATTCCATACATATATTTTACAAAAAGGGTTGAACAGTTTCTAGTGATAAGAAAATATAATGAAAATTACAATGATCCAACATCTGAGTAAGTCTTTGAACTCAAAAAATATCAAATGAATTCTTCGTTATTATTGAAACATAAAATTTACCAAATTCTATTGTTGTTCAGGCTAAGCTCTGACTTTTCATTAGGTTTAGCTAAAATGGTTTATTATTGCTTTTGCAACCCATTGAAAAACATTAAACATTTCATAGTCGCATTATGGACTGTGACTCCAGCGAGGGGAAAGAGGGGAGGCAATACAATTTTGAGTTTGAATTTGAGTTTGATTTAATCCACGCAGCACGCCACATAAATTTAACTATTTATTTCGGGCAGGCTGCAACAAGCAGCCTACAACTGAACTGCGAGTCTCTATAAATTTGTCCATAAATATTAGCCCGTCTAATGGCAGGCCGTGCCAAGTCAGGGCCAAAAGAGCTTCGCTTAAGCTTCAATGAACGATTCCATAAGCAATTATTATATCGATTTATGGCAGGCCTAGTAAAGTTTTTGTTGGGGATTATGTTGGGAGATTTGTGCCAAGGCGGCAATGGCTCAAATTCCCAAAGCTGGCTCGTAATGCTGCTGCTCGAGCACATTAAAAAAGTTAATACATATTCTTAGTTGGTGGTAAAAAGTGAAAATTAAAAATAAAAAATAAAAATAAGAATTACATTTCCGCCTGTTTAAAGGTAATCGAGAACTGAGAAGCTAGCAAAGTGGTCAACAGGTAAACACGGGCAGCAGCCAAAATAGTCTAGGTAAGACCCAAAAGGCCCAGCAGGTAATACACAATATACTGCCCGGCTGAGCGGGTTATAAAAACTGTCATGATTTACAGTTTGCACTTTTTACGATGCCGCTCGCTGGCGGCTGTTCTATTGGTTAAAAATTATATGGAATTTAAGTAAGCGAGAAATATTTAAACATAGTTTTTATTTTTATTTGTCGGAGTTTTGCTTTTTCTCCTCTTTAGTTTGCTTTTTATGTGTGGCTTTTATGGCTAGCTTGCGATACCCATACCAAATGGCCCTAGAAAAAGAGGCAGATTGTATTCGACTTTGCTAACAATGAAAAAATCTTTGGCTTTTTTGTTTTTGATAGAGGACCGACTGTTCGTAATTAAAATCATTTATTGGCATTAGTATTTAAGCTCAATTTTGCCACCGCTCACGTATGACACATAAAAAACAAGAGTCGAGTCAACATTTTCCCAACGTTTGCCACTCGAAATCATGTAACATTTTTACTTAAAATTCACACTTGATACACGAAGCGAACATTTATCATTTCGCTTAGATCTCGGTTAGTGCGCCTTTTAGAGCGTTACCAAGGCCTAAAAGTGTCGCTTGCTGTTACTTTTAGGGTTTTTTTTTTGTATTTTATTTTATTTTCTTAGCTTTTCTTTTGCTTTTTTTCAGCTCGTACCAACTCGTTTTTCGCATCTTTTGATTTATTCTCAAGTGCTTTGCTGTCGTCGTCTTTCTTGTTGTCGTTGTCGTTGTTTTGTTTTATTTCTTAAGCAACCTAAATATTGAGATAGTCATCTGCGGTCAGTGTCAACTGAAGCGGTTCAGTTCAGTTGAGTTTATTCCCCCGTTCCTGTTCCCTGCCTCTGCCTCTGCCTGTGTACGCTTCATTAGAAGTGTCGTAAAAACGTAGACGAGATCTTCGAGTCTCACCGGAATGGCCTGAAGAACTCTCAGATATAAGCTTAATTGTGACTATGAGTAATGCCAGAGTTGAAAATTGCATTAAGCACTAGAAACAGAGTTGCTTCAAATACGTGCTTGGCATAGATAACACCTAGTTATGAGCTCCTTGAACTAAGAGACGCTTTTAAACTGTGAATAAAATGTGTGAATAAAGTTTTAAACGCGATTATTTAGATTGCAAGCAGTTTTCAGGAAGTTCGACTGAATATTTGGAAAAAATTAAGCTAGAGAAATAAAAAGAATGAGAGAGAAACAAAAAAGAAAAATGTAATGTGAATAAAATCTATTTCTCAAAACCATTTTCTAAAAGATAAGAATATGGGATATGAAAAGTGATAGTTATAGTTTTACATACATATGTACATATATCATATTTTAAGACTTTATATACATAAAGAGAACAGACAAATTTCTAAGAATTAAACTAAGAACTCTTTTAAGTTAGCTAACACTAAAAAGTAGATTGCTGGGAAGTTAAATCTGCTAAAATGAGAATCACAATTCACAGTTTAACCTACTTTTGGCTTTAGTTAATCTCAGTAGTATTTTGATGTTTTCACAAAATGCATTGCAATTTTTCATGCCACAGTTTTGTGGCATGTTGCACTTATGAAATCCGCTCACTTTATCTGCAAGCTGCATTGCTCTGATTTGAAATGTTGAACAGACTTTGGAACACAATATTAATTACCGGCCATTAGCAGCATCACTCAATTTTAAACATATGCAACACATGGTTCAACAACAACAGCTGACAGCAACAACAACAACAGCAACAATGGTGCAGAGCGAGGCAAGTCGACAAAAAAAAAGTGGAAACTATCTGTAAACTCATACATCAATGCCGCTAAATCCACTTGTCAGGGCAACAAACGTGAGAATCGTTCGACAAAATAAAAAAACAAAAAAAACATAGAGAGCGAATAACAAAATAAAACAAAACAAAGGCAAACCTAAACGCAAACAGATCGAGCAACAAGAAAATATTGTCAGGGCGACACTTTAACCCGGTACCGACCGATGCCCGGTCCCGTTCCCGTTCCCTATCCCGTTCCCGTTCCCTATCCCGTTCCCCTGTCAGTTGTTAGCTCCCCTTTTACGAGTATCTACTGTACGTTGACTGCTTAGCTTTGGCTCTATTTAAGATTTGTTGCTGGAGCAGCGGAGACACCTGCACCATTTGAGGGCTGCAGTGAAAGACTTTTTTATGCTAAATACCGTCGCAGTTTATTGATGACGACAACAGCATCGAAAACAATGCGATATATCTTGGTATATACAGACTCACACACACACGCACAACAACAGCAAATGTGTGACAAAACACCACAAGGAATTTTAATCCCAAAATGATTGATAATCATTTGCACGCGGAGAAGAAAAAGCTTTATCACGTTCCGTTTCGTTTTCTAGGTGTAAAGTCTATGTGGTATTATCAGCAACACCCAACGTCATCTTCATCATCATCATCATCATCATCATCATCATCATCAGCTTCTGCTGCTGGGACTTGAAATGAAACTGGGACTTTTACAGGGCAACTTTAGACATTGTGCGCTGCTAATGTTTGCACTTAATTCAACAGACAATAGTCCGGAAAACTGCTGGGCGCATTTTCTTTTAGCTGCTACCTCAAGATATACAGACAGAGATGGCTAGCTCAATTTATAGAGGGTGTATAAAAGAAAAAGAGAGATATATATACAAAGAGAGAAAGAGAGAGGGAGAGGGAGAGAGAAAGCGTTGGAGAGATGCAGGCACGGCGAAAAATCTAAATTATGTCGTTGCCGCCTGGCAACAAATGGAAAAATGCATCGTTTTGTTAGCTTAAACAGCGACGATGCGCTTTTTATGAATGGCACGACAGCACTGAGAGAAAATGAGACACTGAACATAATTTTGAATGTAAAAATTAGTTGTAATGTTAACAGATTCTAGAATAAATTCTCTACAAACACGTCTACTTAACAGAATATTATAATTGAATTTATTTTGATTTAAACTTTAAAGTAATTCTTTGAAAGTTCTTTCAAATTTATCTTTTCAATTAAATTAATAGTTGAAAATCTCACTTCCCTAAAATCCGCACTTTTCCAATCCTTATCGTTAAATCTCTGACTTTACTAATTCTAATAACTTGTTATGTTACTTTATACTAGTCTAACATTCATTCTATTATTACTAACAATACTAATCTTTATTGATCTGATAGGGGTTTTCTGGGTTTTCCCCAATTTTTGCAACAAATGTTGGATTATTTATAATTTTTCCTTACACCAGATCTAACTTTAATTTTGTTTTCTTTACAGTTCATAATTTATTTGTATTTGTAATCTTTAACTTAATTTTTATACTTGGTAATTTTTACTTTGCCGACTGCTTTTAGTCGTACATAAATAATTAAAATAAAATAAAAAATAAAATAAAATTCTTCAATATATCCTTACAAACTTAATTTAACATTTTCTAATCATTTCTTTGGTCTTCTGACCAATTTTGTTCAGTGTAGCTTAGCTGAGCTTGTACTCCCACCCACAGTCAAGCATTTGGCATATCATGTTGCATATTTAAATGCCAACAGACTTGTGTGCCTTTACAATACCTTGTCTCCTCCATTCCCCCCGCAGTCGCCACTTTTAGGTCACCCCCTCTTTTAGCTGAATCACAGGCAACATTTAGTTAAGCGCTTTTGCATATATAAGATATTCCATTTGCATTGCCTACAAACAACAACCGCATCATTATTTTTATCCATTTAGTCTTTTGTTTGTGTTGGTGACACCTTTTTCTAACACACTCACACACACACACACACACATATATACACATAGAGATGGGCATAATTTCCAACTATTTAACCTGCGTCACCTGCGTCTGAGTTGATGATGAGTTGAAAACTGAACAAAAGCTGATTTAAGTCATAATTTATCATGTGATGTTGGATTAGTTGCGCTCAATTTTACAACTGTTTATTTTTAACACGTCCGCATTGCGCATACGCCGCATGTGACCAGGCTAATGTTTTAATTTATTGACTATCAAATGTTTGTGGCTTTGTGTTTAGTTGCCTACTGCATTGGTTTGTGCCACAAAATGCAACAAAGCAATGCTTTCCCCCTCACTCCCCCTCTCTCTCTATGTTTCCGACTTGGCTACACACGCCTTTATGACACAGCCAGCCACGCCCATTCGCCTCGAGAGGCATCCCAAACTTGTTCTTTCACTTTTGACTGCCTGCAAGCGCGAACTTTATGGTTACACCTACCAAAAAACCAAAAACAAAAAACCAAGATGAGGATCGCGCGCGCCGCTCAAATTCTAGCGGTAAATAAAGAATTGGAGGACGCGCCCACCCAGAGGACCGGACCACCAAATGAAAAGTTGCACTTCCTTTTGATTATTATTTATCTTTTATATATTGTTTTTCTTCAGCCAATTCTGGGTGCAGTGGTGGATTAAGAAATTATAAGAAACGCGCCCCACGCATTATACAAAATATTAATTTGCGCATGTCGAAAATTAAATTCAATTTTCAGCTCCACACACGCCCCACCGAAACGAAAGTTGACCCACTGACGGACTGGGAACTGGTAAACCGGTGAACCGGCAAACTGACGAACTGACGGACTGGATACCCAAGTGGTGTTTTGTGGCCTGTCGCCTAAATCGCCCAGAGTCTTGAATTAAGACATAATAAAGCTGTCTGCCAGCCATAGAAAGAGGCGGGGAGTGCAGGGAAAAGGGGGCTGAGGTTCCCCAGGAACTGTTTCACAGTCATCCGTCAAAGAGTTTCGGGGCGTCAGTTTTTGAGCATTTTTGAGAGGTTCGAACACCTTTTGCCAGACTGACGAACTACGTAACTTGCCAAGAAGTTTAAGGCGGATTGAATTATACTTTGAGACAGTGAGAGAGAGAGAGAGAGAGAGAGAGAGAGAGAGAGACACTCGCGGATCATTGTCTGGTGTGTGTGTCTGTATATTGGTTGTTTGACAAACGAGTGTCATTTATCAAAATGTGACACTATTTGCGCCAAGTCATGTGTTAACTGCACTTTATTTTATTGTTATATGTTGGCCGTGCCCAAAGGAATACGCCGCCGCACAGAAAGACATCCATCCTGGAGCTGGCTCTGGAGCTGGAGCTGGCTCTGGAGTTCCTTCTGCTTGTTGAACTTAACCGTACAAAGCTGTCTGCCATTGGTTTTTAAAGTGCTTTCATAAAATATATATCATAATTGAGGGTTGTGCTTTTTTCCTTTCATTCTTTCGGGGCCAAAAACTTTTTTCCAGAGCAAAAGTTAGTAAAGCAATTGACCCAGACACACCATGGACACCACATCATGGCTGGGCTGGTTGAATGCCTCAAGATTGAGATATGGGTAGTGTGTGCCAAGTTTTTATTTTCTCCGTTTGCCCTGTGGGCAACTCATAAAGAGTTGCTCCATATTAATATATGTGAATATTTTTGGACTTTATTTCGCTTGTTGGCAACATGGGAATATCGAAATATGTGTGAGATTTATGTTTCTATATAAATTGTATTCAGTTACTTGATATTGAATATAAGTTTTTTGTTTTATTTAAATTTATCTAAACTAATTTTGTGTTCGTTCAAGAATGTCATAATCTAATAGGCTATTTCCACGACCACTCACATTTGGCTCATTTGGTCACATTTGGATGTGGCTCATTTTTGGCTTTCCACGACCAAATGTGAAACTGTTAAGACACTCAAAGCAAAGCAGCTGTTCGGCTTCTGTGCACAAATTACAAAAAGCAGACAATAACAACATTTTATTATTTATTATGATATTTTAATTTGCGCAAATTTAATGCCTACCGATTTTATTAATGAAAACAGCTGGTTTAGGTGATAATTGCTATTTTTTTAAGAGTTTATCGATTAACATCGCGTGTTCGATAGAAAAATACTAAAATTCACGGGGTCGAATGACAAAATATCGGCTCATTCATTATGGATGAGCCAACATCATCATCCGGATTTTGTACTGAAATGAAGTCCACATTCGGGCCGGATGATGAAAATGGCGTCGGATGAGCCAAATGTGCTGTCGTGGAAATAGCCTATAAATAAAATTAAATATGATTTTATTTGAGCTTCTACTACAGCCAGATAAATTTCATCGTATTATTTAATTTAGAAAATATTGGAAGTGATTTAAATGAAATTCACATTGGTTAAGACTTGACAAAATTATGACCGTTTGAAGTCTTGGAAAAGCGTTAAGAGGCAAGTTTGGAATCTTAATAACTCTTTTAGACTTTTCAACATAATTAAAGTGCTCAGTTTTGGACCTTCTCAGTGTTCTCAAAACTAATACATCCGGTCTGTGTCTACCAAGCAATTTTGTAAAGAATTTCTTTTTTTTATTTTGGACTTTTTTTTTGGGGCGGTGCCTGCATTTAATGCCAATAATATAAATATTATGATTATGCACTCCAAACATGGGCGCAGTTATATATTTTGCGCGTTCCGATGCAGCTAAATGTTATGTGTTCCTTTTTTTATTATTATTATTTTTTGTGGAACCAAAAGGAGCCGAAAATCGAAGAGCGAAAAGTAATTTCTTGCACGACATTAATTTCTTTTAAATTACGCATAATTGAAGTATGGACCACTCGATCATGATCGATGGTGTAGTTCCAACGACTTCTTGGCTGTTTTGATCAAAACGAGTTTTATGTGAGAGAGTGCTTTACCAAGTACTGGGTGAAATTACTAAAGAAGAAGTACGAAAACAAAAACAAAACTGAAACCATAATTATTTAATTTCTCTACGTTTGGCGTTGGTGTTTACTCTGAGTCTGTCCATATGAGGCCAAGTTCTATCGACATTGACATTCGAATTAGACACCTGACAAGAGCTAAAGACTCGTAACTGTCATGTGTGACGTTATTTGAGGGCTTCGGCGATGTCCCCTCCTAAGTCATTTCCCCCCCTCAATCAACACATGAAAGCCTTGAGTTGAATATTATTTTTGTTGCATTATTTGAAATTTGATTTGATTTTTTATTCATTTCAATTCGTGGGCATTTAAGCTGAGCTCTCACTCGTTCGTTGGGAGGTTTGTAATTTCATATTTTAGTTGTCATTGTTGTTGTTGGGCATTTGATGGTATTTAGTTTTATTTTTGGAGCTGCCTTTGTTAGCGCACTAATCGGATTTTTCTTACATCAGTTTAGTGTCACATTAGCGCTGTTGTGAATTGTGAATTGTGTATTGTGAAGTGCCATACCAGAGCAAATCCCAAACTCAGACTCAGACTCATTCAACTGGTTCACTCGTGTGGGGGCGACAGATCAGCCATCAAACAATTTCAATCTCTGTGTGCCACATTGCATGCCACATTTGATTACGCATCGCGCAACTCGAGTATATTTTATAGCCCCAATATACAGCAGCAGTCAACAAGTTCTTATATCGCTATATATATCGCTTCATCTGCAACAAAATTGGGCTCGGCATCGGGATCGGGATCGGGATCAGGATCGACCTGAAATGCCCTGCAGCGTTTACCACACGTATTTACGGAGCAGTCCGCGCATTCACATAAAATGTTTCAACAGAAACCAACTTATGAATTTCTTAATTTTTTCCCTTTTTCTTTTATTTCTCTTCAAAAGATTTTTATGGCATTTCATTTTGTTCTGCGATGCTATCAGTATTTTTTTCTGGACTCGTTTCTGTTTCTGTTTTTGCTTTGTATTTTTGGCACTGCCTCTTGTCCAGCTTTGCTCGTTAAATTTCGCTTAAGCAGCCCGATATTTTGTATGAATCATAAAGTCATAAAGGTATTCAAAGCGACAGTTTTTGTATATTTCTTTGGCATTATTTTCTGCATGTATTGTGTGCCAAAAATGCATATTTAATACTCTTGTTAGCTTATCAATTTTGACCAAACAATAATGGACTATTTCAGGCGAATTGCTCATTTTTATATTGATCTGAAATCAACAAAATTTTTATGTTAATAAAGGTTTTTCAATTCAAATAAGTTAGGGAATAAACTAGTCCATTCTTTATTAAATTCTATTAATTATTCATAATAATTAATTCCACTAAACATTATTTATTTTTAAATATATCATTGTTTTCTCTTATAGAAAAATTGCTAAAAACTGTGCATTGTGTACAAGGCTGAAAACCGGTTCTGAGCCGAACCTCGTAGAACCGGTTCGGTTCGGGCTTTTAAGCAGCCTGAGCCGGATCATGAACCGAACCCTTGAAATTATTTACTTTGCGATCCCGAACCTAAGCCGAATCGTTTTCTAAAACAAAAGGTTCGGCTCGAAAAAAAAAATATTTACATAAATTTTATGGTTTTCTAATATAACGCAATTATACGGATTAAAATAAGTCATATTTAACTCTTCAAATAAATTTAAATCATCATCAAAATTTGATTTCTTAAAAAAAAAAAAAAAATTTGGTTCAAAATGTTAAGAAAAATGTATAACGATACAAATAATTTTTGGATGAAATTGAACCAAGGTTCGAACCCAAACCTTGGGTTCAGGGGTATATAAACCAATTCGCGAACCAAACCGATGTCTTGCTTTATGGTTCGAACCGCCAAACCGAACCTTTAACAACATTTTGGAGGCTTGCAGCCTTGATGTGTATTGAAATTTGGTCAAGAGAATGTATGTATTTATTTTTTTAACAGAAAATATCGTAAGCTCACATGTGAAATGATTCTTTCCGGTAGAACTCACACAGAAACGGCTAAATGAGCGATAAGTTTAAGTTAGTTAGCTGCGGATGGGTCCACAAAGGCAGAAGGCATGTCAAGGAACAAAAACAGAACCAGAAACTGAAACAAAAACAAAAACAAAAATGATTTATCATAATGGGAGTCTGCAGCTTGAGGCTCCCAACGGCGTTGCCTAAACGGGCGATAACAGCAACAACAACAACAACAACAACAACAACAACAACAATGACGCGACGACGCGACGCGACGTCTTTAAGCCTCAATGTTCTGTGGACCGAAATGTCAACTCTTCATATAAAAATTAACGAAATATAAATTAAAAAATATGCCCAGCAACGAAATAAAAACCAGATATATGTGTATTTTTTTTAATTTTTTATATTTTTGGGTACGTTCTGTGTGTTTTGGGTTCTCTCTCCGATTTGTTGTTGTTGCTTTTAGTACGCTGGCAATTTATTTATGTGGCAAGCATCCCTTTGGGTATCGAGTTACGCCTGCGCGACATTGTTGAGTTTGTGGCAGGGCACAAATTATGAATTGGCCTGGCATTGACTGCGGCTCTTATCTGGCGAATGCATCGACTGCGTTTAACTTTTATCTATGGCAGCGCATTTTTATCTAATGGCCGCAGCTTCTTCTTCTGCTGTCTCTCCACCTTCCGTCTTTTTTTCGAGCATCCCATTGATTAGCTACTCACAGCAGGCATCCGAATCTGGCTCCGATTTCAATGCTGACTTATGACATGCTCATATCAGCTCTCTGTTTCGCTCTGATAGCTTCATAAGCTGCTGATAAGACCGAAATTCAAACGCTAATTGCCAGCAAAATCTTACGAGGCGCCGGGCTTCGATTGTCGGCCGCGGAGGGGCGGGCTAAGGCGGGGCGTGGCTCCGACAGCTTCCAGGTGCCGGGTTAGCAGCATGGCGTTCGTATCAGCTGCTTGTTATCGGCAGACAAATGCATTTTGCAAATTATTAACATACTCTCGCATGTATGAGCGTGTGTGCATACATACGTGTGGCACTGTAGCGACTCTTACACGGGCAAAACAAGCAATCGACCGACTGCAGATACATTTGTATCTGACGCCAGTCGATTGGAAGCCGGTGCCGCTGTGTTAACTCTGTTTGCCGCTGCTGGTCTCGGTATTTTGGCTGCAGCTTTGCTTGTGGCAACTGCAGCAGCTAATTGATGTCAGTGCACAAAACTTGATTTATTTCTATTAATAAAAGGCCCCAAATGCAATCATATAACATGCATATTCCACAATGCCCAGTGAGAAATTTGATTCAGTTATGCAAATAAACTAAACTAATATTGGAGTGTGCAAACAAATTTGTAAAATTTAATTTTTCATTTTGAAAAGTTATTGATTTTTAAGTTATTAATATTTAGTTTTCGCTTTAAGTATTGCATATATTTTCTTAACCTTATATAAAAATCTTTCTATTCACAATTAGTATAGCTACTTCGCCCTATTAATTCAACTTAAATCATAAATATTTTATTTAACTCACCTCAAATTTCCAACTGGGCATACATAAGTCTAACCAATAAATCGCTTGTTTGGCCACCGAAAATGGTCAAAAACCAAAGTGCTGTAATTGCAATAATCCTGCATAGCTGTTGTTGTTGTTACTGTTGTTGTTTCTGTGATAAAAATCACGTAAAAATTTAGTTGCATAAATTTTAACACCGATTTTAATCGACGCCATGTCGCTGGCTTAGACAACTCATTGAGCCGGGAACGCAGGTTTCGCGAGTAACGCCATCATCGGCATCGAAATCGACATCGAAATCGACATCGACATCGATCGACAGCATTTTCCACTTGGTAATTACGGCCAGCAGCAGTTCCGGTGTATGTGTGTGTGTGCTTGTTGTTGTTGCACATGCACTCTATAATTTTATAAAACTCGTAAATTATTGATATGCCAAATCAAATTCTCTGCATGTTTTTCTGCTTGGCGTCGCACAGATTTATGGCTTGCACTTTGTATTGACAGCTAACGAGGGTTTACTCACAAGTTGTCATCAGCAAAACCATATATGTTGCTCCTAAATAATTCTAAGGAAAAGACATTAATTCAAGAAATTAGGATATAAAGTCACAAATCTAGCTTAAAGATTTTTACAATCGTTTGTCACTATCAATATCATATATATTTCTAATTAAATTAATATTTTTAATTTTTCTCAACTTGTATCTTGAATTTGAAAAATCTAATATTTTTTATTATATTATATAACAATTATAAGTAGTGCTTTATTAAGGACTAAAATTTATAAATTTTATTTTATTTAAATAAGTGAACACATATATTTGGTCGACAGAAGGCTTCAAGTCCAACACTTTGGTTTACAAGTCGAAACTCCTGCTACCATCCCCTTCACCCCACACACTTATCAAAATTTGAGTTCCTGGCTGGAAAAATGCATTTCTGCAAGTTATTTCATGTTTTCAGGGGGTTTGAGGGGCTTTGGGGCACTTTATTTTCGCTTTTTTTGGCCAGGCCCGGCCAGGTCGTAGTTTTGACATAACTGGAGCGAAACGTTTCGGACTCATATGTAGGCAAATAGACGCCCAGACGGACAGCAGGACGGACAGCAGAGGCAACCTGATTTGGACGCGGTCGCGGTTGAGACACAAATGTCTGCGTTGTCTAACAAAATGCTCAAATGCTTGTCTTAGGCATTTGCATTTCGATCTTTTGGTAACTGGCCAACAACTAACACAACAGCAACAACAACAGCTACAACTACAACTACAACAACAGTAACACTGTCTGATATCCTATGGTAATAAAAGTTTTGTTTGGAAAATTACAAGCAACTCGCGAATGTGTACACTAAACCAGGAGGCCATTCCTGGATTATATTTGTGTTTGGGTTTTGAATTTGGGTTTTGTGCTGTACTGTATTGTGGGATTTCGGGTACGGGGCTGGGTTACGGGGCATGTTGTCCGCAGTTTTGTTGCACATTCGACTTTCACTTTTCGGCTGCCAAATGGCCATTTGGGCATTTTGGCTGACTGCGCTTTAAATTTATGTTGATTGCTCGAGTTTTGTTTTGTTTTTGGTTAAATGTTGTTAAATTGTTTTCCGCTTAAATGACATGTTTTTGACAAATGATTAGGCCTAGTTTTATGGCCGCAATGCTAACCTCAAACCATGTATTATAGAAAGTGAACTTTGCATTTGAAATATTTACGCAGAGAAAACAGCACGACAACTTTTAAGAAATATAATTCTTAAATTTACTGAATTATTGATTATATTATTTTTTAATGTTTTAACATTATTTTGTATGTAAAAGATTCTTAATCTAAAAACTAGTTTCAAATCCTATTCTTATAAAAATCATTACCTCATTGCTATTGTTATTTGATATCTTTGACTCAGAGCAAAAAATCTTAGATCGATTCTTTATAAAAACGCAGTCCTTTGTTGCTACCATAAAAATCTGTCCTTTTTATGCGATGCCAGCCATAAAACATCAAAAAACTGAACCCGCAAAAAGAATCCGTTTGGCAACGCGAAGCGTCAATACAAATAAATACTAATAAAGTTGGGTCAAGCCATGTGAGTCCCTTTCGTGTACTACATAAATTTCAATATTTATGGCCAAGTTTTGTACTTCACATGACCCACAAGACACACACACACACACACACACACACACACACACATAAACATTCAGAGTTACACATATGGCACATGGTCAGAAAAACGTCGAAATGCTACCGAAAGGGATCTGGAATCAAAGAGCTGGCATCTTCTATATGAATATGGCAGTTTTTTCTTTGTTTTTGGTAGGCGTATGACAAGCTGAGCCGCCGAGGGGGCGTAACCCAAATAGAGGCGCGGCATGCGCCGTTTACTCGTCAGAACCCGGCAAATATACGACTTTCATTTCTATGTAACTAACGGTCGGACAGGGGATAGTGACTCTCGTGACTCTCGTGCCTCTCCCGAAATGGGATAAGGGAAATGGGATATGGACTGTGGACTGTGGACTATGGGAATGGTCCTGGCTCGCATCATAAATCGCAGCGACATAAATTCAGTGCAGTTTTTGGACAATGTTGTCGTTGCCTACCTGGCGCAGCACCTGATGCGGCAAATGTTTTGTTGCTTCTGGTTTTTCGCACGCTAATCTCTGTAAACAAATCACTGGACGAGAAGTAGGAGTCACCAGAGGCTGGGACATGTCCTTGGGGACATGCTGTTTTAATTGCTGCCAGACGTCGCGATTTATGAGCATCAATAAAGTGTCAACTCAAAGAGCAAAACGAACCAAATAAAACGCGCTTCTGGCTGTAAATCATTCTCGCCTGACTCTTCCTGGAAAACTAGTCAGCAGTCAGAAAGCAAAGCCACTCTACATTGCACTCTCCTCTTGGCACTCTCTGGAAAGGGACTCGGAACTTAAACTGGTACTGGTACTGCTTGTTGCCACTGCAGATGCTTAACTTGGCCCAGACATGCAAGCTGGCGAGTATGTTTTGTTTGACTTTTTTCGTTTTCCTTTTCTTTGTTTTTGGTATTTGCATTTCAATTGAAGCAAGTAATTAATGTATCGCATATCTGTAGAATTTTAATTGCCAAGTCAATGCACTCCACTTCACTCGCAGATGCATCACTCACTCTTTTTCAACAACACTATGAAGCAAAATAAGGGAAACTTTTAATGAGTGAAAAATGAAGAAAAGGGGCTTATCAATTTTTAATTTTATTATTACTTTCATGAATAATCATTTTGAAAAATATTAATTATGTTTAATGAAATATTATAGTTATTTTTGTTATTCAAATTAAGATATTTAAAAAGTATTTATTTATATCATATTTATTTTAATTTATAGCTAGATATATAAAAAGTATAAATAAGTTAATTATTATAATTTATAATTAACTTATTTATACTTTATACAAATTTATACAAATTAAGATATTTAAAAAGTATTTATTTAAATAATATTTATTTTAATTTAAAGCTAGATATATAAAAAGTATAAATAAGTTAATTATTATAATTTATAAATAACTTATATATACTTTTTATATATCTAGCTTTAAATTATAAATAAATACTTTTTAAATATCTTAATTTGAATATTTAATATCTTATATTAAATACTAAAAAATATTTCTTTTACTGATATTTTAGATTTAAATATTTACAAATTATAAGTCAATATAATGATCTGTTTTTATGTCTCCCTTTGTGGGTTTTATATTTCCTGTCCCTTTAGATTGTACAGAATGGCTAGAGCTGGAATCGTTTAAATAAATAATAATATTTATATAAAATCTATAAAGTTCCATATTAAAAATTGAATGTCAAGAGTAACATTTATTTTCTGTTTTTATAATTACATTGCTTCCGGTTACTTTTGTTCACCACAACTGTTTTGGAGCATAAAAACAAGAGAAGAGGTAAACAAATAGTACCAGAACTTGTTCCCTGGTGTAATAGGCGCGCGTGTGGCCCTGGCACGTAGTCTGCTCAGAAGTTAAGCCTCAGGATGGCAGCTGGCGGGCAGTAGGAGGGAGGATGGAGGGGAACAATTAAAATATGAAAGGGTTTTGGTTTATTGTATAACATTTTTCGCAGTAATCTAACAAAACCACAGTCGGACAGCAATTGACCAAAATCCTCGACATGAATCGGAGTCAACGAGCGTTACGAATGTCCAATGCATATTCTATGGCATATTTCTAGCTCGAAAAGGAAACAAGCCGAGAAAAAAACAAATGCTAGAAGTGGCTGCTGTTGCTGCACGTGATGATTGCATCATTGTGTCAGCTTAGTACGTGCCCCACAACTCGCTTGTCACATAAAAAATGACACAAAACTCTCGGCATTTGGTGCATTATAAACTTTTGCATTCTCTGTGTGGACAGATGTTGTTGGGATCTGGCAAGGGGATGGGAATGGCAAAAATGCCATGCCACACAGTTTTCTGTTTACCAAAACTTGTGGTTAGCTCTCTTTATATACGACTCTGTTTCAGAGTCGAGCACAAACCAAACCATTTGACACTTGCGCCCTGAGATGGCAAAACAATCGGGGATTGCGGGGAAATCAACCAACTGCTATCATTTACGAGTGCGGTTTTTCATTAGGGTTCGGATTAGATGCTATTAAGTCATGCCATATCCAAAGACGACTCGAAAAAAGATGATTTTACTTAAGCGGAATTTTTATAGCACATGACATGATTGCGATACTGACAGAGTTGCATATATAGAGAGAGATGGATGAATGCAGATCTATTTAATTCATTGGAAACCTCAGAGTAATTAACGGAAGTAGAATCGCAAATGTTTTGCTTTCAATTTATAGATGATTAGACAATATTTCCAGAGCATGGTATTTCAAGAGGATCTCAAGATACATTCAACACAGATTTAGAAATTGAAAGACATTCAATATATATTTATTAAAGCACACGATAAAAGGATTCTTTAGATGCACTAGCAAATTGTTTAAAGAAGATTTTAATTTACAATTAAATTGAATAATTTAAAATGATATATTCAAAACTGTATAGGTAAAAAACAAGTCTGTGGAAACTCATTCCATCTCTCATTGAATTTTTCTAATTCTAAATTCAGCTTTGATTTTCATTCATAACGTGGCATAAAGTCGCCCAAATGTCTAGGCCGGGTCTTGTAATTCTGACTCATATAGGAAGCGAGCCGGAGGTTGCTTCTAAATGACCTTTTTGCCCGCCGTTTAACGAGCGTTTAAAATACAACCGAATGCTGACCGATATGCGGTTTATTGTTATGCAAAATCCGCCATAATGTTCATAAAGAAATGAAAAGTAATATTAAAAACGCATAATAAAGAAGACCAAAAGACCAAAACCGAAGCCTGGCCATAAACTCAGGCAACTTTCGCCTGGGGAACGGCAAATACAAAGCCGACTTGCTTTATATACGACTTTGAATTTGGTTTGGTTTGTATTTTTTTTATTTTTTTGGTTTTTTTTGGGGAACCAAGTGCAAGTTGTTGTGCACAACAAAACAACAAAAGGCAGAAGTTTTTATAATTTATGGCAAATGTGAGCATTAAACTTCATTAGATCGAAATTTAAGGCGAAGCGTTACGTTGATGCGACCATTAAAATGGGAACACAAAGTGAGCGGAGGAAGGGAGGGAGTGGGATATGGGGGATCGTTGCGGCTTCTTCCTTTTTCATCTTCTGGTGCGCAATTAGTTTGGTGGAAAACTGAAAACTGGAAACTGGACTACAAGTTCATTCAGAGAGTGGAGTTTGGAGTTGGAGTTGGAATGGGGCCAATACGAGGAATTATCACATAAATTTATTTTTAAAGAAATGCTGAAAGAAATGCACCACCAACTGCGTCATTGTTGGCGGTTGCATTTGTCAAGCGGCAGCCGTCGAGCAAGTTGCACACAGCGTGTGTTCTTCCTCTCCCCTCCTCCCCTCCTCTCCGTCTCTTTCTAAAATATTTTGGTAGTTTATGGCAACACCCACCCAGTCAGAGAGAGAGGGAGCTGTCCCCAGTATGATTGCCAGCCATGTGGAAACATTTGTGGCTGCCGCGTGGGCCTTGCAACAAGTGCAGCGCAGACGTTGATCACATTGATGATGCTCAAGAAATTGTGATGATCATGATGATGTGGATGAGAGTCTTCACACTTTGATGGCAGCGCGTTTGTAGTGCTGAAAGTGTCATAAATTTCAATGCCATATGCAGAGTGCAACTTCAGTTGGGGCCTAGTCAAGTGGCAGCGTTTTGTGGCTGCCACATTTCGTTCGATATTTCACGCTACCTCAACACGCGCTCAACTTCATAACTTCGTCTCGGCTCAGTCGACCTTGACCAATGCACGGCGTGAAATGGGCTATAAAAATCAATTGACAAACTCGAGAAATCTTCCATATTTTGGGAAAGTTGCAACACAACGGGAATCGGGAAATGGGAAACGTGGCACCTCCTGGACAGCGTGTGTCGCGACACGCAAATGAGTGCTGTCCAGGTAGAAATCGTCAGGTCGATTTGTCACAGTCTCGAGTGTCCTGACGTTTTGACTTAGCCGGAATCAGGGAGTAGAGGCCTTGGCCAGCTTCATTGAATGGCCATAAATCAGGCTGACGGCACGTGCCTTTCTAATATCCTTTGGTTGTACCTGTTGCAAGGACCAACAAGTGCAGCTCAAGTAGAACTAGCAGCCATTTTGTTCTTGGTCTTGGTCTTGGTTTTGGTATTGGCTTTCATCTCAGTCTAAAGTTGAGAGTCCACATGCAACGCCAACAAATCAAGCGGGGGAAAAAACCTTGAGCTTCAGCTTGGGATAACAGCAACGGGTTCAGCGCGTAAATTGTGGCAGACACTTAAGAGTCGAGACAAGATTAAATGTTGAATTACGTTAAGGCCAACTAAGATAAGCCAAGTGCAGAGCCAAGAGTCAAACACTGAGATGGAGATGGAGATGGAGTTCCCATCTCAGATCCCGACAACGCAACGGCCAAAAGGAGTGCCCGACTGTGTTCGGGCCAAGGTGATAATGATAAGGAAATGAAATCGACTTAAGTTTCGCGACCAACACAATCTCCAAATGAGACTTCCAATGACTATGAGTTTCAGTATGAGAATGAGAATGAGTCCGATGCGATGTGCGCTATCTGAACGAGTATAAAGTATGGTAACTGATGCGTAGCATAAATTATCAATGTTGCCCAGTACTGTGGTCAAAATTCAGACAATTTTGACAAGTTGAAAAATGTATAAAATAAGATAAATCTATAAGCAAGTGAGTATATTAGAATAAGTCGATTAAGTTTTACTTATAAATATTATTCCTATTATAATAAAGTTTTTATTTATAAAATTTATTTTATTTACTAGTAAAATCTACTACAGAGCTTTTAACCTACAATTAAGCAAAGCTTCAATTGCAAATTTCAATACAATAAATTTTATTGGGATTATTAAAGCATTTTTGTAACTTACATAGTTTTAATTGCTTTAAAAATATTAAATATTTATACAATACTATTTTAATATATATTAGAATCACAACATTTCGTTATAGTTTTTTTTAAGGCAAATTAAAAGACTGTTTTAATTGACATAAATTAGATTTACTAAATAAATTAAAAGAGAAGATAAACAAGAAATTCTCTTAATAAAAAAAATTCTTTGTTGAAACTAAGATTAATTTACCAAGTAAATGAACAAATCGTACCACTGTTCATCGGCGTGCATATACGTCGTTGACTGTCTGTATGAGTATATCCCTATAAAGATACTTATATACAAATTGTGTGAGTTTGTCTATCCCACGTGCAATACACTTGAGACATGCCCACTGTCCACTGTCGACTGACGACTGTGTCTGGCCAGAGTTGACCCAGGCAACTGACTGATAAGCGTAATTGATTTTTGCAATTATTTTTAGCATAGCTCAAAAAATAACTTTGAAAATGTGTCAAATGGCAACGATGACGACGACGACCTCATAATTTTTATGATTAGTGGGGAATGCTTGTTAGTGGGCAGCAACGTCATCGCCTCGAAGACGATGGCGGCGGCAACATCACCAGAAGCAGCAGCAGCAACATCAGCAGCTGCATCAGCAACACGTACGCACACTTCTCACACAAGCGAGGAGGCAACTCTGGCAAAAAGGACCGCCGCGCCGACGTTTCGTGATAAATTGCAATGATAGCAAAAGTACTTGGCTCTCTCGCTGTTGATGTTGCTGTTGCTGTTGCCGAAACAGAATAAAACGAAACATTTTGGCAGACGTGTCCACCAGCAAAAGCAACAGCAACACAAAAATTAACCGCCGGCAACAGCAACGCTTGAATAAGGGAGGCGGGGAGGTGGTAGGAGGGACGCTTCGTGTTGCATGTAAGCTAGTCAGTCAGTCCGAAAGATGATATATCCAAAAATTCCATATAATGACTGCCAGGCAATAACATTGCTTGCCCGGCGACTGTTGCTGTTGATGTTGCTGTTGCTGTTGCTGTTGCCGGTCAGCAGCAATAACGGCAAGTACCCAGCGCGCATTAGAAGTCGAAAAAAAGAGAATAGTGGAAAATAGTAGAAAATACCCAAGCAGTGCAGACATGGGAACTATTTTCACGCTCAGTTGCAATCTGTCAATGACGTTCGCCACACTGCAGCAACAACAGCAACAACAGCAACTACAGCAACAGCAACAACAAGCACGACACCTTTTTCTGGCCTGTTGTGCAGTTTGAAGTTGCTGCAACGCCCCGGCACGCTGGCCAGACAGACAGAAAGACAGACAGACGGACAGACGGACAGACAGACAGACACTGGCTGATATATCAAAGCCGAACCATCATCATCTTATTAAAGAGTGCCAACTTAATTTGCTTGGCCATGTTGCTAGACAAGTTGTTGCCGGTGTTGTTCCTGATGCTGTTACTCTTCTGCCGTTGCCATTGCCGTTGCTGTTGATGTTGCTGTTGCTGTTGCTATTGTGCTGTTCTAGGTGTTGCTGAGGGGCGTAACTCAAAACAGTTAGAAACTTGAAAAGCGGGCTAACATCTTAGCACCGAAGTTTTCATATCCTTTAGACAACGATTACAGGCGGACTTTATATCGTAATATGAATATGATCAAAATTGGAAAATTTCTACATTTTTTTTTATACAATTTTTTACAAAAAAAAAAATAAATTTATATTTATTATAATTCTTTTATTGACGCGAAAGTCAGTAAATAATTAAAATGTACTACATAAATCAAATAATTGGTTTTTTTAATAGATAATTAAATATAATAAATAAGGACATTTAAATTATGTTTTTTTTAAGTAAAATAAAAAATACATTTTTTATTATATATTAGTAAAAACGTTTTTACACCTCTTAAACTACCAAAAAATTTCAAATATTCAATATTAATTAGCTAAAAAAAGTGTTGCATGTGTAATGTGCCAGTTAGTATGGTATATTTTTAATTTAGCAAAATTCCGTAATAAAAATGGTGTCAATTTGTGCGTGTGCCAAAAAAATTCCAAAGCAAGCAAAGGCAAAAAGAAATTTTGGATTTATTTTCGGCTACAGCTTTAACTTCAACTGCAGCTTCAGTTTTGGCTTTGACTTTGAGGTTGTTTGCAGAATCTTTTGTGGCTCATCCACTCAACACCTTTTGGGCTGCCGTTAGTTCAAGCAAACGCTATAATTAATAGATTATCATCGACAACATTTTAAATTCGCATTAAATTTGCCAGCGCGCCAAATTGCAGTGCCAAAGTGGAAAATAGCAAAGCATTTTATCCACAATATATTTCTATTTTCCTAACGTTTCTCCCTTTCTCTCCTTGTCTGTCTCTCTCTCTCTCTCTCTGACTCTTTTCTGCAATGTTCTTTTGGACTGCTGGTCGCTTTGGTCACATACACGGAAGTGATTTTTCCACTCCAATGACGAGGTCTCTTCATGTTGCTGTTGTGCTGTTGCTGTTGCTGTGGTGCAACAAGTTGCAGGTTACTTTAGTGGGTGTCCGTTGTTGCCTCACGTGCTAAAGACGGCTCACAAAATTCAAAGAAAAAAATTTATAAGTTGCCCCTTCAAGATATTGCAGCATATTCTATGCTATTGTTGTTGTTGCTGTTGCTGATAGACAAGATCAATGTTAGAGTTGTTGTTGTTGTTGCCGTTTGCTGGTTAGTTAGTCAGTGGGTTTTGATTACAAAAGGAATGCTTTGTTGCAACGCCCTTGGAACGAATTTCAGTTCGTTGTGGTCATTGATGTGAGAAATTTTTGGACATAAAACTCTTAGCTAAGTATTTTACAGATTTGCTTAAATTAAAAAATGTTTCTCAAATTTTAAATTAACATAAGATTGAGATATTAAATTACTTTGTATATTTATTAAATTTTTATAAATAAATTTCTTATTTCGTTAGTAAATAGTTATTTTGCCTAAAATTTACATTTAATTTATTTTTTATTTTATTTTTTTTTTATTTAATAAATAAAAATAAAGGGTATATATATTAAAATAATTATTAAAAATCAACCTGAAGTTTTTTTTAATATTTTTTGTCGAGTCACACCCAAATTTTGTTGTAAGCAGTTCACTATCCTTTTGTTCAGGTCCAAGCACCTGTCAAAATCCCATCACATCCCTTTTTGTTGGGTCCAAGGTGAAGCTTAACGCACGAGCAGCAGACAGCTCAATATTTGTATAAGAAATTAACGTGATTGGGCTCATTAAGCATTCGCCCTGTTTACCCAAAGCTCATAAAAAGTCTCGTGTTTAATAAGCAAATATCAACACCTTGCAAAATGTAAAAAAAGCGGAAAGAAGAGAAGATACTTTTTGTATATGTGCATTACGAAGTTGGAACTCGGATCTGGGATCTCTGATCTCGGAGTCATCTGCGTGATCATACAAAGCAATCAGCAAAGAAAACATTAACCGGTGTCTGCTGATGATGATGCTGATGAGTTGGGTAAATATAATTTTTCAAGATCAATGTTTATTTACACAGCGTAGGCCAAAAATGCATTATTGGCAGCATATAGAATGTACTGTTGGATACAGGGAATGCGCAGGAGGGGGCAAGAGAGCTAACAGCAGCAGCAAACCAAAATAAAAAATAAAAGAATACACAAAAACAAACAAACAATGGTCCAAGCTTTGGACACGCAATTGCAATTAATGGGAAGTAACCAAAAACCAATGGATGATGCGGTCCCGAGACGCCGTCAAGTGTCCAGAAGGCGACGCACGCACACACACATACACACACACACACACACACACACATGTATATGAAGTGGCAAGTTGGAAGTTGAGGTTGATGTTGAGGTTGCAGCTCTACGTCTATGTCGCGGCCTCAAGATGTTGTGATGAAGTTCTTCATTTCGAGTGCTTTGGCAACTTGACGACCACAAAATGAAGACGTCAAGCGACGTCAATTGCTGACCAAAGGCCTCGGAAGAGTGTCTACGAAATATAAACAAGTCTTGATGATGACGACTTTGACTGTCACGAAACAATCAACTGTAGACTGTGCCACAAAGCGGCGACACTCGTATTAGCAAGTTCAATGGCCAAGGATATGCCACAGACAATAACAAAACAATACCCAACAATTGCGTGCCACATGCAGCAACTGCAACTGCAACTGCAACTGCAACTGCAACACAATATGAGATGCTGATTAGGCAGTTGCCAGTTTCAAAGCGAAATCAATGCCTCAAACCTCAGCACGCATGTTCATAAAAACGCTAAATGCATATTGCAAAAAATAATGATGACAGTTGGCTAACTAAGGCAGACAGTCAGGCAATGCAACTCAATTTACAAACAGCAATAACAGCAACAATAACAACACTTTAGCAGCAAGACATTTAACAAATTAAGATGCAACAGTTCACAAACAGACAGACAGACAGACAGACAATTCTATTATAATCAAGATGGTTATTACGATTCTTACACTAGACAGCAAAATAAGCGTTGAAATTTAAGACTTATGTGAAATGTGATTGTTATTTTGATAAATTAAAAAATAAATAAAAAAAAATAAATAAATAAATAAAAAAATAAATTTAAAAAATAAATAAATAAATAAAAAAAACCTGAATTGTAATTTAACATTTTTAATAAATATTTCTAAAGCATTTTAGCTGTAAGTCAAGTTTTTAAATTTTACACATGTTCAAATATTAAAATTTTTATGATTTGTGAAATTTTTTGTCTTAAAATATTAAATTCTACTAAACATTTTGGAATTGTTAAAGTTCTTGTTTAATTTTAATTTCAAAAAATTCCTTACTCGTCGATAAGTTAAGTTACAAGGATTTAATATATGAACTAAAAATATTTTGAATGAAACTTCGTCATGTTATTGTAAATGTGTTGTTAAATTTCTTAGACATAAATATCGAAATGTGTCTTTCATTTGTTGTCTAGTGTAGTGGCAAGCACCTTATGTCACATTACCACAAGCGATGACAATGCTGATGCTGAGAATTGGGTCAGTCAGTGCTCACGTCAGCTTGTTGCAGTTGTAAGTAGTTGCCACATGTTGCTTCCCCCTGCCCCCCTTTTTCAGCCGTTGACTTGGCTTGGAAGAGGGGTAAGCTGCATCTTAATGACAGCCAAACAAGTCAAACAGAACCGGCAACAGGCAACAGGCAAAGCACACGCAGCGCAGTTGAGGAAAGTTTTGTGGCAGCAACAACAATTGCAATTGTCTCATTAGCGTGACAGAACACAAGCAGCTGCCACCGCCCACCGTTGTTGCCCCTGCAACAGCAACGACAACAACACACACACCCACATTAGTAGTAACCTTCATATATATAGTACATAAGTAAGCACTGCAACTAATGTTAGATACATATTGCAGTTGGGGTAATTAATTTACGTCTCGCAATGATTTCTCTGCATTGTTTCACACAAAACATTTGCATAATTGTTTCACATTGCTCGTGTGGCAGTTGCAAGTTGCCGGTTGCCTGTTGGCAATGTGCTGTATTGCTCTATGTGGCAGTTGCCTCACGTAGGTGTTGAAAATTGTTTCAGTCTCTGGCCGCTTTTTGGATACGAGTTTGCTCTATCTATTGGCTAATTTTGCAATTGCCGCTCGTAACTAGACGCGATTAATCAAGCGGCAACAACAGCAACAACGCCAATGGCATAAATGAATTACTCACATGAGCCGCGCCCGCAATTCGCATAAACAAATGCCGCATGCAACACCCCCTCACCCTCCAGCTACCACCTACCACCTCTAGCTCCACCTCATCATCCGGACTAACCAACTCTATTTGTTTAGGCTGCAATTTTTCCAGTATTTCGCACTATAATTGATCATGTTTTTGGCTTTGCTTTTCGGTATCTGCGTTATTTGACCTAACAACAGGAAATTATGCCAGCCAAATGGAGTTTATGTTATGTTTCTGCATCTGGTCAGATTGCACTCGTTTTACGATTGCACAATACAACAACCACCAGTCATTATCAGAACTGGCACATCTATCCAATGGAGCTACTCAAAAAAAATAATATCAGAATTAATGGGAAATTATTTAGTTGATATATGGAGTCTAAAAAATTGCAGAATTTATGGCAATCAATTCGCATTTTTCAATGAAATGCTTTGTAAATATCATAAGAACATATTATTTCTATTTAAAGTAAAGATGTGTCTATATTTTTTTCCACTACTTATAATATATGAAAAGGTTTACAAATTAAATATTATTAATTTAATAATCTTTTAAATTTTAAATATGTACATTTCATATCAGACAACTTGCTTTTTTTTAACATACTGGCTTACAGACAAACATCAAAATCAAAAACTAGATTATAATAATTAATTTAATCTCACAAAAGTGATGAAACTTACAAACTCATACAAACCAAATCAGCTTGTATAATTCAATTACTCCAAAATTGTATCAAAAAATCAAACGCAACAAAAAATAGATTATTATAAAGTTGCCAGTAGCTTTTAATTAACTTTGCAGTCTGAACGCATTAAAAAATTGTTTTTTATTACAATTTTATTTGGTGAAATAAATTGCAACGTTAACCAGTTTTCCACTTGGGCAATTGCACCACTGAGCCACTTTCCACATTTCAGAAGGCGGGGGGAGAGTTCCTGAATCTGCATAAGGCCCAAATGGTGTGTGGCATGTGTGGCACGTGATTCATATACTGTATATTTTAAATTTTCAATTTTTACACAAGCAAAAAACTAGTTTAGTTTTGATTTTAATACTTTTCTCTCTCAGTGTGCTTCCAATTAATTTTAGCTTAATTTTAATAGCTCACATTTTTTTCTCATTTTGCATTTATGGGTTTATGGAGTAGCTGTGTTGTGTTTGTCGTTGTTGCAACATTGCAATTGCCTCGCAGCTGCATACGAATATTAATAATTTGTTTTCATTCAACGTGTCGGCAGTGCGTTTTGTGTTGATTTAAAAACTTTCGTGCGGCATGACAATAAATTCATTCATTTCATTCACATTGAGTGCTAAAAAGTGAATGCAAATAATTTCAGCGCTTTGACTCATTAGCGCAACGGGGTGTATTCATTAACATTTGCTCTGTGTGAATTATGAATAGTTTAATACATTTTCAGCGCTTTGTTAAATTTACTTTTTATTTTTGGTTTCTTTTTTTTTTCTCAGCTTGCATTATTTCTGCTGTGGTTTTGGCCATTACAATTGACGCGAACGTGCTGAAGGTGTGGTCCGGATCTGTGGCTTACCTGAGCGCCATAATAACAATTCGCCTTTATAATGAAATGAGCTTGACGCTGACCCATTTTTAAGTAGAGGCTTTGACTTAACGCTATTTATATATTTTTAAATTAAGTAGAGTTTATTAGTGCATATTTTGTATCGGTAGATATTTATTTTTTCTCATTTTTAAGCTACTAAAATGTACGTAAGATAACTTAAGAAATAATGTCTTAAATTGTATCATATCTTTAACTGAAAATCAAGCTAATATTAAATATTTAACAAGTCTACAAAAAATAATTAAAATCATTTTCTACTCAACATTTTTGAGACATTTCACGTCTGTTGCACCTTTCATTTTTGCTGGGTTTTAATCCCATTAGAAAATTGCCAGAGCATAGACAAAAATTGTATAGGAATTTGGTGTGATTGTTGAGGTTTCCTCTCTAGACACATTTTGCAGATGTGAATGCCGAAACATAAGCGATTTTCACACTTCGAATTTCCCAACACGTATGTGCAGAGTTTGCAGTGTATGCCCCAAAAGGATTTTCACGCTCAGCATTTGTCCTGCTGCCATTTCGTTACAGCCGTAGGTGACACGCATTTCGAATTAGATTTGGCCAAAAGCGAGACGATGTGTTGTTCGAGTTGGCCAAATGGCTCGGCCTGGCCGGCAGCGAGCATAATTTTAGTGGCATTGGCAGCTGCTGCTTGGCCAGCAAATGCATTTGCCAAATACTCTTTTGGCCAGGCTCAATTTGTGCTGCATGGTTTGAATTGATAGGCACACAATTTGCAACATTTTGAAAATATTTCTATATTTTTGATAGCAACTTGTCTAAGATCTGTTTAAAAATTGTTCAACACTTTCGTAGACATTTGTTTATTTTATTATTTTACTATTTCTCTTTTTCACTTTTTATGCTCAACTAATGAACTTTTATTTGATGGCCTTTCATGTAGGCCTGAGATTTACACGCTTTTAATGGCACTTTTGGGTCGAGATTTTGGCCAGGCCCTTCAGAAAGCAGCTCATGCTGCGCTTTTGCTCAATAGTTAACCTGATTTTACATTTAATTAAATAACAGACCATAAAAACTAAACAAAACAAACAAACGCAGACTCTCGCTGGGGCGTCAAAGGAAAGTTTGAAAGTGTTTGTCGACCTCCCAGTTCTTGTCTCTTATCTACCATATTACGTCCAGCCGATAATGTTAATGATGGCCTTAAAAACATTTTACGTTCACTGAAATGCCCAACTAAGCTTGCTATCAGTGTTGTAGTTGTTTCTTTGTTGTTGCAGCTGCAATTTTTGTGGCCTCAACGCGTTGCGAGCAACCATAAAAATCGAATTTGATTTTAATTTTTATTACAAGTTTTACTTTCCTCAATGAAATTGTGGCTCAGTTTGTTATAGTTATAGTTGCCATTGCGGTCTGCTTTAAAAGCCATTAAACTACTATACTAACTGATAAGATCGAGCAACAAGCGAAAGCACTTTGAGGATACTCCCAGATTTGATTTACGATATCATTGAAAAGTAGAGGGAGGACTTTGTATGATGATTATTAAGGTGAAAGAGACAGATTGCTTAACGCTTTGGTTAAAAAAGCAGCAGATACATATGTTTCTAATAGATACTAATTTGTAAATATCTAAATTTATTCAAGTGTAGGGAAGCAGCTATCAATAAGACAAAAAATATAATATTTAAAATACATTTAATTTTTTCTAAATATTTTTATTTACCTTTTTTTATGAAAAATAATTTTCAAACAATTGCCAATCCAAGCCAAGCCCGTAGATATGGCCCATAGACGAGCTGTTAATGTGTTGTAATCTAAAGCTAAGCGTTCTCAAAATCAATTACAACTGTCAGTCATATCGTGCCCAATTGTCAGTGACAGTTTAGCGGACAGTTTTGTTGGAGCTCGAAGAAAAAAATGCAGTTGATCCCCCAGACAGTTGACATTTGGGCATTATCGAAGTGCATTCCAATCTAAACACTCAACTGATTGCATTTGAGGTGTGTGTTTCAGCATTTTTAATGACTGATTAGTCCGACAATTGAAGTGGAGTACAGATATGATCTTGCCCCCCACACACACAGACACACACACACCCATTCAACTAGGCTGAAATACAGTTAATTTATCTTTCAGATGACTTTCAATATGAGCAATTCATCAATTATATTTCAAATATTTCAGCGCCTACACACTGCGAGTGAATAAGAAGAAAGGAGTCAAGAACTGTTCATCAATTAGTAGCAGCATACTCCTTGTTGCAACATGTGCGTCTGATGGGGCAGCTTCAAAATGTTGCAAACAATGGCGCCAACAACAGAGGAAAGTTTCTAGGCTCGTTAGTTGCCGTTCTTGGCTCATTTTTCATAATTTCCACACTTGAAAGAGGCAACGGAAAAACCAAATATGTATAACAAAACATACGACTTCCGCTTGCAGATGATGTCTGCCCAGAAGGAGGGATTGGGGAAGGCTTCAGGAGAGGGATTTGCAAGTGAAGCCAATGCCAGAAGTCAACTTAATTAATTTTTATGCCAGCAGCAATGCAATGTTGCAACGTTGCAGCATCGATTCTGATTTAAGTTACGTGGCATGCAAGCCAAGGCCAATAACCAATGGCCAACTAGCTGCTACCAGATCTCCAGTGCCCAGTCAGAAATCAGAAATCAGAAAACAGAAAACAGGAAGTGCTTGGACGGCATCGACTTCTGCTTCTTTATCTGCTTATTGCCGCTGCAGGAGCCAACTTGAAGTTGAAGTTAAAGTTGCACTTAGCTCCACAGTGCAACCTGCAACGGCGGCAGGTGCTGCTGATATCTCTGATTAAATGGCGTACGCCAAATCATGGCCAAAAGCGTTCTTAGACGCACATTAAATTGCATCGCAATTCCCCTCCCCATCCCCCTCCCCAATAATGCCCCACTTGAGTGGGTGCACGCCAACTGTAACTTGAGCTGAATGCATTGGCTGCCATTTCTCTATGATTAACATTCAACTGCACCTCAATGTGGCAAGTAGCTGCAGTTTAACTCTGAATTCGAGTAACTTTATAGCCTGACTATTATCACTGAAGATTGGACAGATCTTAGCTTATGCAAATTGATTAATTTGTGTTGGAAAAGTAAATTGAACTAGTTAGCAAAGTATTCAAAACAGTTTATTTAAGTCAATATTATTTTTGAAAATGAGTTCAATATAAATGGCATTAGTCATAGTCATTCAAATTAGTCTTTTTTTTAAAATATTTAAATTAGTCTAATTTTTATAATTTAACATGCACTAGAAACAATTAAACTTTGTAGGTAAACTTTTCGTACTTCGAAAAATTAATTAACTTTTAGTATGTATTAAAACTATATTGATATTTGTATTCTATAATATATTATTACTACTGCTATTTATTGAACTTTTATTTATTTAAGAGCAGTTGACATAGGTTTAATTAAAAATAATAATAATAAAATAATATTAATAAGTAAATTTAATATATATATATTTTTTTTTTCATTCCACGACAGCAACTTGTGGAAAAATCACTAATAACTTGACTAAATAAAATACCAATTTTGAACGTAACTTATTTCTTTGATGGTCTTCGCTTTGTCTCCTTAAACTATTCTCACACAGTGAGAGTCAAAGTTTTTGCATATGCTAAGGACGTGCTGTGTGGCCAGGACATTTGTGTGTCGGCTCAGCTTGAACGGGATGCAAGGATGTTTAATATGTGGTCGACTCGCCCACACAGTAAGCAATCCTCAGACTTCAGAGTCGCCGCTGGAGGGAGATGACTTGCTGGCTGTAAAAAGTCGCACATTTTTGTAACGAATCGGCAATTAGGGATGCCAGTCGGAGCTGATGAATGAGTCCCGGCACTCGATCGATGATGTGGACCTACCGCAAAAATCAATGCCAAAAAAGAACTGAAAAGAAAAGAAAATTGAATACAATGGAGAAGTCACAGTGCAAGTAGAAGCCGGAAGATAGAAGACATCCAAGTGAATCCTGCGGCGTGTGAACCGTGTAACAAGTGTAACAAATTCAAAGCGAGCACAAAAAAATGTGACACAAATTAGTAACGCCCTTTGAGACGCTGACGATGAAGGGGACGAGTTTTGACGACGAGGATGCGGATGAGGATAAGGTCGAGGTCGCCTAACCCTGGATTGCACTTTCTGCTGCCTTCAGACTTGTCGGCGTCCTGTTGTGTGTAGGTGTCTGTCCGTCCGTCTGTCCGTCTGTCTGTTTGTATGTCTCGTTGTCTCGTTGCCTCGTTGGTGTCTCTTAGCTTGTGATGCTGCCGCCAGAAATGTCTTCGTTGATTGTGAAACACTTTCATCACTTCAGTGTCGGGCCAAAACCAAATGCATGTCATCCATGCCGACTGAAGACCTGACAAACGGTGGGCGTTTGTTTTAATAGCTCGTCTCTCTCTCTCTCTCTCTTCCTCCCTCTCCCTCTCTTTCTGACTGGAACTGGTCTTTGAGCCCACACACACATTATGCGCCGAGCAGAGCATCTTTGAAGTCTTACAAGTGACAGAGCGCCAAATTAAATGAAATGAGACTGCTCAATTCCAGAGTACACAAAAATCAAATACCCTGTTCTATAGTAAATTTATAAAATATTCGAAAATATTGTACATGTTTATTATAATTAAAATAAATTTTACTTTTTTGTTGAAATGATAGAAATTACACATAATAATATAGTTTGAAATTTTCAGTTAAAATTTATGAATTTATAATTTTTTATAAATAAAACTGAATACATAAATAAAACAAAAATATATTTTTAAATGAGAGGCTTCGAACACAAGATTTTGGTTATTGAATCTTGAGAGATGTTATACATCAAGTCAGCTAATAGCAATAAAAAGTTAAGGCTTAATAGTAAAAATTAATATTATTAAAAAGATATTATTAAATTGGCATTTTTATCTATAAAATTATTTAAGGTTATGTAGTTTATAAGTCTCATGCTCATCTATTATTTAAACATATTTTGTATAGGCTGAAAAAATATCCCCTTTCTTAACTTTAATAATAGCTATAGGGTATTTCACAAAGTGTTAAAAAATGGCTCGTCATATGCTTTTGAAGTGATCTCAGGTTTTTTTTTGTTTTTTTGGTCTGCCTACACCTGAACAGCAATTACCAGAAGCAGCCCACCCAGCTCCAGAGCGTGTCGCAGTTAATTTGTGTGTGATACCAAAAGAAAATTTCAAATGTGTTGACAATGCCTTGGAAAACGAAAAGCAAACCCAATCTGAACAGAACTCAACTCAACTCATTGTAATTTCTGTCCAGTGCTGTTCAATATGCAAACAATGCACATTGGCATAGATTTTCATTTTCATTAGCCTCTGGAAAGAAGCCTCTTCGTAGCCTCTCCCGCTCCTCCTCCTCCCGCTAATGGAAAGATGGCCAACCGACTGCTGACCAAGTTTCTGCTCTGCCCTGTGCACTGACTGATTAGAAGAGCAACAACAACAACAACAACTAGAACGAGAACTGAAGCAATCATAGAGACTATGACTGGGGCAACGTTGATAAAAGAAAAACAGGCGGGAAAACCACAATACTGAACCTGCCACAACGAGTGAATGCCACCCCAATGGACCATGCCTCACCAGACTCTACCCAGGGCAGCAGCGTTGCACTTGATTAGTGGCAACAACAACGAGGAATGCAACTATGCGTGGGTTGGCATCCCAAATCTGGTTACTTGCCAGCTCTCGGGTTCCGACAGGAGCCGGAGCTGAAGCCGGAGCCGGAGCAGCATATGGAACTGGGTCTGGGTCTGACTCTGGCTCTGGTTATGGGATTGGAGCTGGGTCTCTGTCTCTTGCTTGGCTGCCCGCCTGCTTGTTTCTGCATGCGTTTCATTATGTCAAACAGTCAATCATGCAAAACAGTTCAGACCCAGCAACAGTGGGTACAAAGTGCGTGAGCACATGCACAGTGGGACAAAGAGTGCGAGAAATTAAAAGAATATTATATTAAATTTAAACATTTTTCTATTTCTATTCAAACTATTTACAATTTATATTGATAATTGATAATTTCAAATCATGATTTCTAATTTTATATTTAATTTAAAATTTAAAGTGTTTCTACACTAAATAAATAAAATAATAAAATAAAATAATGATTATTATGTTGTCTTATAATCTAAAAATGTTATAAAAATGTGACATAGAGATACTTTTAATTTTTAAAATAAAAATCCTATAATAAAAGTTCTGAATAAGCTATTCGTTTATTTAAATGATATAAAGATAAATATAAATTTTAAAAAAAGTCATAGACAGAAAGCAACAACAAGACGAATAATGTAATTTAGGTGTTTTCCCAACGAATAAATACATTTTTCAAGTAACATTTCTAAAGATTTAATTTTTATTATTTTGATTTTATTTTTTACCCTTTCTTATTTGTCCCATTGTACTTTTTCATCGGCTGGAAGCTGCCCAAGAGCAGAGCACACTGCATTTTAAGTATATGCAAAGTCGATGCCAAAATGCAATGTTTTTTGAGCTGCACTGATTCCCAGCCGAGTGGCAGCAAGGACCACACACACAAGCCACACACAAAAATAGTATAGGCACAACTAGTTGAAAGATGGGCGCTTGAAGCAATTTTTGGCAATTGAGCGCAAACAATCGCACATTGTTGCACAATGTGAGTTGCAAGGAAGCAAAGACTCAAATTTGTTGCTGGCAAAACACTTTAGGGATGCGCAAGTGCAGCCAAATGAGTTTCAAATGGTAACAAATCGAGCGGCAAGAGAACAACAAAAACATACAATAACAAAAGGGGATAGGGATCAAAAAGTAGCCGCCTTGTGGCATGTTGCAAAGTGAGAGGCGATTGCTGGGCCCACAAATGCCATAGCAATAATCGAGGAAAAGGACAACGATTCTCAGGTGACAATGACACTGACTAGTGCTAAGTGAGAGGGAGAGGGAGAGAGGGAGAAGGAGAATCTCTATAACAATGACACTGACGACGTGTGCGACATTTTTCCCAAGATGTCGTTCCATTGTCCGGCTCGAAACCAAGCAGTAGCTGCCACAGAGAGAGAGAGAGAGAGAGGGAGAGGAGAGTTGCCTCTCTCTTGTTGCGCCACACGCAGTGACAAAATGATGACGATGACGATGACGTTGACAATATGTTTGTTCTCAAACTTGGATATCGTATTGAGGTGACATTTGAAAGTTGCCGCTCCCACCTCCGCTCTCCTCCTGTTTCTCTATCGATGTGTGTGGCTGCCGCTTGTAGCAATTAGAAGATATTAAGATTGCCTCATTGTTCGATTGCCGTTCAACCTTAGCAAATTAGTTAATAAAGGTGGGAAGTTGCCAACTTGTGATGTTATAAGTATTTTCGGTTCGGTTCGGTTCTGTTTCATCTCTTGTCTCTTCGCTCTTCTTTCTTGCATCTCTTTTTGTGAGTGCCGCAATGAGTTTGCGAATTTTTTTATGTTGTTGCCGCTACTGGCGATCGGTACTTCTGAAACAACATTCTCCTCAGTTGGTTCTTTCAATATTTTGACAGCCAGAACAATCCCATAGAGAGACGGCAACTGTGGAGTGTTATTCGGTTTCCCACGTTGAAGTTCAAGTGGCGGTCAGAAGAAAGCTGAGAAAACTCAAGAGATTTTCCAGAAATTTTCTATAAATTATAGTTAAAATTATATAATTGTTAGTTTTAATTCTGTAAGGAATTTAAAGACCTTAATTGTATATTAACTATTAACTAGCAACAAGATTTTAATTATTTTTTTATTGAATAATTTTAAATATATGTGCCAGGTTTTTGGTGATTATTTAAATCACCAAAATATATATGCAAATTTGCAAGCCTTTATTTTTGAGCGGCTTATGAAAACACACAAACGGTGATGAAAAACTTTTGTGGAAAACTGCCAAATAACAAACGTAAGCCAATGACAAAGGCAGACAAATAATATTATGAAATGTTTAATGCAGCGCAACATGCAATGCAATTACGCACACAGAGTAAAGGGAAATGCCGAGAGGGAAAGTGGAGGAAAACAGAGAACTTGTGACAAAAGCGCGGAAAAGCAGCGCCGGAAAACTTTTGCCACGTTGATGAAAAACGTTTTGTGCGGGCTTAAGCCAATTTGTGCCAAACACAGCGAAAGCTAAAGCCAGAATCAGAAACAGTAACAGTAACAGAATCAGATGCAGAGCCGGAGGAGAAAAACTTGCAAAATGCCAAATTAAAGTTACAGTTGAAGTTTATATTTTTTTTTTGGCCCAAAGCGGCTTAAAGCCAAATTGCAAACTCTCAAGGCTCTGTCGCATAATGAGCGCAGTTTTTACCTGCGATTAAGTCGATGATAACATTTAAGGGAAGACAACAACAACAACAACAACTGGCGTTGGCTTTCGGATACCGCAGAATCTTTCAAAGAGTCTTCTTCAGCGGCTCGTTTGCTCGTAATTATTGGCAATTTCACGGCAATAAAATCACAAGCGTGTAAAATTATGAATGATAACATTGCCGCATTGCAGGTGGAATTGCACAACATTTAGCAGACTCGCTCTCTTGGCCTTAATCTCCTTATTCTTTATTTTTGATGCCCCGGCAGCTGCCTGCAACGAGCTTGTTGCACTTCTTGGGGCGTGCACCGCTTAAATAGCCGCAATTTTTATATTAAAAAAAATATACAGATATATATATATATATATAAGTATATATAAGAAACTTGTTTGCAAGTGTTGCTTTAGGTGCTTTTAAAGCACTTTTATTCATCCTATCCTTTCCTTCTGTCCATTATTCCATCTCCCTTTTTGTCTGTGTCCCTCACTCTGACGCTTGGACAAGGTGTGAACGCGTCAATGTGGCAATAAAGTCAAAGTCAAAGCCGAAGGCTCAAAGCTTCAAGCCAAACAACAGCTGACGCCTTTTGGCCTTTGTCTTTGGCCTCTGTACGCAATTAGACCCTTTTTCGTAATTAATAAAAATGAAAACAGTGAATTGCGCTAAGAAAAATAAATATTTAATTAGATTCTTAAAGCTTGGGATAATGCCCAAGGCAGTTCGTGATTGCTGCACAAGCTGCAAGCAGTTCTAAGGATTTTATTCTAGAATATACAATGGAAGTTATATAAATAAAATATTCTATAGTTAAAAACCATATGTAATATTAATAGCATTTAAAAATGGATTTTAAGTCCGTATCAATAATTTTTAAGCTCTTATTTATGATTTGTATAACTTACAATAAATATATTTTAAAGAAAGAGACTCGACATAATGAGAATTTGTGATTTTCTCAATGTTTCTTTAGATATATAAGGATATCGTTGAGTACCTATTGTATTAACTCGCTAAATGAGCCTAAAAATGATATTTATTTTAACTCTAGACGTATTTACTTGTCTTTCAGCTCATCTCTGTCTCTCTCTCTCTTGTTTTTCTGCTTTTACCTCCCTTTCTTGTTCTGCTCATTCCAATTTAGACACGCTTATTAACAATTGTCCAGGGGCAGGCATTAATTCTAGCCAACCTTATAAAACACGTGACATTTGTCTAGCTGGCAGCACGTTAGCCACGCTTTTTGTTGCCAAAGGATAATGGGCTACCAGGTGGGAGTACTAAATGCAGCCCAAGGTGATCCCAGTCCTCAGCTTCCTGTCCAGCGTTCACTGTCATAATTTGCTGTGACTAAAGGCGCTTTGTCCGCGTCCAACGGACTCTGGCTCCGAACTGGACACACGTACCGCGATTAGCCACGCATGCGCAGTGGCAAGAGAGGGAGAGGGACAGTGAGAGGAAGAGGGAGAGGGAAGCGGGAGAGCGGGAGTTGACTCTAGGGTACACTAGAAAAGGTGCCTAGTTAGTAGCTTAGAAATGTCAACTGCTTGGGACGCTGATTTGGCACGCTTGAGGCAGCCGTTGCAGTTGTTGTTGAATTTGTTGCAATCAACTCGTGGCACGGCTGCCTCTTAATGTCTGCTCATAAAATGCAATTTCAAGGCTTCTGCTTCGGCTTCTGCTGCCGTTTCGGTAGTGCTGTTTGCATTTGCTGCTGCATCCTTTTGTGTGCTTGCTTCATGGAAATGCCTCTTGCCGCGCGACATGCGGCATGCGACAATGTCAATCTGCAGCTCATACGTTGCAAATATTTTGGTCTAAACAAATATCAAGCTGCGTCAAATTGCCTTCAGGGACATCGACACACTGCTGCACTGCTGCACTGTGGCATGTGGCATATTGATCGTCCTGTGTCAGACTCGTGCTGTGTTGTTGCTGCTGTTGCTGCTGCCTATTGCTGCTGCCACCGAGTGCTTTGTTTATCAATTAAAAGGGACTAACTGTTGTTTGCTCATCTTGCGGTTTCGCTCAGGTGCAGCCTCAGCTGCCAACAGTAGAAAAACAAAAGCCCATTTCCAGGATTTTCCCCAGCTGCCACTGCAGAAGCTGCAACTTCAGCACTCTTCACAGCATGTTTGCATTGCCTGCAAAATGCCAGAGAAAACTCTTCTGGAAAATACTATGCATTTTTTTTTTATAGATTGTCGAAGGACATTTTGTTGTGTGACCTCGTCAACTTAAGGAAACAAGAATATATATACTTTTTGATAACTGTGAGATATCATTCTATAATTTAAAATATATATAGTGTCAATACTTTAAAAAAAATGTTTAACAACAAAATTAAGATTAGCGAGACAAAAGAAAATCGTAAATTAACGTTTAATAAAATAACGTTCAAAAATATATATTTATGATCATAAAGTCGATAAGACTGATAAGACTTCCTTGTGAGTTGTTTCTAAACAATTCGAGTACAACGAGTTAATACCTTGCATCAGTTATGCAACTAATTTAGCTTGTTGCATGTTTAGGTTATTGCAACTTTCGAGTACTCGACTCTAATTGAGCTAATAGACAAAACAACAAGAGGCAGATGCGATGGATGATTGCTATGGATTTCCAGGCACTTGAGCCCGAAGCGAATTGCAACAATTGCAACTAATTGGGGCAGATGCATAAAGGCTCATCTAAGCTGCACTAAGTACACTCGGAAAATTGAATATTAATGCCAGATTCCACTTGAAGTCGTCCAGGCAAATTGCAACGCATTGCATGCAACAAATTACGAACATGCCTCTCACTCTCACTCCTACTCCCTCTTCTTTCACTCTCTCTCCATCTCTATCGCTCCGTTTCTCCTCTTCAGAAAATCCAATCGAGCAAGCAATTTTCTCTCTCTTCAAAGCATTATCCATGCCACACACACGGAATAGCAGAGACTCTTGCCAGCTGCCTAGAGACCTATAGACCGGATTCGATCCGAGTTCGGACTCAGATTCATCTCTGAGGGATTCAGAGACGGAGCCAAAAGGACATTTCATTAGCACTTTTTGCATCTTTTCGGGTCCCTTAAGTCGCACTCAGCCGAGCGTTGAAAATTTCGTTTCGTCACAAGCGATTTGCGCTTTTCACAGTTTTCCTTTTGCGCAGGCGCAACAGACAGTGCGACAGAGATGGCAATACACGAATATAGGAGCGACACGCGGTGTGTTCTGTTGCCTTTGTGTGCCCCATTTAGCTGCAGTGGCACGTTAAATGTGTGTCAACCTCGTAAATCCTGTTTGAAATTAAATGTGTTCCGTTGTGTTGCGTTGCGTTGCGACTCGTTGCATGCGTCGCCTGTAACGAATTTCTTATTTGATTTTGTGCGCACTTCGTCATTTACAGTGTGTTAACTTATGTAGGAAATACAAATTTAACCATTTCGAAACGCTTTTCGATTTTCAAATGCTTCTAAGTAGTCCCCCTCTTCCCCGGCCCGATGTCCACCTCCGGCAGATGTGTGCCTTACCAGACAATGTGTCTTTCGCCCTTATAGACACTAACGAGGTGTATCAGGAGCTGAAACACATGTAGTTTTATAACAGAGGGGGATGTCGGAGCAGCCAGACTTCGAGGTGCCTTCTACATATTTAAAGAAATTCAAACTATCATAACCTTGTCAAAACTCAATCGATTTCCATGCGGAATGTCATTTTAAACATGATTTGGGCTCCAAATTGATTCTGCATTTTAATTTTGATCATTTAGAAAATTTAATATTTTTCGACTATAAGCTATCCATTATCCATTATTTTGCATACCAACCCCTTAAAATTTTTTCAAAAACTTTGAAAACTCATAACTTTGTCAAAACTCAATCGATTTCCGTGCGGAATGTCATTTTAAACATGATTTGGGCTCCAAATTGATTCTGCATTTTAATTTTGATCATTTAGAAAATTTAATATTTTTCGACTATAAGCTGTCTAGTATCGATAATTTGCACACCAACCCCTTAACATTTTTTCAAAAACTTTGAAAACTCATAACTTTGTCAAAACTCAATCGATTTCCGTGCGAAATGTCATTTTAAACATGATTTGGCCTAAAAATTGATTCTGCATTTTAATTTTGATCATTTAGAAAATTTAATATTTTTCGACTATAAGCTATCCACTATCCATTATTTTGCATACCAACCCCTTAAAATTTTCTAAAAAACTTTGAAATCTCATAACTTTTTCAAAACTCAATCGATTTCCATGCGGAATGTCATTTTAAAAATGATTTGGCCTCCAAATTGATTCTGCATTTTAATTTTGATCATTTAGAAAATTTAATATTTTTCGACTATAAGCTGTCTAGTATCGATAATTTGCACACCAACCCCTTAACATTTTTTCAAAAACTTTGAAAACTCATAACTTTGTCAAAACTCAATCGATTTCCATGCGGAATGTCATTTTAAAAATGTTTTGGCCTCCAAATTGATTCTGCATTTTAATTTTGATCATTTAAGAAATTTAATATTTTTCGACTATAAGCTGTCTAGTATCGATAATTTGCACACCAACCCCTTAAAATTTTCTTAAAAACTTTGAAATCTCATAACTTTGTCAAAACTCAATCGATTTCCGTGCGGAATGTCATTTTTAACATGATTTGGCCTCCAAATTGATTCTGCGTTTAAATTTTGATCATTTAGAAAATTTAATATTTTTCGACTATAAGCTATCCACTATCCATTATTTTGCATACCAACCCCTTAAAATTTTCTTAAAAACTTTGAAATCTCATAACTTTTTCAAAATTCAATCGATTTCCATGCGGAATGTCATTTTAAAAATGATTTGGCCTCCAAATTGATTCTGCATTTTAATTTTGATCATTTAGAAAATTTAATATTTTTCGACTATAAGCTGTCTAGTATCGATAATTTGCACACCAACCCCTTAACATTTTTTCAAAAAATTTGATATCTCATAACTTTTTCAAAACTCAATTGATTTCCATGCAGAATGTCATTTTAAACATGATATGGCCTACAAATTGATTCTGCGTTTAAATTTTGATCATTTCGAACATTTAATATTTTTCGACTATAAGCTGTCCAGTATCGATAACTTAAAATTTTTTGAAAAACTTAGAAATCTCATAACTTTGCCAAAACTGAAAAACTAAAAAGCCACAACTGATTAAGAAAATTTGATTTTTTTTTTAAGTATTAGCCCATCATCATCCATAATTTGCATTTTTTCAAAAACTTTGAAGTCTCATAACTTTGTCAAAACTAAATCGATTTTCATGCGGAATGTCATTTTAAACATGATTTGACCTCCAAATTGATTCTGCATTTAAATTTGGTTCTAAAAGAAGATATTTCACAATTTAATAATGTTATATATATATATTTTGGTCGGCTGACCGCGGTAGGTCGAAGTTAGCCCCAGAGTTGGAAAAAGAAGGAATATTTCCTCACACCTAGCTGGCAATGTACTCATGGTTCTAAGCCCTGGCAAACACAAACATATTGCTTTAGCCCAAAAAAATAACAACAGAAACAACAATTGGTTGTCAGTTGCAGCGTTGTCCTGGCAAGGACACCGAGAAAGGCAGGGACATGTGCATACAGGTATATGGCTGACTGCACAGCATCAATTGCAAAAGGATTAGGGCTTAATTTCAAATGCGCATTCATTTGCACTCGGCTATATCCCAGCTCTGTCGTCATTCGCATCGCTTCTCTCCCCTCTCCCCTCTCCTCTCTCCACATCTACTCTTCTCTGCGCTCTGTGCTCTTCTCTTGTACTATCATTGGGACTCATCGCTGTAAGCGGATTTCTGAATGCCGCCTGCTTTTTTGTGCTATTTGTGTGTTGTTGCTGTTGCTGGATTCCATTTTATTCCATGCCACTCATTAGTTTTCAAATAGCTGCATTAGTGTTGGCCACAATCAGAAGTAAAGAATGAGATAGAGAGAGACGGAATAGTTATACATATGCCAAGAATTGCTCAATTTGTGGCACTAAGTCCCCATCCAGTTTGTATTGCCAGGACTTTGTTCTTCCAACTCATTGTTTAGCCTTGTTTGTTATTGCAGCAGTTTTTCTATTTTTTGTTGTCCTTTTATATTTTCTTTTTCCCTTTTTTTGATTAGTTGACTTAAACCAAGAGTCTGCCTCCTTGAGGACTATAGAATAGAGAGATTAAGGTTTTTTGTTCAAAGACCAGGTGAACAATTTACCAAAGGGTAATAAGAAAACATTTTACCACAACTGTAATAACAAATTTTGATACTAATGAAAGTTTAAGCAAATATTTTGATATTTAGTGATAATAACAGATTCTGATACCAGATTCCAGCTAGTTAAGCAGAATGACAGTTATTCTATAATGTTATAATCTATTATGGAAAATAAATATTATCAACTTAAAATTAAGTATTTTTTTGTTTGACTTTTAATTTTAAACTTTACATCAAAAGAGTATAATCTCAAATAAATAGCATTAATAACTTCTTTATTTTGACCTTGCCAAAGTTTTTAAGTTGCAAAAGTTTTATTTTTATTTGGAGTGGAGCAATTCGTAGGCACAATCACATATCATTCTGAGAATACACTCCCAAAGCAGCTCACATAAATTACGTGCCCCGTCAAAATCAGAGAGAGAGAAAGAGAGAGATAGACGGAGGTTTTTGGAGATTGGACTACTTTTGTTCCAGCTACAGTTTCAGTTTCAGCTCCAACTCCGACTCCATCTCCGGTTTCTGTTTCGACTGTGACAATATTTCTTAGCCAATTTTGTGTTGGGACCTTTTTTTCGGAAGCGGCGTTCAAAATCCGCTTAAAAGAGCGACCGCGTTGCAGGAGACGCAACAAAAACAAAAAAAAACTAGTCGGCCGGTGCTACAGTCGAGCATACTCGACTGTCGGAGACCCCGTACTTACTATGGCAAAAACTAATAATGGAAAGAATTAAAAAAATATTTAGTTAACTTAAATACATATTCTATCATATTGACTACAATGTCTCACAAAACAAAAAAGCAATATAGAGGAACCTACATACCAAGTTTGGTGTCTCTATCTCTTGTAGTCTCTGAGATCTAGGCGCTCATACAGACGGACAGACAGACACACAGACGGACAGACGGACAGACGGACATTGCTATATCGACTCGGCTTTTGATGATGTATACTTTATAGGGTCTGCCACGCCTCCTTCTGCCTGTTACGCACATATTCGTTAAAACAAACATAATAGACCCCTGTACTTTTTTTAAGTACAGGGTCTAAAAATGAAGAGAAAGAAAACTGAATTAAAATGCAACAAAGTTGTAGAGGGGGGTGGAGGGGAAGCACATTTTTCTTTTCAGTTTTCAGTTCTCAGTTAGCGGCTGCAGTTTAGTTTCCGCTTGAGGGGGAAGAGGCACTTTAGGCAAATTTACTACACTGGCGGTTATGTGAGTGGGGAGGGAGGGGCGGGGAGGGGAGGGGGAGCAGTTGGGAGTCGAAACAGAAACACATGTCACAGATTTGTTTCACTTTCGGAAGCACTTAAGCACTCAGCGAATTTGTTTGAAAATCTGGAGCTGGCTCCTTCAATGCCAGACCATTGTTCAGTTTCAGTTCCAGTTTTATTTTTAAAAATATATATATATGGGGGAATGTGTGCATCTCCCTCTCTCTCTCTCTAGAGGGGTAGTTGTTGTGGGGTTGACCGCTGCCGCTGCCGCCGCCAAAAAACAAATTGATGATATGCCCCTTTGACACTTAAGTCCATTATTTATGCTCAGGCTTGCGATTATTTTCACATATGCTTCCCCGCTTCAACCCCTTCCCTTTCCTCTCTTCACCCCCCTCTATCCTCAGCACACTGATTCAGGGTCTCTCCTGCAGTTGGTTCAGAGGATTTGGCACTTCCATTTCACTCAGCAATTCGTCGCAGCAATCAGCTGATCTGAGTCGAAACGTTGAGTGCCTCGTTTTGGGCCACGTTAACAGACACTTGCCATACTTTGCCGCTGTTACTGCTGTTGTTTTAAATGCTTACCTTACCTTATGATTTTTCATTTGGCTTACGGTGCTTTAAGCATCTTTGCAGCTTAACGGCATCTCCTGACACATGACTTATTGTTTCTGCCATATTAAGTATGAGTATTCCTCCTTTGCCAATTTAATACCAAATTTAATGACTGAAGTAATTTTTTTGCGCTGCCAGACGAACTAATTAACCAAGGAATTTTGGCAACAAAGTAAGAAAGGAAAAGAATTTTATTAGTACGCTCTTAGACATTGTTCCTTTATGCAGACTATCATTCATTTAATCAAAGTTTCGTAAAGAAATTTAGAAGGAAGGCAACAAAAGATCTTTTAAAATGTTTAAAGTTTCCACTAATATGATTCGTTTTTCATATCAGAAATATTTAGGAAATACATATATATTTAAAATCAATTCGATTAATTTTACTAAATAAATTATTTTAATAAATAATTTTTCAGTAGTTCAGCAGAGTCTTTTCAATTTGAATACACTTCCTTTCCAGTTGCAAACATGTCTGCTTGTTTGCTTGGATTTATATTTCTTTACTATTTTGCCTTGAATTATTTTGAATGGATTTGGGCGTAAATCATGCCAGAGTTGCCACATTAATGAACTATTAAATGCCAGTGCCAAGTCGATAGGCGGTTGCCTCTTGTTGTTGCCAGAGAAGTATGTGTACATAAGTGTGTTCTTTGAAGTGTAAGGGGTATAAATAAATTTATAATAAATTGCAAAGTTGAAAAACGATAATATATCATGAGTCGCAGCATGTGTCACAGGTTCGGGAATGGCGCAAAAAGCTGCAAAGTGCGAACGATTCAATTAATCCTGACACTATTTATTATTATTAGGGTTAAGGCAGAGACAGAAATACCGAAACATAAACAGAATGCAGTTGAGCTTGAGAATGAGTATGAGTTTAAGGATGAGGTTGAGAATGAGGATGAGGATGAGAACTAGTCTATGGCTCAGTTACGACTGCCCATGTAGTTGTTACATTAATTAGTAGAGCAGCCTGTTTGGGTACTGGCCACGTCCACTGCATTATCATATTTATTAAGCAGCCGCATCGCCTGCAGCTTTGCCAATGCCTGGACCTGGACTTGGACTTGGACTTGGAACAGGGACTGAGACTTGAAGTTGAACTGGGGTTTGGGTGCTTTGGGATCCGCTGCTGCTGTCTGACTACCCGCGGCTATCACAACAACGAAAATTGATTGCTTCTGTTGTTGTGGCTGGCTTTGATCGTGTTAAGATAGCAACAGGCACAAGGAAACAGCCAACAGTCCCCGAGCCTCAGTTTTGAGCCTCAACTTGAGTTCTATAGAAAGTTTTATGCATAACTTTGGCATGGACATCGTAAATATCTTTTACTGCCATCCTCAGTGGCTTTCAGCATTTTCGCATTTTCGCATTTTTTCTTCTTTTTTCATTGCACGCATTTTTTTTTTGTTTTTTATTAACCGCACCTAGAGTAGGGTGTACGACTGCTATTTTTGTGACAGATCATAAATCAAAAATCTTATACGCTGCTGCATTTCAATATGCAAACTCACACACACACCACGCACACTCGCACATACACGACTTGCAGGTGTTTGCTCCAAATGAATGAATGTCGTTTTTTTGCGATTGTAAATTAAGTTCGGCTCCAGTTTTGACTGACACTGCAACAGAAGTGCAACTGCAACTGCAACAACATTAATTTCTACAAACACCCTGTAATTGAATAGGGGTATATTGCTTTTCACCCACACATTTTATTCTAATTTATGTCTATAAAGAATGTTTGCTTGCATTTTAATTTCAGGAATATGTATACCGATAAAGATATGTTCTATTTAAATAAAGGGTATCGCCTAGTCGAGCTATCATTTATTTTCTTAGTTATTTAAATATGTATCTCTTTCGCTTTAATTTGCATATTTATGTGGAGTATGTGGGCATTTAGAAACTGTGTGTGAACTGTGTTCACCAGTCAAGAGGGGCAGCTGACCTGGTAGCTGCTTCATGTGGTTACTTTTTGAAAAATTGCAAATTAAAACAGTCATATCCAATATAAATATACAATTTCTAAACATACCAATTTATATAGGATTCTCAATACTCAATAGCATATTCAAGTGTATAAAAATCGATAAATTTGAAACAGGAAAATATTAACAAAAAAACGTCTGTAAGCGAATTGAAAATTCTTCTATATTTATTATGCTACTTTACAATCCGACACTGTATAATATCATTAAAAAAATTGAAAACCCTTTTTATTCCAACTACCATAAATTGAAACAAATTTATTTTCCTTATAAGAATATAGTTGTTTTTTTTTCAATAATAGGGATATTCGGTAAAGCTTTTTTTTAGTCCCTCAAAATTAATGTTGATTTGATGTTGTTTATTAGGAGTATTAAAATAAATCCCATTTCATGGGACTCTAATCCGCAGTGTGGCACATTATGAATGGACAGGTATTTCCTGATGCACAACACGTAGTCAAGGCGCTTTAATCGTGCCAGAGAGATCTGTGCCATATGCCTAATAAATCTAATTTTTTCCTCTCATTGAGGAAAGTATAAAGAGAAAGGGAGAGGGAGAGAGAGAGGGAGAGAGGGAAGACTGAGCCAATTGCCCACTAATTTTCGGTGCGTTTTCTCGGTCGACTGCGTTGTGATGGGACGTGTGATGCCCGAGCAGCGATAACGAGTGAGTGCGATTACGATTACGATTACAATTTCTTTGAGCAGACTCTCTGCCACACGTATTTCTGAGTCTGAGACAAATTGCTTCATTCATGCCACAGCCACGCACAGTTTGAGCATATGCTGGACATTACCTGCAACTGCCCCAAACCCAAACTCAAACCCAAAACCAAAACCAATTTCAATTCCCTCAGCTCATCTAATCAGTGCGCTATCGCAATCTTTGGAGAATTTCCACGAACTTTAGCTTAGTGTGAAGTCCGATGCTGGAGTTCAACTACTGGAGTAGCATTTTAATTTTTAGTGGTTCATGGAAGCAATTACCCCCAGGGATGTACAATATATAAATGTGTTCCAAAGACTTTTGTGTGACATTTTGTTGGAATGAATTTAATGAATTTCAATTATGACAGCTGCAGTTTTAAAGACGCGCCCTGGCCACAAATATTTTATGGCTTTTAAATGTTCAAATAAATTGGACTTAAAACGGAAATGCAAAAGAAAGAATATAAAAGATACTTATATATTCGTTTTCGAAGCAAGAAAGCCATTAAATTGTGTGATTTGCTTTGTGTGCAAGTCAAATGCGCGTCTTTCAAAGATTCCGAGTTTTTCAGTCTCCCAAAGTCTTTGTACGATTTAAGCCCAGACTGAGTTTGAGTTGGAGTTGTAGTAGGAGTAGGAGTTGGAGTTGGAGTTGAAGTAGGAGTTCCAGTTCCATTTCGATGCCTAATCCTTTAAGTTATTGATGCAGTTGCGTTCGACACATTGATGAAATTTTATTTATTTATACGTAACCCTTTGTTTGATGATCAGGAATGAGTAAGGCTGTCCACTCTCTCTCTCTCCCTCTCTCTATCTGTCTCTGCTTGTGGTGATTGCCTGTTTTATGGCTGGTCGTGGCTAATCCCGCAGGAACTCGAGCGATCGCAGCTCCTCTTTCGAGTTTTTATTGTGTGTAATAGTTGAGGGATTTGTTTGTTCGCTTTCAATTCTCAATGTTGAATGTCTTATATAACACAGTGTTACTTTTGACACTTTTATTGCTTGCCCAAGACGCGGCACAACTCAACAACAAAGGAATCGAAATAGGCATCGACTTCGACATCGACATCGACATCAACATTTGCAGCTTCAATTGCAGCTTCAGCTTCAACTTCAAGTCCAATGAGCCTGTGCCCCTTACGAGCTTAATAAGCACTGGGGAATTGAGCGCACTAAAGTGGTAATTAAATTGGCCGGCATTGTGAAAGGCTAAGGCCTAGGCCTAGGCCTTGTTATGTCTCAATCTCAATCTCAATCTCAAACTCAATCTCAAACTACCAACGCAAAGATTGCTCCAATCTATCGCAATCTTAGCTTCAGTCTCAGCCTCTCCAAAATGCAATATGACAAATAACATATGTACAGTACGGGCCAGTTGGATAGGTTAGCGTGTAGAACCAGTTACCAATCGTTGCCAATCTTTGAGGCCATTTTAATTTTGGCTCTGACGTTGACAACTTTGCCTCATTCGCCTCGCAAATTAACACCTCAAACACCTCGGACGGGGCCAAAGTCATTTGCCATTTGCCATTAGATGTCCGATTCTTGGACGTGTTGACAGCTGTAAATTGCGTTTGACGTTGCCAATTGCAATTGGCGCTTCAATGTTGTTCCTAAAGTGGCAGCTAATGGTATTTGCCAATGTTCTTGTTGTTGTTGTCGTTCGTGTTGCACTTGCAACGAGGCGCATTTCCGCTTTTTGTGGCTAATTTGAGCTAATTGACTGGCGCTTACTTAAGCAGAAGTGCAGCGCTGTTGACAGCAACTGTTGCATCAAAACAGACAAGTTATCGATTTTATTGATTAGCTATCAATTAAATATTATCGCTTAGTTGCTCAGCAATTAATGTATAATTGCTGCAAATTGAGCCTGTCTGTCAAATTGTATGATTGATAAGATATGGATGCAAACAACTGTAAATGCATTAAATAAATCGATTGAATTTCGTTTGCATTCATTTAAATTTTGATTTCTATCAAAATTTTCATTCATATTGGATAAAGTGAAATTCTATATATTGCTTTTGTCCTTAAATTGATTATTAATTTTGCAAACTTTTCACAGCAATATTTTCATGTTGGCCCAATAAAAACTGACATCGATAACGACCCACAAAAAAGATCGAATGGGTTGAGAATTAATTAAAAACTCATCAGATAAATGATAACTGGCCCAGTGGCCATTTCTGGCCAGGCATAATTATGACGGCAAGACAACGAAAATCATTTCTATCCAACAGCAGTCAGACAGAGACAGAGACAGAGGCAGAGTGACAGAGATGGAGAGAGTGGGCCCTGAACAGGGCCAGTTAACGTATTCATAACTATATTTATCAACCATCAAAAATCAATTGCACACACAAAAAGAGCGTAAAGCGACGGGTGCAATGGACCGGTATCTGACTCTGTTGTGAGCTTGCCACATGCCCCCGCCCCCAGCGAGGACTGTGAGGCGTTCAAATTGCGCTTGTTAACATTTTTGACCGCCTGCTGGGGGCCAAGCTGCGCAGTCGACGTCGACGTCGGCGTCACAGCAGCCACAACCACAGCCGAAAAAGCCAACAAACCGAACGTGTTACGCATAATAATTTTCGCAGTGCGTCCAACACTCGTATAAATCTTTCAACGGTTGCTCCACTCAGTGCTCTGCGGATCTGCTCATGTTTGTAGTGGTGATGGTGGTTGTAGTGGTTGTAGTGGTGCCGCTGCTGCTGTTGCTGTGGTTCATCATCAACTTTATGCAGTTTATCTTGGAGTGCGCATCGCTCACGCTCAGTTCCAAGAGCGAGGAACAACCTGGTTGATAAGACGCATACACTGTGAGAAAAACAATAGAAAGTTCGTGATATAAGATAAATTGTGAGGTGAGAGCTTAAGAGTATTACTTATAAAATCGTTGAGATGAAATTCAAAAATATTAAAGATTACTACTTATAAAGTTGATAAGAAAAAATTAAATTTATTAATTTATTATGATTCTATTGCTGAAATTATTTATGCAAGTAAAAATCGAAAGTGATTTTAAGCATATAAAATGCATAAAGTGGCAGTCAAAAATATTCTATTATAAGGATAGTAAATAAAATAGAATATAAGAAAACTTAAGAATTAACTAGAATTTTCTCGCAGTGCATTTCTTGGGGACTGCCATGTTGTCGCTGTCGCATGTGTCTGTCTCTTATTGAAATAACAGAAATCATAATGTTTATGCCATTAAATTGTTAACAAAGCATACAAGCTACTGCCATGTAGCATCAGGTAGGAGAAACTGGCAACTGGCAACTGAGGAGTTGGGGAGTTGGGAGCTGGGACGCACAGTGGAGTGAATTCGACCCCTGGAAAGAAGTCCCGCATGTCAGCACGCACATAAATTATCGTTGATATATATTTGGCCGTGTGAATGTCCAGGTTAACTCTCCAATTCTTTCTCTCAGTCGCTGTCTCTGTCTCTCAGTTTTTATTTATTTACAGTGGGCACATTGCACAACTCTTGCTACGTGACATTCACGCTTGGACGTCCTTCTCTTTTGTGGCAGAGCTGAGTCAGTTCCATCTACGCATCATCATACATACGTGACCCGAACCCGGTCACATCTTCAACACTATCGCAATTGCTATCTGTGAGGTGGCTGCTGTGTATCTTTTCACTTTACTCTTGTCTTATCTACACCGTCTTATCGCACAATGGACATTGCTTTCTTAATATTTTCTCTGTCTCTCTGTCTCTCTATCTCTCACTCTCTTAACCGAATTATTTCCTGTAATTGCAAGCGTGCGGACGCCCCAAAGAGCCGTAAAAAATAATCAAATGCTTCCTGGCTCTAAAACCCATTTCAGACCATTTCAGACTATTTCAGACCATTTCGGGCCATTTCACTCAAAAAAGGATGCGTGCTGCACTATGGGAATGAATTGGGCCAACTTGGGTTGGGTTGGGGACGGGTCTACGAGTATGTCGGTATGAGACTGGCCAACACGGTCACACTTCCAATTTTATTTATGACTTTATCTTTTACTTTGTTTGTGCGAGATTTTTGTTTATGTTTTTCTGCTTTCCTGGGAATTTCACTGAGATTCTTTTGACCTGCTCTCCCTCTATATCTTTCGGTTGGCATTGTTGGGTCTTAATCACGTGCACTGGTTCGCGGTAATTATACCTCGGAGTGTCTTTAGAATGTGACTAAACTTAATTTTTGAATCTGAATTTGGAGCAAGAGATTACGTGTAGATGGCTTCAGATATGGAGATAAGCGAAGCTACAGGAAGAGAGAAGCTGTTAGATTTTACAACTCATGTAATGAGGTTGTGTTCTGAAATATCTTAATTAATTTAGTTACATAAAGAGACAGAGTTTTTCTTTTATATTTTTGAAAGACATCTAGAACAAAAGATTTATTTATTTATTTTGAAGACATTCCATGTAATAATTTGGATGTCATAATTGAGAGCTTAAATATCTAATGTTATCTCTTTGTTGCTATAATTTTGGTTGCCTGCCGCTAAACGCTACAATCAAAGGCCGTAGAAAATAGAACAAAATTTGATTAGCACAATTAAATGATTACATGCCACAAAGCGTGGCAATTATGCCACAACAGAGAGCAGGTGCGACCTACGCAATGAAATACAGCTGGCGGCATCTTTTTGACATTGACCCACGCAAAGTCTTGAGGAATTTCTGTAACCGCAATGCCAAGAAAAAGCCAAAAGCCAAAAGCCACAAATGAACGACATTAGTTACACTTACCCCAAAATAATTAACAAATTAAATGAACAATTGCCCCGTATCTGGCAGATATCTATGAGAAATGCCGAATAATTAGAGTGCATGGCAAACTACCGATTATTATGAAAATATGAACAGAGGAACTTAAAATTAGAAACACGAGAACCAGAAGACTTGAAATTGTCTGATTAAATTTCTTGGGTAAACCAAAAAGACGCTAATTGAGGTTGAGTTTTGGGGTTTACATAGCCTAATTGTTATATAACTCAGTTGGTTGGAGGAAACTTGTGAAAATCTCTTCATTTTATATTTGGAAACTGTACAAGAACAATAACAATAAACACACACTTGTCAAAATATATACAAGAATGAAAAGAAATAAAAAAATAAAGATGAGTTACTGAGACAGAGGTATTAAAAATGCATTTTGACAGGCTCTACCTGGTGCAACAACAGCACGGGTCTCCGCTTTATGCTTATACATATTTATCTAAATATATGAAGACCCGATTCGGATTCTTACCTGTTACCTGTGCGCATTTTGCGGCTTTGATCGATAATCGCAGCCCACGCAAAAGTGTCTGTCACGCTAAGCCCTAATGGCATTACAATGCGCTCTTCTATCTACTTATAACCCAACAATCCAACAACCCGGCAACCCAACTGTGCCCAGTTTTTGCAGCTTGGACAAACAAAAACCGCGACGCGAATGAGTTTACAGGATGAGAATAAGGACGAGAACGAGGATTTGGGCAGCTGCCTTTGGCTGAGGCTACACTGACAAAAACAAGCGCATAAACTAATTTAACATGAACATGAACTTGAAGTAATGATAAAATTGTATAGTTATAAGTAATTAAGAATGCAAAAATGTAATTACATAGTTAATAAAATTATTTGTTAAACATAATATAACTAATAGTGACTAGTGCCATAGGATATAATTTATAATAATAATCATATATAATTAAAAATAAATAAATAAGTAAAATTTAATTTAATTTTCATGTATATTTTTAGTTGATAAAAATATTATAAAAATATTATCAAAATTATGCACTTCAAAAAAATTACAAACCAAAAAAATATTTCCATAAGAAAAACTCTAATAATACATTTCAAAATCGTATCTCAAAGTGTCTTATTTTTTCTCTCAGTGCACGCGTTTATCCTTTAATGGGCTTTTGTCTGTCACCAGGCGACGCCGTTGAGCAAATCCTTTCAAGTGCAACCGAGCTGCATCCGATTAGAACAGGTTCGTCTTTGTTTGCTCGCCAATAAAGCCGCATTTTAATGCTCTTCAGTTGCCAGTCGTCAGCTTGTTTTGCGCAAAGTTTCACTGGAAATGTTAACGAAAAATATGAAAATCGCATCAGCGTCAGCTGCTGTAATCGCATTGACTGTAAAGTTGGCTAAGCCGCGTGTTGTTTTTAACTTTGCAATTAAAAACCGACCGAAATGCACTTTACACCTAACTCGAATTTTCCGGGAAAAACTGTCATTTTCAGATGCATGCACCGCGATAACAACTTGTCACAAACTCTGACAGCTCAGAACAAGTTTCCTTTTCCTTTTTAATTTCTATTTCAGTTTTCAGTTTCCATATTCCTATCCCTATTTCGTTTCTAATGAAGAAATTATCTATAATGATATGAAGAAAATGCATCATATTTTCCACTATGAAAATGAAATAATTACAATGCCATGATAAAAATCAAATTATGTGGAAATCGAAACCCTAAATGCTCTCCAAAAGGGGTACCCAAATAATAACTATGGACAATGACCATCGAATGACGTATTATTTTATGATAAGCATATGAAACATTTTGATGGATTTATTATACCCCATTTCATAAGTGTGAAACGTCTCTCGGACAAGCGAGGAGCTGTCTCTAATTTTGATCCATGTGCGTGTCCAGGATGTGTCACTCAACACGGCACAGGTGGAAAAATTCTGGTTCGTTGCTTTCTTGGATTACCATAGGGGACTGTGAGTGGGAAACTAAATTATTATAAAATAAAAGTTAAGTTTGAATACTCATATGAAAACTGAAAAAAGGAGTTGATTTGAATAAAAATATTAAATTAAATTATTTTTATTATTTCTTAAATTTACATTTAAAAAAATAAATTTATATTACAACTTTTAATTCAAGCTTAGAAACTGACTGAATTTTAGGTGAGTTAAAATGTGATTGAATTTCAACTCGGAGTGAACTGGGAGTGATAAATAAATGGTATATCAGAGGGCATATTGAATATTTTATTTTTGTAAATTAATAATCCAAATTTAAATAAAATAACAATTTTATTTTGTTCTCACTCTGAACTTGCCCATTTCCATACCTTTTTGATGCACTGCAGCCAAGTGCTATGACCAATTTTAAGTGTGTTCAAGCCAGCATAACAGCTTGGCTTGGATCTGGGGTTGAACTAGCATAGGATGGGAGTTATGCTGGTCGAGTGTGTTTTGAGAGCTAAAAGCATGTTATCAGCCATCAAGCAGTTCGTGTTTACATGTCTATCAAAGGCGAGCACGCAGCTAATCAATATGCTCGTCATTTGTGCCAGCTAACGTTTTCCTTTTAACCAAGTACGTGTCGAGGGGGCCAAGAGAAAAGCAAATAACAAAATTGTACTACAATATGTTATTCGATGGCATTAAAAGGCCAGGCACATGTCACAAGGACACGAACTGAAACCAAAACTTGACTCACGCACTTTGTCTTTTGATATTTCGAGCATTACGAATAAAACTTGGATGAGTTATCACAGCTCCCATCTCACTATATCTCTCCCTTTCGCTCTCTTGGAGCATTAAATAATTATTTTTGTTGCACTTGTGGCATTTCAAATTGAAGGTGTCTCGGAATTTATACTTCTATATGACTCGGCGACTGACTTATGTTGTAATTTATGTTTATGACCTTTAATGGATGCCATCTGATTGTGTAGGGTGAGGGTAGCGGGTGCGAACAGAGGAGTAGGGAGGGGGGAAGAGCACACGCAGCGCCATCAAACAAATTGCCCTGAGAAGCGTGTGTTGTGGCATGCACATTGAATTTTGATATGGATATGGATAAGGATATGGACAAGGCACAACTGTTGGCTCCCACTGTGGCTCATCACCGTCTCCGTTGTGCCAGCAAAGATTAATTGATACATGTCCATTTTGTGTTGACAAGCAGCTAGAAAGAAATCTTGTGGCATTCAACACAATGGAAACAACAATAAAAGGTACCACTATGGACACAAATAAATGACATACAATAAGGCCAGGACACTTTTATCGCTCCCAGTTGATAATAAACAATCTCAGGCACATCAACAACAACAGTTGTAAGTAGTAAGCATGGGGCGGGGTTTATTCTCTATCCGTCAAGGGTGGCGAGGGGGAGGGGGCTAGAGGGGATCTCCTTTGTTGAATGACATATGTGTGCGTGGTTGCCCCGCTGACTGCTCATCCATTTGACTGTTCACAGGGTCAACGCCTACGCGCGAGGGTTACTCGAGAGTAACTTTTTGAAATATTATTAAAATGGTAAAGAATACATACACTCATATCTAAAGCAGAAAACTTAATTTTCAAATTGTGTACAATTTTAATAAATGCTCAGTTTTTATTTAACTAAAAAAAAATATATTCAAATAAATTACAATTTATTATACACTTAACTATATTTAATTCTAAAGTGAATTATATGCTTAAATTAAACCTAATTGATAAACTGACTATTAAAATTTAGAATTTTGTGCACTTAATATCTATTTAATTAAAATATATTCGACTTTTTATTAAGTTTTATTTAAGTGTTTCTAAAAAATTGCATATTCTATTTTAATTTTCTAAAAATTTATCATGCTGTTAATTTTAGATTTACTTTATCTTATTTCCTGTTAAATAATAAGTTAGAAACTTTTGGCTCAGCTCTCGTTACAGGTTTCGCCTCTGCTTTTAGCATGACAATAGAGATTTTGGTTCATTGTGTTTTGAAGGCTTTAGAACTCGCTCTATAAATTTGCCCAGCATTAACGTTTAGTGGGTTTTGCATGGTGCAGTGGCAACTGGCCAACAGGCAGGTGGGTTAAGTTGGATCCCTACAGTTTAATTATATGCGCAATGACGACTGCAGCTCTGTGCAATAGAGCGTGAGAGTGGCCGGGCCACGGTGCGTATACTTGACAGCCAGCTGACGTGTTGCGGCGTTCAATCAAAAAGCCTGTCAGACAAATGGACGGACGCAGATGTCGCCGTCGCCGTTGCCGTCTCCGTCGCCATCAACGTCAACGCTGACGTTTTGGAAAAAGTTTGTCAGTCACCATAATGGAAAACCACGATACTGTGCAATACAAACGCCCACATTCCATGCGAATTACCATCGCCTGGCCACGCCCACTTAATTAGTGTTCAGCTCATTGCGAGGCCATAACACGCATCGGTCGATTCGACGGACTGACGGTTCGTCACATGATTGTTTTTGGGGTTTGACCCATTTGTGCGAATGCAAAACAAAAGCGAGTCAAGCCAATCACCAGACCAATGTGTGTGTGTGTGTGTGTGTGTGTGTGTGTATATCTCGCTGACAGCTGTATTTCCTATGCAGCTTTTGCTGCACTTTCTGACATGCATGTCCCTGCAACTAGCTTATAATTTAATTAATTAATTTCAATGGCAACGGGACTTTACCACATGCAGGTCAGCTAAAGAGAGATAAAGATATATAAAGAGAGAGAGAGAGAGGGAGTGTCGTTTATATCAGCAATTCAGGCATAATTATGCCCTGTTGCTTTATAATAGAAACAACAACACTTAAGCCCCTAACGAGCTGACAATTTTGCTGCCCCAGCGGCAACAACAACAACAACAACAGCTTTTATTACGCCTGCAATTGTAAATGTCAAAAAGTTGCACCCAGCTGCTGACGCTGTTGTTGTTGTTGTTGTTGCTGTTGTTGCTGTTGTTGGCATTGGTATTGGCATGAGCACCATAAGCCAGCAACAACAGGAAGCAGAGTTAGTTCCCCGATGGGAGGCACTGAGGCAGCAGCAGAAGCAGAGCTTGTGGCATCAACAGAGAGCCACAGCAGTAGCTCAATTTTCCTCATATTTCATACAATGGGATTACTGAGCAATATCTATATAAAATTCATAAAAGATAATCAAATTTATAACATTTTTAATTAAAATATTCTATTAATTATGTCCGTTCTTTAATAGGCAAGATAAATTTCAACTGAGAGGTTTTCTTGCACTTTACAATAATATCTAAAATTAAAAAAAAAATCTATTTTTAAATTAGTTATCTAAGACCCTGACTACACATTGAAAAAAAAACAAGTGGGAAATGCTATAGTCGAGACTGGAGATAGTTATTTCAATATATATAAAAGTACTTTAAAGAAATTACTACCAAATAATGTACTGCATACTTTTAGGTGATTGTATTGAAATAATAACTTTATTAATAACTTTGGTTAGCTATTACTTCCGTTTTACTTGTCCGATCTCTCTGCGGTTAAGTTATATTATATATAATATTAATAGATAACGTTAAGTACCATAAAAACTGTGAGTGTGGTGGTTTTTCGCGATTTACGGGGGCGGAAGCGGACGTGTCAAAAATTTAAAACAAACTCGAACTATATCGACTTGGCTGTTGATGCTGATCAAGAATATACATACTTAATGAGGTCGAAGACGCCTTTTTCTCCCTATTACATAAATTCCAACGAACACAATATACTCTTTTACATATTTTTTAAGTAATGGGTATAATAAACATTATCAAATAAAAATCTTTCAGAATACAAGGAAATGAAACACAACATTATAATTAAGTATCTCAATTAAAGCCGTGTTCTATTTTCTGAATAGTTTTTAGAATTTTAAAGTCCAGTTTTTAGAGCCCAAAGAAAGAAGTGCTCAAATTGCAAAGGAAATTTCCAAGCTATTCAAACCAAATTGTGAACAGAAGCAAGAGCATTGTATTGAAAGAATATTTTTGTGAGTCTATGATTTTTTTCACTGCTTCAAGTAATTTGTGGCCCATTGTGCAACCGTTGGCGTTGCACCTCCGAAAAACGCACAATTATCGGGAGTCGTAGCCGCGTGGCGTCCACAAATTGGCAATTTGACTTGAGCCAGTTCACGTTGCTTGTGTCCGCGGGGAGGGGGCAGTAGAGTGGTGAGAAGAGAAGGGAGAGGGAAAAATGGGGTAGGCAGAGACCCAGCAATAGCGCTGCAGGAGACAATGATGAGGACAAGTCAATATGATGATTTAGTACACAGAAACTAAAGTCGATGGGGAAACGTTAAAGCTAAACTTTGAAGAGAAGAAGAAGATAAACGTTACAGAGGGTTGGGAGGGGGATAGTCAGACTGGGGACTGTCATCTGTGATCTGTGGGTGCTGTTCGCTGTTGACAGTGTCTGGAAACTTAAGCTGGTTTCATAAAAAACACATTAATTCCAATTGGCAGCAATTGCACTGGACGCCCGGTGAGCGTTTACTGTACTTAGTAGAACAGTTAAGTTTAGATACTGTGAGAATTTAACTGAGTCTCAGATCCCTTAGACTGACCCAGTCCCTGTCTGGGGTTTTGGCCCCTTTTCTGTTTGTCTGCCCGTCTATTTGTTGTTTGCCTTTGGTGTGCGGCAAAAGTACAAAAGGTAACACAAGAAATAAAGTTACACTCAAATTTAGCGGCAGTTCGAAGACACGAACAAATAAACTTTCTGTAACTCACTCACTCTCTCTCTCTCTCTCACTCACTCTCTTTCTGTGTCGCTCTTTATGTTTACTATATGTGTGTCCAGACAATTCTCAAGTTCCTGCTAATTGTTTCTTTGTTGCTGGCCAAATGCGTGCACTTTGTTTTAAGTGCAGCCGATCATACGATCTATCTATCTATTCATGTATATCTGTGCATCTGTGTATATAGCGTGAAAATGTGAAAAACATGTTGAAAGAATGACTCAGTGGGTTGAATGCAGTGCAGAACAACTCAGAACAACTTAAGAAATTGCTAGAAATTTATCAATAAATAAAACTTAACTTAAAAAACAAAATAGAAAAATCTTAATGTAATTATTAAATTATATACTGATTTTTAAGGGGGAAATGTAGAAATCGATCACCATTTTTTTTGAAATTGATATTAAATTAATTCTAATTTTTTTGCTTATAACGTATTGTGCTCATTTAATTACATTTTTACACTTGTATACGCTTGTCAGTAATTAACCCTATTTTCACTATTTTGGCAGATATACTTGCATATATTTTATACCCCACAACACCCCCCTTTCCATCTGTAGCGTCATCTGCAATATGGCCGCCAGTCGCTGTCATTTTGCCACTGACAGCTGTTCGCTGCACGAACATGGCAGACATCTTGGATGGGGCGGGGGTTGTGGGGTTGGGTGCTGCCTAGCTGACTACTTAACGGCACTCGGCCCCAAAAGTGACAGTCGGGCCTCATCATTAAACTTTTGACACTATTAGCGGGCGGTCTGAGTTCGCTGTGTCGTTTTGTTGTGCCAACTTTGTCAGCAACAAAACGGAATAAAATCGAATACAAAAGCAGCGAAACATCATCGGTCAGGCATTAAAATAATTTGAGAATATTATCGTACTAACTCAGCAGCAACTCAATAAATTTCAACCTAGAAAATTCTGTGCTTTTTTCGTTATTCTTTTAGATTCCTTCTCTTTTGTCTATAGATCTTGTGGTTATTTTAAAGTTTATTTTTGTGGAAAGACAATTCAATTAGCTGCCCTGTCAAACTTTTCTTGTACGTCTGTCCATCAGGCCAAAAGGCAGACGAGCTTAAACTCTGCTCTTTTAACTTGCCACAATTGTACTTGTATTACTGCTTCTTCCTATTTTACATCTTCTTCTGCTTTGTGGCTCTGGTATTGAAGCAATTAATTATCGTATGCCCCATGCCACGTCCAAAGACACTTTTAGCAAAATTCTTGGGAGCAATTTGGTATGTTAAATGTTAAGTAATGCTTTCCCCTCCAACTTCTACCCAACGACGCATGTGGGTGAAATGTTTCGCCTCAAGTGTCCAACTCTTTGACATTTTGCGGTTGATATTTTAAGTGCTATCGGCTCTTTTTGCCTTCATTCAACTCTTTTGTTTTTGAGATGGAAGCATCCAAAAGATCACGAAATTCATTCCGGAATTGAAATTGCTTTTGTTCTCTTTAAACCAAGCAGAGCTAATATAAATTATCGAAGATTGCTTTCAAATGAGAGACATGATTTTAAGATTGCTTATAAAACAAAATTTTAAAAACAAAAATTATATACACTCTTATTCTTTTACTCTTAATATTTTAATATACTTATTATAGTTTGTTAATATTTCTTATAATTTATTTTAGTTATTCATTCTATATTTCTTAAAAATATATTCTGAATTCTCAGTTACTGAAAACTTGTAATTTATGTTTTATTTTTTAAATTTATTTTAGTTATTCATTCTATATTTCTTAAAACTATATTCTGAATTCCCAGTTACTGAAAACTTATGAAAGCTTTTTTAAAGGGGTATCTTCTTATTTCAGTATCAATATCTATCTACCAATTTTTTTTTTCAATTTACTGAAAAACTTGAATTAAATAAAATACTAGTAAATGCTAAATATTTCAAAATTCTGCTTTAATTTGGCCATCTGTTAGTTTAACATTCCCAATCTTTACTAGAAAATCTTTAGATTGTGCATTTGACTATCAAAGCAGCCTTAGAAACTAACCACAAACGAGGCAATGATTTTATAAGACCACGTATGTACAAACATATACATATATATGTATGTAGATGCCTATCGAAAGGATCATCATGTGGTTGACACCTACAACCTAAGGACAACAAGGCACAAATCTGCACATGTTGTAAAACGAGCAAAGGAAGCTGGGAAAGAGCTGAGAGTTATCTCTGGCTCAGATCAGGATCTGCAGTGTGTGTGTGTGTTGTGTGTTGTGTGTGTGTTGTGTGTGTGTGTGTGTCTCTGGATCTTGATAGCGCCAGTTGTCGAGTTGTGGGTTTCTTCTAGCACATGTGTAAACCCAAATTGCGTTGTTAAAATGCGTAAGGCGTTGACAATGGGCAAACACACACACACACACACACTTGCACATATGGGCTGGTTTTGATCGGGTTTGGTAGCTCGTTCAGAGACCTTATCGAGCATCGGCTAGGACCTTGAGATGGGCCTAGGAAATAAGTTGATAAGCATTCAACTCGATCAATGATACCTTGCAGCAGTTGCAGGAAGCAGCTGCAGCTGTTGCTGCTGTTGTTGTTGTTGCTGTTGTTCCTGTTGCTGCCACTCAACAGTTGTTGCCAAAAAAAAGCAAATCTTTTGGCCTTGATCGAGGTGTGAAAGAAGCTCAACTTACCCTGTAATTACGAGCCGCAACTTTCCGTCCGTAAGCAGGTGTCAAAATAATTAGGCGCCTACTTAACATCCACATTCACATCCCCATTCACATTCACATCCACATTCACATCCACTTGAGTTTTAAGGGGTAGGAGATACCAGAGGGATGGAGAAGAAGCTTTCGCACTGTCCGTCTACCAATTAACGGTAATTATAGTCAACACCTTGCACTCAACGTGTCAAAATATGCACAGGGCATCATGCAAAATAGCCAGAATGGCAGAAGGCACTCAAACACCAAAGTCCGAGTTCGAGTCCGAGTCAAAATAAAAGGCAAACCGAGTTGCTTTAACACTAATTATGTGAGCGCAACACTCGCTCAATCCGTCAGTCAGTCAGTCAGTCAATCAGTCAGTCAAAGTCAACGAAATGCAGTCGAAAAACAAAAATATATTTAGCAAGTGTGAAGTTGATAGCCTCGCGCTCCTTCATTAATCATTTGGTTGTTAACAGGCCACTTGGCCCGCTTGACAGGCCCTCAACCGACAGCGACTGACTCCGAATTGGACTCGATTTGGCAACTTGAGGGCCTCTTAGCCAACTTAGACTCAGCCAAAATAAGAATAAAAATATACTTTGTGAAACAGTGTGAAAATTCACAAAGTTAAGAGATCAATTTGCTTGTATTTCTAAATAAATTCGATAGATGATAATGTATTTAGTAAAGAAAAATAAGTATTTGAATGTTCTTTATAAGCTCTTCGTACTTAATGACTTTGACTTCATTTCAGCTGCATTAATGTTATGGAATGAAAGACAACTATCAGCACATCTTTCATTAATTGTGAATGTTTTTTATGAGATTGTTTTGTTTCGGCCATTGATAGTATGACTCTCAATCACCCCTCTTTAAAATTGGTACTCGTAATCTGCAATTATTTCGATGCTGACTTTCTCTCGCTGGTTGCCAGCCAACTAACCCAGTAAAAGCCAGGCAATGATTGCAATGACGTCTGATTAATGTTTGTAGTCACACCTACTCAACTGCAGAGGTGCCAAAAATACATAAAAATACATATAAACCAGAATTTACACCTGCAACACGCGCACAACACGCACAAAATTGCAAGTCAGACTAAAGGCGGCAAAATCGACACGACAGACAACACTCTGGCTTTGGATATGACTCGGATTCGGACACTGGGTTTGTGTTAAAAAAAAAGTGGCAAACAGGAAGCCATAAATAAAAATTAGAGAACTCATATACGAGCTACGCATATAACATATCATTTGATATAATTTCTAACACACTCCTAAGTCCCATTTCCAGTCTCAGTCTCAGTTTGAGTCCCAGTCCCAGTCCCGGTTTGTGTCTGGGATTCAGTCGCAGTTTGGCTCGCTGCAGGTGCAGTTTACAGTTTGTTGATTGGCGGCATTTAACGCTGCGTGAGTTGGCTCATATCGAGGCGCCCTTAGCCAACACATTTTCTAGGCGTTAACTGTAATTCGTTGGCCCTGGCAAACGCAGCAGGCACTGCCACCTTGGCCAACAACAGAAGCTGCAACTCTCAACTCGACCAAGCAAATAATTTTCGTTATTTTTGTTTTTATACTTTTCGATTTTGACTGAATCTTTTGTCTCTTTCTTTAATTATGGGTTCGCTTTTTTGGTTAATTAAAAAGACTCAAGCCACCGCAACACATGTTTTTCTTTAAGCATATCCTTGGCCAACACCTTTTGCCTTTTGCCTTTTGCCGTCCGCTTGTTATGCATTTAAGTATTTCTCGCGCTGTGATATGGCGCCGACGGGCAATTAAAGCACTTGCCCTTAAATCGTCATATACACGCAGTAATATATAGTTTATAATGTTTATGGTCTCTTGCCTTGAGGATATGCAAGACCATTTAGTATATGATTTTCGTTTCACAGCATTTCATGCTGAAACACATCTGAAATTACAAAAATATTGTTTCTTTTTTTTTTAGATTTCAAGGTGATCTTCATTTGAAAAAAAAGATAAGTTAAATAAAGCCTTTAGAAGGTGAAACAAAAATTATTAAATGAACCGTCAAGTGTAGAAAATTTAATTAGAATATATGTTTTATTAAAAAACTCATATAATATAATAAAATTCGTTTCTTTTATTTTTAAATAACAAATAATAAAAAAATTTATGATAGTTATAAAAGGGAAACTATTTCTTTTATAGACAAAAACAAAATGATATTTATTTTTAAGTAAACTTTTATATTAATACGAGATTGGTTTAATATAATAGACGTTTAAATAGTCCTATGCTTAAGCTTAAAGCTAAGTGCTGGAAAACAAACATTCAAGATTTATAAGCCATCTAGTCCAAAGTCAATACAATCCGTTATCAGCCTGTTTCGGTCTAGACAAAACCCCAAAATCAACAGCATACCCAAACATTAGCTGAATCCACGAAAAACCAAACAAAAAATAGATGGAAATAGAGAGACAAACCAAATACACACGCCTTAAATATTTCCAGTTAATCATGTCTCATGTCTCTGGGTCCTGTGATGGGTAGATTCCCGGAATACCGAAGTGCGCGCAGGAGTAACTGTCGAGAGATGAGGAGAACTTACATAATAATTGATGACATAGGACACACGTAGTACATGTCACAATGTGTGTGCGTGTGTGTGTGTGTGTGTGTAGAGTTGGGGTAAGAGACAACAATGGGGCAACTATCTAATGATCGATATCAGCTAGAACAAAGAGCGAAGAGACATAGACAATGTCGCTCGACCGACCGACTGACTGTCTTGGCGGTTGGTCCCTGGGTTTGAGATTGGGTTTGAGTTTGAATTTGAGTTTGAGTTTATTCTTGGACCTTGGCAAGTACGTGAGCCAGCCCCGCAGTTGACAAAGGGTCGTTGACAATGCCCAAGACAAGCCCAAAGGACAACAACGCATGCTGATGAGAATCTAAGAACGCACACGGAAAATATTGAAGGAAAATAAGAGAGAAGACAAATAACAACAATAACAACAACAACAACAATAACAGTGAGCGGCAGCAAACAATTTGTGGTTATCTGTCGAAACAGGTAGAGCCGCAATTGCGATTAAGATCACCTGAGAACAACTCGGAGACTGAGAATCTCTAGCTCTGTCTCATTTTGAATACATCTCTATGTCATCTTTTTGTCAACGCTGTCGTTGGACGTGGTTAGAATTGTGGAATCATTTGAAATCTCCATCCCAACTTTTCTGAAAGCGTGGAAAATATCAATTTACGCTTTCAACTACGCCCAAGTGCACTATCATTGCAATCAGTTAAGTGTTTTGGCTTAGATTCGGCTTGACATCGAGACGAGCGAATCTCTTTGTGATTGCCGCAAGGATCTTCATTACAGCTGCTCGACTGCGATCTTCAGAGGATTTCATTGTTGGCGTAAGTAATTATATAAGCAGCTGTAGACAGTATTCTTAATGATGGCTCCCTTTTAGAAATATATTTTAATTATTTAAATAAATAAAATCAAAAATTTAATTTTCTATTGTTTAATATGAATTAATTATTTATTTTTATTTTATAATAAATTATTGCAGAATTTTTTATGATTTTATTTATAAATTATTATTAAATTAATATTAATATTTTATTTATTTCTTTATAACTATTTTTATTTTAATAAGTACTTATTGTACTTATTGGCACAGTTGATTTATTATGATTTTATTAAAAAATTATTGCTAAATTAATATTTATTTATTTATAACTATTTTAATAATTAAAAGTATTTAATTTACATATATCTTTGTATTCATTGGCATAGTTGATAACGGGGCTCAATGAAGTGCTGGCCAATTAGAGGCAACCTGAGAACCAACACCGTTAGCATGTTATCAATGCATATTATCAACGCCTTCGATAAACTGTTAACTAAACTTCTGAACTGGCTGACTGGGCTGCAGGCTAACAGTACTGCTGAAAATTGATACCATTAGGCTGCAGTTTGTGCTGAGTTTCGTGCAGCATGCAACACGTGCCCCAATGAATTATGGTTGGCCAAAGTTTTTCGTTCAGCTTTAATATGCAACAGCAGCGGGCCAAAAGGCAGCTGCCTTTAGAATTCTGCTGCCTGCTGCAAGTGAGTGACCATCTTACAAAGCTGTCCTCTGTCCTCTCTCTTTTTCCTTTCCCCTTTCTCCGCTTTCTCCAGCAATTCGCGTATCCGTAACGAAGGAAATAGTTGCACGCGTTGTGGCCTGAAGTATCTCATAAGTAGCGCAAACGAAGCACTTACGCCCAGGCATTAGAGCTGGATATGTCAGATGCCTCTCGAACTGTCCTGTCGTCAATAATAAATAAATATGTGTCTATGCTGTGGCATGCCACCAACTTGAGGACAGCTCCAGGCACAAACAAACACACAACAAACCCAACAAAACAAAACAAGCAACTGCCCGATGACGGGATAAGGGGAACGGGGTACAAGGGGCAGGTAAGAACTTAGTAAGTATTACAGTCCCTGTTGAAGTCTCGCTGTCGTTGGTCGCCCGCACATCTAATCCGACTCTGGACAAGAGTAAAGTAAAATGGAATACGTAGAATGGAATGGAATAGAATAGAATAGAATAGAATTTTTATTGCATAACCGTTTTGTGGCCGAGCATGGAGGTCCTTGCGTATAATAAGGACATCAGGCAGCGTCCATTGGACAGAACCCTTGACTTGGCTTTGCCAGCGTACTAATGATGACACACATTTCATATCTTGATCGCTTCTCTTCCCTTTCTTTCTCTCTGTCCAAGTGCTTGGTAAGGACACGTAGTGCACACAACGCGCTTGTCAAAATAAATTGAAGCACATGCTTAGGCGCGCACATTGCTATTAACATTCACCCTCAGACCTCAGACAGGACACGACAGAACAAAACAGGACACCACTCCTTGCAATGGATGCTATAGGAGTATCTAACCCAAGACTCGCATAATTTAAACCCACATCGAGTTCGTTTGGGGCGTTGACAAAGTCACTATCACAGGTTTATGATCTCACATAATATCTCGTATCTCAGACCTCGACTGGCTTATGAAAATGGGGCGTACAACAAATTGACTACCTTGTTTTGGCAGTTCCATCCTCAACTACTGTTTGGTAGCCCTTTACAGGTGCTTGGCTACTGTCCTCAAATGCACCTGCCTCAAAAAAACATGTCTTTAATGAACCCCAGAAAGGTTTTCATCGTTTACAACTCGTTTTCTCTAACTTTAAAGGAGTGTTCATTAAAAAATACAAATAGTTTTTCCTATAAATTACAATCTAATATTTAAGATCTATCAGTTGCTTATAATTTATGGTTTTAATTTAGTTTTATTGTAGCTAAAAATAATTCATTACATTTTATATAAATTAAAATTTATGTTTTGAAATTATATTAGTTTATTTTATAAATACAAATTTAAATTTCTAAATTTAAGTTATAAATTATTGCTAAAGTACAGATCAAAAGTTCAAATTTGTCATTTACTCTCAATTAATAATCCCGAATAAAGATTCTGTTCTCAGCATGTCAAGGCGTCATGTTTGTTTAATTATTCCATCAAAATGTGAAATGTTTAATTTTTGATTGATGACACGCACAAATTTGTCTCAACAAAATGCAAAACAGCATGTTGCAACAATGTCAGCGACAACAACAGAACAAATTATGCATGCAGCGAACACAGAATACACATATACGGATACAGATACATTCACCGATACAGATACAGATACACATACATATACAAGATGCAAAGCCCACAACATTTGATGAATGAGCAGAGGAAACACAAATTTTAAGTACATGCAACAACAGCATCAAATGCAATTGAACAAGTGCAACAAAAGCAAAAACAACAATTATCAAATGTATGGGTGAGGGCGTTGAAAGCTGTAATGGGGGCGGGGTAATAAAGAACACATACATATATACTATGTATATAATAAATCTTAATTTATAGATGAGTTGTAACATCAAAACAAATGTGGCTATATGCATAATTTTGGAGCCTCATTCTGATAGTTTCATTTAAGTTCTACGTAGTCGAAAATTCTCTTTTCATATGTCAGAAATTAAGTTATGACAGATGAGCAAACGTTCTCTCTGTCTCATTTCTATCTCGCTCTCTCTCTCTCTGTCTCTGTCTCTTTTCGGTCAGCTGTCAACTCATCCGCTGCTTTACAACTTTGTTCGGTCTCATAAATTTTGAAAGTTTCGTTCATATAGTCGGGGCTTTTTTTTAAAGGGCGGGTCTCCATATGAAACGACATTATGATGGATTAGTTTTGGAAATGCTTGGCATTTTTCTGCTCAGTTGCGTCCCATGGTTGATATGTCTGGAAGCATTTGATAATAATCGCAGCATTTCTGTATATCAAATTGAGCTGTGAACTTGTTTTTTGTGGTCATTTCAATGATATGGGACCTCTCTAAATGGAACTGACAACACAATTAGAGCTCGTTTAGCATAAGACAATGAGCAGCATCAGTTCAACATGAATTTGAATCAATCACTCGCAAACTAATATATTTTTTAGTTTTGAAAATAATTCTTAAGACATTTCCTTAGTTGGATTCCTGTTCTAGTTGACGCGCCACCTGTTGTCATTTTTGGGAACTAGCCGCACACCTTTTCTATTGATTAGGGCAAACGAATTTTCCAACCAGAGAAATCATAAGAATTCTGAGATATTTCCATATTTATTTCATATAAGAAATTCTCTAGTTGGAGAACCTGTCCATAGTTCTTAACATTCAAGAGAGGCTATCTAATTTGTGGCATCTTTGAGTTGCCTTTCCAGTCGCATCATTACAGAGATGATAAAAATGTATCTCATCTCTCATCTTCGTTGCTTGGGCCCGACTCCACCTTGCAACCATTTTGACTGTCAATGCTGCCAACTAAATGTCGCATGCCGCGTGTGCAACATTTTATCACTTCAGTCAGACCGTATAATTTAACGTAAAATCTCTGAGGCCATGCGAGACACGACGGCAACTCTGAGAGGGACTCTGGGAGACATTGCAAGACACATGTGGCTGCCACAAATGGTGACAACTATTTGCACAGTTGGCTAACTGATGCGTTTCTCCTGCTGTTGCCAGTTTGCTGTTGTTTTAGGCACGCTTTGCCATACCCCAGCTACAAATACAACTACAGATACAGATACATTTACACAAAGAGTTGGCCATAATTAATATAGAAACACTTGCAACAACAATTAGCAACAGTCGGCGGCCAGAAAAAACAAAGCTAATTAGTCGGCAAATAATGGATAAAGTCAAATTAAACTGTGGATACCCTTTCACATCCATATTTATATATATATATTTATACATTTATTTTTAAATGTATCATTTTATATATATTTGTATATCTATATTTTTATTAATATTTTTAAGTCTTTGCTCAGAGTATTAAAGCTTCGACTTAATTCTCTTCCTTCTGTTTGTTGTTTGTTTGTTGTGATTCAAAACGAACGCCTTCAAAATTGTTTGGGGTGTTGTGGCAATTAGCGCGTAAAGAAAAGGAATAAAAAACAAAAGCAAAAGCAAAAGCAATAGAATGTAATAATAGCAAGAAATGTGCCATCATTTAAATAGAGGCTCAATCGAATTAAGCAATTAGAGATTATGCTAATTGCGATCCCCAAGCAAACCCATTTTGCCCCCGAATGTATTATCTAAGTTCGACTTCCGGACTCGGTTTCCGTTAAAACAGTTACCCCAAGAGACCTTAAGTAAGATTTATGTATTCACTTCAATCCGTAATATGTTTTTGTGAAAAACAGAACCTTTGGCTCCTATAATTGCTTTGGTAGAGTTTTGTATTTTTTGTTTGGTTCGAGGTGTGTCTGCATTTTTATTTGGAGCACTTCAAAGTGTTCCGCTTTGGCTCTCTCTCTCACTCTGTCTCGCTTTGTCTCTCTCTTTCTCTCGCTGGGTTGGCATCGAAATGATATTTTAGTTATTTTTCCATATTTATTTTCGTTATCATGGGCCCAGCAACAACAACAACAAGAACAACACTAACAACACATAATTAGTGTAATTAACGCTTTTTGGCTGAGTGCGTGCAGAAAATTGTGTGTGAAAGTGCGTGGCGCATTTTGAATGTTTTGTTTTCCCATTTGTTGTCTTTTTATGTTGTTGTTTATTGTTGTTGTACAGTTCGTTCAACTGATTTATGAGCTGCGCTGCGACTGCAGTTCCGATTGACTGCGATTCAGACTGAGACTGAGACTACGAGTTGGCCTGGACTGTTGGCCAACGGGTAATCTCGACGTCTGTTCTCAGCTCTCAGCTCTCATCTCTCAGCTCTCGTGTTAATTTGTGAATAATCTTTGTGGTCTGCACGAAATGCAAACAGAAAGTTGCACTGAAAACGGGAATCTTACGGATGCAGTTCGATCCAGTTGATGATAGTTGAGAAATTGCCAGATATGTTATATGTAGATAGCACAGAACCAGATAGCCAGATGAATGCCTTAGATTGATGGCCATAGATTGCAGAATAGTTTAATTAGCAGCCAGATTGCCAGGTTCAGGTAACAGACAGATTGTTTTCAGATTTTATCAAGAAATTAGTTATTATAGACACTTGGATTGATTAATATTCGACGCATTAATTAGCGGTCTTATTTGAAAGGAAGTCAAATGAGATAATTGAACGGATTGATCTAAAAAGACTTTTTTTATAGCCAAATAACTTGGTGTGAATTTCTTTACAAAATATTATAATATTTTAAAGTTATGTTTATTATTTTCTAAGCTTATATTGATTATTTCAAACCATTTCAGAATATATTACGGAGCTGCATTACAATCTAGTCAACTTTTTGGGCAACCCTCTTTCCGAAATAATGATTGCACCCACACAAACACACAAACGACTTGTTTACCACATCAAATCTAATAAAAATCACCACGCACCATTTGTAGCCATCAATTGGGCGTCAATGACAGGCAGACAGTGAGACGCAGACAAGGACGAGAACTGTCTAAGTTTCGGAACTGAGAGAAGTCTAGAGATTCAAGTTGGGGTCCTGAGCAACAGAAATGACAAATCTTTCGGCATACGGCTGGCATAATATAATAACGAGAGAGCAGCTTTGTAATGGCTCTGCATATTTTTCATTCGCACCGATTTTGACTGACATACTCCGCCCCTCTCCCAGAAATCCCCCTCAGTTCCTTTGCCATCATGTTAAATTTGCTGTCTCTCGATTGCTGCTTATTGAAGGGAGGTCGCAAGTGATGAAATAAATCATTTCGGGAGTGGCAGAATGAGATATAGACACGTGATGATGAGATGGAGATGCGTTACACAGATATAGCTACAGTTTGATGTTGTTGCTGTTGTTGTTGTTGTTGTAGCAAGTGCAAGTGTCAATTACAAACCATGTCAAAAATGTCAAACCCTGTGAGTGACTGGCTATGAGAGAAGGGCACAAAATAAGTGAGAATATCGCACGGGCAAGAGCTCAAAAGCAGAGCTACCCTGTACATGAATTTGCAGAGGGTACATTCACAATTGTGTGCAGCAAATACTATTGAAAAAATTTAAATATACACAAAGAATGTTTAAAATGAAAATAAAAATAAATATTCTTGGCTCATTTAATATTTAACTAAAAATATGATATTACTTAAAAATATATTAAGAAATTAAATTTATTTCAGTTTATCCAAGTAGGCTGTTGAATTTTGACCTAATTCTCTGAAGTTTCAAGAGATCCAAGATAACATTTATTTTAGCTACCCTGTTAAAAGAAGCGTAGTCCAGTCTAGGCCCGCATTGGCTGTGGATTTGCACCCCCGCATGGCACCTTGTGGAAACCCGAAGGGTCGTCGTCCTATCATACGCTCATCCTCAATCCCATTGCCATTCCCCTTCTCATTCCCATCGACATCGACATCGACAAGTTTGTCCTGTCAGCGCGGCACTCGCGTAGAGTTTATTACATCAATTTGTGTGTGCGAGTTCCTTTCCCTTCCCTTCCCCTCCTCTCCCAGAGCCCTCTCCTTTCACCCTCGCCTGCTGTATAACGATTTCAGGCATGTATGAGAAATTTGATACAAATGAGTTTTCACACTTTGCGTTCGCTACTCGTCAGCGAGTATCTGTAGCGTGCGAGCACTTGTATCTCAGTGTACTGTATCTATAGAAGGTTTTTGTATCTCACTCGCTTCGGTATCCTTTTCCATCAACGTGTAAATTGTATGCTGTCAAACTTATGACATTCAGCGATGATATGCCCGCGTCACATTTGTTTACCAGCCACAACAACAATAGCAGCACAATATATACTAAAGATACATATAGAGAAAAAGATACAAAAGAATCTACATCTACCACAAACGCTAGAGCGTTACTGTAAATTAGATTTCGTTTAGGGCGACTTTTTCGTCTTTTTTCTCTCTGCTGCAAATTGCTTTGAGTGGTCTGTAGGGAGAGGTAGGAGGAAGAGAAGGGAAAGGAGACATGGTATCCAAAGTAATATTCTCCGCATATTAATTGCTGCTCATTTTCATGTCTCTTCCGCACTCATATGCAATTAATATTTGTCGTCCCACTGTGACACAGACCCGAAATAGGGTTTTCCCTTTTAATTACTTCTCACAAGGGGCCATTATTGTCGCCACTTTCTTCCTGTAGGGGGATGGTGAGAGGACCCTACCATACGCTTATTAATGTATAGTTTCATTCTTCATTTTTTTTTTTGGTGTTAGTCTCAAATGGCAGCAACAGCTGAACATCCAATTGATCTATGTGAGGAGTAAACAAGTGCAATATAGTTTCAGCATAGTTTCGGAAAATGTTGATAGATGGCGCTTTGTGTATAAACAACCCATTTAACAGGAAACTGATTAGTTTTCTTGCGAGTTGGAAATATATTAATATCAGATTAATTTGTAGTGTAAAGTATAACATTATTATCAAGAATTTTAGGCGTTAATTTGGATAATTTAACAAATATATTAACTTTAAAAAATATAAGTAAAATATATTTCGAAAATTAATATTGATTTGGAATTTAAGTAAAGTTGGTTTATTTTGGGGATTTAATTTTCTTTTGAGTTTTTATTCCTTACGATGTTTAATTTTAGAACGTCAGTCGATAATTAAGTGAGTTTCAGCTGTTCATTTGCATTGATATAATTACAGGGTATTTCGAGTTAAGTATATTAATATCAGATAAATTTGTAGTGTAAAGTATAACATTATTATCAAGAAGTTTAAGCGTTAATTTGGATAATTTAACAATTATTTTACTTTTAAAAAATAGAAAAAAAATATATTCTGAAAATCAATATTGATTCGGAATTTAACTATAGTTTGCTTATTTTGGTCATTTTATTTTTCGATATTTTACGATGTTTAATTTTAGAACTGCAGTCGATATTCGGTACATTATTACACATAATTGAGTGCGTTTCAGCTGTTCATTTGCATTGATATAATTACAGGGTATTTCGAGTTAAGTCAGCAGTAGTATTTCATTATTTATGTCAATTCGATGAAGCGAGCAGCCAAAATTCAGAGACTAGCTCATGTTGAGAGTCTCACACTCAGCGGCAGTTACGAGCCAATGAGCAGCTGCCAGCCCAATGACTGAAGCTGTTCTCAGCCATGACAACAATAACAGTAACAGTAACAGTAACAGTAACAGAAACAACAACAACAACATTGTGAACAGCATTGCAACATTGTGGGGCTTAGCACGTTGCACGTTGCACATTGACGCGTTGCGTTGCATTGTGTTGGCTTTATATATTGGTCAGTTAAGACATGTCACTGGGCACGCCCTCCCCTGGCTGGTTGGCTGCCCTAGTAACTACACACTCACGCACACACACACACACACACACAAACACACTGACGAAAAATTTCACGCATCAGTTGTGTGGCAACATGGCCGAAGGAGAGGCACGAAACTCGCGCAATTAGAACGCCATTAAAAGGGGCAACAATGTTGTTGCTGTTGTTGCTGTTGTTGCCGTTGCTGCGAATATTCGTACCTGCAACCAAACTGGCAACGCCCCCATTATTCATGCTTTCAGTTTGCCAACTGTCCAGCTGGAGCTGCCCAAGGGGTGTAGAGAGGGAGGGGGAGACAGCTTTTGAGCCTGCTAAATGGAGATCGATGGCAGAGCGTGGTCTCATTAATCAAATGACAAGTAAGCGTTGGCCAACTTCGAATGCACTCCATGAGTGCACGAATGAGTGCATGAATGAATGACGTTGCCTCGTTGCCTCGTTGCACCTCTGTTCCCTCCCCATCCCCACCCCCACCCCTCACCTAACCATCAACACTCCTAAAATTAAAGGCGCACTCAGGCGCTTTCCAATTGAATCGAAGCAGCAGAGCGGAAATGTAATGGCTGCTGCAACACTTCGATCAATAATCAGCTTAACACACACACACACACCAGTAAACACACACACACCAGTATACACACACACACACACATACAAATTGCCATCACGATAAAAATTTCACTTGTAGCCCAAAACAAAAAGAAGCATTTTTTGTGCTTGACTTTGACTTTGTGTGTGTCTTTGGCGTTGGCCTAATTAAAGATGTCCTCCAGTTTCAGTTTCCCAAACTGTGTATTACTAGGGCGGCATTGAGTTAAAATTAACGTGGAATTTATACGTCAACTCCCATACAAACAATAGGTGAACTTTGGGTGTGCTTTCTGCGTCCAGTTTTTATACTTTTATGTCTTCGTTTGACTGTCGTAAACAGATACATTAATTAGTTAAAGTAGCGCAATTTACTTTGACAATTCGGCGCTTATATTCTTTTTACATTTTTACCTTTTATGCTTGGCATTAAAATCAATCCTTAGAGCTGCTTCAACTGCTTTATAATTCGAGACTCAAACCGTAAAGCTTTGCAAATTAAAGTTTAGTTTTTAATCTTGTTAAATTTAATAAGATAGTTTAAAGATTTTAAGACAGAGGAAAGGCAAAAAGTAAGCAAGAAGAATATTAAACAATTGTTAAATAAACATTTTGAAAATGATCAATAACAAATTCAAAATTAGTGATGTAAATTCAAACTATGTATCAAAAATGAATAGAGATGTTAAAACTTAAATTTTGCAATTTGATGTAGAATCAAAGCAGAAGCCAAATAATGATAAAATTGACATTCCACAAGAAAATCGGTAAAGATTTGACAAAGTTATCAGAGTTTGAAATTTGTAAAAAAAGCTTCGAGGGGATATATGAAAAAATGTACGGAAAACAGTGATTTTTTTCAAATTTTGATGTTAAATTAAATTAGAACTGAGTTTAATATTATCGATTTAATTCACTCGATTAAAATAGTTGCAAATTGAGTTTTCGATATTTTGATATAATTTGACATCACTATATAAAAAGAGTTTTAAAATTTCTTTGGATTTTGAACATAGTAAGCTCTTAGTGCAGTGTTCATAATTCGTTCATAGAATATTATTATTCGAACGAGTTTTCACATTTTAAAATACATTGTTAGCAGATATTTGAAATATGTCCTACAAGTAAGTGAAAAGGTCTGATTTATCCGACATCATATTTAAATAGAAAGCCTTCTCAATATCTTACTGCAGCAGTCGCATGCCGGATGGTTCTTGGATAGGTTGGTTCCTTAACCTCCAAGTTAACGAGTTTCTGTGTCGTGTGCCCTACGAATATATTGGCGACAGATTCAATTTGACTGGACTGGAGACGATGGTGCCGAATTTTCAGCAGTCGCTGGACGCGATAATGGATACGGAATACGATTTGGATTACGGATTCAGCCCAATTGAAACGGATTCTGAGACGACGGCGCAGTTATACGGCCTGATTCATGCCCGATATATACTCAGTCCCCGAGGAATTGACGATATGTGCATGAAGTACCAACGTGGCGATTTTGGCATCTGTCCTCGCATTTACTGCAATGGTCAGCTCATGTTGCCCGTGGGTCTAACGGATCGCATTGGCGAGTCGCATGTGAAGGTCTATTGTCCGAGGTGCCGGGACGTCTATCAGCCCCACGATCGTTGTGCTCTGCTCGATGGGGCAATGTTTGGATGCAGCTTTCCACACGTGTTCTTCATGCAAATGCCGAATCTACTGCCGGAACCGCCACTTGAGAAATACACTCCACGGTCAGTGCATTATTCAGTACCTTAGTATTTACTTGGATAATAACAATATACTCACAGCATCTATGGCTTTAAGATACACAATTCGGCTCTGGTGCCGCCCTCAATGGAACCGTCTGTCACCAAGAGCAACATGAGCATCTCCCCTTTCACGTCAAAGGTCAAATATTCGCCCAAAACTATGGATTCCTCCCCCAACGTACGCTCCCCAATGCGTCGTTTTAGCTTTGCACTTAATTAGCAGAAATACATGTGTTACTTAATATAGATTCCAAATCTGAACAAGTTATGATATAGCAGCGTCCTTTTTACATCCGTGTACATGCGAGAAAATTATAATTTATACCTTAAAGCAGAAGATACACTAACTCTTAGTTCTTAGACTTATTTGAACTGTAGACTATAATTAAAATAAAGTAATTCAGAATACAGAAAAACAAATGCAATCTTTGCTTTGGAGAATAGAAATTGTACAGCTGAAAATAAATTAATAAAATAAAATAATAAAATTATTACTTATTTATCTGATTTAATTTAATTGGAATAGATAATAAAAAATCGACTTTTTAACTCAATTTGCAAACCAAAATGTTGGTTGCCTAAATTTACATTTTTGCGTACATCTTCATCGAATTTCTAATTGGTTGTGGTAAGACAGCTAAGAGTCGTTAATTTGACACTGTGGCAGATAACTGAGACTGAAGTGTTCTTTCCATTTTAACCTCGTTCCCAGGGTGTAACCACGAAAGTTTTGCTTGTAAATTGTAAATTGTAAATTGTGTAGAGTTCTCTCTCAGTAGTTGGCTTGTATTGATCTGTAATTGACTGCAGGGCATATCAGAGCACTAAATCATCGTGGCTGTCTCGATTAATGACAGCTCATGAACTAAGCCACAACTAAATTGTGGTTACATTTCGTTTGTTGCATTGCCTGTTGCATCTCCTTGGCACCTTGGCAACTTGGCACTAAACTGGGTCTTCAATTGTGGCACAACATGCCCAGTTACCCACTAACACACCAGCTGACAATTAAGATGCACATACATAGATAACCAAGCACTCCCATCCACAACTGGTAACTGGCAACCGGCAACTGGCAACTGGCACCGACTGCCTGGTCTGGCACCTTTGTCCCAGCGCATACGCAATTTGGGCAAACTGACAGGCGGCAAACGGATGTGGCAAACGGGCCGAGAAAGTAACGGCAACGGCAACGGCGACATGCAACCGACTCTAACAACAGTTCGTGTTGCTTGTGAAAATTGCGCAGGCGCACCTTTCGCCAGGTACCAGATACCAGCTACAGGGACAAAGACAGGGACAAAGACAGAGAAGGAGACTGAGACTGAGACTGGAGAGTCCAACTGCGACCTGAAGACAGGCACAATTGTCGCCTCAATGCCATCGTAAATCGTGTAATTCCCTGCCTGCAACTCTCCAATAGGAAAACTTTTTCTGTGAACACTTTGAACTCAATGCTGGGTCTTGTGGGCGTTGTGACACACACATAAACACAAAAGATGTTTGAAATCTCTGAACGTACTATTTTTTTGATTTTAATTGATTCGTTGTTTTCGTTTTGTCGTTTTGTCGCTTTGTCGTTTTGTCAGCTTGTAATTGCCGCCTTGGTCTCGCTGTTAGCTGCAACGCGCATTACTCATACGCCGCGTACACCGCGTGGAATTCGTGTGCAATTTTCCGCTTGCCACTTAAACGTTTCTGAGCTCAGCACAAATGTTATATTATTGCCAAATCATTAACTCGACCACTCGAGCATATGGCCAGCAAAACATTTTTTTACTCATTTCCTTTTTGTTTGCCATTTTATTGAAGTTTTGTTTCTTTCTCGTTGATAATTTATTGGCACAGAGCAGCAACGACATCAATCACTTTTTCGGTACGCTTTTCAATGCAACTTTGCGCTGAATGAAAACAAATGTTCAATTGCCGCAAAGTATGTAAAGTTTGCCATAAACTGCAAACACCAAAGGGTATGTACACTTTTGGATTAAATATGTGACCACTGTATGCTCAAATATTTTCAGCAATAAAAATAATGTCAAGACAGTCTTCCATCATTTTACCCAAGTGTAATTAAATTTTTCATGTAAAGAATAAGAATGTTTTTGTTATATCTAGCGACCTTAATATTTTATTACTCAATATTTTTATTCGATGGTTCATTTTCAATGTATAAAGAATATTTTACATATTCTTCGAATATTATTACAACTTTTTCTTATAAAAATATGTTTATCTCTATTGTCTTTTCATATTCTCAGCCATATATATTTATTTCGAAAAGGTTTTAAATTTTTATTTCATTGCTTTTATTTACTTTCCCATTGATTTTAAGCTTTTCTTGCTGCTAGTGTATTAAAAAATTGGTCTTCTTTTTCGAGTGAGTATCAACTTGTTTGTTTCTGTTGTTGTCATTGGCTTTTGTGCTAATGGTTTTTTGGGTTTGATTTCGACATTGTTTGGTGGGCCATGTGCAGCTCTTGGACCCTGTGCCCGGTTTATTGATGATTGTTTCGTCGCTGACAGCACAAAGGAAACTCAAAGCTGCTGCCCGACGACGTTGTGATTTGACTTACTGCTCGAGTTGAGTTGCAGCGCCCCAAAAAAGAAATTTGCATACAGTTGAGGTTGAGGTCTTTGCTGACCAAAAATGGCAGCCGCCATGCAAATGAGCAACGCTCCAACTATCCAAGATATCCAACTATGCTGCTCGTAATAAAGTGATATGCGTACATTCAAACAATGGGAGTATAAAATTAGCATAATAAAAGCCAATGTCCGAGGAAAGTGGCCACAGGATGCACAAATACTCACTCAAGAGTACGAGTACTCAGCGCATCCGAATTCAAATCCAATCCCAACAATGAGCGATCCACGTAAACTCATTTCGCTTTGAATGTCAGCGGGGCAATTGTCCAGTTTTTCAGTAGTGCAACTAACGACAGGGGAGCCAGCCAAGAGGGGCGACTGAGCAGTAAGTGGCCAAAGTGTGACACGCATTTCAGTCACGCGCTTTCGAGTTACGTGCTGGACATTGGCTCAGAATGAGTATCTGTATCTGCAAACATACTGTATCTGCATCTGTAGCTCACTCTGACTGTTGCGTGCGATGCTGAGCGGCATTGGGTCAGTCTCTGGCAGTCTCTACAGTCTCTACAGTCTCTGGGCATTGGACATGACACAGTTATGCGATTTATGTAACTGAGAATTATGTGTCAAAGCTGCAAGCGGTGACAATGACGCAGTTTGTTGCCGTTGTTGTTGCCAAAGCTGTTGACAAGAAAAACGTTCAACCTCAGTTACCAACTACTGTGGAATGTGGCAACGAAAACCAAATGCTCTCCAATGCTCAGGTGCGATAAAGCTAAAATACAATCTGAATCTCACTTAAAAGTTTTAGAAGAATTTTAAAAAATAAGAAAGTGAATAAATAATAGAAATTATGGAAATAGCAACACATTAGAACTAACAGATTTATATAAGAGTATGTCTATTTAAACGTAATTTTTAAAATAGAATAATTCCCTACATTTTTAGAATAAAAAAATTGTGTTTAAAAAGCATAATCGTTTATTTAGCTGATTCAAATTAATTGCATACATATAAATACTTTTAAATTTAATATTTCTATTATCACTAGCAATTTTTGTTAATTCAAGCATGCAACTTGTTGGCCTGGTGTTGCAACAAACCACTTTAAATGTAGACACCGAAATTATGCGTAACAACGCGTTTGCCATCAATGCGACTCTGTAGTCTGCAGTTGACATTTTGGGCTTTTCAAGCTGGCTGGGCGTGTGCACAAGATCAGACCCAGATCCGGGGCCAGTTCCTCCCGCTGACCTGGCCGAGCTGCCGAGTCGAGCAGAGCCGCCAGCTGGCCCACAATAAAGTCAGGCCAAAATATGGCCAACTGAAACGACAATGAGCAGTCAGTTGGTAACTGGGCAGCGACAGCGACAGCGACAGCGACAGACGTGAAATGCCGTTCCATGCCTATCACAAGACTCTCCCAGCCCCAGACACACAACTGATATGCAAATTGCTTGCCAAGGCTTTAAATGACAACCACACCACAGATACACACACAGACACAGAGACAAAAACCGAACTACTGAAAGACAAACTAAGCTCAGACTCTAGTCGCATTATTAAATAGGTCAAGCATGGGTGGTAAATTTATATCCAGACAGTGCCATGTTTAATTACTGAGTCCAAATTTGACCAAGTTACCTATTCGGGATATGCAAAATTGAAAGTTGGTAGTTGAGTTAAAAATTAAACAAAAATGTTAGCTAGAAAATTTTAATCTAATAGTTTAAGTAAAAGAAATAAATAAAAAAAAGATAATTATCAAATTAAAATTATAAAATGATTGTGTGTGCCATAGTTCTGATTATTATAATTATTACTGCAATACTTATTAATTAAGTCATTTTCTTTTATTTATTCTAATCCACATAACAAAAAAAATATTGTGAATCTGTTCAAACCATTTAAAAAATGTTTTTATACATAAGATATTTTTGAATGTCATTGTTAACTTTATTAATACTAATTTTAATAGTTTTGTAACCCTCTAGTTAGACTTTAGACTTTATTAGACTGTGTTCCAATGGTTCAGCTGCAATATTTCTTAGGCGTTGTCATTGCTGCGTCATTTCCCTTTCAGTCTCTGCCTCTGGTTCCTCAGTTTGTGTCCCGAGTTCGAGTCCCGTCAGTTCAGCTCGTATGTGTCATTTGGGGCGCCTGGAGCTGTCGAAGGGGTCAGTTTCATTGCTGGGCAGCTGTGTCTGTTGCTATCGGCCATTTTCTGTCCGTTTGTTGCGCCATAATTTGACTTTTGGCGCTGCTCTAATTAATAGTTGGCCATTTGCAGTTGCCTCCATTTTTATCGGCGCTTTTGAACAATTTATGCTTACCGTTCATGTGGGTGGCTAAAGGGGCGAAGGGGCAGGAAATGACAGAGACAGAGACAGAGAGCTGCGGCTATCATGGACTTTATGTGGGCAGAATCCGCCCTTGGTTAGCCAGCAATTGATAACGAATTCCAAACATGAAGCCGGTCAATTCATGTGCATTTGATATGAGGCCGGACGAGGGTCCAGGCAAATGGACGGACAATTTCCTAAAATTAAATTGAAAATTTTGTGCTTCCAATATCGCCCTGCACCCCACCCCCTGTTAGGGTTGTAGCCTCAAAAAGGTCATGAAAAAACCGTTTCACTTTGCGTTTTTCGTATTTCACAGCGGAAATATTGAATTGGTTTGTGGAATGTTTTCATTATGCGCTCGGAAAAGCGAAAGCTCTTTGGGTTAAATGTGCCTGCAAATGCTACCAGATTCTAAATGGCACAAATATCCGACCTCAGGTCGACCCACGTCTAAATGCAGTTCAAAATAGATTATTGGAGGCCATTCAGGTGATTTCGATTACGAGTTTACCCTTCCATTTCCCCTCTCATCTTTGCCCCGCAGCTAGCAATTAACGTGGCCAACGTCGACTGTAGCCATTGAGCCAACTGTTGAAGTTGAAATATGGTCTGGGTAGGTGCCACACCCATTAAGCAATTCGAAATGCAATTTGCCACTCGCATTAAATTGCCAGCCAATTGTTGTTGTTGTTGTTATTGTTGTGTTGTTGTTGTTGCTTCGTTGCAACTTCGGTGGCAATTTGACAAATTTTATTGTTTAAGCTCGCCAACAGAAACGTTATTAATACTTTAATGCATTGTACTCGGTATACAGATTCGTCAGGGGATTGGGAAGGGAAGGAGTAACCACACACGAAGTTCTGTCTATCGAAGTGCAACTGCAACTGCAGTTTTATGGCTCTCACATGACAAATTATTGTAATCAACATCAACATCAGTTGCTGAAAAGAGAGGCCAAGGCAGCGACAGAGATAGAAAGATGCCCAATTAAAGATACTTCACACTTAAACATATTAAATCTCAATATCCAATTTTAACTACTTTTTGTGTGAAACTCAATAAAAGCTGCTCACTTCTGTTTACTTACTTAAAATTGCAATATTTTGTTTGGTTTAACGTATATCTGTATTTTCTATACATTATTTACGTTGTATCTCCCAGTTTTGAATAACTTTTAATCCAATTAAGGGTTAACAAGCCGAACTAACAGCACCCACTTTTTTGTAAGCTTAAAATAAAAGAAGAAAGAACAATGACTGCATTGGTCGGTTATAAAATACCCTATAAGCAATTCAACCAACTGATCAGTCTCTAAAGTTCTCACAAATTGTATTTTTTTTATTTTTGATGCATTTTATTAATATTTTGAGCACGCTGCATGCTACTTAAAGCATTTCCAGTGCAATTTCAAGAATTTACAGAACAAGTAAGTTACAGATTTGTTTTAACATGGCAGGGTTCGAACCCAGTTATTTTCAAACTGTAGTTCTAGTTATGTGATTGTCATAATTATAATTTAAAAAAAATTATAAAAAGATGAGTGACAAGAAAATGTATTAAAGGTATCAGATATTCAGGTGAGTCTGGTGTATTCCTCATGCTCTATATTATGTTTACAGGGTATATAAATCTGCCAACATGTTGAACAGTAAATGCACGACTTTTGCTTATATCGCTGCCTGTCAATTGCAGCGCCCGCAAAATATGATAAATCAATATATATGTATATATATATATGGCATATATATAACAGTTCCAATATGCATACACTATATATATTCAGATATATTCGAGTAGGTTGTCAGTTACGGGCTGTGTGTGCCATAAAGTAGACAGGTCCCGAACAGGGAATGGTTCCTATGGGCAGTCATGGGTTAAGTGGTTTTTTAGCAAGGTGTTGCGGGGTGTGTGTGGGTGAGTGGGTGTGCAAGTGGGGCGGGGGCGTGACTCAGCGCTGTTATGGTGCCGCCTGCTGTGAAGCGATTGCGGCTTTTGTTTCTTGGCGCTTTAAATGCATTACATAACACCTACGCGTGGACAAAGCAGGCGAGAATTGAGTTGGGAAAGTGAGTAGAGAGAAGTGGGCAGGGGAGGGTTAAGGAACTGAGTGTTAAACAGCTGTCCGGTGAGTTCTATAAATTTCGCTGATTGATTTTTATTGAAACGCGCGCAGCTTGAGATCAGCTTGTTGACAATTCCATAAATTCCAAATATACAATTTCATTTTATTGTTGTTGCATTTGTTCCTTTTGTTGTTTGTTGCAGTTTGCATGCGGGCTTCGATTTACAACGCACGATTTATGGAGTGACAAAAGCTGCTTTGCTTTTGGCCCCCAGTTGGATTACAGTTAAGGTCCGATATTTATCGGCTAAGAGTGGCAAAAGGGTCTTTACAACCGGTTTGTCCTGCCACTTCCATTTCCACAACTCCAACTCCAACTGCCACTGCTGCAATATTATTAATTTCATGCGCAATTTTTAATCTAGTACGTGATTTAATTCGCCAAACAGGCAGCTTGAAGCGGCTCTAAATACAATTTAGTTGCCGGCCAAGACGATTGCAAGTCGAGTCGAGTCGAGTCTAGCCTCAAGTTAATTTGCAAATGGCTTTTTATGCCACTAGCCCAGGTTCAGGCCCAAGTCCAGGCGCAGACCGAGGACCAAGGCATCGCTGATTGGCCACGTTTACAAAATTAGTCCGTGCCCGGCAAACTATCCTATCATAACTCGACTCTGGATTCCACAGTGCCTACTGGCAGTTGATGAAGTGGTTGCTGTCTCCGCTAGACCATCTAAGCCAAGTCAATTAACGTGGCCAGCCAGCGCGTAGGTGGCTCCTCTCTGGCTACCTGTGTTGCCTTGCCATTTCCCTTTTTTTGCTGCTGTTGAATATTTGGTCAGATTTGTTTCGCATTGTGCGACAATTTTTGTGCTGTGCTTGCTGCAAATTGGCAGCTCTGTGGCAACACTTGGCACAGCTTGTGGCAACTGCAAGCGGCCTCAAATGATTACAAATGCGTTTGTTTATGCGGTGCGACAACTCTGGAAACATGCACAAAATGATGATAAAGCTACGTATTTTGCATTTCAATTACTGCACATATGAGAACGATTACATTTATGTTGCCTGCATGTGTTTATTTAATTAAGTTCGCTGAATTAATCGTTGACAATAAATATCAAAACATTTATAGCTACTAGATAAAAAAAAAAAAAAGAAAAAACTTGTTTAAAAACATTTTGGTAGCTTTGAGAAATATTTATGCTAATTTATACTTTTCAAATAAATATACATGAGTATTTAAAATTTCAATTATTATGTGCTTTCAAAATATATATCAAAATATCTAAAGAAATATTATTAAAATTATAATTATTATTTTTAAAATTATTTTTATGATGATTATATGATAGATTTTAAGATATCGAACAAGTTGCAATCGTTTTGTAACTTCGAAACATGTTGATAATCTTTTCCTGTTATCGAACTCCGTATAAACCCTAAACAAGAGCAATCCTAATGCTGACAAGTCGATTTGGTGGCAGTGCAACATCGATTTACTTACTTTCCACGTTCAATTCCAATTCCACATCAGCTTTGGGTTGCACTTCTATTTGCCATTTCCATTTCCATTTCCATTTTCATTGCAATCCCTTGAACAATTCTCCAATCCATAAGCTCAACATTGCGGCCTCTAAACAAATGCATAAAGGATTTTTATTTGCCGCTGCGTGTGCTCCACAATTTGATGGGGCATCATAGGCCAAAATTGTGTTTTCTACGTTTTTTTCAACTCGTATTTCCATTCTTTGTTCATTGGAATATTTGCCACGTTTTGTTTGGCTGCTGAGTCGAGCGCCAGCTCCATTGGTGGTTCCCATGTAATCCTGTTATTGCGCCGAGTGCTCTGCAATCAGCCACGTGAGCAATAACAACAGCTAGAGAAACAAGAACAGCAAATACGAGTATGTATAACAAGAGTATTTGCCGATTTCTGTTTTGTGACTGTGCATTTTGAAACTGCCTTCTGCCTTCGCCTCCATTTCCATTTCCTAGATTTGGCCAACATCATCGTCATCGTCATAAGCGCATCACAACGGTAAATGCCAAATGGCTGAGGGAAACTGGACTGAGGAGGATGCAAAGGGAGCAGGGCAGTCAATATGCAGTAAAAAGCCAGTTGCCGGACAGGCCAATTAGAGCGAGAGGAAAGTGCCAACAGTCGATGGGGCAACGTTAACGTTAAGTCCTCGAACTCCCCTCGCACCGCTAACGCTCCAGTTTGCATTTTAGGCCCGGAGGCTGAATACTTCGCGCTAATCGAGTTGTTACATTTACGGACCAACAACTACCTCTGCTGCTGCTGCCAAATGTCAAGAGTTCAAACGCCTTGAACTTGATGCGAGACGTGGCCAAGATGCGAACGTGAGCAAATGGCAGCGACTAAGCTGCACTTTTATGCTTGTGGCCTTAATACACTTGGCCAAGAGCGGCATAAAGACTTTCCTAACTGATTGGCGGTAGAGATGCCGTTTTTATGGCACACATCAACATGTTTGCAATTTAATATGTTGTAAAAAAAGCCTTAAAAAGCCAAGCAAATAAACTGTTGTGTTTGTGTATTTTTTAATGCATTTAATAGCATTCTCCTAAAATGGTCAAAAATCAATAGTAAAGTTGGCACACCTATTTCTTTTATTTTTCAAGTGTTACCAATCGCATTTATTTTACACTTTTAAAAGTATTTATCAAATTGATTTCTCTCGGTATTTATTTACATTTATCTGTTATGTTTGTTGAATCCAAAATATTAGATAAAAACGATTTTGAGCTGATAATTTAAGTAATGCAATGGCATATTTGCCAATATATATTACTAGAAAAGCTTTTTAGAAAGCACATTCACCATTTGTGACTGCAAATGTCTCACTAACCTGCAATTTTCCCTGCTTAGTTTTCCATGTTCAAGATACGAAAGTGCTTTGATTAGCACATAATTCAACCAATAAATAAACTTATTATTTTATCAAAAAATTGTCTTACCAATTATACCAAATATACCCATTTTCGATAACAAATGTTTGAAACTTAAGATCGAGTAAAAGACAAATTTTAAATTAATGAAACTCAGGACAATAAAAAGTCTTTAAAATAATGTTCTTATTGTTCTTATTATTGTTATTAATAAATGTATATTAGAGTGAGTCAATTTGTATGGAGTAAAATAGTTTCCACTCCTCGGCTATGAAAATCATAATCTACGATAAATTTTAAGAATTGCTGAAGAAACCATGGGTCTAAAATAAATATAGAGCTTCCACTTTTTAAGGAGAAGTTATACGTACAAAAATTTACAATTTCAAAACTGACCCACTCTAATGTATATCCTTTTATTTAAAGGGCATTTGCGATTCTTTGTGGCACATTGAACTCGCTGATGGTCCAAGTCTTGGCTCTAACTCTGGCATCTCAGGTTCTGCGCCTGCCAATCGCGATCTCAGCGTGCGCAAGCGCGACGTTGGCAGCGACGTCGACAGCGACGGCGGCGGCAGCTTCCAACGCTTCTGCCTGCAGGCAATGGGAAGAGGAAAGTGGGAAGGAGGGGAGCGGGGTGAGCTGAGCTGTGCACAGCTTGAAATCGCATGGCAAAAGTAAGAAATCATAGAGCGCAACTATTTCAGTTTATATAATAAATGCTGAAAGGTGTTAACTGAGCGCCCATTTCGTACAGTGCAAAGCAGCCGGCTCGGCCATCAACGCCGCTGATTATGATGCATGACCAGTGCCAGGACAGACGGACCGACGGACAGACAGACAGACGGACAGACAGACAGACAGACAGACAGACGGACACACTGTGGACTGACTGCGTGTGGAGCACATGTGGTGAGGCGGCAAACAAGTGAAAGAGATGCCGCTGCCATGATGAACTCGGGTTGGCCAGAACCCGAGAGTGAGCCTTGGCCATGGTCTCAGCCAGATTGGCCCGGACATAATGAAAGCCCATTATGAGCCGGCCGTCCACAGTCTGTCCCATGGGCCGTTAAGGGGCCTTCGGGCGCATCTCTTGCATTTGCGTGCACTCCATGGACTTTGTCTAATTACATAATGCTATGCAAATTGCAGCTGCCACGCCCCAGAGTGCCCCCATTGCTGTGAGTATTTCAACAGCTTAACCCTAGGCTGACCTCGGACCACCCATAAAAAACAAAAATACCAAGCAAAGAATAAAAATCAAAACAAATTTAAATAAAATTCACTTGAATTTCGCATAATGATAAAAAAAAAAATGTTAAGTAAAACAATGCGAGGAAAATGCAAAACACAACTCAAAAATGGCCAAACTCAAATTGAAATGAAAAGCAATTGAAAAACGGGCCCAAAGCAGCAGACCAAGTCGAAACCTTGACGTTCTAAAATGCCAATTATAACTAGCGCAAATACAAAAGCTAAACCCCTGTGCCCCTTTGCCACTCTATCCCCTCTCCGATCCCAACCACACACCCTATGCCTTAATACAAACAAATGTTGCTGTCGTTTTTGTTTATTTTTTGCTATTGTTTTTCATCCACAATTTTGAGTGATATTTTCCATTGTGCCAAGCTGGAAAAATATTAATGCAAAAGGGGTATGCACGAATTGGCTATAGGTACTATAAGACCGGTTATAAAAACTTATTTTGTATACTTTACTAAATATTTAAAGATTTAATAAATATTTTAAATGTGTAATAAAATCATTTATACTTAAGAAAATAGTTTTATTTAATTTAATAAATTTTAATTTAAATATCCTCTGTATAATTTTGTATAGATAATACTATTATAATCATAGGGTATCTTTTACAGTCGCATTTTGCAATATTCCAAACTTTTCTAGCCACTTTAATGTTCAACCTATTTCTGCGTTTTTTTCCTACTTGAGTTCGATTCAAAAATCAAAAGAAAAACGTAAAATTGTTTGCAGGTTTTATTGTTTTTCATATTTGTTTTTCAATTGAAATTTGCATTAGCCAAAGTACCCGCTACCCTTTCCCACCCCTCTCGGCATCGCTTCGTCTGGTAATTGGCAATTGTTTTTGTTATTGTTTTTCCCTAATTGAAGTTGCAATTATTTATTAGATGCAAATTGATTGGCTGTCGGCTTTCAATTTCGTTGCACCTGCAGCTGCCACATGAGGTTAGCAATTGAAGCTGAACTGAAGGACCAAGGAGCAAGGAGCATAACCCACTTGAGGAACTCCACAAAATGATGTAATTCAAAACTGCTTGCCAAGTTCTCGTATTATATGTCCTGACAAATTTCTGGATGCTAAAGTGAAAAGTTCTTTGCGTGCCAGCGGAAGTCACAAGAGGATGAATACGACGACGATGACGACGACAAAGACTTCAGCTAACTGCAGTGCATTTGTAAATGATAGCAGAGTCAGCCAGCAACTGGGAGTGTGTACTTCTAAGGATGCTCCAGCCACTCCACATTGAAATATGTGAAACTACAAAACTTTTTGCATGTCTGGCCAAAAGTTTGCTCGACAGTTGGCTGAAGCCAACTCGAAATTCTTATGTTAATTGTTACCATAGGTGGAAGTAATAAAACATTTTGCAACATTATCAACTACCACAAGTTCCGCAGCAAGTTATCTGCCCACATCATCCCTTACTAGTTCACTTGTTCCTTGGATTAAGACTGCTCGGTAGATAAGTAAGCTTTAAGTATCTCCTGAAGAAGTTGCGGGCTAATGAGCTACTTGTGGATCTTTTTGAAGAGTGACTTTTTATGATTAGCTAATAAGCTGTAATTAAATCAAAGTAAATAAAAAGCTAATCAAGTTTATTAATTCATTTACCACCAATTATAAGCAGTTGACCAAAAAATAATTAAAATTTATTATACAAATTTTTAAGACAACAATCAATATATATTTATTTTGGCTTAAAGCTGAACGAATGGAAAATTATGTAAGCATAATATTTTTGTGCAAAAATATTTTAAATCCATTTCAGGAAATTCTTATTAGTATTTTGTGTTGAATGTTCTGCAGCAGTTCAAAATAAAAATTAAAGCTAAATAGAAATAAATATTTTTGTCATGTCAACTACGATACTATCGACGACAACTCTTCATATCTTTTATTATTCAGACAATTTAAAGTTTTATATATCATTATCTATTGCATTGCTTCATGACTGTAATTTAATTCGAATTCTGACTGGTTTTCGGTTTAAAATTATTTGAATCTGACTCATTCAACGCGCGATGAATTGCCAATTGAAAGCTATTATAATTCGGCGAATTATTATTATTTCGTTTGCTTATTAAAATACAATAAAATATCAATCTTAATGCTGATCACGTTTTGATTTCAGACTGTTTATCAAATTCATTTGATTTTGACTTTGTTAAATAGCTTTCATGTTTTGAGTTTTTCGCAATCGCCGCAAGTTGAAATATATACACAAAAATTCTCCAATCAAAAATGCAATTGCCAAGCAGCTGCAACAATTTGGATTTTGCTATTTGTTATTTTCGCAATTCCCCAAAGCGACTCACATACAGCATACTTGTATATATCGTTATCTATGTTGTTATTGTTATTGTCAATGGTTATTAAAATGTTTTACAAATGTTTCTGTCCGCAGAGCGATCAATAGACAAAAAACTAGACGTCGACTGGGTAATAACATAAAAATGCATGCCACATATGCCATGTTGCATGCTGCTTGCTGTATGTTCGTGTGTCGTTTGTCGCTTGTCGTTTGTTGCTTGTTGCTTGCAGTCCGATTTACTGATTTGCCGATTTGGGTAAGCGAAAATCGCGCATACGCCGCGTCTGACCCGCAGGCAAAATATACGTGCAGAAATGCCGCATAATGCGAACACAAAACTCACAACGCACAAAACGATTGCAAATGCAATTGGCAAATATAATTATCAAGTAGATTGGCCGGATTTACCAGTTGCCCAATGCCAGTGGACCGTCAGCTTAGCGGGCATTTTAATTGAATTTGTTGGGCGTTTTATTAGCTGCATTTTCATTGGATTTTCAAACGCTCTCAAGCCGCTTTTCAATTTGAATTCATACTTATTTTGAATTTTCAATACGTGTACAATATCCAGTAGCTGTTGCCGCCGTTGAAATGAGTATAAAAATTGCATTGACTGACATTTGATTGATTGACGATCATCGTCTGAGGCGCTGACAACAGATAATCGCAAACATTCGATGAGAGACACGACTTGTAAATGAATAATGAAAGAAGAAAGAACAGTTAAACGAAGAATGCCGAACATGAAATACACTACAAAGTTATATAAATAAATCAGGTGTAGGTGTTAATTGAAATTCATTGATCTGTCATTTAATTTTAATGTTATAAGATAATTAATAAAGGTAATAAGAGAATTATTAAGTTAGGCATTTTTAATGTGTTTTGTATGATTTTTTGAAAATATTGTATAAAATCATCTGCTTATTTAAACAGTGCCATACATGATGATAAACCTTTGATATCCCGTTTAAGAGCGGGATAATCGCAACACTCAAATCTCACTGCAGGCATTTGGCGATACAAATTTATTGGCAGCGGCTAAAGTGAAAGGATTAACATGGCCAGCCCCCAATTGGATGGTTGTTATTGTTGTTTTTGTTGTTGTGGTTGGCTTTGTTACCCTTTGGAACTGTGAATTGAGTCTGGCTTGCATGTCAAATTAATTGATCAGACCGACAACCGAGGCCTGATGTGTTAAGAAATGCTTGGCGGCAGGTGTCGCCAGGTGTCGACTCCGTGTGGCAGTTACACTTTATCAGATTTGGCAACGTGTTGAGTGCTGATTGAAAATGAAAAGTCGTTTCTTTTGGCCATTTGGCATTTTGTCTGTGGCATGAAGTGAAAGTGAACTGCACTTTAACCAACAGTTCGCTTAATTTATGGCCATCCATTTGAGTAGGATATATACTATGTAATCTCAGGCTAATCACGGCAATAACATATGCCAATCAGTTGGATCAATGCATCAGCTCACTAAAATGACTGACAATAAATTATCGAATCTAACTCACTAAACTATTATCTAGAGCTTGAATTTAATGTGACTTTAACAACATGTAATTGACTTTGTGGATACCACAAGTCGATTGAAGCGATTACATAATGAAATTTATTTTATTTCTTTTCAGTATTTGTAGATATTTACTAACTAACCTAAGCTTGTATATTTATTCCTATTTAGAGTGGATAAAAATCTAGTTTTTAAATAGTTTATATACTAAACTTTTTTTGTACTATATAATTGAAATTGATTTTATGTTCTGTAGAAGTGAAAGAAAAAATATTTAAAATTTGAGAGTAGCTAAAGAAAAGTCACATAATAAATTTCAGCTCTCAAGTTTTTTCAATTTTTGAGATCAAAGCTCTACCGTCTTTCAATAAGCCTAGATATTTTTGTAATCAGCAAAAATGTTTCACATATAATTCACATAGACAGCGGAAAAAAAGTGTGAAAACTTTGAGAGTGCTTAGCTGCTGACACGGCACAATTCATAAAAACTCATATGGCACATAAATTTTGGCCAGCTTCAGTTCGTTTTGGCTCATATGCTGGGCGTGGCAGTTTGCGCGCCTTGCGAAGACATTTATTATGTTTGCCATGGAACAGAAATGAGCCAAAAAAAAAATAACAAAAAGAATAGGTTGGCAGCCTGGCAAAACTGTCGCCGACAATTGCAAATGAAATATAATTTTAATATTTTATAGACACACACACTGAGATAGCTACACATAGAATTTTTGGGCGCACAGCGTTATAAATGGACGTCACACACTCTTTTTATTTTCAACTCTTTTTTTTTTGTTTCGTTTTGGTAATTTATGATGGAAATTAATATGCTACATTTGACTTTTGGGCTTGGGCAAACCGGGCAGAGCCTGACGAAAATGATTAGTGAATTTATGTGAAATTTATGCGAACGAGTCAAACAAATTAATACGGCAATGATACGCCTTGGAAATTTGTCAACAAGTTGAGTTCTGACACTTGGCCGAAAGGTGACAGAACTCAACTCACGTTTTGACATTCCAGTTGAAATACAAATATTGTTGTAATCGATAACCTATTTGTCGATTCGGGTTTGGATTGGAGCAATTGAATAAATAATAATGTTTTACTTTAATTTAGCTAAACTTATATTTAGAATTAATCACAGATAACAGTTTTAAGAATTATTGAAAATATTCAAATTTAAATAACTACGACGAATTGCAATAATGCGGACAAGTCTAGGCCTAATTGCGGTTCTGACCTTCCGCCTCATTATAGAAGCAACTCACACAAGTTGTCACTTATAATCATAACCCAAAAAGAGTTTTAAAAATATAAAAATGTATGTAAACAAAAATTAAATTAATTTTGTGACACCAGAAAATTTAAATAAAGTGCGAGAGAAACTAAAAAGGTGAATAAAGTAAATGAAAATAAATAAATAAATTTCCAAAACCCATATCCATAATTATTTGACACCTTGAAACTAATAAAAAGTATGTGCATTTACCCAAAGTGCATAACAATGAGTTCTGTACATGAGTTTGGGTTTTAGATATTCAAAATAATTGCCCAAAATATGTGTTTATACCCTGAGCCCATTGAAAATGGGCAAAAAAGGGTATAATGTGTTTGGCAGAATGTATGTAACAGGCAGAAGGAGGGGTGGCAGACCCCATAAAGTATATATATTCTTGATCAGGATCAACAGCCGAGTCGATCTAGCCCTGTCCGTCTGTCCGTCTGTCCGTCTGTTTGAACGCGTCGATCTCAGAGACTGTAAGTGCTAGAGACTTCAAATTTGGAATGCAGGTTTGTGAATACCATACGCAGGTCAAGTTTGTTTCCAATTTTGATGCCACGCCCCTTCGCCCACAAATTGAAAATAACGATTTACAGGCGCAATTTTGCCATAGCACTCCTAACTGAACAATCAGTTGAGAAGTATGCGTATTAAACGACCCTGAAAATTTCAAAGCGATTGACCCATAAATAAAGAAGTTATTTCGGAATTTAGATTTAGTTGAATAATTACATTTGGATGGCAAATCAAACGTGCGAGCGAGACAGCATGTTCACGTTTGTATGCAAGGCGCGCACAAAGACAGAACGAATAAGTACCCATTTTTTTTTTGGTACCAAATAAGAATTAAGCGATAAGCAAAAATATTATCGATATCATGTAATGAAAATGTTAATGTATAATTTATGTATATACAAATATACAATTTGATTAAAATATAATTGTGTTAATATATAAATATGTATTTTTGCATGGCAAAATCAGCAGAAATAGCTATGTATGTATGAAATTGCATGAGAGAAATAGCGATCATTTTGCAGCACTACTCTTGCATCTTTGCCGAGCACTGAAAGCTGCAAAATAATAATTTAAGTTATTAATATTTTCGATTCCTTACACATATATATAATAAGTATCTGCTTATTATCGTTTGAAAAAAAAACTTAGCATTTTCCGCTTTAAGAATCTCATAAAATTAGACATTGCCTTTTATTTCAAATTTCGCGCGCACTGCAGCAGCCTTTGGCAGGCTTGAATTTGTTGCGTAAGTGGGAGAGAGTGAGAGAGGAAAATGGGTGCTGCCAGATTGCAGGCTGAGCAAAGTTGTAGTTTGTGGCTACTCTTGACACACGCTACATCGATTGCAAGCGATTACGATTACGACTTGCGATTTACCAATTTATCAATTTCTAATTAATTTTAAACAAGTTTATTATATTAAAGTTTATTATATTAAACTTATTTAAAATTAATTAGAAATTGATAAATCTGAAGTCAATCGAATGATATATTAGTTCAGTGAGGCATTAATAACGTAGTCTGCAGTGATAAGCACAGTGACTTCAGAAAACCGAAAGTTGTTCATAGTTTCGCGTGTGTAATTTTGATACCCTGAGCCCATTGAAAATGGGCAGCAATCAACTTTATAAAGAGGACATGGGCTCAGGGTATCCTACTGTCGAGCGTGCTCGACTGTAGCCGCACCTCACCGCGAGCGAAGCGAGCCGGGGGTAGGCGAGTGAAGCGAGCAGGGGGCGGAGCCCCCTTGTTTCTTTTAATTTCATGTACAATAATTGTTGATCTAAGAATTTAAGAACACTGCTTGTCTGTTTAAATATTTAAGTCTAGATGTGGATATATATATATATATATTATTGCGATTTGGAATGCAAAAAGAAAACTTCTGATTTGGTATACAGTGTACAATGTACACTGTACACTCAGGATATTATCATAAAATTGCAATAAAAATGCTGCAAAAGGAAGGGCAAAAAGTTCAACTGCAACTTTGATCTTTTGTTTCTTATTTTTAGTTGTTGTTGATGTTGCTGTTGTTATTGTCCTTATGACAACTTTGTCCAAGTGCCGCAAAAAGTGTGGACAGTCAAACATAAATCAATGCTTGTTGTAGTTGTTGTAGCTGTTGTAGTTGTTGCAGTTGACGTACTCTTTGCGGATCGATGCTGGAACGATCTGACAATAAATTATTGCATATTTGACAGTAGCTATCAGAGGGAGAGACACAGATGCAGGTGAAGAGACAGGTAGAAGAGTCAGGTAGATCATCAGTCTTAATTGATAAGTGAGTTTTTGTTTTATTCACAAAGTACTCATACTCATACTTGTATTCGTATTCGTATTCAGCTTATCACTGCATTCGTTAGCCGTGACCACAACGTGTTGCGAGTTACGCCATAAAATTGCCAACTACTGCGATTGATAAAGCAGGGACTGTTGGCCAAGTCACTGTCTTGGCCTGTCCCGGTCGGGTTAGTTTATCAACTGTGTTAATCTGGCGACATTATGTCAAACAAGGACAGGACCAAGCAGCGTGTGATATGCTCGGATCGACGGATCCAAGACGGATCCACGACCATTGGGCCCTCTCCAAAATGATCGATTGCGCGCAAACGCATTGACATATCGACATGCATCTTGCATTATTAAGCAACGTCTGGAATTTTAAATGAAGACCGAGACGGAACCGAGCCATCCACGGAAATGTTCTTGTCGCAATTCTCATCATCATGATCATCATCAATGTTCTTCCTCGTGTTGTTGTTAGTTATATTGCCGGCAGTCGCCGTTTAGCTGCGATTGCTATCGTAATGATGCGACCAAATGGCATTCGCATTCATACTATGGGCATTCACTTGCACACTCACTGGCATTCACACGCCATGCCACGCCGCAGCCGTGGCAAGTCCGTGGAAGGGCAGCTCCTCACCAATGCGGCAAAATTAATAATTTCACATCAACACCCAATTGGCGGAGCCATCAGCCCATTCGCAATTGACAACCAACTGATAATAAATTATATTTTATTTCTTTTAAATGCTAATGCTGATCATCATCATCGGTCCTCCGCATGTTTCTCAGGTGTTCGGCCTGTTCAGGCAGCCATTTTGTTGTTCATCTAAAGGAAGTTGAAAAACATACTTTATATAATAACTTTGCATTTTTATACTTTACCAGTTTTGTTAAGTTTTTATTAAACCATGTGCTTCATTAATTGCATTTTTAAACCAAATAATATTCTTTCCTTAAATAGTACCTACAAATCTCCTATTAAGATTCAGTTATTTAATATTTCTTCAAAAAAATCATCTGTCTAAAATTATTGTTAATTTCAAACTAATTGTAGCAATAAAAATGTTTAAAATTCATAATTAGCTAATTCAGACTTTTCCTTGCAGTCATTTTATTTTGGCATTTGTAATTATCAAATATCAATGAAAAGTATACCTAATATCGATTGACATGACAGAGAATCTGACCTGTTTCAATTGGCTATCAAAAGTTATCAAAACAAAACCAATTTATAGTTGTAGTCTGTGTAATAATTGACAAATAAAATTATAATTGAATTGCAAATGCGAAAATGCAAAGTTGAAAATGGTATATGGTAAATGGAAAATGGAAAATGCGTGCACATGTTTGGCAATAAGTAACTAGGCATACAAATCCTATATAATTTGCCAGCCCATCAATTTCATAATGTGTATTTAGGGTTTTAACAATTTACACCTCTAACGATATTTCCGACATTTTCGCTGCCTCAAACGAATTGCAAAATAATGAGCAAAGCTCAATATTTGATGCAGTAATTAAAATATATAACACTATATGCATAAATCGGTATAAATGCCTATACAAAATTGTAATGTGCATAAATAGTAATTATTATGCACGTGATTTTTGGTCGAAATTGTTTCCAGTTGCCCTTTGATGCTTCCTCTCCCGTCTGGCATATTTATATCAATATAGAAATAATATCAATCAATCAAGCTGTTAATTAACTAACCAACTGTTTATTTATATTAAAATTTTAATTAGTATGTCTGGCCTTGCAGACTTCATAACAAAATGTTTGTGTCATGCGACTAAATTGAATTTTTTACTGCACTTTAATTGGTAACGTTTAGATTAGCAGTGTGGTGAAACTGATATACTAATTAATATTATTAATATTAATATAATAACTGCAACATTTTTAATTTAATGATGCAAATTTAAATGTTAAGTGTATATTAGCTAGTTATTATAAGATGCAAATTCGAGATAGGAAATTATTCGTAATTCACTCAATATACTTAAATGTTTCAATAACCATTTGAGGAACCAATATACCCATCATTTAAATAGCAGCAAAAAAGTATTTAATTACTGAAGAAATTCCAATTTGAGATACAGACAATACAAATTCAATTATGCAGCTGCCACAGCAACTCAAGCCAACAGACACACACACACACACACACTGTAAAAAAGATTGCAATTTGTCTGCATGTCAAAGTTCGAAAACTATGTCAATTGTCAATTTCGGAAAAAACGCAACTCAAACAGCGCTTCTTAACTTGGCTAAATGCCAGCAGGAAAGGTAGTGGAAAGGGGCACAAGGGGGGACTGGCAGTAGATAATGAAATGCATTTGGCCAAGCGGTAACTGCTGAAAAATTAAGTAGCCCACCATGATTTATGAGTTGGTAGTAAAACAATTCCCCAAAGGGGTTGCAAAATCTTAAAACAACTAAGCAATTTTTTGAAAACAACTTCTACGGGTGTTTTTCTATTGTTGTTTTTTTAAGGTTTTGTTCTGGGCCAGCTTTGAGTTTGGCTTTGGCTCTGCGATTTGTCAGGACGCAACGTGGCCAACTGTCACTACTTATCTACTGTCAGCTGTCCCTTATCCCCCTCTCTTTCTCCCTCTACTGCTCTTGGAGCAATCTCTGCTCTTACTTTTGACCATTAAAAAAGTTATGACAGTGTCCTTGTTGACTGCGTTACAATTTTTCTGGCTGGCTCTTTGTTTGCCAGCAAATACAGTTGCCAGTTGCCAGTTGTGTTGCAGCATTACTTGTCGTTGTTTACGCTGAAGCTGCCACCGATGGTGGCAAGTGGCACCCACACTTGCGCACTTTATGTTGCAAGTTTTATGCATACACTTGAGATTTATGGCATCCCTCCCATCCCCATCCCCATCCCCATTTCCAGGTACAGCTACTGCCACAATCCCAACCCCAATTGACGCTGGCCAATGACTGCCATAAAGATTTTTATATGAAGAACCGTAATGCAACAACGCCCTCGAACGCTCATTAGCCATGGCCAGGCGACTTACTAACCAGGCTTAAAGTAGCATCAGTGGCAGCAAGTAGAACCAGTTATGGCCAATGATGTGACATGATTGCAGACAGATTGCAATATACGAGCAAAGCCGGCGAAACTGTGCAACAAACTGCTGCAACTGGCACATAAAACACAGGCCATACAAGTTGTCAGCTAGTTGGCAGCTGCACGGAAACATTTGCTTCCTTAAACAGTCAAACGATGCCAACTCGGCAAGACCAAGACCAAGTCGCAGACCACAACCACGACCAAGATCAAGTCCAAGTCCAAGTCCAATGCCAATGGCTTAAAATATGGTCAATGGAATTTTTATAGATTTTCCAAAGACTCAGAAAGCCCGCACAAAAAGTGCGCAACAAAATTAAATGCATTTCATAATTTTAGAAGCCAAGTAAAAGTCGGGATCGTGCTATGGTTCGGTTACTACACTCAAAAAAATATATATTTTGTAAGAGAATTTGCTCAAACTGAATTTCCTTGGGCGGTAAAAGTTATTTTGTTTGTGGTTATTAATTGAGTACTTTTAATTTAAATTAAACTTAATATGCATATGTGGAGATAGTTAAATAACTTTTAATGCTGCAAAACTTTTAAAATGCTAACTTATATTACTGTCCAATTATTTTCGATATTTAATTAAAATAAAATTAATTTAAATACATTTGTCTATATTCCAGGTAATCAGTAATTTCTTTAAGCGTATGGCTCTGTCATGTGGCTGTGTCTAACTTTCAGCTACGGTTAGACCGTTGACCATTGCCCGGTTTATGGCTGCGGCAAGTGCAACATTGTCTGTCTGTTAACTTATTGACACCCATAAATGGATTGAATCATTAAAGCCAGTTCATGCTCTAACCACTGGCCACTGACTCCGTCTCCCTCTCCGTCTCCGTCCCCGTCTTCTACTCCGATTCCGACCTGGTACGGACCGTTTAGCTTTGTTTATTTGGCCATTGTTTTAGCCAACGACGACAGCAGCCGTCGATGACTGCAGCTAGACAAATTTTATTGGTTTACGCACGCGCATTGACGTTGACAATGTGACCTTGTCAGCCTAAGTGACAAGCAGCCACAGTTGTTATCATAAGTATTCCTCCACCTTTTCGGGCTCGATATATACAAAGCGATTAAGCCATGTCGCGTATTAAGCGAGTAAAAACCGTAGAACATTGAACTCAAGCAGAGTATGACAGCGTGAAAAGTGTAAAATAAGGAAAAAATCACTCATATTTCGAATACAAATAATGAGAAGTATCATCAAAAATTCTCCATTACTGTTTATTTTTTTCAAACATTCCCAATTATATTTTTAAAACTTCCAACTGTCATAGCTTTGTCAATTTTCAACCAATTCCTTTGCGGAATGTCAATTTTATCATTATTTGGCATTAACTTTTGCATCATATCAATGACGCCCATTGAATTTTTTTCTAAAACTTCAAACTGTCTTTAATCATCCTTGGAATTTGCACCTTAATACTTTAATAATATTGCCCTAAATCAAATCAAAAAGAATTTTAATTCCGTCAACTGAATTTCTATAAATTTGAATTAAGTCCAATACAATTTCGATTGATAAGGCATGATTAAACCCGTCTAATGTCTAGTGAGCCACTTAATTTGACTGAGCATTGTACTTATTCACACACCTTTGTGAATGGCAGTCACACCTGTCTAATAACTTTATTACCCAATCAATCAACAACACGAATCGCAATCATTATAATAACTCATCAAATCAAATCAAATCAAATGCACACGTGAGTTGCCCACAGCTCGTAAACAATATGCGAGGCAGAAGCAACAAACATCAAGAACAACAACGACAACAACAACAACAATAAATAAACAACAACAACAACAACAGTCGATCCGAAAGTTCGCATACGAATGCAATGCAAATGCACTCGACGAACGTTAAAAGCACAGCATAAAAGCTTAAAAGCACCGAAAGCAACAGCAAGAAGCTTCTGTACAAGACACGAACGCACGACGCACGATTCACGATTCACGGCTCACGAGCGACTCTCAACACACACTCTCTCACTCTCATTCACACTCGCACTCTCACTCAGTCGCTGAGTCGCTCAGTCGGCGACCATTGGACGAAACACATGTGTGTGTGGGAAAAAAGCTCCGATGAGTGTGAGTTAATTTTTGCACACTGTACTCGTGCATGCACATAAGCTCATTTCCGCTCACTCTCCCACGCGCTCACGACTCTCACGATGCGTTGAGCTGACTGTGCGGAGGTGAGACGAGGTAAGCTAAGGTGAGATGAGGTGAGTCGAGTCGAGTCGAGGTGAGACGACTGTCAAAAAGATACCGGAAAAAGGAAATTGGGTTACAAAATGCATTTCTCGTATGTGCGCCGGCATTTCCGTTGCTTAACAGAGCCACAACAGAGCACAACAGAATCCGGTTCCGGTTAGGTCAAGACAACAGAGAGGCTGGCACACACACACACACTCACACACCCACACACCCACGCACATACAGACTTGCATACATGCGTTGCCTACATAACGGTAAAAATAGCACACACATATGAGAGCTTCAAGCTGTTCACCAGTTGGGTTCTTGTCCAGGCTAAGGGCGCGCTGCACACGCATTGAGTGCATTTTCAAATGCAATTAACGGTAGCTTCAAGTACTCCTAATTGATAACTGTACATCACTTCGATTTTAAAACTATTTAATATGGAAAGAAGAAATGGAATGCAACACTTGCGACTCGGATGAGCTTAAGAACACTCAGAGAACTTTTATGAGATTCTATATTTTATCTGTGGCCTTAAGTTTGCTTCAGGTTGTGACCAAGTACAACAGTTTCAAACTAATTGAATACCCGACTAAATTTTGTAAGAAATTCAAGTCATCTCAGCTAAACATTATGCATATTTTATTCGGATGAATGTTGAGCTAGATTCAAAGTGTGAGTAGACTCAAAAAATATAATATGGGAATATAACTTAAAATATTGCTTAAAAATTTGAAATAAAGCAGAGAGAGTTTACTCAAATGGATTTGAAATTTGCATATGATTTATAAAATCAACTTAAATCAAATAAAACTACAAATATTATAGAAAAATCTAATTGTAAAAATTTCAACTAAAAACCATTTATTAAGTATACATTTATTATTTTTAAAAAGTCAAAAAGTCGTACAACATATGAAATTAATAGATTCAACATGAATGTACATATTATTTCAAATACGAAGTGAGAGACTTTCCAGTTTATTTTGAAAGAATGCTTAATACTATTTTAGCAGAATGTTTAATTATAATAAAGAAAAGGAAGTGTGTAACACTTTCAAGAATTTTAGTTTACCTAACTGATCAACACATAAGTTCACATTCATGTTTATAATTATATTTGAGTGTACTATTATTATTTCTAAACTAAAAATGAATTCCCTTACTTACTATATCTTTCTCAACCCTTATTTGCATAGAGATCAAAAGCTTTCTGCCTAAGGGTGCTCTGTTAGCAAAAGTTTGCCAGATTTAATGCCCAAACATGGACTGAAAGAGCATCAAAAGTCCTGGGAACTCGATTTGAACTTCACATGACGATGATGATGAGGTGTTTGCCAAGCTGAAGGATTGCTTCGCTTGTTGCTCCTGTTGCTCCTGTTGCTCGTGTTGCTGCTGGCATCTTTGCACAGTTGTCAGAAATAGCCAAATAAAGTCCATCTAGAGGCAGATACAAGTGGATGCTCCCCGTCCTCTCCTCTTTTTATACAGGGTAGTGGAAGGGGGCCTTAAGTAGTTTTGTGTAATTTAAATATAAATACTCATTTAATTAGCAGCGCTGCTGTGAGACTGGCAGCCAAGTCAGAGCAGACCTTTGATCTCCGGCGAATGTGTAAATATTTGACATTAATTACAAGTTGAATGCAGCCCTACAACATTAACCAAGCAACCCCTTTACCCAATCTCCGCCCACTCTGCCCGCTTTAGTGTCGGCCTTCAATGCGGTGGCAATAACTGGAAAATTTATTTAATATTCACTTATGAAGCGAGTTGACTGCCTGAAATATCCTTGTTGTTGTTGTTGTTGTTGTTGTTGTCAACGGTGGCAAATTACTTAAGCGCTTATTTGTCAACTACAATGTGGAAAGAGTTGCCACACACACACACACAGACACACGTGCGAATCTACTCGTATATTATGTACATAGGCAGCCGAAACTCATTAATAGCAAGTGCGCGAAAGATAGTAGAGCAAAGGGGAGAGGGTGTAAAAAGGGATTGAGGAGTGCGAGGGTTGGTAGAGCTCTCTTAACCCATGACAGTCGGCATCAATTATTCAGGCGGCACGCGATGCTTGCCGAAAAATGGCCGCGAGCGAAATGGCGTCGCCGTTGACTTCGACGTCGGCGTTGGCGTTGACGTTGGCGTTGACGTTGGCGCATTTCCGACGCACACTTGGGAAATTAAGAGCTTCACATGTGCGTGTGTGTTTGTGTGTGTGTGTGAATATGGTAGTGGCAATGGCAATGACAATTTCAGTGGCATGTAAATAAGTAGCATGCAATGTCCAAAAACTTTTCAACTGTCCACACTCAACAAAATAAATAATAAGAAAAGAACAAATTTTAAGACCAACAAATATCTTAATTTTTAAACAATAAAAAAAAAAATAAAAAACTGTACTTAAATAACAGATTTTTTTAATATTGTATACAGATTTTTAAAAATTTCATTAAGAACTAAAAAATAATAAAAATTGTTGAAAAATTTTTGATCTGTATTTGACTCGATAAGTTTCTCTTTAAAAAATAGTTTATGAGCATGGGTTTGCAATCGTTTTAGCCATGGCTCAGGAGCATAATTTATTTGTTTGGTGAGAGGAGAGATACAAGTGTGACACACACATAAATTTCAATTATAAATAATTATTTCTGCTTATTTCTGCAAAGTAGAAGCACAAGTTCAGCTGCATTTGCACACACACCGCTTCCAACTTCAAACCTAACTTCAACCCGAACCTCAACCTCTATTTGATAATAATGATGAGTAATGCGACAGTAAATATTTGTTAATTAAATTCATTTTGTGGCTCAGCTGCTGCCAAGTGTGAAATGCATGGCATTTATTCGCTTTGACCTGTTCTCAATTGCATTCCTATTTAGTTGAATATTTGCTAATGCAATTAAATTATCGAAAATCTAAACAGAAATTTTCAAATATTTGTGGATTATTTGCAGCTCTTTTTCAAACCTCTTTAAGAAGCAAGAAATTAACAAAGAGTTACCTAAGAGATAATCTTAGGTCAAAAATAAAAAACTATTATTTAAAAATGAAATGAATATTCAATTGCAATAGTCATTTCAAAAGTTGTAACTGTTGATGTTTTATTAAAATTAAATATGATTAAAAAAGTTTTACCATAAAACGTTAGTCTCTCATGGACAAACAACCGACAGCCGAACTCTTTTGACCTTACTTTAACTACAATTTTAAGCAGCAAAAGAATTTCTTCGTTTGGATATTCACAACCATCCATCTTTCTCTTTTCTTTTGTTTTTTAACATATTCTAATTAGCAGTATGCCAGTCTCTTGGCCATAAGTTCTTAACGTTTCTTCTCAAGTGGCCCAGAGCAGAGAAACCAACAAGAGCTGCCCAGCTGCCCAGTTGCCATGTCTATGGGTTTTGACCAATTCATGTTTGGCCGAAAATTTACATTGGCCATTTGCCGCTTAACATGCACTAAACTGAACTGAGTGAATGAACATGGCCAAGAGCTGAGGATTTGAGCAGATTGCACGGGATGCAGTAGCTATAACTGGTTGGCTTTAGGCCATGGCTTCCTTGTGCTTGGCTGCCAATTAATTTACGCGCACTTGGCCAAAAGATGCTTATCGGTCTAACATAGGGGCTTAGATGCCTTAGAGGAGCATATGCCATAGACCATCTACCATATACCATATACCGTATCATTTCATTATTACGAGTACTTGCTATTGTTGTCGATGTGATTGTTGTTGTTGTTGTTACTGTTGTTGTTACTGTTGGCGCTCCCTTGACGGTTGGCAACATTTTCAATTAATTAGCCGCCTGGCCAAAAGGCTTGGCAAACAATTTTTGACAGCATCAGCCAACGAAAAAAAAAAAAAAGCAAAAAGAGTCAGTTAACATTTCGGTAGGTTCCCATTACCATTACCATTACCATTACAAAGTTGCACATCGCTTGGCTTTTTCTTTCACTCTTATCTGTGCTACACACGACAACAACAACAGCAACAAAGACAACAACGACGACAATTTATTGACAAGACAATGGCGCTCAACGTATGTAATTAATCTCGACATAATCTGAGTTGATAATTTTTCGCCGTTCGTTGTTTGTTGTTCGTTGTTTGTTATTTGCTGTTGTTGTTGTTGTTTTGTTCATTCGTTCGTTGTTGGTTGTCGGTCTATTTTGGCTGAACTTAGCTGAGCTGGCCAGCTCGCTTTGGTCATGTGCTTTTATAGGCTCCAGTCTCAGTCTCCTTCTCAGTCTCCTTCTCAGTCTCCGTCGCAGTCTCAGTCGCCGTCTACGTTGCTCTGTCAGCTTTATGAACTGCATGCCTGGGCTAGGGACTGCAGATCCTTTTAAGGCACCTACCCATGCCATTGCGAGCCTTTTTCAATTAAGCAAAATGCCAGCGAGATGCTCATAAAGTTGCGCTGCTTTTCCGCTTAGTTTTCCATGTTTTTTTTGCCTCCTCCCAACTTGGCTTAAATGCGGTCTGTGCCTGGCCTACATTTTCTGAGCACTCATCATTAATTTTACAGCAAAACTGTGCTTTTTTACGTCCCTTTTTTCCAGTTAAGTTTGAGTGCTTGTGTGTGTGAAAAGTTGCAACTTGTTGTTGTTGTTGTCTGCATATCAAAAATGCAACATGAATTGTTTTAATGCACGCGGTTCTCTCTACTCTCCCAGCAGCTGCAACAATGAATTTGCATTAATGATGAGCATTTGTGGCAACCCCAAACAGCAACAGACAAAAGCTCCGGGCCCCATTACCCTTGCCCCTGCACCATTGCCCCTGCATCATTCAACATTCCCCGTCCATGTTTTAACCTTGAGCACATTCTGAACTTTGCGAGCATCATAAAACAAATGAAACTATGAAAAGTTTGCGCATTTTCTCTGTTTTTATATTTTCAATTTTTTAAATATACCCTGTACAGGATAAACGTGTCCTACAGACTTCAGTAAAAGAAAGTGTAAATATTTTTTAAATTCTCTGAAGAAAGTTAAAATTCAATTGAAGTCATTATATGAAAAATTCTCTCGCAATCCATGTTATTTTTAACAGAAATAGTATTTAAGCTCGATATTTTTGTAAAAAATGTACAAGACCTTTTTTTATTCAAAAAAGAATGCGTTTTAACGACTAATTACTGGGAATCTTCCAGTCAAGTCAATTCCACTAGTGCAATTTAACATTTATGTGTCAGTACTTTTTTCTTTGGCCTTATGAAAACTGAAAATGGCACAAAGTTGCTGGCCATTTGGGCAATTTGCCATATTTCACTCTATCTGCATATTTGTTGTTGCTGTTGTTGTATTTTTTTTGGCGAAAGTGAATTTACGATCGAAACTACATAGCTTTCAACTCTGAATCAGATGCAATGGAGTGGAATTGCTGGGATTGGCCTGTGTTGCACTCAGAACACACCTATTTAATGGCATCGAGGGGTACTCGTAATGTCAAGCGGCGTTTTGACAGCTCATCAAATGCCTGATTGCCATTTAATAGCTGCGGTTAAAGTCTGTAATCGATATAAGACAATGTCCGCAAAGCTCTTAAAACTAAACTCTAATGGAAAATGCCAAGTTGCAAGTAAAGGGAAGTTAAAGAGCTGAGGAGGCGAGATCTTGTGCAAAACTATTAAAGTACTTGTCTTCATGTGTGGCAAGCTGTGTGGAATGCAACAAAGTGCGGCAAAGGGTCATGTCAATGTTGGCAAAACTAAACGACAATTACTAAGTAATTTAGCTGACACATTTTATAGTTGGTAAAGTTATTGCATAAATAACATTTTCTTATAATTAACATTTAATTTTTAAAATATCGAATATTTGTAGAATCTTATTTCATTGGTCATACACTTTATAGATACCTTATTGTGGAATTACTTAATTGTTGTATTTTAGTGTAAATTAGCTTTTTTTATTTTTAGCATTATAAACTATGATTTAGTTTTTCCGATTAAATACTCTCTTTCTATTTACATTTAGCTTCAGAGACATTTTGTATTTTTTTTAGTCAAAACATTTTGAGTTTGCTTACAATAATTATTAAATTTAAGCTTTCAATTTGCCATCCTATCTTTATTTTAAATTTAATAATGCGGTCAAAGGGGGTTGGCATTTTAAATGAATTGTCAAGTTATGCAAATAATTTCTTTATTTAATGTGCAGCTCAAAAGTTAAGCAAGACGGAGAATTTTATATAGGATGCCGAATGCTTAATACACTTTAATATGAATATTATTATTTTTTTTTTAAATTAATTAATTAAATTTATAGGCAAGCCTATTTTAAATAATGAAAGTCATATTGATTAACAACATGTATATTACATTATATGTACTATATTTGTATTTCTCATATTTAACGACAGAGCTATCATACTCTTCTGTAGGGTATAACGACTCATGTTAAATCTGAGCTCATTTGTAATATGCAAAGTAGCATTACACAATTTTATTTGGTTACCACTAAAATATGCTGACCACCAAAAAAAACCTACAGCAACAACACATTTTGCAGCACTGTCTATTGATTTTTCTTACTAAACGCCGCATTTATTTATTACAAGTACATTAAACCGAAAATGTCACGACATTAATTCTGTAAATGCGATTAATAAACGTCAGCATAATGTCATTGTTTGCAAATGCCCCATAGCAATTGGTGTTGTTGTTGCGGCTGCTGTTGTTGCTGTCATTGGGGTAGACATTATGTGCAAGTCATTGACCACAAGTCAAGTCGGAGGCAGGCAACTAGACAGCAGCAATGCAAACATGATTTACACCCATCCATTGTCATATTGTCTAGTCGAAAAGTCAACTTTGAACACTTCTTGAAGACACTAAGAACAACTACAACACGAACACGAACAGAACACCAACAACAGCAGCAACAACAAGCACAACACTTCCAAATGTCGCAAATTGTGGAGCTTCACTTTACCTGACCATTCAAAAAATTTGAATACATGTTCTAACTCAAGTTGATTAAGATTTTGTTGTCTAAAAAAAAAAAAGTTAAAATTGAAAAAAAAATAACTTATATTAAATCGTATTTCTATGCCATAAATAAAACAATTTAAACGATATGATAATCAATCGATAGCTGCTTATTTTTGCGATATCATAAATATTTTTAATTTTAATTAAAAGCTTTGACTGTAAAAACAAATATGCATAGTTGGATAATCAAGTAGATACATGTATGGGAAAAGTAATAAATTGGAAATATTACAATTATGCTTGGAATAGAAAATATATATATTGTTACAAAAACAGTAAGATTAAAAGCAACATTTAAAGAAATATAGTAACTGCTAGATAGACATTGATACAAGTCGTATTGAAACACAATCAAGCAGATCAATAAATAGTAAAATGCAGTCATTGTTTGTGAAATTTTCGGATAAAATATAAGGAATTCAGCACACTCATACTCTTTTTAATACTTACTCTAACTGTTCTGAAGCCAACGCTGATTGAAATCAATTATCCAGATTGAAAAGCTTAAGTTTCGCCTAACGGTTGAGTATTATATTATAAGTTGACCTTATCTCGAACAGAGTCGTCCCTGAAACCGATTGGGTTTCTTTAGGGGCTGTCTGACCATCTGGAACATGACACACTAATGAGTGGAGCGAGTGGAAATTAAAAGCTCACAAATTGCAAATTGCGCAAAAGTGTTGCACGGTGGTGCAGGGTGGGGCGGTGTCGGTGTTTATGCCCCCAGGCTCCCAAAGTCGGGCGAAACGAGTTGGTATGGAAAAAAATGGTAAACCTTGAAATGTCGCACACATAAACGAAACGCAGCGAAACAGTTTTCATGCCACAAATCGGTTTGGCAGTCGGGCGGGCGCATGCAAAGAGCCAATCTTGATTACAATCAGTCGACAGTCAATGGGAGCAGCGCAGATGCAATGCCGCATGTTGCATGTTGCATGTTGCTAGGCGATAAAGATCAAATGAGGAATGAATGTCGCCGACGCAGCCTCCACTTCCAACTGCCAGTCTGCCACTCTGCCGCAAGTTGCAACTTGCAGCTGAATGCTGAATGCTGCCGTCCTAGTTGCATGTTGCGTAGATATTTGCATTTTGCGGGCGGTCTTTTGCCAACAAGATTTGTGACTGCAATGCAACGCAACGTTGCAACCTGGCTGCAATCAGTAAATATGTGTGTATGTATATGTATAGCTGTGCCACAAGTATTTGTAACTCTGCCAAGAGCAAGTGTTATCTGAGGGAAGCTGCTTGCAACACGTTCAACTCGCTATCTCAAAATAGTAGCGATTCTTTATGACTGTGCCACAGCCACCTTTATTTATTATTAATAATCAAATGGAAACATTTGCCATAATCAATGCGAAACATGTCCCAAGCATGTTTTATCAATTTAACTGAATAATTCACAAATGAATTTAACATTATTTTAAGCAAAATAAGGAAATAGTCTTCTTAAAAACTATTTCTTTAATAAAATTTGATGCCATTTAAAATAAAGACTATAAGATACAAATTTGGGCAGTCTTTTAATACAATCATTATAAAAATATCTAAAACTATATTTTAAAATTAAGAATCAAATTATATAATCATTTCTAATTCGATAACTAACAAATTAAAAACAACATAATAAATTAATTACGTAATTGCTATTAAAATTAGCAAGAAACAATCAAAACTTGTCGGCATCTTTTAGCCAAGCAGTTGGCAAACAAAATAAAATTAAATATTTTTGCAGAGTTTGTCAATTGGTTTTGGCCAAGATATAAAAAGAATTGCAGTAGACCGTGTCCGAGTGATGTAGCTACAACTAATTGACAGCTTCCAGTGGGGCGGCAGTCTGTCGTCTCCGACTTTTCGGCCTTCTTGGTCGTTTGGGCCATTACAAATGCTGTTAACAGAATTTCGTGATATGTCACGTGGCTGAGGTGCATAAAAAAACGTATCTGCAGCCATAAAACCTGCCCACATTTCTGCCTGCAGTGCTGAGCCGCCACTCGTGGGAAGAGGAGCTGACGAGGGGGTGGGGGGATTCAAGTGATTGGCTTTGCGAGACTGTAAATTATTTTGCTCGACTGTGCAAATTAATTTCAACTAACTGACAGAGAGCGTCGACTGACTCTTAAGCTGACTAACTGACTAACTGACGAATTGACTAACTGGCAGTCTGGCAATCTGGCAACGTGGAACCACATTCGATTACTGCCTTGCAGTATCAATTATGTATATTTTATGAGCGGTGCCCACAGTGCACTTCAGCTCCGACTTCGACTTCGACTTCAACTCCGAATTCAACTTCCACTTCGACTTGAGAAAAACCCGTCACTTGCAAGTCCAAATTTGGCTAACAATTATGTCTGCTGTTCACCGTTGCTAGTGACATTTTGGCCAAGTTTTCAGCTGCCGACGCGTGCCTTGACTAACAGCAATTAGCATTTTGTTAACACGGTCTACAGCAAAGTTTTTATTTTTGGCCACACTGTTCACTGTCTCTCTCTATCTCTCTCTTTCTTGTCCTGAACTTTGACACGGCATAAATCAAAGCGCAGCTCAGGTCATTGTAATACGTCTATGTGTTGGCACAAAAGATGCGCCACAAATGCTATTGGCCCGAAACCAGCAGAAGGTTTGGCTTTCACGCCGCCTTCCAGCGACACACCTGAACTTTGTTAACTATGGCAACACATCAACGGTTCTGCTAACTAAATCAACTGCTGCAAACAATGGACCGCTAACATACACACAGATACACACACAAGTTCGAAGCCGCGCAAATTAAAGTTAATCGAATGCTTTGACCTTTTCACACAGCCACACAAAGTGCATGGGGCATGGGGGCATGGGGGCATGGGGGGCATGGGGGCATGGGGGCATGGGGGCATGGGGGCATGGCCAGCCCTTCTTCCAATGAATGCATCGCATTCGATTTGCAATTTCAGATAAACAGGAGAACACAAACAAAACAAACCAAGAATACTGTGAGCATTCAGCTTAATTCAGCTTGCCAAAATACCCTGTAAAATTATTTAACAGAAGTAATATTTTAAATATGCAATTTTTAATTGTGTTATATATATTTGCTGGCAAAATTATATTTATTTAAAATATTTTAATTGATCAGCTATTTTATTTGAATATTTCTTGTATTGAAAATAAAATAATAATTATTTTTAAATAAGACTCTTCCAAAAAGAAAGATATACCGACTATGCTACTCAAGTTTCAAAACAGTAAACTGTTGTACGAATCGAGCGCGAAATTAACCTTAATTAAAATTGTCATATCTGGGTCTTTTAATCAAACAAATAGTGCATGTTTCATGCTGCCTGTCTAAGAGTATCTAAGTTAGAACACACAGCGATTAAAATCATTTTAGCCAAGTTTAACACACCTAATTGCTGGACAAACATCAGACAGCTAATTGAAATGCCGCCTGATTCTATGACTCTATGTTTCATGTTTCCATTTATTTCTCATTTTTTATTTCAAATCTTTTTTCCAACATTTTCAAGGCCCGCCTTGACTAATTTTCCGTTTGTCGGTTTTTCTTTTTTTTTTTCCTCTGCGAACAATTATTTCAATTTTATTTATTTGTTTTGGGGTGTGTCCACGTTCAACTCAAGGGAAAACAAATACAACAACTGTGACACCAAACGTGCAACGTGCAACTGACAACGGACAACAGACAACTGCATTTGCTGAGCTTGCAAGTCGCAAATTCAAGTCGAGTCTGGGCCATAAATATGGACGGTCGTCCGTTTTTATGGCAATCAAATGCGTTGTTTAATTCGAATTGACTTTTTGAACTTGACGTAAACGTGTCGCAATTGGAGCCAATGTGGCAAGTGGGGCAGCTGAAGCACGTGCTCAATTCTCTGGCGACATGAAAAAATATTAAAAAGGCAACTTTGATTGACATTTGATGTGGCTGCATATTACTCGGGTTGATTTAGCTATCTAAAATATATTTGAACTGTACCAATGCAGTTGATTTGCATAGGTATAAATATAAAAAAAAATTTATTTTCAATGAGATTAGCAAAGGTTAGATTTAACTGACAGATATTTCAATATAATCAATTTCATATTATGAAAAAAACTTTAGTTTTATTTATACACAAATATTTAATAAAATTTAAAATATATTATAGACTTGAGGAGAATTTTTAACCACAGTTGTAATCTTACACTTCGAATAAGTATTTTAAATATAAATTATGTGGAATGCTCGGACATTAATATATAATTATAAGAGCTTAATTAGGAAATTTGTATATATTTCCTTAATTTAAATTAGTCGGAAACGTTTACTCAGAGATTTTAAAAATGTTTTTTTATTTACATTCAAAGCTTATGACTATTTATTTATTGAATCCACTCGCCTGGTTATAATTTGAGTTTTCAAAGTGCTTTTTAGAAATTATTTTGCATGAAAATAAAATTGGAGCGAACTGGAAAAGTTCGCTGTGTGAAAAGGAAATTGGGATTCTAGCAATTGATAGTTGTATAATAAACTAACGCCGACTCGCTTTGAAAACTGTTGCAAAACATCCAAAAAACAAAAGGCCTTTACACAACAAAAGTATAGAAGAGTTCCTGCCTCACCCAGCGGCATGCAGAGAATCAAACAAAGGCAATCGGAGGCTGCTTGGACACAAGGCAGGAAGCGAAACAAGTTGCAGTTGCAGGGAGGAGATGCGGATCATGGGCGTGGCATTGAAGCGATTTGTGAATTGCAACGGCTTCTGCTGCCGATGAGGGAGCGGAAGGGGAAGGGTGTGGGTGGTGCCAAACTTTGTGGCATAAACTTTTAATGAGTTCTTTTTATTTGCGATTTGCATGGCCACGCCCCCCATTTGTCACACAAATGAAATCTGCTAAAGCGAAATTGCATTAAAGTTGCCATCGTTGCCGTTGTTGTTGTTGTTGCTGTTGTTGTTGGTGCTAGTGTTGTTGTTGCCGCTTGCAAATTATTCGCCCAACGTGGCCCACTTCAATGACATTGCCTACTTGGAGTCAAAGTTTTGGTCAAAGACCCCACCAACCACTTGCCACGCCTCTCTCTTGCAGCGCCCCACTTCTGGTCGGTGCTCAATGATGAGCGCAAAACAAAAATTGTGAAATAAAATAAATAAATATGCTTGGGCACAAAACTTTTAAATTGAAAATGCGCTTTGAATATTTCAGCGTTTTGCAAATTCGCATTTTCGCATTTTGCGAGCACTTCCTGTCCGCCATCTTGTGCGCCATTGCACTTGCCAACTGTACTTGTGCTCATCTTCGTTCCCTCTCTCTGTCTCTCTCTCTCTCTCTCGCACTCTGTGCTATTGCACATCTCTTCGGCGAAAATAATTTGAAATTTTAATTAAAAGTATTTCGGCAAAAGTTGAGGCGCTGCCAGCGGCTCTGCTTTTCTATCAGCAGACAAATACGACAAAATCAAAATCAAAAACACAAAAACGAACGAACGAACGACAAAAAAAAGTATAAGAGGAAAATTAAATAAAATTTCACACAAAGATAAGGAAAACTATTTCCGGCCCTTTCATTTGCCACTCGCTCTATGGCATCTCAGCTTCAATTTTAATATTGCCGCCGAGAGGCACATGCAGAAGAAGCCCAAATCTCCGGAGTCCGGACATATTGCAGCTTGCGATTGTAGCCGATGCGACAAGTGTCCTTCTATGTGTGCGTGCGTCCTAGTTGACGCGTTTATGCGTTTGCACATATCACGATAAGCGATGGAAAGTGTGAGTAAGCTAAATATTTATTAAATATATCATTATGTTTTATAAATAAAATAAATAATTTATTACAAACATTCTTTATTATAGAAATCGGTGTATTTTACCGATTCTAGTCACTTATAATTTAATTTCAATACATTTAAAATTATAAACTGTTGATCTGATTAAGCTTGCTGTTTTAAATTATACTATTAATTAATAGACAATCCACACAACATTTTTTTAATCACCATTGATCGCGAAAAGCGTTAACGTATATACCTAGACTATTGCTGTGCGTTTCTTTGCATGCGTATGTGCTAAAAAGTATTGCGACTACTTAGTTCATGGCACTGCCTGCTGGCTGGCTATGCGTTTTTTTCCTTCTAGCCGTAATTAAACCTTAGTAGCTGCCAAAGCAAAAAGGAAGGAAGCCTTAAGGCACTCACAGAAGGATATGGAAACACTCAGAAAGAGACAGCGACAGGCTTGAAGTTGGAGATGGAGATGGAGATGCTCTCAGTACAAGAAAGAAAGAAACTTTATTAATAAAAGTTTTTCCTTTGGTATTTTACCCAAGTATTATTAAAAACTTTCATATACGCAACGTTGGCAATTCCACACGCCCACACACACACACACACAACCACACACACACTAACACACTCGCTGGTAGAAATGTAGACGCATATGTCGACGGCTGTTCATACATTCAAGCGTTAAATTGGGAAGTCCTTCTTATGCATGTGACAATATTTGTTGCACTTGTTTTTCCTATTTTGTTTTTATTAATTTCGTTGTCATAGCATTGAGTTTTCCTTGTTTTATGGCTGCAAAAAAGCTCACACTTTCGCACACAACCTAAACACAATGGAATAAAGAAAGAAAACACATAGAAAGAAAGTTTTTCCCTACACTCTTAGCATAATTGGCTTAAATAATAACTTCATGAATATCCTTTCAGCTCCTTTGAACAACTTTCCGCCGCGTGTGCTTGTAAGCAGTTGTTTTCTACTTCTTCCTTGGTGTGTCAAATGATCCTTCGAAGTCAAACATAGACTAATATTTTCATATTTATAGTCGACCAGGATAAAATCATAAAATGCTATAGTCCTGACCCCGAATAATATATATTAATAAGTTTGTGAATTTCCGCGTATAAAAATCAATCTATTTTCTCTATACACTCTTTCAATTTAGAATTTATTTATTTTGATTAACTTAAATCATAGGGCATTTTTAATGGGTATTTATTGGTTGAGCAATCTAAACTAGAGATCTCAGCTATTTATGACATTAAGTGTTCACTTCCATAATCCAACAGAGCTTAAGAGCATAATCTCAAAGCAAATTAAAAGCCTTAAGCAATGTTGCAAATATCTTTAGCTTTTGGCCAATTGACGCAAGAGCCAAAGGAAGCAACCCCTTCAGCTGGCCAGGTTCAATCCTTTTCCCCCATCCGACCACTTGATGCTGTTAGGCAAACTCTTGGGGTTTTGAGCCTGTACACTATTTTCTAGTTGGAGTTGTAGTTGTAGTTGTCCTTGGAGTTGTAGTTGTCTGCAGTTTAGCTCTCAAACTATTTGCACATTGAGTGCATGCATATTAGCATGGAAAAGAGAATGTCTAATGAGCTGCGTACCGTCCATTAACAGTCTCAAAGCTTAGTTCCATTAGAGTAGAAGCGCTCTCTCTTTCTCTCTCTCTCTCTCTTGGTTTTTGTGGCACTCACTTAGCTGAACAAACGAAACAACTAATTAAAGTAAAGCAACCAAACATTTACACACAAATTTCACTGGTCAGTTAGGCGGAAGCAATTGCTGTTGTAACAGTTGCAGATACAAAGATACAGATGCAGATACATTTGCTTATCCTGCTGCTTGGTTGGAGCAATCAGTGCAGCGACCGCATCTGCCACCAAAGTCTAGATCCATGTAACCAACGAGCTTGACACATGAATATGCAAATATGAGGCAGTCATTCTCAATTTCCCAATCCCCTTATCACCTCGCTCTCTCTTCTCTCCTCCCTTTTCCATAAAACCACCTCATCCCCCTTCGCATTCCCAGTCGCATTTACTTCGATTTGTGCGTTGTTCATTAATTTGCCGGGCCAGGACACTGGCTGGGAATGCTGTGGCATTTGCTATCACAGCTGCTGACATGGACATGGACACCGATATGGCCATGGTTGACTTTGTTGCCTGTTAATTGATTGCAGCCATTTAGGCATCGACGTTGTCCCCATTTCCTCCACCTCTTCCACCCTTTCCTGCTGGCTATCTGGTGTGAATCTTTGCACCCCGCTCTGAATTAATTAGTGGCAGCAACGAGGTATGCAGCTCCCCAACAGCAGCCTGATATTTGTTAATTGAAATTGAAAACTGAGCGCAGACAACGATGCTAAGCATGCAAATCTGTTTTTAGACAAATAAATAATATAATTCACTTAGGTAGTCAAGCTTTTAAAGCTAAAAATATAAATTATCAAGTATTACCATTTCAAATACACATACTTAGAGAGTGAATATACTCGTATTTACTTATATATATATATAGTAAAGCTGCTTCTTATCAGTTCAGCTTTTATTGCTCAAAAAGCTGGACTGATAAATACGATTGTGTTCAACTAAATAATATATTTTTCTCGCTATGTGGAAACCTATGTGGAATATTATACTATACAAAAATATTTTATTATGCATTGGAACTTATTCCCAGATAAACTTAAAATCCATAACAATTTTTGTATTATTCAGTGTTGGAGTTAGACTTTGGTAAAATAAAAAAACTATATATTATACATAAATTTAAAAAGAATTCTCAATAATGTGATCTTGATATAGGTCTTATCATGAACTGTACGAATTTGAGGGTCTCTTCAAAGCCATGCCAGTGATGCCAAATAATGCCCTTGCCACGAGTATTCCAGTCCAGTTTGCGCTTTTTAAAGTACTTGCCATTGGGATTGCTAAGCAAGGGAAAGTATAAAATGAGAATCCACAGCAGATCAGAATAAATTGGAAAGACTTACCAGAAGGCAGCACAGGCATCGTACCACCAGGCACTGTGATATCGCCTGGCACAATTGCCATCCGGCCAGGCATCATTGTCATTATCAAATGTGGAGAATTTCTGAAGAACATTCAAGCCCATCGAGTTGCCAGCGTTGCCAGCGTAATTCCCCAGGGAACTCAGCTCATAGGAGGTCTGCTCGCTGCCAATGCTGAAGTTATCGTAGTGCGCATAGCGAACATCACCCTCAAAGTCCTCCAGGTGCACATACAGTTCGTAGGTTGACTCCGAGGTCAATCGATGCAGCTTCTCTAGGCCCAAAAAGAACTCTCCAGTTAGAGCACCAAAGCCCCTCTGATAGTCTGTCCAGTTGCGAAAGAAGTTGACGCTGCCATCCATGCGACGTTGGATTACCAACCAGCCGGATCCTGCGAAGCGGGAATCGCAAGGTGCGTAGAAGGATTCCATGCCAGGCAGCTTTATTTTGTAGATGCCGGTGGTGCTGCCGAATGGCAAACAGCTGCTCGGGTGGAACTCGTCAAACTGATTCTCGTAAGCCTTCAGCTTGCTTCTTGCAGCCTGCAGTTCCTTTAACTGCTCCTCGTAGCGTCTCTGAAGATCTAATATTTCTCGATCCTTATCCGTAAGTCCTAAGTTTACTTCTGTTGTTTGTTCCACTTCACCAGCAGCTTTGATCTTTCCAGTTTTGGACTGATCTAACCAATCCACTGAAGTGATTTGACAATATGTCAAATTATACACCAAATCGGAGATCTGACGTTCGTTATCCTTGAGCCGAGCTGCATCCGATTTGGCTTGTGCCTGGCAAGCATCTAATTCAACATCCTTTTTCGCAATGCGAACCTCACAAGAGTCCGCCTGGATTTCAATTAGCTCAGATTTATCAGCCTCTATTCTATCCTCCAATTTCAGCAATTTCTCGTTGTTTTGACTAATCAGATCTTCCAGTGCATTAATTTGTCTATCTACAGGTGGCGCCACCTGTTGATGATCATCCATCAATGTACCTCCAGCAAAAGCGGCAAGGAGCACTATTATTGTGTACTCGAATAAAGTCGAATATCTGCACATTTTGCTTATACAGGCGATACTGAAACTTGCGTTTCGTTTGCGTAATATGAAATTCCCACGGATTCGAATACTCATAGAGGGAAAAGTTCTAAGTCGGGTTATCAGTTAAGTCACACCAACATACAAAAATGTCATATTTAAACATACTATGCGCTATCACTATTTCACATATACTTATTACACTGAGAGAAAATTCTTTATGAATTTTAATTTTCAATTTTAATTTAGTTTTTAAATATATTTTTTTTAAGAATTTCATTTAAGTTTAAAAGCAGATCATGACAATTATATAGTTTATTTCAATATTTTGAAATATTTACAAACGAGTATATATATTTTTAATTTAAATTAATTTTTTATAGATTTACTTTAACAAAAAACATTTGTGCTGATCATGTATTTTTTTTTTGAGCAAATTTGTTGTTACATTTTATTAAATTTATTAAGCTTTACGGGCACGTATCATTATTTGAACCGTTTTCAAAGAATAATTGGTGTCATGCCAATCGTCGTCATCCCAGAAGATGCCTTTACCATAAGTGTCATATACCGTATCCCCAAATAGGTAGACTCCATTCAAGTTACTGCAAAAAATAAGTTTTGTTTTTCCATTTACCGCATGATTAAGTCTCAGATAAACTTACGTAAGTCCACATTTGCTGTACCACCAGCCTCCACTTAAGGCTACTGCACAATTTGTGAAGCTCCTATCATTTTTACGATCAAATGTGCTGAACTTTTCACCCTCATTCAAACGCAATTGATCGCTGACAGTTCCTTCAAAGCTTCCCAAGGACTTAAGGGCATACGATTCCTGCTCACTTCCCACTTCAAATTTATCATATTTGGCATAACGTGTCTGTCCCTCATAGTCCTCCAAGTGGATATAGAGCTCCTGTGGTTCGGCTTTGGTCATGTGGTGTAATTTCTCCAGACCAATGAAGAACTCGCCAGTGAGATTACCGAATCCGTTCTTATACTCCGTCCAGCTTTGATAGAAGCTAACGCTGCCGTTTATCCGTCGCTGTATAACGGTCCATCCGGTGCCATTGAGGTGACCGTCGCACAGGACCTTGAAGGGATCAACTCCAGGGACTTGTATAGTATGAATGCTGCTAGAGGTGCCATATGCCTCACAGCTTGAGGCCTTGCAAGTGGTCAAGTTTGAAGTAATTATCTCATTCTGTTCGTTGATCTTAGCAGTAGATAAATTGAGCTGGGTCTTCAGTTCAGTTGTTTCTTGATTCTTTGTTTGTATTTCATTAGTACAAATGTCAAGATTTGACTCTAAACTACGAATCTTTATTTTATTTTCGTCGCGCTCCGTCTCTAAAATCTTTATTCTAATCAACTGATCCTGAATGGTAATGCCCTTTTCACTTATGTCTTTGTTTTTTGCATCTAATTCAGTTTTATTATCTTTCAACTGTTGCTCTAAAGCCAAAATGGTTTTTTCACTTGAGTAAAGTTTTTGTTGGGTTTCGATTAACGTTTGGTTGAAATGATGAACCCGATTGTTTTCGGCGGTAAGTTTATTTGAAAATTCATCGGATAATTCCTTTTGATATTTTGAAGTCATATTACAATTATCAATTTGACGTTCTAATTTAATTATACTATTTGTCAATGTTTCAATCAATTTATCTTTTAATTCAACATTTCGTTTGTAATAAATTTGCAATTGTTTATATTTTTCAATTGCGCTTTTGGAATTGTCAATCACTGATTCATAGCTGTTTTCATTTTGACCCGAAGATTTTTCCAAAGTCATTAGAATTACGATTAAACATAGCACAATTCTCATATTCATTTTTTTTAAAATGTGTGTATTATTATTTTCACTTTCGCTGGACTCACTCTTGATTCGTTCAATGTTAGCGCGAGACAAAACTTGAGACTGAAATCGAATGAGCTTTTTATTAATAATATATATATATATATTAAACAATTCCAGGAAATTTCACAATCTTCGCTCTCAACAATCTATGATGTGCTTATCTGTGGCTAATGCTCTGAGAATTTTTTATTTTAATATTTGCTGGTATGAATGAACTTGCATGTCGTACATATAAATCTTTTATATATTCGAAATTTGATTTTTTATATATTCGAATTTGATTCCGCTTAAATAGCATTAATTTTATTTTTCTTAAGTTTTTAAATCCACAGTATATTTAGTCATTCTATTTAATTCAATTATATAATTGATTTTTAATTTTCTATAACCAACTTATTTGATTCTCAGGCAATTTTAATTACTGTTTAGAGCTTTAAAAGCGTCGGATGCTGCGTTTGCCACACCAATTAAATGGTTATATTTTATTAAAAGTCAGATACAAAAGAACGAATCACATTGCCATGGCAAATAGACGACGCGATTTTCGCTCATTTTGCGGTGCAACTGAGCGTATACGCAACGTGCAGTAGAAGTGCCGAGTGTGAGTGTGAGCTGAAGTGTGGGCGTGGCTAGGACGGCCAGGTGCGGTCTTACCTGGTTGCCATAACGCTGACGTGGCAAGCAACTCGTCCAGCCTCCAACCAAGTCGAGACACAGCGACGCCTTCACTCCACAGAGCAAAGCCAAAGAAGGGGATGCAGTCTATAGGTGCAGAGAAGGGGGTGCAGAGCTCTAGACAACGCTGTTATTTATTCCGGATTTGTCTACCTTTTTTATTTATGTTTGGCAGACGCCAATTTTCATGGCGGCTGCAATGGCAATGCCAATGGCAATGGACTTGGCTTTGGCTTTGGCTTTGGCTTTGGCTATCCAAAGGATGCAGCTGCTCAGCTGCCTTGTCGTCTCTCTGTCTCTCCGTCTCTTTGTCTTTTTGTCTGCTGAACGCGTTGCGCGTCCTTCAAGTGCCGGAATATGCGGGTGTGGAAGGGGAAGGGGAATTGGGCTTGGGTTTGGGCTCTGACCACGTGATTCGTGTGCCAGCCAAGCGGAAAATAAAAGAAATCCAAGCAACAGCCGCACGTTGCCGTTGCAAACTCACCTTTGATTGTCTTAACTCCAATGCTCGCCATGCTGGTCAGACAATTGCTAGTCAAGTAATGAAAACGGTATTTACCCCAAAAAACAAGGGATGAGAAAATGTCGAGTTTCTGGCATACCAGCAGCCAGAGCAGCCCTTTCTTTAAGCCGTAAATATTTAAGCTGCTAAAAATGCTTTGGCTATGTCTTTGGCCTTTGTCTTGTGTTTAGAATTAAAACGTTTCAAATTGTTGCCAAGCTGTGCGTGTCATTTGGCTAAAACGCTTAAAGCCAACTATTTTTGATTAAAAAACTTTGTGGGGCAGCAACAAATTCAATAAACGGCACAAAAAATCAATATGAAATCGCCAGCTGCCTCTCAGAAATCGAAGTGCCATGGACTAAGTAATCTAAGCCACAAAACACAGCCACAGATTGCTTAGAGAGAGTGGTGAGAGTGGAGAGAGGAGAGAGAAGGATGGGGGTGGGGGTGGTGGTCACATAAATTCAAGATGTGGCCATAAGATTTATGACGATTGCGAACGTGGAATTTCGACAGCGGCCATAGACAAAGTGGGCTAGCAAAATGCCGCAACATTTGTGAGCCTGTGGCCTTTGAACTTCCGAATCTCTCACTGACTGGAATCCCAGATGGACGGACAGAAGACACAGAGACAGAAAGTTAGGCGGGGAGAAGAGGGGAGGGGAGGGGAGGCGTGACTCTGAACTCTGGACAACAATTTACAGTAGGCATATAAAATGTGCATAAAAATTGAGACTGCTGCCGCGAGGCTTCTGGTCTGGTGTATGGGGCGTATACTTTACGCATTTTAAGTTTCAATTTCACAGTCGAATTTATGGGCGTAAAAATGGCGGCATGACCATTTTATGGCCACTTCCGCTGACCGAGAAAACTCTAAGTGATTTCTGACATAAAAAACATTAGAGCCAGACGTCAGCAAATATTTCATATTTACCACAGATTTTACCCTCTCCCCACCAGACACTCAACTGTATATTCCTTTGGTCCTGTCAGTGCTAATGATAGAGTTGCATGACAACTCATCTTGTAATCAAATCTTTTTTTTTGGTAACTAAAGTGAACTTTTATTCACTTACTGACTGCATAATGGAATTCGTCAAAGATTTTTCCATACCATTTGCTATAGCTACTCCCTTTTCCAGTTCTTGTTCAAGTGTTCCACCGCCAAGACAGGGAGCAATCAATTGTCAACGTCGTTGAGACTGTTCCATAATCCGGCTTATTATGCAAAGTGAATGCTTGGCCCTTTTGGCGACTGTCCCCTTGTCTGCCCGCCGGATAATCTTGGTGATATTTCATTGTCGTCGCTCGAGCTTGTAAATGTGTTAACAGCCACGCCTTCCTCCGCGCCAATTGCGAAATATTTCCGTTTCCGGTTGCTGTTGCTGTTGCCGCTTATGCACTTCCTCGCTCATTTGTCGACCAGTTTGTCGCGCCGGGCTATTTGCTCAGATTCCGTTTACGATGTTCTCGCCATATTCTTTATATAGCCTCCGTTCGTTTGCCACATGCGAGTACGTATGTAAAGACGTATGGAAATTTCATATTATTATTGTTATTATGCTGATGTCCGATTGTCTCGCGCGTAATTTTCCAATTTCCATAAACGGTTTCAATTTCAGCATTCTCTTTTTTATGTGTCCCTCTCTTTCTCTCTTACTTCCATATCATTCGTTGATATGTTCTTTTTGATGGCCAAAAGGGTTCTTCAATCTGGCTGAAGGTTTCCCTTACGGCTCATTATCATATTAAATGGTTCCTTCCAATTGATGAAGTATCAAATTATACGAGCCGGCACAAATGCGGCTATAACTATGCAGCATTATAGACACGTTTCATTCCATTTGTATTTGTATTACGTTTGTAAACTCCTTGTGTTTGTATTTATCGAAGGTGTACTAATAACTTCTCTATTTCAATTTGCATAACTCATTTCGTTGTCAGTTACTTGTGGAGAAATAAAGATAATGTTTAAGTATTATATATTTGTCAGAAATAAATTTATAAAAAAAGCGTATAAATACAATACAAATAAATATCTAAGTATCTATCCCTCTTTCAAGTATTGAATTCTGAAGATTTTATTTAATATCTTACAATGTCAAATATATACACCAATATTTATTTATTGAATGTATTTAAATTTATCTTCAGTAGCTGTAATCAGTTTCTTTTTTTGGTATATTTTCTTTAGCTCAAAATATTTGTTGAAACCATTTGCATATTATTTCATTCCTCTTTTCGACACTTTTCCACACTTTTCGCCATTTTCGAATGTCTGAAAAGTGTTCTCCCTCCTTCATTTGGTAAACAGCGAAAACTCGTCTTAAACCGAAATCTGATGACACAGATGGGGCATGATCACCTGCTGTCCGTGCGTTGCATATTTAGCAGCTCTCTCTTTCTCTCTCTTTCACCATATGATGAGGAGAAAGGCGGGCTAAGGGGTAACAGCTGAATGACTTCATTTTGGCCACTCAGCCATGCAAATTCGCAACTGATTTTGTGCCCAAATCACATTGTTATGTGTAGATGAAGGAGAAGAAGACGACAGCGAGGTATGGAAGATGCAAAAACGATTTAAAAACTCTAAAATTAAGCTATCATCAGCTTTTACAGCTGACTATCAACTTCGTGTCTCTTTCTCTTTTACTCTGTAAGTCTCTGTCAAGGTGGAGGCACATTCAACTACAATATGTGTATAAAAAAGTCAAAAAGAAATAAGTGCAATGCAATGTCATTAAAGTAGACAAGCAGACAACGAAGGCAGAGCGTGACGAAGACTTGGAGCTGTGAGGTGAGAACGGAACGGAGCTGACGATGAGTATGGCCAACATAAAATCACAACACACACACACAGCTGTACATAGTTAAAGAGACATTCGCATGGCTAACACATACACCCATGCCAGATTCCTGTCTGTGGTCGCTTATCGGACATTGTGTGTCTGACTCCGTCTCTATCTCCGACTCCAGCTCCGGCTACGGCTCTGGCATTGACTCCGGGTCTGTTTCTGTCTCTGTGTGCGTTACGTAAAGCTGTAATCTGTGCTTATAAAACGGCAAATGGCAAAACTGCAGAGGGTTTTTAATTGTCTGTGCCGGATGGCAGCCTTAAATGCCCTACGACACTACAAGGACCCTAAAATACACTGCAAAAAAAATTAAAATCAACACTTTTTAAAGATATTTAATTTTAAAATATTCTTAATTATATTTAATTTTTTACTAAAGACTTAATTACACATTCTATTATATTATTTTTGTAACCCTACCTACTACATGATTTTCGTCAGTGTACACACGTCCGATATGGAACGGCTTTGTTGAGTCTGCCCGGACAAACGGTATGGGTTTTTTAATTAAAATCCCTTCATAATATTATGTTAATGTTTGCTTACCACCTGAAAAACTACGTAGCAACCCTCTCAGTTTAGATTTCTGGCTGGCAAGTTTAGCTGAAATCAGCGCCTGGCAAACTAATTCAGACCCTGGCTGAGATTGAAGTGCCAGCTAGAAAGTTATAAAAAGTAATTGTTGCCACCCGTTGATTTTTACATTTTTACATCTTTTGTACATTTTTGGTCGTTTCTCTTGGCTTCACGACCAAAAATGCAAATTGAGTGCGCTATCAGCAACTGTCATGGCAACCCATCTAAATACTCTCCCTCCCCGCCCATTTGAGGGGCGGGTACACGCCCAACAACAACAGAAACAACGGCAACAACGACAACAACTGTCATACACAGTTTTCCGTTCACCTGTTTTGGAATTGTCTCCCTTCGTCTTCTTTTTTTGTTGTTGTTGTTTTGTTATCATGAGTTCCCCTTGATGTCGGTAGATTTAGCGCACGTAGCATTTTAATAATGCCGCCAATTGTCATATTTGCCCAACGAAAATGGTCAAACATGCAGGATATCTCATATGGTTGCAACCTCTTTTATTCTTGTCGTTGTTGTAGTTGTTGTTGTTGTTGCAGTTGTTTTTGTTGCTGTGGCACTCTTTCAGCATTTGCAGCAATTAGTTTCCGTAAATTTCCAACGAGCTGGCAATAAAAAGAAATGTGAGTTGGAACAGTTTCTATAAAAAAAAAGGTATAAAAAACAATGCAGATATATATTCAGCTAAAAAAGAGAGGGAGAGATCATAAGAATAATAGTGAAACAGCAAGTTTAACTCATCAAGAAGGAGATAGATAGTTGTACTGAATTTTAGTTTTTGAATATGTTTACACGTCTGACAGATATCATGAATTAAGGAGTGTATGATTAATGTTATATTTAGATTATTAAAATTGTATTACTTTACACTAGACAACAGCTAGATTGTTTTTTTTTACCAAAACTAAATTTTCGAGACTCCATATAAGAACAAACCTCTTAAATAAATAAATAAATAAATTTTACAGAGATAAGCTTGAATTTTCAAACTTTACTCGAAAATATCATAAGCTTTTTAAAAACTTTAACGCTACCTCTCTTTGCAATCTTTTGACTATATTCATTAATTACGCACTAACTTTTTTCAAATTGAATTGTTTTTCAACTAATTTTCACAATATCTCTCACCGTGTAAACCTTTTTTAAAGTCACCTTTCAGTCAGCTTGATGATTTTTTCATGCATTTCTCTCGCCTTTTTTATGTAAATCTCATTTCTCTGACTGCCGTATCAATTGTCAATTTTAATTGCTGGCAGTTGTCATAACCCGATTGTTCAATCTACAGCTGGATGAATCAACAGAGAGATTTTAATGGCGCTCATAACGCATTTTGTTGCATTTCTTTATGGTTATGCAATAGAGAAGTTGAAATTGTAAGCCCAGACCATATTTTGAATTCCGCTTAGGCTGTTAAATTAATATGCTACAAATGGGGCAACATATTGAATCATCTGAGACGATGCCGCACGTTCCAACTGGAGTCCATGTGTCATGCTGATAAGTTGCAGTCACGTCCAGATGATTTGAAAGAAATCATACATAAAAAAACGTTTCTACTGGCCACATTTAATTGCGGCCGATAAGGTGTGCAGTTCCACAGAATCCCCCCCACCCCAGCAGCTGCTGGTAATCCCCTCAAGCAGCAGTCGCAATTAGTCAAACGAATTTGTAGCGCCCAGCTGAGGAATTAATCAGAAGTCGCATTTAAAATGCAAAATGCGTGCGCTAAATTACAACGAATTCTAAAGCACAAAAGCCTAGACATTTTTTAACGTGTAAGCAGTATGCTTACACACCCCCCCTCCCCCTGCCCCTGCCCCTATTCACTACTACAATAAAGTTGGCTGTCGGCAAAAAGACTTTTGTGCTGGCCGTGGGCAAGAAGCTCCAAGAAACAGGCGAGATGATGACTCGTTTTGGCTTTGTGCTCGTTGACGCGTCCACATTTGAATACTAATTGCATTTGGCCAAGTTGAAGAGCCAGAGAGCTGGAAGCTTGCTCCATGTTGCCAGTTGGCTTTTGGCTTGCGGTAAATATGATAAACAACAAAGCGCGTCATTTTGACATTTGTCTGTTTAATGCGCCCACATTGACGTTGCCACCACGCTGCCAATTGCGACTCCCACGACTGACAGCCTGCCCCCTGCCCCTGCCCCTTGCCACAGTCCCTGCAACTGCTTACTCCCCGCATTGGCAAATAGATATGCGACTCAGATAATGATCGGTTCAAACTGGCAGGCCCAGAGTTCTGCATAGTTTCAGCTTCAACTCCAGCTCCAACTCCAACAGCAACTTCAACTCCCGACTCTGGCGGTTGTCGCGCTTTGAACTTAAATGGGTTTTGTTGCTGCTGCTGTTGTTGTTGTTGTTGTTGACATGCAGTCACTGGCAAATTTGCCATATGTTGGCAAAATGGCAAACTGCTTTTGCCTTTTCGACTTTGGCCAAGTGTCAGGTTTTTTAACATTGCCTTGCCAGGACTTGGCTGCGACTTCCACGCGAGTCTGACACACAAACAATGCAACTCAAACGTTGCATGCCTCCAAATAAATTAAAATAAAAATACAATTTATTTAACATTAGCTATAAAATTAATGTTGGTAGCAAGGCCGCAAGTTTTGAGTTCTTTGTGGATTTGCTTGAATACTAAAAGATAAAACCTGTAAATTAACTTTAGATAATAAATTATATTATTATTTTTTAAATATTTTGAAGACAAGCTGAAGTATAATTATGTTGTAACTAGATAATTCAACATAGAAATGTATTAAATGTATATGCATGTACACTGAAAAAAAAAGACCAAGATCTAAAATCAAGAACATTCATCTTAAATATTTTGTTCTTAAAATTAGATTATTTTAAGACCAAATTACTAAAACTAAGATTATTAATCTAAAAAATCTTAAAATCTTAATATAAGAATAAAAATCTTAAATGGTTAGGAAAGTATAAATAGGTACTATTTCGTATCAAACAAATGATGGCACCGTGGCGCTCTGGTTAGAGAGGCCGCTTCAGTTGTGAAGCGGTAGGCGGCGGTTCGAATCCCCCTCGTAACAAATTAAAATAACATTTATAAAATTACTAAAACAGAATAAAATATAAATAAATCAAAAATTAAAATAAATATAAATATAAAAAATAATTTTCATTTATTTTATTTTTTGATTTTAATTTTAAGAACATTTATTCTTAAAATAAGAACTTGGTCTAATTTAAAATGTTCTTAAAATCAAGAAGTGTTGTCTTAATTTAAGAATTTTATGCTCTCGACGCATTTTATAGACCAAAAATCTTAGTTCTGAGACCAAAATCTTGATTTTAGAACATTTTTTTTATCAGTGTATGTGTTCAAATAATATCTATCTTTTAATGATTCTAACGCAATTTAATGTATTCTAACATTATTTCTGCAATGTTTCAAATTCAAACTAGATAATCAAACATTAAAAAGCATTAAATTTTAATATGTAATTTCTATCTTTAAAATAATCAAACTTAAGATAGTGACATTTATTATTATTTTTCTAGTGAAATATAAAAATATATTTTTTAGATAGGTAAATATAATAAAAGTAATATGTTACTAAGTATGCTGCTTTAGAAACAGCCAAACAAAAATCAGGATATTGTTGTTGAAGGGTTTAAGAGTCGAGGCAGCCACAGGTTGAGGCTATGTTCATCATAAATAATGGCCAAGGCACAACATGAACGCGGCACTTGTAATTAATTATACAGCAGGAACAGCGGGAAGTGGAACGACACGTCGAGGGGCAACTAAAATGTCTGGTAATTATCACTAAGACGCGCCGCAGCTGATTAAAAATGCGACGCCGACGCTGTCACTGAAAGTGGAATTGGAACTGGAGCTGGAACTGCGATTGGGAATGGGAACTGGGAATGGGATGGGATGGACGATGTGCATTGAAGTTGCAACTCTCGGCTCCAAGTGCAACTCGAATTCTGACAGTTTTCGAACGGCTGACATGACAAGCTGCCAGTGCTGATGACGCTAAAAACTTGCACCCAGTTGGCGGGGGCAAGTGCCGGTCAATGGCTAGAGGGTGCCCCCAACTGATTGACTGCCCAGGCCGACAAACCGTCTTCAGACTGAATCTCTATCTGAGCCTCAGACTCCGCTTGAGTGGCGATTCAGAATCGCAGGATGAAAGCCGCACCATGTAGCCAAGTGCCGACGGCGACGACGACGACGACGACGACGACGGCGACTCCTGAATGCTGACAACTGACTGACTGCAGAGGAAAAGAGTGAGGCAGAGAGCTGAATATGGTTGCAACGCACTCTGCCGCACTCTGTTGCATATAAATGAGGCGTGCCAAAAGTTGACAATGATATTAACCTTGAGTGGACTTTTCAGCAGGTTTTTTGTATCTCTGTGAAGGTCACTTGGCAGGCGGCAAACATTGAGACAGCCTCTCTCTCTCTCTCTCTCTCTCTCTGTCTCTCCCTCTCTCTCTCCCTCTCTCTTTTTCTCTCGTTGTTTACGAATGCATACGAACTGACATGAACATGATTACTGTAGTCATCAACTGGATTTTTATTGATGCATTATAGTTCATTAGGGTTAATCAGCTTGTAATCGATAATCGATAAAAATGGATTAAGTCGTTAAATATGAACTCCAGATCGCTTATATTAATTCTTTTGATGCTGTCATTTTATCTATATGGAATAATCAAAGAAGACACTTTATTAGCTCCTATTTTATTTTAAACACTGCTAAATATTGCAATGATTGCTAATTCATTTATTTTTCACAAATCATTTGTAAGCAACTTATTTATATAAGTTTAAGGGCCGGTTTTTCAATGTCTCCTTAAATTTTATAAAATAGATAAATGCAAATTTGACATTGCTTTCTATACATTTAACGTCAAAATATCTGTTGTATAGTTATCAAACCCCTTAAATAGATATTGAAAAACCGGCCCTAAGTATATATATAATATTGTTAAAAGCAATTGCTAATCAACTTTCTATATTAATCGATGATATTGATTTTGTTATGTTTTATGACATTTTTTTAATTAGTCTTTGTTATGGAAAGATAGCAAGTTTAATAACCTTTAAAAACACACAACTTTTCCATTGCTATTAACATTAATTTTACTTACGAATCAATTGTTGATCACCTTTTCATAATAATTGATATTATGAGTTCCTATTAATCAACTTCAGTTCTAGGTAATTAATAAGTTTCAAATTGTGATCAGACCAAGTTTATTATAACACAATTACATTTGCACGAGAGTTGTTTAAACCAGTTATTTTTTGTTTGATTGCTTGAATAAATAAATGCAACTAGTGCAAATAAATGAATTAAATGAAATAATTGCTTGTTCTTTTGTGAATTGTCTAGTCTTTCTTTCGCCCAAAAGTCTCGCCGTCCTCCAGCGTCTCCGGCAGCGGCATTCCCCTCGTCTCTGGCAGAGCAAGAGTGGCAACAACAGCAACTATTGAGACGGCCCCGAATATCAGGGGCGTTATCCAGGGCTGAATATTGGCCAGATCACAGATGAGGGGCGCCAAGAGGCCGCCAATGCGACCCAGCATGGAGCAAAGTCCCATGCCATTGGATCGGACTACAGTGGGAAATATTTCGCCACCCCAAAGATATGCATTTGGGAAGGTAATGGAGGCTCCAAAGAGACCAATGGTGGCTAAAACGACCTGAATGGTCCTATGCGAATTTATCAAGAAGACCAGCAACAAAAGAGCAATACCACTAAGTCCATTTGTGATCATCATTGTAATCTTGCGGCCCATATACTTGGTCATCACAACACACATGAGAGTTCCGGGGATTCCCAGGGCCGCAGCAATCAAATTGTTAAGGAAAATGTCACCTCCCAGCTTGGAAATGTATTGAGCGGTGCCGTAGTAGACCATGCAAACCACAACCCAATCCGTGCCCATGCAGATGGTCTTCAATCGCAGATAAGGTGTTCGAAATAGATCGATTATGTTGCCCTTTTTCGCTGGAGCCTTGGCAGCTAGCACCTTATAGGCGGCTTCAATCTCCGGCTTAATAGTGTCCGTTGGAGCCCGATTGTGTTTCGCTATCTTCTCCAGAATCTTGACCGACTCATCCACCTTGCCGGTGGTGTAAAGCCATCTGGGTGACTCGGGCACTAGGCATATGTAGATAATAAAGACGACTGAGAATATCGTAATGCTGAACTGAAACCACCGCCAGGTGCGAATGTAGTAGGCAAAGACAGCCAATGAGGCATGTCCAATGTTAAAGGGTATTTGATATAAAATAGCTACTATTTCTCGTTTCTTTGGTCCAATGATTTCCATGATGAGCACAAAACTGAATTGATAACGATCAGAAGGTATTAATTAATACAAATTTGCATGCAGATTTACCTGGTGCACATAGTACCTCCAGTGGCAAAGGCCGTCAGAAATCGGAATACCACGTAGAACCAATAATAGGGTGATAAACAGACGATCAAGCCACTAAAGAGCTGCATGAAACAACAGCCCAAGAACGCAGGTCGACGGCCAAATCTTAAAAGTTGAAAGATCACCATCATTACTATATATACATATACTTTATTTTATTGTAAGTAGCGGTGTCTTACCGATCTGAGATCATGCCAAAGAACATGCTGCCAAACATGATGCCCATCATGACAACGGACTGCGAGAGACTGGACATAAATGCACGACCGCAGACCAGATCCCACTCGGTCACAATAGTCGTCTTGAAGGTACTTGTATCGAATTCCCTGTCATGGCATTCTTTGCTGCACGCATCTGTCACATTTTCGGTATTGCATTTTAGGGGCGTTGGTGCTGCTAGAAAGATGTGGGCCAATGTATGCCACCCAGTTCCAAACTTGCTGAGGAATATAATGCCGCAGAAGAAGAATTGATATCTTCGGAAGTCACCAATCTGTGAGATGATTGGATCTGCCGTCTTTTCCACCGGATTCTTTAGTCGATCACCCATCCTGTCGCGGATTTATTGTTGTCCCTTTTCTAAAAACAAGTGATAAAAAACATAAGTAAAAAAAAAAAAACTTTAAAATTTAGATAAAATTAAATCAATGCTGAACAACATAATTTTGTCAGTTTGTTTGAATATAAGTGAACTGAATTCCTTGACTAATTTTTCAAGTGTAGAGTTGATTTTTCACAAATAACATATTTGATTAAAAATTGAAGAGTCAAGCTTGTAAATAATCTAAAGTTAAATAAAGATAAGTCTTAAAATTAAACAAAATAAAATGAAAGCGAATACATTAAAAATCAGCTGTCATTTTAAAAATACAAAGCTGATTTCTAATAATAAAAATGCAAAATAGATAACAACAAAGATTTATAGTAGTTAAACGGAATCCGTAATCAAATCGAACGTATTTTAATAAAAGAAAGTAGTGTAAAAAAATTAAATTTAATATTTGAACATAATATGAAATAAAAGTGAAATAAGCTATTAAGAAGAGGAAGAGACTGAAATAAAATAAAGTCGCTTATCGAACTTAAAAATGATAATATATAAAATGATCAGAGCTCTATGAAAGAGCTTTATTTGGTAGTTATTATTGAAGAGAATTCGTTAAAAACAATTAAAATTATTATAAAGTAATATTGTTAGTGAGGCTTATGAAAGTGGGTCACATTGTAAACATGAATTGTATACGAATGAAATAAATAATCGAGAAATAAATATGCACAATTCCGACCTATTGTAGCCCCTACTCACCCAGCTAGCTGCAACAGACTGGCGTGAAAATATGGTCGAGACATTGATCGCAATTTCATATATATTGAATGAGCGAACCGGTTTCTCGTTATGCTCCAGACTCGGTCGAAGCTACAACCAGGTAACAGATACAGTTAGCGTGACAACTTGGCCAGGCATTAGCACCTGAAAGCTGGCACGTTAAGGTCCGTCCGCAATTCGGCTAAAATGGCATTTAGCCAGAATCTGTAACAATTGCCACAACAGATCGCTGTAAAAGGCCAACAACAACAACAACAGCAACAACAACAACACGACGGCTGCAATATTCGTTACTTTTACCTGGACTACGTAAATGAAGTTGGCCAAATCATTAATTGAAGGTGCGCCAGCCAAAGAGCCAGTCAGCCAAGTATTTGCCACAGATAGCAGCTAGATGAACCTATTGTCTGTAAGCAGATAAAAACTTAGAGACTCTGACTGACTCTCAGGTTTGACTCAAAGCTCGACTCTGCCTTAAGATGGCTTAATTACGACAATCGAGTGAAAGTTGGCCAGAGATTTGTTGCTGGCGACAAGCAACAATCAACAGGCAACTAGCAGCAACTAACAGCAACTGGCAACTGGCAACAGGCAACCTTGCAACATGTTCCCACGGCTGTGGCAACCTGTCCAATGTACATACAACTCTGGCGGGTGTCGAGCTGCTTGCGCAAGCAGAAAATGTCACAACAATTGAAAATAAATTATATGCAAATTGGCTAGCCAATCAACCAACCACACACACACACACACACATGATAAATCTGCCAATAAATAGCCGCATAAATGTCTCACATTGTCACCCACTAAGATGCCCAATTTGAGCAGACAAAAACTTCAGATGGTTGCCTTTGATAGCGCTCACCTATTTATGAGCTGTCAACATGACTATGAGTGTAAATTAATCCAACAAAATATTTCTCTCTAGCTAGATACTCTGTGAATTCATTGCAGACGAAATAAAACATAACTTTATAACAAATTTTTTATAATTATAGCAATGTAATCGAACTTTAAAATATATATAGAGTGCACTTATATAAGACAACTACATAAGATTTAAAGACTATAATATGTTAATATTATTACACATTATATATACATTTTATAGTGTCTTTTTAAAGATTATAATCAAACTTAAAACCTTCATAAGTGTTTATATGTCGTTAAGATATCTCAGATTGTTACAATATTTTTATCACACGATAATATAACAATTAAGTGATATATTGCAATTTATTCCATTTACTCTTGTAATTTTAGATAACAGCTTCTTAAATTTTTAAATTCTTTAATCAACTTAAGCTCACTTTTTAGCACTTACATTATCTATTATTTTATTGTGTTTTCACATTTAAATGTTTTAAACTTCTTTTCGTGGACAAATATTTCTTGTTCGTCTTTCAGAGTCAACTTTTTTGCTGCACATTTGTAGCACAATGAAATGAGATGAATGAGTTCGACACTTTCAGTAAATACTTTGGCCTGTGTCGAAGTCTGAATCTCAGTGTGGACTGATAAGAATTTCAAGTACTTAAGCGACGTGCAGTCAACATCATCTCATGTCTGATAAGCCTTAGTATTATTGTTTTATTATTCATAATTCTCTTTAGAGAGATACAGATAGAGAGAATAAGAGGAAATGTACAACAATCTTATCTAATGTTAAGTGCAAGAGTATCTGTGCAGTGGAAAACTATTATTTTGGCAGCTTCTGTTATTTGACTAAAATACCAACAAGAACTAGAGTCAGTTAATATTCTTCGAAAGTGAATCAAAACAAGCAAAGAAATAACTGATCAATGAATCACGAATTTTCTATTGACATTTGTTTAACATATCAATTGGTTTGATTGGAAATAACATCAACTAAATATTTGCTAGAGATAAAAATGGTTTTTATTTGTTCAGTTTAGCTTATAAGAAATCTTTGGTTAGAAACAAATTTGTTTAAGTACATACTATAAATCGATTAAGAGACCAAATTATTATTAAATTATTCAGTTTTTCATGATTTGTTACAAAAAATATGAAACACCTCAGAATTAAATTTAAAGTGTCTTATCATTCTTAAAGAAAGTATCTGAATCTTACAGGTTTCCCCAAAAATCTAATTATGTTAATGTGAGTCTTTAGAATATAATTAATACTTTACAGACAATCAAAACCACATTTAATTCGAATATTAATTTTCTCTTGCCACTATTCATATTTTCGATATTTGAGGGATTAATTTGGCTAAAAAGTACATTTATATAATAACATAATTATTGATTTAGAGTCAAGATATGAACTTTTCATAATTAATAGAAGTTTTGGCCAAAAGCCAAACCGCAGGTTGAAGAGCTAATCAAAATGGCTTCTTACTAGCTCTGGGTCCCTCAAGGGTTGTGTGAACTAATTCCAAGAGAATTTGCCGAAAACTGATTCTAAATTTAACCACAAGACTTAAGCAATTAAAAGGCATAAAGAACATTTACATTTCGGGGCTATAAGCCGCTTTTAAATGTCAGTAACGGCAACTGTTTATGCCAAAATATTTTGCCAAATATTTGGTTTGCCGGACAGTCGGTTAGTCGGACAGTCGGACAGTCGGATAGTCGGAATTCGGTAGTTGTTTGGGGTATTTATGGCCTAGCAACGCTCCAATTAGCACACAAAAGGATTACTGGCGAAATACCAAAAATTGTGAAGGGACTGAAAATCCTTGGCCATGTTGCGGTTACTGGGCCATAATTGCAACACACAGCATCAACTTGATGTCGTGAGAGGGGGCATGCAACAGGAGACTAGACTGAAGTGCAACAAGCATTTAATTTCAACTCACATGAAACACAATCAAAATATTTTATAGTTCGACCATAAAGAAATTCATAAAGCGAATGGCAACTGCGTTGCGTTGTTGGCGGCGTCGTTTTACCAATTCATACGAAAATTGCTAACTCAGCGCTCATATATATCATTTTTATGCCCAGCCACGCCCCTTTCAACTCGTAGTAAATTGACAAATGCAGCAGCGCGGCAATGTCTGAAATGTCTTTGCCACTATTTAAGGTCTTTTATGAGTTGCCAGCGCTGTGGGTTGCAAGTTGGAAGCTCAGCCCCCAGCTATACTACAGGAGATGTGTGGCAAGGTGCGGGAAATGGAAGAAGGCAGTCGGGAGACAAGAGACATGAGACAAGAGACAAAAGACATGGGATGGGAGTGCAAATGAAAAAGCGCAGCAGAAACTATGAACAACGCTCAGCGAAATAAAACTGCTTGTAATATGTAGTAAAAACCCATGTAAACGCGTATACGAAACATTATAACGACTATGAGATGCTCTATCTTTCTCTATTATTGCAAATGCAAGGGAATTCAAGAAAGATTTAGAAAAAAAAATATGAAATTATTATTACATATTTTTTAACTTACAAGTCACTAATATTTACATAAATGGAAGAATTTTTTAAACATTATCATAATGATTTATGCTATGTTTTTAATAACTTTCAATACAGCTGTACCTGTAAAGTTAATTTGATTCAAAAACCATCAAATATTGTGTTGAAAGAGTAATGTTGTATTCTATATACCCACTTGCTTTTCTAGGGTATTAAGTGGAAAAAGGCAGCTAAAAACAAAGCGCCGCATCAACGCTTTGCTGCCTTGGCTTGGGGATGGACTTTGGCATGGGCTTTGGCTCTATTCCTCTCTAAATCCTCTTTGATTAAGTGCTCAGTCTTTACTGTGGAGATTTTTTAATCGTTACCTCGTACCATGTACCACGTTCCACGTACCACAGGACGATGCTGCTGCTGCTGCCGCTGCAGTTAGTGCATGTACATGTGACCATGCCCCATAGATTAATCGCTAATCTGTCCCTAGAGGGCGTACGGACATTTTTAAAAACTGCTCACAAAGACGCTGCCTCATCCCCAGACTCAGACTCAGACCCAGAGACAAACTGAGATCCATTTAGATGGTTCTGGTTCTGTTTCTGTTTCTGTTTTGGGTTCTCCTAAAGTTCTGGTGTTCTTTTGTTTATTTTTGAGGGGCTGGTCTGTAGGTCTTTAAGTTCGCATTCGCACCTCTTTTTGTTCATTTTCTTGTCGTTTGTTGTTGCTTCCCTTTTTTGGTTTTATAAATAAATTAATAAATTTAAAGCCTGCATTAATTATTATGCATGCTCAGTCTCTGCTCAGCAATCCTCGCGATCGCTTTAGATTAATGTTTTAATTTTGCTAGTCAGTCGTCTAGTTTATTCCCCCTTCCCTTCAGTCCTTTCATTAATTTATGCGCCATTTTTGAGTAATTTGTTTAGCCAGGGGCAGAAAACTGCATTAAATTGGAATGCAACATGACTGTAGCTCCCCAAGTGCCCTTCCTTCCATTTGTGTCCACTTTCCTTGTCTCAAAACTAAAATCGTTTATTTTAAAATATAATAAAATACAGCAATATGTTTTAGATTTCGTTAGGCCTTTCAATTTGCCCTACACTGAACCTAAACGAGCGCTTCCTAATGTGTGTCACATAAATCAGAGAGGTGTGTGTCTGTGATTGTGGAATGACAATTAACAACCACAATCTAATATTTTAAGAAAATTATAAAAATAAAGGAATTGGGAATACAATAAATATTGCAAACTGAAAATTATAAGTATTTAAATAAATATAATATTACACTTTCACAGAATGAAACCATAAAATAATGCACAATTATTTGTTGATTCATTTGAATACTCATCGTAACAGGAAATCTGAAATAATAAACAAAATTATTAAACTTACTCTTTGAGCAGATCATTTAATTAAATTAGTACTAAAAATGTATAATAGAATAATTATATTACAATATTAAAAATAGTAGATAATAATACTCATCGTAACAGGAAATATTCTGCTTCATATTATATTTTTGGAATACCTGAAATAATAAACAATATTATAAAACTTACTCTTTGAGCAGGTCATTTAATTTAATTAGTACTAAAAATTTATAATAAAATAATTATATTACAATATTATAAATAGTAGATAATAATATGGTATATTATAAAATTGTTTCGGTATTATGTAATCAACAGGTAAATGATTTTCCACCGAGTTGGCTGCCACAACGCCAGCTGCCTGTGAAATTGCCCCTTGGTAAGTTGCTCACTTAAGTCATTTGTTTGCCCCTCATTTCCAGGTGAGTGCCATAATCAACGTCATTGTCATTATCATCATCATCATCATCATCATCATCATCCTCTTGGGTGATGTGAGAAGGGATATGTCGCTACATTCGTTATCTAATTTAACTAACCAGGCTTAAGCAGACTTTGCCCTTTTTTTTTTCGTATTTAGTTGAATTCTCTTTTTTGAGCCGCTGTTGATGTGCCCATAATTGCTTGTTAGGCAATTTGAAATGACTGACTAACCGACTAAGTGACTGACTGACTGACTGACTAACTGATTGACTGACGCACCATTTGGCGCATTTCCTGGTTCGCTATTAATGCATTTCGTTTATTAAGCAGTCGAGAGTATTTTACGCCTTGTTGAAAGCCTACAACCGAAGGCTCTAATCAATTTGTAGTAGTTAAGTTCAGTTAAGTTGTAAGTGGTGGAGGGGAGCAGAGCTGCTCAAGAGGGTGGTTCATTGGAGGGAACTGATTTATGCGTGGCGGGCATGCAAATCGAGGCGCTTAATTTCCGTTGCCGACAGTCACCGACCGCAAGTCTGTCAGTCAAAGCAGCTGTCATAACATCAGGCTGCAGTACCTCCTATGAAGAAGAAGGGAAAGAGAAAGAAGGGGAAATGAGCTGAAAGGGGTTGTTTGTGGGGTTGCGTGTCCCTTGAAGCAAAAGGTAAATAAACTGCGATATGGCTGGAAGCTTTATGCATAATTAGCTGCAACTACAACACAAACTTGCCCCGTTACAAAATTTGCAAAAAAAAAACTTTTAATTTATGCCGGGAAGTCTCCACCGGAGTCCTCGGAGTGTATATGTGTGTGTGTGTGTGTGTGTCCTTTTACCTGGCTCGAAGCTAACGTTAGCATCAGCTAGTTTATCGTATAGTTTGCCTAACGTAAGTAAACATATTTTAATTTGAGGCTATGTTTACATGACTCTGTCTCTTTCTCTCTCTCCCTTCCCTTCCCAGTCTCTCTCACGCACTGAGTGTGTGTGTGTTTAGTACGCTTCAAGTCACACAACATCAGCAACAACAATAAATGCAACAGAAACAGCAACAACAACAAACAACAACAACAGTTACTTTCGCCTGAATGCATCATTTCCTACCTACGAATTACACTACGCTACAAACAATAATTTGATATTTTGTTTAGTCAACTATGGTGAAAAATTAAATTGTGTGAAATGTTTAACAGTTGCTAGAGCAGTTTAAGAGAAGGTCAAACTGATACCCTGTAATCATTTCCATTTTTATGGATGCTTTTAGACAAATAATGACAATTTATTGGAATAAAACTTGATGTTTACTCACTGATTCTTTTAAATTCAACTATCAGAAGTTGACTTAACGATATATAATCTAAAAATTGAGGCTTTATTTTTGACATTGTGTTAAAAAAATAATATGTTTTTATTGAAATCAAAATGTAATTGTAACGTAATGTTGTCTTGTGTAATAGAATGTGCTCAGTTGGTTTGAGTTTGGTTCAGTTTCATTCCTTTCCGTTCCGTTCCGTTCGGTTAAGCCCAACCACATAGCTATGTATATTATCGGCTGTGCGATATCAGACACAAACATAAATGCAAACAATAATATTTGCTTGAATTTGGAAACGCCCTGGACATTGTGGCAACATGAGAAAATACGTGTAGGTTTGAGGTTGAAGTATGAGCTGAAAGGGTTGAGTGTGAATGCCAAAAGAAATGATGGGCAACATGTGTTTTACAAAAGCATGTCGATGGCGATTGCCGATTGCCGATTGCCGAATTCCCGACTGCCGATTGTTGATGACGATGTGGCAAGTTGAAGCGAGTTGTGGCAGGAGGCAACTGGCGACATGTTTGCTGTTCAATCAGTCGTTCAGTTTATGGTATCCCCATTGCAGCCTTCTGTGTGGAACTTTACAGCCTTGTTTACCTGCCAGTTGTTCCTCTTGCTGCAGCTTCGTGTGAGACCGCATTGCGTATACGCCGCGTGCCCATTTTGCACCAGACATTTTTGTGTCGATTCTGGTGCTGTTGCCTCTGCTGCTGCTGCTACTACAGCATTTTATGCAAATGAAGCCAAATATTGTTATAGGAGCAACATTCTGCTGCCACGTTTTTGTTACCGTTACGAGGCCGTGTTTACCCGAGTGGCCACACAACAGTAAAGTCAGTCGCTTGTCGCTTGGCTCTGTTGCATTATTTGTTTTATGCTTTATGCTTTCAATATATTGGCATGTCACACACACCGACACAAACATAGTCTTTGTGTGCTTACCTGCCACATGAAAACAAATCCACATTTTTGAACCCTTGTGTTTATACAGTTATTTGCAGATGTTGTATTCCAATTGGTCACCTGGAATCTCTTCTGAGTTGAGGCCTTGAATTGATAACTGAATATACTTTATATACATTTTTAGTAAAGTAATTCAAGTTTTTAGCTTTTTATCGATCTGATACATAATAAATAATGTAAACTTTTCATTTGCAAAATTATTATTTAAATAAAATTTCATTATTGAACTTAAATGGATTAATGAATTTATAAATGTGACGATGAAAATATAAACTTTAGTAAATCTGCTTTTGAATTTTGTTTTATATTTAATTTATTTTTTTTAATAATTATCATTGTGGCAATTTTAGTATTATTAGCTTATGCATTCATTTATAAGAAGAAACAATAAAAACGAATAAATTTTTTTTTTTAATTTTTATTGTTAGCAACTTTGCTTAGAAGAATAAATTGTTAAGAACTAATATTTATTTTATCCACACACTTCTGTAGCTGCAGTGCAACTAGTGAGAAGAGTTGTGCAACACGAAGCCAATCAAGATTTAATCTTTCACCCGTGCAGGACTTTTTAATTAATGTATTTGCAAGTGCACTTTAGGCCACTTTACAGTCTCGCCCACTCGTCCATTTAGCCAACATATTTTCCATAAGCCTATGCTGTACTTTTCTCCGACTGCCCGAATGTTTCCCCCGCCTACTTTCTTCTAGTGGGGGTTGCAGGGGTTGTGGGGAGGGATGTTTGGGGGTCTGCTTTTAAAATGCGCATCATAAATGCATTCATTTGTGACACTTGATGTAATTTGTTAGTGCGGTAATTACATAAAAGTGCAACGGCCAAACAATCACACACTTAAAAGCTTTTCTCACCCGCACCCCTCAGCTGCATCCCCTATGAGTGCAACACATGGACTGGTGGGCGTGGCCGCAGAAGAAGGCGATTTCAGTGCATGCGCGTGTACGAAATCGCATTAAAATTAATGTAATTTACAACAATGAACATTAACTTAAATTAGCGATGAAATGCAACGCACAGCGACAGATGCGGCATCTGTGTGGGCTATAGGGGGTGCGGACTGTAGAGTGTAGGGGGTGTTGGGGGTGCAGGGGGTGTAGGGGAGACAACTGCTAGGTATGGCATTCAATGCGTACGCACACAGTTATGTAGATCGCGGCAAGAGTCCTGGCGTCCTGTCGTGGCATGTGGCATGTGTGGCATGCAGTCACGTGCAGCCTGTTGTCCAGCGCGTGGCATGCCCCGCTCCTCCCACAGCCGTTGTCTGGTCAAAAGCTTTTGTTTTCAAACGGGCGTCAAGGAAACAAATCATTTGCACACAGCAACTTCTCTTCCTCCCTCTTCCACCCGCGCTTCCAACGCATTGCTCCAACAAATTAACGGCCATAAAGCGTTTTTGCCAGAGAGAGAGAGAGAGAGGGATACCGGAGGGGTTAAAGTGGCGGGGTTCGGTTTGGGTGGCAAATTTACGAGCGGAGCTTGCGTCGCAAGTTGTCTGCATCGCCCCAAAAATTATAGCTCACATAAATTGTTAAACGCGAAATCCTTTGATTTTAATTACGTCGAGAATTTTTATTGCCCCCGCCTGGCGAAAGCGGATGCGGATGCGGATGCGAAGGACTTTAGCGCAGCTTTCGCCGTTTCCGGGATGCGTTTGGCTCAATGTTCCGATGTTTTTTTTTTGTCTTTTCTTTTTCTTTTGCGTTTGTTTTCTTTTTTCTCTTTGTATTTTTTGGTAGCAGCTAGACAGGCAAATTAATTTTAATTGTGGTTTGGCTGACGTAATTAATTGCAATTGAAGATAGGTGCAAAAGAGACAGCCAGACAGAGAGGAAGAGAGAGAGAGAGAGAGAGGTGGAGATAATGAGAAATGAATATGTTCCTTTGTTGGCCTATCAAAACAAATCAAATGAAACGCATATTTCTGCTTCAATTAATCAAATTAATTGAAATTTAATGAACCTAATTGTTAAGACCTCAACGAACATCGCAGGGTTCCAGGTAACAAAAACAAGCAAACACTACAACAACAACAACGATAACAACGATAAAACCAAAAATATGCAAAGCGGAAACAACGCCAACTCACAAAATGGCCGCAAATCAAAGGCGGCACTCGGCATTTCCGCTTTTAGCTGAAAAGTTAATAAAGTCGAGAAATACAAAATGGCCACGCGCCCGTCAACGATTCCCACAGGATCCACGCAAAGGACCTCAACGGAATTCATCGTCCCAGATGCCTTGGCATTTATTTGTTATCCCCTCGCCCCTTTTCAACCACCCTTCACATTCTCCCTTTTGAAGTGCTGAAGCATTTTTTCAATTTCTTGTGATTTTTAGTATAGCCAACAAATGACAGACTCAACATTTTAACAACGTATTATGGCTAAGCAGGATAATAACACTTGGGTTTCCTTTACGTATGTGTATCTATAGTGTGTTTGTGTGTGTGTGTGTGTGTGTGTGTGTGTGTCTGTGTGTGAGCGAGTGCAAACAAAGCTAAAATAAAGATACTTCCGGGCCGTGACCAGTGACAAGCACTTTAGTTGTGGCCAGCGAACAATGCCAGCAACGTCAAATCCTACGCGATTTGTGCTGTGAATTTGGCTGTTTTCTAGCTAGAAAATTGCCAAGCTTGCGTTGACTGAGCGCAGCTTTAAAACAATAGAAATTGGCACTGAATAATGCTATTGATAGCTGAATACATTTTTAATTTAAGATATTGGACTTGCGACAGATTAAAAGTAACGTTAAAAACAAATATGTAAAAAATTTAAGTACATTTTATATAGTACATATAAAAAGTATTTGTTTCTTCCTGAATAAATTCTAAATAAGATTTTGTTTCATTAAAAAATAAATCACAAATTAATTTCTCTTTCTCAAAATTTTAATTGTTTGATATGTAATTTGAAAAGAAAACTTAATTTAATAATTTTAAATGAGTCAAAATTTCCTATTAAGGAGTCAGATTAAAAGTTATACTTAGGAATTTTAGACTATTATCAAATCTGTATTATTTTTTTTAACAATTATTTTTATTCGTCAAAAGCTTAGCTACTTTTGGCCCATTTTAAAGTCAGCTTCGACCTGACCGATTTTTGAAAATATACCATGCCAGGCCATTCGCTAAATCTAAGTTGATGTCCGTTTGTTTGTGTTTTTTATGAGCTGCCACGACAAGGACGAGCAGGCGCACATGTTGGCAGAGGAAGGGGTGGAGAGGGGAGGAAGGGAGATGGGAAGTTTGGAAGCTGGAGGTGCTGGAGGGATAGGGCCATTGCGATGCTGGTCAACACTGCACAAATTGTTGCTCTGACCGTATCCGTGTCCTTTGTGTGCTGTTGTTGTTGTTTTTGTGCGTTAAATTCTTGTATGTTTGTTGCTGTTGTTGCTGTTGTTGTTGTTGTTGTTTTTGTTGCCTGCTGACTCGTTCATTGTGTTTGCGCCATAAATCGCTTCCGTTTATGTTTTAGAGCCACACAATGGGCCAAAGTGCGAGCTGTAGCAAAAGAAGAAGAAGAAGCAGTCAACAAAATGGTCGCCACGACGTCGACGTCGACTTTGACGTCAGCGTCGCTGCTGATCACAAGCGTAAACAATAAAGTTTAAAACAACTAAGCCAGATACAAAATGTTCTTGTATGGGGGACACCAGCGATGGAATTTCATTTCGCATTGTCTGTGTGTGTGTGTGTGTGTTTGTTTGTTGTGCGTGTGTCTGTGTGTGTGCTTGTGTGTCGGCTTGTCTACTTTATAGCAACGGCTCGCTTCACGCTCTTGACCATGTGACCAGCAAGCCGTGTCAGTCATTTTGAGCGCCGTTACGCTTTTGTGCCCCCCGAAAGAAATGGCTGCCCTGAGAGAAATAGAAAGCGGGAAGGGCGAGGGGTGGAAGGTTGAGAAGCAAGGCAGAAGAAAGAAATCTCATCTTTGAGTTTGCACTAAGCCCCTAGCAGTGCGTTGTCCTGGCCATGTCCTGGCCATTCTTGTACTGAAATAAAATAAGTTAGTCCCCGGCAGAGGCAGCCAACATCCTGTCCCAGGACACAACGCACAGCTCATGTTGACTTTTCCTATTTTAAGTCCGTTTATTTCTTTTACACTTTGCCCTTCTCTCTCCCCCTCCTTTCTCACTCCCCCTCACCCCTGGCAGACTCCTACACTTCCGGTTGTGTCCATAGTTCGCATTCAGCTGCAGTCGTTGTTGTAAAATGAAAAGTTTTCCACTCGCCTGCCAAGTGGCAAGCACAATTCCTTCTCTCCTTTTTTCCATATTCCCGCAATAATAACAACAGCTACAACAAAAGCAACAACATGACAAACAGCCAGAAAATGCAGTTGCTTAGCTAAAGTTTTAATGATCCAAGACGCTGGATTTTAGAAACCAAATCCCATTGAAAGAAATGCAAGAGAATTTAAGGAAGAGCTAAAGCAAACAGAAACAAAACTGACTTAGTTAGTTTCTAGAAAAAGATTTAAGACTCAAAAACTTTTATTTCACATTCGCTTTGAACTATTTAAATATTAATGATTTATATGATTTATTTGATCAATCATGTTTTTTTTTGTTATTTTTATTATCATTTTTTATTGACATACTTGTTATGCCCGTATATTAAAAATTTAAAATATTTCAGACTCTTTTCGTCTATCTAAAAACAAGTTTATTTATATTTTATGATTTAAGATTACTTAAAAATTGTATCTTTAAAATCTTTTTCTTTTTCTCGACGCCTTTTTTAGATGATGGGTGAACAAATTTTTTGCTCAATATTATTAACTTTTTGAGCAAAAAGTTTTATTTTTTTCAAAGTATGATCTTTTTGAGCAAAAATTTAATTTATCATCCATCATCTCAAAAAGGCGTCGAGAAAAAAATATTAAAATATAAATAAACTTGTACTTATGTAAATGTATACATAAATATATTTTATTTATTTTTTTTGTACAACTACACAGCTTGCCCCTTCTCATACCTCTGTTATTCTTTAATTAATGTTTGGTTTGAGCTTAACTTTAATACAAACTCAGTCCACACTTTTGTAGGTCGCTTTACCTATTCCCTCGCCGTGTTCATTATATTATTCCCCCTTCACCTGAATCAGTCCTTTGCCCCGTATCACCCCCTACCCCATATAACTCCCTCCCCTTTAGCCAGCCATTTCGCATGCCTTTTGACACACACCTGTGCGCATTCTCAGGCCGACCCCTTGGCTTAATGTTGTAACAGACAACCACAGAACAACAATGGGTCGTGGGGCAAAAACACCTTTTCATACACGTCAGCACACACCTACACACACACACCTACACACACACACACACAGCCATTCGACTCACATGAACAACTTCCACGCCATTTACAGTTCATTGAATTTTCCTGATAAATACGCATAATTTGTATACATTTATATGGAATATGTATACAACATACACCTCGACCCGAGCATGAACTTCACCCCACCCCAACCCTTATACTCCTCTCAGTGTTATAGAGAAAGTTGGGTGCGTGATTTGCCGCATTCTGCTTCAATGAGTTGGCAAGAGAGCTGACAGGACGACAGTCTTTAGGTCCGTCTGACTGACTGACTGACTGACTGACTGACACTGAGACAACTGCGAAGAGTCTCCCTCGTAGGGGCTTGGGAGCCGACATCGGGTTGCCCATAATTACTTTTAAATAAGCAAAATGTCTGCCTCATGATAAGCTAACAGAGTTGCTGCCTGCCTTCTGTCTCATGGTTGCCACCATCAGCTTCAGCATCAGGCATCAGCATCAGAAAACATCAAAAAGTTTTGTACATTAAATCAAGCATTCTTCGCATTTGTTGCTATTAACAGGCAGCTGCCTTTTCTGCCTTTTCTTCCTTTTCAGCTGCCTGCTCTGCTGATTTTCCGTTAATTTCCGCAACGCGGCAATCGTTGACTTTTCAACGCGGCCAACACCGACGCTCGAGCAAGGAGCAGGGACCCAGAATGGGAATGGGACCCAGAACGGGACTGGGTCTGAGCTCGACGTCAAACACACTGGAGAGCCATTAGCGGGCGCATGGGGGATGTTATTGGGTTTTTAGTGCTTTCACACACCACAACCATGCCCCCTCCGCCCCTCCGCCCCTCCGCCCTCCGCCCCTCCGCCCCTCCGCCCTTTGTATCCCCACCGCCAACACACATGCTAATACACACATTTGGAGCGATTCCTACCCATTGTTCCCCTGTCGAAGTCGTTGATTTTTCGCATTTCAGCCTTTTTCACGCTTCCTTCTCTTTTCACGTTTCAACATTTTCACTTCTGCTTTGTTTCCGCCCGTATCCGGCGAATGCGGCGGCGTCTCTTTTAAATGCGCGTGAATGAGTAATTTTTGTTTACACTTTTCCAAATAAAGATTTATGTCGCAGGTGGGGCGTTAACGGGGTTCATGCAACAGCAAAGCGACACGTGCCACCTGCCCGATAATAAACCGTGTGCAGTTTATTTACGCAAATTGATTAGTTCGATTATGTCGAAATGTTGCCTTCTAATGCGACAGCTTAAGTTCGACAAGATTCGGGCTAAACACCATTAAAATGTGAGTATGAATGGTTGAGTGAATGCTCAGCGAGTGAGTGCTGAACGGGTACTCAGTTTAAATATGTGTGACAAAAGTTGACAGAAGTCAAGTGGAGATATAACATAAAGTTGTCAAAAGTAAAAAGACTTGAAAAAAGATATTTATTTATTAAAAAATAAACATAATAAGAAATAATGCTAAATATATATCATATATATAAAGTGCTTTAAAAACAGTTTGAAACAAAATTTACAAATTTTTTAGTATTTTTCGGGTCTTTGCAAATGGATAATTTACTTTTGTAGAACTTTAATCTGAGGCTATGATAGAAATAAATTTAATGTAGTATATAAGATAAGTTTATTTCGCAATTAGTGGAAAGAACTTAAGAAATCTTTTTATTGATATTATAGGACTGTCATATTAATATTAATATTAATATATATATATGGGGTAAGCTAAATTATCCAACAAGTTATTAAATAAAGAATATAAAGAACCTAATTATTCGAATTTTTATTTAACTCTTATCTTATTATGCCCATTGAAACTCTTTACAAATATGAAAAGTCTTTGACTGAAATTGGTTAATAAAATCAGGTAAATGTTGTATGCATTGAGGAATCAGAAATAACAAAGGTCAACATTTGTGAGTTTCAGATATCGGCTAATCAGTCGATTAGTGGACAATCGTCGCCCATTTTGGAATCCAATGCGGCCAATTAGTTTCAGCTGTTCAAAGTTCAATGATTTGATTCCTTTAGTGCCTTAACAGCCTTGACCCTTGACCCTGCACAGGCATTTCTGTCGCCAGGTGGCGTTCACATCAATATTTAATGAACTTTATCAGCTCACAACGAAACAAAACAAAACTTTCGGAACGAAAAGGCGCGTGTCGGTTATTAGTTAATAACTATTTGGTGTTTGTTTATTTATAATGTCATAATTGCCGGGACGTGGCCAATGTGCTTGCCACCTGCTGCAAATCAACCCAAAAATAGAAGCAGACCCCCCCTCCAACTTACCCCCCTCAGCACACGCTGTCAACTTGGCTCTAACGTTGTCCATTGGGCATTGTAATTTAATGGCCGTCGCACAATTATTTTCCAATTCACAGCCCAAATAAGGACCCACAGCAAGAGCAGGAGAAAGAGATGGAGAGGGGTAGAGTGGGGTATTTGGCCAGGCGTGTTGTCAAGTTAATTTGGACTGCGCACACACACACACACACACACGCACACTGACACACACAGCAGGTGTTGAAGTTTGGCTAATTAATAGGCACACAGATTTTTTAACTGAATGCGACGAGGCGAGGCAGCTGAAGCAGCTGTGTGGCAGGAAACGGGTAACGGGTAACAGGGAGCGGGTAACGGGTAACAGGCAACGGGTCACGTCGACAAATGCGGGCAGCAGCTGCTGCTGCGTCGTTTGTCCTCATCCTGCGTTTTTTGCGTGTCTGGCAACGTTTTGTACTTCAACTTCAACTTCAGCTTTGGCTTCGATTTTGGCTTTGGCTTCAACTCCAACTCTGCGTTCCGAAGTTATTACTAATTTTAAATTTATGTGCATTTAATTGAAATGCGGCAGGGAGGCAGCAGCAAAGACTGAGGCATGCCACCGCTGTGGTGCTCTGACCCACTTGCCTCGTACGGTGGCTGCAGCTCCCCAATCGAACATGGCAAACAAGTTGCAAACAAGTCACCAAAATCGCATGCAACATAAATTTTCGCACATTTTCGGGGCTGGCCAAGTCAATGCCAATGCCACGAACCTGGCCACAAAACGTTGCACGAACAAAAAAAATAAAAAAATAAATAAATGAGAGAAAAAAATTAAACGAACGCGCATTTTATTTTTTTGTGGCAACCGCAAATTTATTACGTTAATTAAAATAATTCTTAATTAATATGAGGCAAGCAGCAGCAGAGGGAAGAAAAAGATGCTGCTGCTGCTGCTGCTGCACACGACAATGATGGTTGCCACAAAGCGCCGTTTCTTGTGCCACATTTGCAGCTGCCACTGGAGAGCAGTTGTTGCACTATCCCTTTTGATGCCACTCAATGGGCACAGCCAGCTTTCTGTCTAGTAATGCAGGGTGCATCAATTATGAATACGATGTGGCGACTCCTCCAACTCTCTCTCTCTCTCTCTCTCTCTCTCTCTCTCTCTCTCTCTCTCTCTCTCTATTGGAACTATGAAAAAGGGTATACGCCCACTCGTTGTGTTTCTCACGGTGCATGCTTAAAACTGAATTTAATATGCTCTTTGCACTATTTCACTCTGCTCCCCAGTTAAGGAATAGGGTGACCATAAGTGGGCTTACAGTGGGTAAAAATAAATATTTTTTATGGAGAAATTTTAAATTAATTTAAACTGAACCTATTTTCAAATGAATCGAAATTTGTATGCTAATTAAAGAATTAAGGAAATAAAGTTGCTCTAAATAAATATTTTGTTGAGACATATCAAATAAATTTAAAACTAAAATGATTGTCAAAAGAATATTAATTTGTATACCAATAAAATGTTAGGGTGAACATATGTGACCGTCTAGTATTAATAAAAAAATGTTATATATATTTACTCCAATTTAAACTGAAAGTATTGTCAAGACAAAATAAATTAATAAATTAGGTATTGATACAATAAGGGTGAATAAGGTGTGAATTTTCTGTGGTATTGAATGTAAATAAATATAAATTTTTAATTTATAATTCTTTAAACTTAATAACTTGTGAAGAGAAAATGAATAAAATAAAAAGGAATTGTGGGAATTAGGATGACTGTGGGTTCAAATAATTATTATAATAGTATAAATTTAAATAAAACATTTGTCTAGCCATTTTATATTAATAACTTGTGAAGAGAAAATGAATAAAATAAAAAGGAATTGTGGGAATTAGGATGACTGTGGGCTCAAATAAATATTATAAAAATATAAATTTAAATAAAAAAATTGTCTAGCCATTTTTTAAATTATTTTCTAGTTTTATACTTTGCTTCTTAGCTGTTCAATTTGTGTAGTCAATTTTGCCTTTTTATGTCACTGTTTGTGGACCACTCTCAGCCTAAGCTGCACTTGTCCCACTGCTGCCACTCATTACATTATTTTCGTGTGTTTATTGTTTCTTTGCGTTGCGGCAGTTGCCGCCATCCACTCGCCATGCCACTCGCCTTGCCACTCGCCTTGCCACTCGTCTTGCCACTCGCCACGCAACGGCAGCAGGCTAACTGGCGCCCTATTGTTTCTGCAGCCTGACCCCGCCTGCACCCCCCCTGCAGCCACTGTCTCCTGCCATCCTGCCCCCCTTGTCGACTGCCCCATGCTGCTGCCATGTCCAGTGCCTGCTGCAGTTTATTATGCAGCAACGCACCCCCAATGCGGATCGGGTTGCCTCTTGCCTCTTGGCCGCTTGGCTGCTTGCAACTTGGCAAACAGACAGCGTCTGACAATGAGTTTTTAGTTTGTGCAACGGCCGCGTTCATTTCGCTGCTTATCTGACGCTGCCGCTGACGCTGACGTCGACGCCGATGCCGACGCCGACGCTGCCAATGTTTGCTGTCATTGCAAATTTTCGAGTTTGACAGCTAACAAGCACAGCCAGGGACAGAGACAGAGACAGGGGCAGAGTCGGAGACGGAGTCGGAGTCCAGAGAGCTGCAGACTTTGCTGCCTCATGCCTGCTCCCTGCTTGACGCACAGCGTCTTTACTTAAGTGGCGCTACGCAACAGCAACAACAACAACAACAACTACCACAACAACAACAACAACCTATCTGCCTCTTGCCCCTCTCGTGGTTATTAGCTGGTCACTGCTTAAGCTGCACTGAGTGGTTGCCATACGTGGGACTCGCAGTGGTTCCTATGTGGTGGTCTTAATGATGTCAATCAAAATGGTACAATGGAACTTTTGTTCAACAATAGATTGCGGCGGCGGAGGAGGAGGAGGAGGAGGAGGAGGTGGCATTAGAACTGATTAGCAGTGTACTTGCCTCAGTTAGTGTTGAGGTTGCCGTACAAGTCTTAAGCTTCAGCGTCCTGTTCACATTGCTGTAAAATACACGTAATTAATGTGGACTTTGTTCTTTTGGCAGTTGAATATCGAAGAATATGGCCAAAATCGCAGCAGCTGGCATTTTTTAAAAAGGACCCAACATAATGATATTTTGGCAACAGTAAATTTGAAAACTTATTGGGAATAAAAGACTGTTGGAATCAACATATGAGACATCTAATATGAAATGTAAGAGTTTCATTTTTTTATTAATAAAATGTTTTAATAGGACCCAACGTAATGATATTTTGGCAACAGTAAATTTATTGGGAATAAAAGACTGTTGGAATAAACATATGAGAATTCTAATATAAAATGTAATAGTTTCATTTTTTGTGAATAAAAAAAATATATAAATATTAAAATAACATAGATTAACATTATTTTTGACTATAGTCATAGTTTAAGACTTTACTCTTGTACAATCGGTTGCAAATATTAATAAACATAATAGGTATATTATTTTTAATAAACATTTATTATAAACTTTTTTATTTTATATTTTATAATATTTTTGCTTATAAGCCCAAATATTGAATGTAAGTTTTTTATTTTTCTACAAAAATAATATTTATATTAAGCATAAAGTAATTAAAAAGAATTTTAGATTTCAGTCACAGTTTACAATTTTAATCTTAAAACTATATATAATTTAGTTTTAAAAAACATGAATTGGTTTTCAATATATTACTCTATAAACAAAATAATTAATGATTTTTAAACAATCGTATAATAAATAAAATCGTTTAAATTTCCAAAGAACTGACTTTTCTATAACAATTCTATTTCATAATTGAGCTGGCTTTCTTGGCCTTTGCAGTTGACTCTTGGCCCACTTGGAGGCACTCTCCGTTCGACTTATTTCAAAGTGTAGATACTTCGATATGGGTTACCCTTCGCCAAAAGTGACACAGCAGTTCTAGGAATATTTTTAGTCCGGAATAGGGAATAATCATGTTAGGCAAAGGACAGCAAAGGGGAGAGAGCCAACCCATTTCTTGTAGTGTCGTCGAGGCTGCTTCTAATACATATGTTTATGCCAATTTTGTTATTACATAAGTGAGTCAGCTGAAAGAGAAGAAAAGTTGAGTCAGTCGAGTGAGGACTGTGGCAAGTCTAGAAACAAGTTGGCCGTCGATAAGTCAACTACCTCTGAAATGAACGAGTCATCATTACTTTGATTCGATTTGAAGTTGATTCTTTTGATGCGACTCAAATTTATGCACTTATTTGCTACTGTCCATAATTTCAGTCTGAGGTTCTATAAATGGAAATGTGCACAAATCCCTGGAGCGCTCTTTAACTGGTCCTTGACTTGCTGACCCAGTTGGCCAACAACTGTAAGCCATGGCCTTTGTTTTGGCCTGGCCTGGCCTGGCTTGAACTGAACTGAACTGGCCTAGGATAGTCTCTTCCCATCCGCGTATCTCTCATTCTACTCATACTCATACTCATAGTTTTGCGCCACAAATAATATTTATCCGCAACATATTTGTATTTATTTGCCATGCTTTTCCACTTGAATTCTTTGGTGCTGCTATTTATTGCTCTCAAGTCAGCATAAAGATGTTTTCAGAGAGTTACTTCAAAGGTCAACATTGCAGCTCGCGCCAGTCATCGTCGTCGTCATCGACAGCCAAAGGATACACTTGAAGAAAATCATTAATCTATGAAAAAGGCAAAAGAAAATGGAAGAGAAAGCTACTTAAAAAGTTCTTAAGCATTTCTATAACATTAAATTAAATATATTCACTTTGAAATAAACATAAAAAATGAGAACCAAATGTATTTGATTTTTTTTTGTGTATATCTTAATTAACAAAAAGATTTAATCGTGAACTGGGCTTAATTTATTACAAAATTGTATTTAAAATCCAAATTAAATTAGAACTTACTAGTATGTCGGCATTTTTCAAGGATTTAAGAATAGTATTTCTGAACTTTTTTCTCTCAGTGTAATTTTCTTAGTTCTGTTTCTGCCCGTTGCCCGCTTTGACTTTCACATTCGTTTTGCGTGGGTTTTGTTTCCCTCTATTCCATTGCACTCGGCGTGCTCTATCGTTCATCGAGTACATTATCAGCATCAGCATCAGCATCATCATTGGCAACAGCAACAACAACAACAGCAACAACAACAAAGGCAATAACAACGTCATCAGTTTTTAGGTCTTGGCGCTGAGTTGGCCGTTATCCGTTTGGCTAAATCTGTTGGCCAATTCCTTTGATTACCGCACCCTTTTCTGGGGTTTCTCCTTAGCTGCCTTTGTTTGGGCTTAGGTCATCATAAATTGTTTGGATTTAAGTCAATTATTGATATAGGATTTGCACTCATGATTATCTTGGCCCAACCCTGCCCCTATTTCTTACCCCCTACCCACTAACCACTCATCATCTATCCAACTGGGTCAGTAGAGTGTCGATCCATTGTCTTTTCTAGTCATTTCCACTCGTTTCACTCAATTCAGTTCTTATTAACCATTGGCGAAAGTTCAATGCCGTCTTGAGATGCTTGCAACTTGCTTGCAGCCAAGTGCAGCAGTTTGTTGCACGTTGTTAGCTTTAAGATAAGGCAAACTGAGATCCATTAGCATATCTCTTGGCCCTGGCTAAGCAAATTGTAGCACTCATAATTTGTTTTTGATTGCCTGGCACTTTCCATTCGAGTCTCCGCTCGACTCGACTCAACTCGAGTGTCGTCCTAAGCAAACCAAAAATATTTATAAATCCAAACAAGTGGCACGACAACTGCCTTGGCTTGGCTGCCTCTCCAAAGGGACACTTGAAGCGCCGGCGCAAACAAAAACAGGATTGCGACAGGCATTGGGATTGGGACCGGACTCAGGTCCCAGACACAGATACACAGATACACCGATACACAGACACACAGACAAGTCTCCACTGTTGTCCCATTGTCGGCATCTTTTCTCATATCTCTGGCGCTTCCGTTGCAACAAGATGCAAATGCGTCTCCCTCCCCTGCCTCCCTCAATCCCTCCCTCCCTCTCTCGTTCACCTCAAAAGTCTTTTGACAATATTTGCGCGCCTTGACAATAAAACGCAAAGTGAAGTCTCAAGCTGTCGCCACTCCTCCACTTCCCTCCCTCTCTCACTCTCTCTGTCTCTCACTCTCTCTCTCTTTTTGTTGGGTCATTTAAATTTCATGGTAAATCAAAAAATTGTTGTGTTTATTATTTGTTTTTGTTGTTTTGTGTTTGTTTTTGCGTTCTAGTTCATTTCGAGTTCTGTGGCGCCCCCATAAGATGTGCCTTGTGGCAATGTGGCAATGTGGCACTGTGGCACGGCTCTGTCGGCATCCTTTGTGGCCTGGACCTGCACACAGGATGTCGATTACATTTGTTTACTGCACTCACCCAACTATAATTTCCAGCGACCATTTAATGAACAGGTGCTGGCACAGGGGAATTCACTGCTCCGGTACCGGGAAGTCTGCTTAATTTGCCAAGTGCACACAAGTGCCTGACAGAAGGGAGGAGAGTGGAACGATGTGGTCAGATTGAGTGCCGGCTTCCCCATCGCCACACAAATGGCATTTAATCTCAAAGCGCATCGCCAGATTTACGCGCTAGACAAGATCAAAGCGTCAACTTAGCATTCAACAGGCCACCAATCAGTTGGGCCCAGAATGCACTTGAGATAGCCGAGGTTGCAACACTGGACTAGCCCACAGATAGGGCAGGTATCCACGTATTCAGCTAACCGCCGACAGTCGCTAGGGTTTGAGGTTGTGTCTGCTTTGCGGCCAACTTGCCACTCGAATACTTATGCAACGGATTATGGAAGATACACCTGAAGCTGCCTCTAATCAATAAATTTAGATTCACTTTGATTGCAATTTCAATGGGCACAACGCAATCCAAACACAAATTGTCCATCTCCAAGATACGAGCTTTGAAATAGGAAAAAGAGAAATAATAGTAATGAAAATAATTATCTACAAACATCAGCAATATTTATTGTTTCCTAATTAATTAATATAATAATAATTTAATTTACTTTAAGTTAGCTATTTTTAAAGAAAAATTATCTGTTAACAATTTAACCTACGCATAAAATAATAGTTATGCAAAATAACTACAGAATCAAAAAGTTAGACTCAACAGTTTTTATATAATTTTTCCCATTTATTTCAAAGCCTCTGCTTGTAAATGGGATTCTCCAATTCTTTATTGATCATAATTTTACAAATTATCTGATATTTCAAGTCAGAGATTTAAAAATTAAATCAAAACTCAGATATGAAGGGAAAACATTTTTTAATGATATTAATTAAATTTGAATGCAGAATGAATAAAGAGGCCAAATCATGATCAAAATGACATTCCGCAGTTTTGGCGAAGTTATGAAGGTATAAAGTTGGTCTGAATTTTGATCTAGCAATTTTACAAGTAAATTGTTTTTATTTCGTTGACTTTTTGTTTTTATAATATAATAGAAGCCAACTGTTAGTTACGTTTAACGGTTCCAGTTCCGTTATTATTCGCTTTTTCAAATAATTTAATTTTTATACAATACAAATGAATGGTAAACCACTGTGCAAGGGAAATTCATACAAGTCATAAATGCACCGGCAACATTAACAACAATAATTTTGCAATAATGTTGTATATTTCGTTTGTGTGCAACTTAGCAGGCAACATCTTGTTGCACACTTTGTCAACAATGTTGCCAGTGTGGCAGAGCATCGCATGCGTGCATGGATTAGCCCAGAGGAGGAGGAGGAGGTGGAGAAGGAGAGGGACCGCCAACAGACTTGGATCGAGACTTGAGCTGGGGAGTGGCATTCAGACTGAGACTGCGACTGGGACTCTGCTCGAATCTTGAGCGATAAATAAGCGATAACATTTTAATGGTCATTTCGCGACGCAGCTTAGCACATGTTAACGCATCGCTGCAGCTGTTTGGGTTAAGAGGGAGGTGGAGGGAAGGGGGGCAAGGGGACATTACTCAATCAGCGCGTTGGCTGATTAAAGCAGCACCCATCGGACGATGTTGACGACAAGTGCAGCATTTCCGGTGACGACGTCATACAGTCTGCGAATTTCGTTCTAGTGCTGCAACATTACATGCCACATGCCGAATGCCACATGCCAGCAATGACAAGTGTCAAAACGAGACGCAGGTAGGCTGCAGACTTTACTCATTTAAATTGGCATGATTTACGTGCACAACTCTCATTGCCATTCCCAATCTAAGTCCTTGCCTTCTTTCAGAGACTGCTCCTATTCCCCCTTCCCCCCTTCCCGTTGCTATTCCTGTCATCCGCTGACTGCGGCTGTGGCAAATTCCGAAAGCATTTAACAAGCCGCAGCCACAGCAACAGCAACAGCAAAAAGGAAATGACAAACAGCAGCCCAAAGACTAAAGACAAGATGTTGACAGTACGGCGGAGAGCGAGGGGAGATTCTTTGGTTTGGTTTGGTTAGCTGCCTTTGGTTGGCCTGGTTGCTCTGGGATCCTAAGTCTGGGGCGGCTGAGGGTCGCCGCATGTCTCCAACTCGCTGTTGTCGCTGTGCATGCAAAGTGTTGAATAATTTGTTGCGAAATATTTCTAGTTGCACGTATCCGTTTCGCACTGTACACCCCACAAATGTGTCGATTAACATATCATATTCAATTAAACATTCCTAAAGTTATTGAATATATAAAATTGAATATAAATAAAGAAAATGCTGAACAAAGCTCAGCAATTAAACAAACTTTAATTAATTTATTATAATAATTAATTTTGACACTTACTTTTGAGTTGTAACAAATAACACGAAAGTTGTGAAATACTACAATATTGTAGTAATATTTAGCACACGTAGTCATAAGTAGTATGTAAGACTGTATTATATTGTAAATAGTGTTATTTATTAATTATATTTATCGCACTGAAAATATAATTAATCATTTATCGATTACTAAAAAGCGCCCTCTGGCGTAAATAAGAGTTAGCTTAAGAACGCATGATTGTATTGGAAAATGCAGCAAGCGTCACTTTTTCAAGAGACGCCGCCCGGTTAAGACTGAATAAATTATAAAAGATCGGAAATCTGAGTATTTACTTGTAAAAATAACCCCTGACTATAATATACAATAATAAATTTGTATTATTTTGTATATAGCTATATAAAAGAGTTTGAATAATATTTTCAATTTATTTATTACAAATACATTTTTAATCTTTAAGATTTTTGCTTTTTAATCAACCTCTCAATATTTGTTCACAATTTGTATTTCTTATGTGCAAATGTGCATTAAGAGCCAATTGAACATTACTTTACTATAATCCATATAAACATTCAAAAACATTGCTATTAAATTGAAAGATATGTAAAGCTTTAAGCTTACTCATCCGCGTTTTGTAGAAAACTTTTGAAAGCTTACCCGATTTTGAATTCATTTAGTTTTGTGGGGTGGTTCGACGTCTTCTTTGCTGCAACAGCGCTGTGGCATGCTTGTTAGTGTAATGTGCAACATGTTGTAGCAACGCTGGCGTCGGCGACAGCGACTGCGTTGTTGTTGTTGCTGCGTAATTAAGTGGGCGACAGGCTGGTAAATGCAAATTTTTGTGTCTTGTCCCAACGCTGCCGGCGTCGCTGCTGCCACCGTCGATGTTGAACGCAGGACATGCCCCAAAGGCGATGCAGATGCCGGCGACTGATATGCCCGATAAGCGGACATCTAGTTGTTGTTGCTGTTGTTGTGGTTGCTGTTGTTGCAGTTGTGGTTGCTGCCACCGATAAGCATTCGCCTATGATCTATGATCTTGACCTTGTCCTGCTGCATGGGGCAGCTGCAAGGCAACAGTGCAACGGCTTTAATTAAAATGTCAAAACTGGTTTAATGGCGCTAATGAACGAACACTTGGCCAACACATTTGGCAGTTTAGTTAACGCAAAGTTGTTGGCCTGGCCGAAATAGTTGAAATACTTGAGACACTGTCGTTGCAACTTGAAAATGTGGCAACTTTGAAGTGCTGCGCTCTGATTTATTGTCAAATGTTGAACGATTTCTAATAAATGCCGCCGACGCCGTGTTGCCACAAAATGGAAAGTTGCGACTTGCCAGCTTCAGTCGCTTTGACAGTTTGCGTACCGCCAATTGATTTATCGAAATCAAATCAAATCGAACTGAACTCAGCTGAACGACGTTAACCCATTGCTTGCCATTGTTAACCATTGAGTTGTGGCTCATTCATTGTTGATGTTGTTTTGCTGTTGTTGCTGTTGTTGCTGTCGTTGTTGTTGTTGTTGCAGCTGCAACAATGACCAGGTAAAATAGCCCGCATGCTGCGGCTTTCCTTTGCTCTCCTCCTTTGCTCCCTTCGCAAAACGCAGGACGCATAATTAATGATCGGTCATCATCATTTGGCAAACGCTTTCAGAGTTTCAAATTTCAAGGTATTCATAATAATTCACATACGAGCATGTGAATACTCGGCAGGTATATAGGGGATGTATTCACATAAAGAGTCCAATGAACACATGCAATTTATATTTCTTATCGAAAGCCAATCCAATATATTTTCGACATATTTCGCAAAGTATTTTATTATATTTTTAAATGTTACTCTATTACTTATCAATTATAAACATCGAACATAATTAATTGAGGATAAGCTGATATATAGGAATCATTATCCAAGCATGGTTTAATATTTCAGGTCATACCTTCTCAGTTTTTGTTAACCAAACTTCACTTTTGTATCCTATGAGTTTAATAAAAAAAAACAAAATTGTTAATAGAAAATAGAGAATATATAAAAACTGCCAGAATTTTTAATAAAACATATGGAAAGCCCATAAATTTTTATGAATAAAACATAAACAATCTAAAATTTAAGATTATTCTAAAGTGCTTATTCTCACAGACTATTTAATAAGTTTGAATTCATTTATAACATATACATGATATCGATAATGTGCCGATAACCTAGCAATATCAGTTGCATTTCGAATATATTTCCTAAATAGAATACCAAACTGAAGTCTAAACTCCATCTATTTGTCATTTGGAATAGACGGAACTGCATCACACTCTCCCACACTGGTTTCTGCGTCTCCCAGACTCCAGTGTTGCAATGTTTCAGTGTTGCAGTGGTGCAGGCAGCACAATCCAACAGAATCCACCGACTTGGCGGGCCCCATGTCTGAAAAGTTGTGTGATTTATTTGGTCGGCTCATGTGTGTGTGTGTGTGTTGTTTCTGTTGTTGTTTTTTATACTCACCCGCTGCAGTGAGTGCTGCGCTTTTTATTATGGCGAAATTTTTATTATTTTTATTGGTCCGCACTCGAGTGGAGTTGGCATGGAGTGGTGCCGAGTGAAGTTGCATGCCACTGACGCACTGAAGAAGAGGGGGAAAGCAGAGTGCGGCTGGCGCTGTAAACACAAATGCAATGCATATCCATGAGGCAGCAGACGGATCGACAATTCGTACGCGGATTCAGATTCACATATATATATATATAAATATATATACTCGTAATTCACGTGCATTTATTATTTTACTTGGTTTGCTCGCGTTTCGATTCGTGCAACAATCTGTAGACACAATAAATTACCAATTATATTTTCATTTCATATTTCTGTCATTGATTTCAGTCAGACAGCAGTCCCATTGAAGCCAATCCATGCCAAGCCCAGAACAGACCAAGTCAGACCAAGTCAGACCAAGTCAGACCAAGTCAGACCAGGCCAGCCCAGATGATGTCGCCCTCGCCCTCGATGGGCATCAAATTAACCGACTTTCAATTGATATCCTCATTTTTTTTATTTCTCACTCACTCGTTCACTCTAGCAGCCTCACTCTCTCGCACACTCTTTGTATCCCATTATGGTTGCAAATTAATTCAAGGAAGTTGCATAATGAGTCATATTATGCAGGTAAATAAATGTTAATAAAAGCTTCTCTTGGAAACATTCTGAAAAGTAATCTACATATGAAAGAACTCTTAAATATTTCGGAATCTATCTAGATAGAATGTATGGACTAAATTGTATATTAATTATAGTAAACTTTCACCTGTAATAGATATCAAATTTCAGCATAAATTATTATAGTCAATTTTTAAAGTTTTTAAAGCCAAATATATATTAAATTCTTATATTTAAGATACAGAATCATTTTTATTTGACTTATTAATTTTTCAACCAACTGTAAGGAATGCATACTTTTAAGATCAACAGCTGCTGCTCAGTCCACGTCCTAGAGCTGACTCTGTAATGCCCTTCCGTCCATAATTCTCAATCAAATTTGTCTAGTCAAGCAAGCTGTGCCGAGGACACAACATGGCTTTGAGTTTTGCATGCACAATTCGTCGAGACTTTAATGAAAGTTAGCAGCCGGAAAACTGCAATCTTAACGCCATGAAGCTAAAAGCCATCGCGCTTCTCCTTGGCCAAAGAGAAGACGCGATTTATTTGCGTGTTTTTATTTTCGTCTGTGCTTCTGTTTTTAGCACTAGACGCTGTCTATATGGCCTCTTGCTGTTTATTTCTCTTTCCCTACAATAAAAATAGCAACAAAAACTGTAAAACTGGATAGCCAGATAGCTGGCTTTTTGGACAAAGCCCGAACAACCCTAAGCCCCAGTCAGGCTGATTCGCATAACTCCGGAGTGAAAATCAAACGTCGCAGTTAAAGTGTCTAGAAAATTGTGCATGCATTAAATAAATGAAACACTTTGCAGACGAAGTGACCATGGTCAATGCTAAATAGGGGTTGGCACTCAGATGACCCCTAGCATACTGAAAGCAAATGAAAATGGAATGCTTTAGCTATGAATCCAGCTACAAATATTATGAAAAATAAAACGTAACTTTCAAAGAATTCACAAAAGTAATGGGACTATTCTGAGGTTGAGTAGAAAATACTTTGAAGGGATGAGAAGACGTCTGAATGGAGTTCAGAATGAAGAAAGGAAAAGACAGGAGTAAAAATGTTTTTGCTTTAGATAAAATTGTGTTATACTTTAAAATGGCAAAATAAATGAAATAAATGTACACTCTTATATGACAGAAAATTACTTATTATTTAGAAATATTTTTAAGGTTACAGTACAATTTTATATAAATTTAAGTTACTACAAATTAATTTTATGTTTGAATTTCCTGTTGATTTAATGCATATTTTAATAAATATTATTTACATTAGTACTTCTTATTTTACCTCATAAATTGAAGAGCAAATTGTGCATGCATTAAATATATGAATCAGACTCTAAAAGGCTGGGGAAATGTTGGGGTCAAATGTTTGGGAAGGGCAAAGTGTTGAGTGGAGTGAAAATTAAACAAGGCGAAGGAAGCATTCAATTGCTGTCTGTAATTTTTTTTTATTTAATTTTTTTTTTATATTTTGCAATGGTTCTATTATGCTGGCCTGGCCCCTCTCAACTTTGGCTTTTTGATTTATGAAGTGTAAACAAATGTTAATGAAATATTGTGTGGCAATGCGAAAACGTAGTCTGAGAATGCTTAAAGCCCAAGCCCAAGTCTGTAGACTCCTGGAGAAGGCTGAATTCATTTTAATTGCCCTAGCCAATTATGAAGTTTTGAGCAAAATAAAAATCAAAACTAACAGAAAACTACGAAAATGCCAAAGGGGCCTCTCCTTAGTAAGCTCAGCACGTAATTCAATCCAGGCAATTCAATTTTTGCGGTTCTATGTGTGTAGGAGTTACTTTTCCCTTTGCTGCGTTTGAGTTTTCCCAAGTCAGTCAGGTGGTCTTCTAATTATTCAGTAAAATTTTCATGCTTCATAGCAATTTTTAGCATATTTTTCCATAATTTGCTGCGCTTGTTTGTCTGCCATTTGTCCTCCACATACAAATTGCGAATCGAAAACTTCGAAAACTAACGGCAATTAAAGTATTTTCTTTTGCGCTATAACAACCCTCAACCCCAAATCCTTAGCCCTGAAAAGAAGCCACAACCCGACCAAGACTTGGACTCTACCATTTGGCTGACTGTGCGTGTAATTATAATTTTCCTTAAGTTGGTTTGCTCAAACTTTTCTTTATGTGAAAGTTTTCCACTCGCTATTCGTCTCTCCCTCTCTCTCGCTCTCTCTCTGTCTCTCTCTCCCTGTCTTTCTCTCTCACACCATCTATCGTTCTTTGTCATGCTGTCTTTAGTTGTTGTCGTTCCTTACGTACAACCGCAAATAATTTTGTCGAAAAGTTTGTCTCCCATTTTTCTTCTTCTTCATCGTATTTTCCTCGTTTTCCTTAATATTTTCTTCTTCTTCTTCTTTTTTTTGGCATGTTGTTGGTAATTATGCGCTTTGTAAAATTCAAAGAACGCAAACTTTTGGGCTACATCATCATCGTCTGAGTGTATTAGTTGTAATGTGCGACGGTTAGCCCAAGGAAGCGAACAAGTTGCCAAACTTGCAACAACAGGTTGATTCGCATTACACGTGCCCCAAACTCCAATACCCAACAAAAAAAAACAAGCAAACCATACCAGTTTTATAACATCCAGAATAACAGCACTCGTTTCTAAGGACTCGGGACTCAGGACTCTTTATCGTATTGTGCTTACCTCTTCGGGGTCTACTTACCTGACTTGCTGGACAATATGTCTTATTAGTTGGCCAAACTTTTCACTGATTCATTCATTCATTAGACCAAAAGACTGCAAAATTTGAGCTAATGACGATGCTGATGAATGAAGTGCGAGTTTATTAACAGTCCTCGTTGTATTTTCCTTTAAATGAATAGCCGAAGTTAACTTTAGATAATACTTTGTTCTAGTGATTAACATGGAAAATATTATATTATTTGGGAAAAAATTAGATTTATTATAGCAAATATAGATTTAGCAAAAAATATTTATACAATTACATTCGATAAACTGTCCATTAAATATTATGTTTTTTTATATTAGTGATTTTTGTAAGAAAAAACACTATTTTCAATTTATTGCTTATAATAAAGGCTATTTATTACGTTGGCCAACAAATGAAAACGAATTCAACTCGTTTGTAGTTAACACCAGCTCACGACTTGGCCATTTTGCCTAATGGCCCAGACATGTGCCTGGACATTCGAAAGCGGCGCGCTGCATGTTTTCCTTTTGTGTAATATGACATTTAATTGTATTACTTCATCAGGCATACAATAAAAAACAAGGTAATAAGCAGGTGAGCCAAAGAAGGTGGCGGGGTACATCAGGAGACGCCTATAGGCAAAAAAATGCAGAGAAAGCAATTGGCGAGAGAAACAAAGACTTCCTTAACATGGAAAAAACATAGTACAAGGCATAAGAGAAAACTTATGTAACAAAGGAAAAGGAATGCACAGCAGGAAGAAGTTGAAAGGAGAAGCTGATAGAGAAATATTCAAAGAACGCTTTTTAAAAGCAGTATAAATAAAATTCCGGAAAGGGAATAAAAAAAAGCCAGAAAGAAGATACAAAAAAGAGAGTAGAGAAAAGTCTTTAATGCTTAAGCAAGGATTGAAGTAAATGGATCTATAAAAATAATAAGCGGAAGTTAATTACAAATATGTTTAGATATTTAAATTAAGAAAACTTAAATAACTGTATCATCCATTAACTAGTTGAAAATAAAACAAATTAGAGTCTGAAAGAGAAGTTATCAGAGCTGTGAAATCTCTTGACAATACATAACTAATATACATAAATTATACTCACTTTTGACTGATTAGCAACAGTTTAGTAAATCACAAAGTAATACTGACAAAAGACTCGACAATCCTCACTTATTGTAGGAGCCAGATCAAGAGGGTCAAGCACCCCGATTACTAATGACGCCGATCATATCATGACAATTCCAGCTTAGCCGCATTCACACTGTTTATCCTTCCCTGCCCCTTTCCCGTCACACCTCTCCTTCTGTTACAGTAACCAGACGCATAACAAGCTCAACACTCGATGGAGTTAAATAGTAGAGAGGAGGTGGGTAAGTGTGGGAGTGAGGGGGGCTAGGGGTATGCAAAGTGGCAACGCGGCCGAATGCAAAATGTGTTTTCACTTTTGTACGTTTATCAAACGATTGGGGTGATGGGAGGGTAAGGAGTTGGTATTAGGCGTCTGTTAAGCGCCAGAAGGAGACATGGCCAACTGCAATATGACCAAAGGCAACAAATAGCTGACAATAACAGCGACAACAACAACAACAACAACAACTACAACAATAACTACAACAATAACTACAACAACAACGACTCCAAGCAAATGCACGACTCGCATATTGAAACTGAAAACTGCAGCCGGAGTCGAGTTAGAGATGACAGTAAGATGGAAAGCGAGGAGGGAGGAAGGGAGTAGGATGGTAGGAGGGGGGAAGCAACACGTGACGGGTTTTTCAGTTGGATGTGGAGCGAGTTGGAGCTGCCTTGCATTGAAGTGAAGTGAAGTGAAAATGAAAACAAAGTTTAACAAACCGTGGCTAACGAGCTACATTATTAAAACTTCAAAAATGCATAAATTTGCCAAAGGGGAAAAGGGTGTTAGATACATGTAGGAGCACAAAGAGGGGTAGGTGGGGAGGCCGTGGGCAAGAAGGTGAATGCATGTGGCCATGTATATGATAATACACCATGATCCTGGGCAAAACATTTGAAAGTTATTGACACCTACTACATGCTTGCAACAAATAGATGGGCTGCACTCAAAAGTGTATAATTCAAAGATACCCTGTAATATTTTGCCATATTAGGGACACATTTTACAATTTATTTTATCTCTGAAAATGCAATAGTAAATCAAATAATATTAATAAAGTACTAACACCATAGGTTTTGTAATATTTTATTTGGAAACTGAATTTTCGCATTCACTTCTTTATTTAACTAGCCTCAGTACAGGGTATAGCAAGGAGAGAGGCTCGCTCAGACTAGCAGATCGTGAACTGGGGGAGGCAGCAGCTGCTGTTGCTCCTTTGTCCGCCTGGTCATAGCCATAACTCTCACACAAGGTGTTGCAATATCCAATGTCTGTCCACATGCAGTGTGGCACGATCTGTGGCCAGAGAGACTGAGAGTTCCCAGTTTGCAGCTCGGCTGACTTGCCTGCAAGTCATTTTGCGCATATTAGTTGGCCATTAGGCGCACAGCATTGTCAGTCAGTCAGTCAGTCAGTCAGTTAGTCAGTCAGTTCGTCAGTCTGTCAGTCAGCTGCAAAATCGCATTAAAATTCAGTTGGTGTTAAATATTACAAGCGCGTTCCCCCCTCCGTGTGGGGCTAAAGGTTTCCTCTCAGATTCGTAGCTGCCACTCAAGTTGTACGTCACTCAACAGGGAGTGGGTGCAAAGGGAACCAAAGGAACCAAGGGGGCCAAGGGGGCAGCTCTGTGTGGCAGCTGAGCTGACTGCAGTTTATTTGTTGTGCAGCTTGTGAAATGTTATGGCAACGTCTACGTGATATGTTAATCATGGAGACCCCTAAACGTGTCTACATCGCGTCTAGGATGCGGATGTGGCCAACACAACAACCACAGGCCGAGTTGAAGCCAAAGCCAAAGCACTTGCTACACAGAAACACGTAACACAGTGGCAAGGCATAAATGTCAAACAGTTACCACTAAGAAAACACTCACACAACACAACACACACAAAGTACAAAAGAGTTCGCATTCCATTAAAGTTCTTGAATTTTTAAGAAAGTTAAACTGACAATTTCTAGAGAATCCCTTTGAAAAAATGCAGCACTAAAGATAAATAGAGATTAGTGCATTTAACAAAATATAGCTCTGGCTATTTGTCTTTATTAAAATTATTTTTATTGAATTTAAAACTAAACAATATTCAAATTATAGTATCTTTTAGTAAAACGAGTTTAATATTTCTAAATTTTAGCATTACTTCTTAAATATTCCATGCGTATCTTTGACTTTTGCTAGAGAATTTATTTGCTAAGTTAAGGCAAAGTTAAGCATACAATATTTTGTTCGAATTTATGGTAATCGATAGTGATAAAGCATTTGCAAAAAGTGATATTCCAACTTAATTATAGCTCTGTGCTAGGTTTCATATTTAATCATAAACCAATCAGTGCTCATTTTGGCCACATTTAGCAAAGTATTTCTATATAATTTGGACCAAGTCTAAGGCTCTAACTCAGCAGGCAGTTCCCAGAGCATAAACAGCAATTATAGCGGTTCAAAGTGAACAGGGCCATGAAATACCAACACCCGACAGCTGTAAACAACAATTTGCTATTTGATGGGGGTTGCTTATAAGCCGAGTATGAAAGAAACCCCTTCCCTTCCCTTCACCCCATCGAGAGCTGAGACAACGAAAACGTGCAGCAAAAACACAGTTAAAGGACAGAGCAGAAAATGCCAATAACTTGCCAAGATCGGTTGCTCTGGTCTTACAGACAAAAAAAAGTTATTTAAAACGCCAGCCACAATGGCAAATGATGATGATGATGAGCTCCAACTCGTTGCTCAGCTAACAACGTTAAAAGCGTTTAAGCGTTTTGCCCAAAAAAAATAAGAGAAAAAGAGCTTAAGCTGAAAACTTGAATGAAAAATACAAGAGAACAAACAGAATGCATTTCAAGAGTAGATAACAAAACGAACCCGAACCCAAAACCGAACCCAATCGAAGCCAATATGAAGCCACAGTCATACCAAGTCGATTCAGGACCACAACTGAACGTAATGAGCAAATTTATGGTCAATTGATAATTTAGTGGCATTCGGTATCATCAATTATGGTCGGTGCACTGAGACTCAGACTGGAACTGCTCCTATAACTAAAGTCAGTGTCTGTATTTGTATCTGTATGCGTATCTGTGCCCAGTCTCTCTCTCTCTCTCTTTATTGAAGATGAAGTATTGTTATTGAGCCCAATGAGGCACAAATTGTGCAAAATGTTTCGGCATTTTTGCTCCACGCATGACTTATGCTCATGTGGGGCATCATTAGCTGACTGCTTTTTACTTTTGACCTGGCTAAGGATATTCTCATAATTTATATAATTTGCGCGCACGTTTTTACTGTCAACCCTTGGCCACAGAAATTGGGTCACATGTGCGAAACTGGACCTCAAATCAGAGAAGCTCACCAGGGATTCAAGCTAGAGATGACACCGTGATAAAGTGTATTCCTGCATCAGGAATTTGACTGTTGAATGAAATATGTTGAATGATTTCTAAATTATAGCCTATTTCCACGACAGCACATTTAACTCATTCGACGCCATTTTCATCATTTGCCCCAAATGTGGACTTCATTTCAGTACAAAATCCGAGTGATCATTTTGGCTCATTCATAATGAATGAGCCGATTTTTTGTCAATCGACCCGGTGAATTTCAGTATTTTTTTATCGAACACGCGATGTTTATAGATAAACTCGTAAAAAAAAAAGCAATTATCACCTTAACCAGCTGTTTTCATCAACAAAATCGGTAGGCATTAAATTTGCGCCAATTATAATATCATAATAAATAAAAAAATGTTGTTATTGTCTGCTTTTTATAATTTGTGCACAAAAGCCGAACAGCTGATTTGCTTTGGGTGTCTTAACAGTTTCACATTTGGTCGTGGAAAGCCAAATATGAAGCACATTAAAATGTGAGCAAATGTGGCAAATGTGAGTGGTCGTGGAAATAGCCTATTACTTTCTCATGTTATTTAAACATAGTTATTTCTAAATTTAAAATTGTCTTTTGATGTTTAACTTTAATTTATACTTTATACATTTATCTATGTCATTTTTGGTCAAATTACTCGTCACGCGCTCATCTCTAGTGCTCACAGTTTTCTAGGCAGCAGCTGACTCACAATTTAAGTCGCTAATTGAACGCTTTGTTTGACACATTGCATAAATCACACAAGGAGAAAGACAGAAAGGAGAGTGTGGAGTGGGAATTGCAGAGAAGGAAGCAGGGGGAACATGAAGAGAGCTATGCACCTTGCATACCTGGAGTCTGGGACTCTGTTCCTTGGACAGGCACTGCACGTCGCCATGTTTATGCCAATAATATGCCATAAACTATAGGAAAGGAGCAAAGGAGTCGGGGCAGACAGTCTTCCAGTCTTCCCGTCTTCCCAGTCTACCAGACAGACAATACAGAGCCCACATGGAGTCCAAAAATGGCGAAGAAACGCGTCGCATCGAATCGCGCGGCTTCCTCTGATAAAGTTTATGAACGTCGCCGCAGTTTGGTCAATGGGAACTGCCAACTGGTAACTGGTAACTGGTAAGCTGGGTAGGCAGCCACTTTGTCAGCAGTTGGCAGCCTCCGCACCTCTGCACCAACTGAGACGTCCTCCCCCCTCGAGCACCCTGTAAATGTCCTTGAGTGCGGTGCTAAACTTTTAGCATCGCCGGAACTTTACGCACAACTTGCGCACATAATTTACCCCTCTTACCACCATGACACGAGTATTTCCCCCCCTTTGTGTAATTATTGGCCAGGTTCGTGGGCCAACATGTTGCTGGTTTCGGGGTTTCAGATCGACTACGGGTTATATGTGAGTGCATTAGAGGCGACCACAAATTGTTTGGTTTGGTTTGCGCGCAAATTGTAGTCATAATTTTCCGCAAGCTTCGCCAATTGGCAGCGGCTGCTACAAACTGGGCTTTATTATATGGCCCAAATGCAGCTCTATTAGAGTTAAGCCACGTTCAGGGCAGGCTAATAAATAATTTTTATCTACCTATTACTGGTAGATAAAAGCAAAGGCTTGGCTTTTTTACAGACAATGTATTTTTATATTCAACTTTAATAATAATAAATAATAAAATAATATACAAATGATTTATTGGACATGCTACGTTATTCTTAAAATATAAAAAAAGCTTAACAAAAGTCGAACACCGAAATCTTTTTAAAATTAATGCATTATTTAAATATACATTAATTTGAATAGTCAAATGCCTGGCAAATTTATTTCAAACATCAAAAGCTTGAAAAATTCAAGAAAGTTAAACACTTTATAAATATTTTCATTGACTTTTTCTCTCTTTAATTGATTCATAACATTTTTTTAATGATTTGTTTATGGTTTTTAAACGTTTTTTAATTGCAGGTCTGCAATAATAACAATAACAATAACAGTAGAAATTGCAGTTCTAGGAATTACTTAGGTTAACTACAGGTCGACCTCATGTCCGAATCACATATGCAGAGCGTTGTCTCTGGCTATTATGAAATAGCAAATAACGGGCGACATTTGTGTTGGCAAGTGCCACAAATCCCACATCAATCAAAATGTGCGTTGTATGCAGCAACAACAACGACAATAGCCACTACAACAACAACAACAATACCAATGGCTTTATGTAGGGCTTCTCGCTCTTGCACTTAGTCTGTCCCTTTCAAAATACTACAATTGAGCCGCTGCGAAATTAAACCAAGATTAAATAACCGCTATGGACAACATGGCAAGCTCGAATTATGGCGCCCATCGATCGACCCAGTCAATCAGTCCACGTGTTTTGCCTGTAATGTTAAATTGTGCCATGGCACAGTGACACCAAACCTGAAAAACTACTGGTAAAATATTTAATAATTATAACTTATTTCAAAAATTAACAGACAATTTACTGAAAATAAATAAATATCATACAAAACTTCGAGAAAGTGATTTCAATTAAAATATGTGAATTTAAACATTAAGATATATTTTAAATTACTAATACTTATATTTACTAATTATAATAATAATAATTTAGAATATATAATAATTTACTAATACTTATATTATTAAAATAAAATATATTGATATGCTAACAATTATTGACTTCACGAAGACTTCATTTCAATTTCGTCCCACTGTGCTATCCTCAAAGTTGCTTCTACCGGCATTGCATGCAAATTATGATATTATGCCACGCCTTACGCCTAGTTGAAGGCACACACACTGTCCTTACATGCCCAGAACTGGTCGAGTTGGGCGTGGGCAAACTTTAAGTTCGCAGGATGTGTCCTTCGTCCTTAGTCCTTTTCTGCATTGATTTTGTATTTCCAAGGAAGTCGCGCGGAAGCTTGTTAGAGCGCCAACCCACTTCCCCCTCTCCCCCCTCTTCCCACCAGCCAGCGCATAAATTGCTTTGCATGCAGTTTTCTGCAAGCCTTCCCCCCGCTTTAGCCCCCTCCCGGCCGTATCAGCCACCCCCTCGGAGGCGCCCACATAGAGACAGAGCTTCGGCCCGGACTATTACGTTGGCAAATTGCAATGTAATTAGTTTTTACATTTCTATATAGTCGGGAACGTATAATTGTGGAAAATGGCATTTCTAGTTAATTAATGGCTCGGATAGGACCAGGATCCCACAGAGGGAGTAGCTGTGGGAGGTGGGGGGTCTACAAAGAATCCCCTGCTCCCCAAACTGTCGCTGTGCGAAAACTTTTAGCCGTGTGCAGTCAACAAAAAGTGCAGTCACCTACACACGTAACACCACATCCCCAATCCACACACCCTTTCCTTCAATTTACAAGTCCCCCTTCATTCAGACACCCCGCCAACCCTGTCAACCATTGCAACTTTGCTTGAAATTGCTTGAAAATTTAATTAAAATGTTGGCATTTTTGTTCACGAATTGATTTTTACGAAAAAAAAGGGAACCTATCAGAGCAGCTCTGAATATTTACAAAAAATATATAAAAAACTCACATAAAAATGCATATGCTGACTATGTGTGTGTGTGTTATGTTGTGTTGTGTGTTGCGGAGGGGGCGTGGTAGACAATTAACAGTCTGAGTTGACCTTCAAAGTGCGCAAAGACCAAGCTCAGCTCAACTTACTGTTGATTCCATTATGAATATGTTGAATAAAAATTGAATTTTTTATTTATAATCATTATATGTATATTGAATATTTTTAAAAATGGAACATTCAACACTACAAATGTCTTTTTTAAATTGTTACTTTAGAAAATAGTTAAACATCAAAATGCAGAGTGAAATTTTAGACAGAGTCAATTTGGAATTCAGACTCTCAGCTTATAGCCTGAAAATGATTCACAACTCTGCAATAAACAAAGCCAACTCGAACAATTCACTTTTAATGTGGGGGAACAACAAATGAAACCTCAGCCAAAAGTTGTCATGCACAAATTTGCATAAAACAGCAACAACAAACACAAAAATCTGACCACGCCCAACAAAAATAGCAACAACACAGCGCAGCTAAACTGAAAGTGAAAATCGAATAGGAAAATGCTACTGTTTATTTTGCCTTTGCCTTTGTGAATTTATATTTGTATTTGTCTCTGTATTTATTTTGGGGTGCCTAATTTAAATAAACATTTATTTGTAGAAAGGCTTAAATAGGTTCAGTAAATGACTTCCTGTATTGTGTGCAGTGCAGACCCGAAACAAATGCAAAAAAAAACACGAAACAGAAGAAGAAATAAAAACGACCAAATTGCATAATCAGTGAGACAAATGCAGCGGATTATGAAATCCTTCGCTCAAAGGCTATCCCAGCACGGCTGGAAGCCACACACAGACGGACAGACGGACGTACAGACGGACGGACAACAGGACGGATGGATAGACGAACAGAAGGCTGCCAGGCAACACCGGTAACAGCACCAGCAACAACAATGTTGCCTGTGTTGTGTTGTGTTTTGCCCTGGGTTGAAAACTGGCAGCAACCTGTCGCATATTTAAAGCGATTAACGGCACGATTTCAGTTGGCAGCGCTGCTTCAACATAGAAATTGAAATTGAAATGCTTTTGGCAGCGCCAACACTTTTTGATACTCATATAGGGAAAGTGGATACTACAGTGTTGTCAACGGAAATGCGACAGTATAAAAGACAGTATACAAAAATGAAAGTTACAGATATGGTAATTATTTAGCATTGCTTAATTTAATATATTTTAGAGTTCAAAAAATTTATTATTTTATATAAGGATACTATATTAAATTATAGATTATTTTTGAGTTCATTTGATAAATAAAATTTAGCTTTTAACAGTCTGTGTTCTTGTTGCTGAGAAAATATTCTTTCAAACATTATTTTAATTTCTTTATCTAAATTTAACCAAAATTCAATCAATTTTTTAAGTATATAACAAAGTCGGTATACTACAATTGCAATTTCCTTCTGCTTGTTTGCTGTTGTTGCGATTGTCTTTGTTGCTGTTGTTGTTGTTGCAATTCGTGTCTCTGGCATTGCGGACAAAATTGAAAACGTTTGTAAATACTTTAAAAGCATTTGCAGCAATTGAACAAATACAAAATAGTTTTTTGCCGCCGCTTTTGGAAAATTGTGAAAAATGAAAATAAAATAATATAAAATAAAGGAAAAATAATAATACATATATTTGTGCACAATAGCGATTGCTAGTTACTTGTGTTGTTGTTTTCCTTTTGGCTTGTTTTTCCTTTCGGCTTTTCCTCGTTGTAAGTGACCTATAAATAAAGTTGGCAGCCAAATAACTGTGGCCAAAAATGGCATAATCGAAAATTGTGCAATAAAAGCGCATAGCCTACAAATAATAACAGCAACAACTTCTTGATTTCCTACTCAATTGAGTATTTCTACAACTGGTCAAGCAACTGATTGACCTTTGAACTAATGCGATTTTGGGGCGCAAAGAAAATTGTTAGATTTCCCAAATTATGAGTTTATTATTTTAAAATCGATTTTAAGATAAGCTAGGGAGATAGACATTTGTTATTGAGGTGAGTTTAAAATGCAATTAGTGGAAATTGAAGTTGCTTTGATGTACTAACATTTCTTATAGATGTTCCAATTTCCATTTTCACAAAAACTGACTTTTATTTTTGCAGCATACTTTTCGGAAGTGCATTTAATCAAGTGCACTAACGAGTACATTTTGAAAGGAAGTCAAAAGTATGCTGTACCCATTTATTGTGAAAACGAAACTTGGAACATTACTAAAAAAAAAAAATTTTTTTGTCTGATTTAATTATGTGTGATTTAAGGTATATGTAAGAGTTATAGAATTAATATTTGAACATTTTTAATTACACTAAAAATTAAGGATTTCTGTGAATATAAAGTACTTAAAACAAAAAGATTTAACCTTGGTTTGACTGAGTTTTTTGACCTGCAGCTAGAGATAAACTAGCTAATCACAACAATGCATGGCTTCAGTTTGTAAAAGTTGTGTGTGAATGCTGTCCAAGTACATGTAATCTGAACCCTTCGGAACTCCCAATCTCAACAAACTGACAAACCTCTTCCCATCCACAACCATTCTCAAACTGTAGCTGAAGAGTAAGAGAGTTGCTGCCCGAAGCATTATGCTTACATATATCATAAGACAAAGAATTTTGGTTATTTTTGCAGAGGTTCACCATGGACCCCCAGGCATTGGCATTGGCAATGGCATTGGGTTGCCCGCCCGGGCGCACTTAATGGCAAAAGCTTTTATCAGCTCCGATTACACAATTTAAAGCAACAAAACTGTCACTTTAAATGCAATACAAAATGGTGCGCATGCCGCAGGAGGAGTCTGATGTGGGGAGCGGGCGGTGGAAATGGAAAAGGGGGTGTAATTTTTGTTGGGGTGTTGTTGTAGCACCTGGAGCAACCTGAAGCCCATTGAAAAGTCCTGTGGTTGCCGCACCGCAACATTGTTGCCGAAAACCAACGTAACCCAAGCCAAGACAGGCGCACAGCTGCCAAACGATCCCCGCCCACGCCTCCCCCTCTTCTCCACCCTGAAACTTCCAGCTCTTTTTACTTGCCCCGCTTTCTTGTGTGAAGTAGCGTAAGCTAACTCAGCTTAAATAAATTTAATTTAATTACCAGTAAAAACCGCATGAGTGACTCCAAGCTAGATGAGTGAGTCGTGGCAAGGACGTGGCTATCTCTTGCTCTTCCACTCACACTATGTCCCCTCTCTCTTCTACACTCTGCAATCACTAGACGCATAGAGTTTTACCTGGCACTCAAGTACTAGACAGTAAGTGTGCGATTGTGTGTATGTGTGTGTTTATTTAGGAAATAACATTTTTGTGGCAACACATTTTTGGATTTTATTACAGTGCGGCACGTTGAGTGCTTCTCTCACTTGCCACACGCTCGGCTGTTGAGGTCAACATGCATTTTATCATTTAAAATAGACGCCCAAAGCAGCAGCAACAGCAGCAGCAACAGCAACCAACAGAAGCAACATTACTCGACACTCAACGATAAATAACCTTAATGTAGTGGCCGCTGCTGTAGTTGGTCTGTCGGGTAGTCGGGGCTTTGCCTTTGGGTTACATGTTTAATTACAAGCGGCGCCAACTAAATTTTCAAAGCATACTTTTAGGCGGCACTGAAAAAAGTGCTTGAGAAAGTGTAGTCGAAAAACGGGCTGACCTCTTTGAGTACCCACCCACACCCCCTCGTTTTGGCCTGGTCCCTGGCACAAGGTCAAGTGACTCCTCCTCCTCTAACGCTGCACTCGACGCTCAACGCTCGACGTCACGATTATTATGCAAATTGGCCTCGCAGTGTTTGCACATACGTGAGCAAATACTTGAGAAGCGGCTTAGTGTTGAGCTTAAGCCACTCGAGACTTACACCACACAATGGCTGGACGAGTGGGTCAGGAGAGGCTGAAGGGGATGTGGGGAGCTAGTTTCGTTTAGTAGAGCGAGTGCTAGGGAAAGCGAGAGCACAGTGCTTGACAAATAAAAACTACATTCCATGGTAAATATATATTGTAAAATTATATAAATTGAATCAAATTTTATGCTTAACATGTTCTGATTTTTAGTTTCATTAAAAACTAATGTGTTTTAAATTAAGGACAAACGGATACGGTCAAAATAATTACAAAATACTCATACCTCTCACAACTTTCTCAAAACTTAACCGATTTTCATACGGAAAGCCATTTAAATCATGATTTGGCCTTCAAATTAATTGTGCATTTAAATTTTAATCATTTAGAAAATTTAATTTTTTTGGACTCTAAGCTGTCCATTAACCATAATATGAAAGCCAACCCCTTATTGTTTTTTCAAAAACTTTGATAACTCATAACTTTATCAAAACTCAATCGATTTCCATGCTGAATGTCATTTTGTTCATGATTTGGCCTACAAATGAATTCTGCATTTAAATTTTGATCATTTCGAAAATTTGATTTTTTTTCGACTATAAGCTGTCCAGTATTCATAATTTGCATACCAACCCCTTAACGTTTTTTCAAAAACTTTGATAGCTTATAACTTTATCAAAACTTAACCGATTTTCATGCGGAATGTCATTTTGTTCATGATTTGGCCTACAAATGAATTCTGCATTTAAATTTTGATCATTTCGAAAATTTGATTTTTTTCGACTATAAGCTGTCCAGTATCCATAATTTGCATACCAACCCCTTAACGTTTTTTCAAAAACTTTGATAGCTCATAACTTTATCAAAACTTAACCGATTTTCATGCGGAATGTCATTTTAAAAATGATTTGGCCTACAAATGAATTTTGCATTTAAATTTTGATAATTTCGAAAATTTGATTTTTTTTTCGACTGTAAGCTGTCCAGTATTCATAATTTGCATACTAACCCCTTAACATTTTTCAAAAACTTTGATAACTCATAACTTTCTCAAAACTTAACCGATTTTCATGCGGAATGTCATTTTGTTCATGATTTGGCCTCCAAATTAATTCTGCATTTAATTTTGATCATTTAGAAAATTTGATTTTTTTCGACTATAAGCTGTCCAGTATCCATAATTTGCATACCAACCCCTTAACATTTTTCAAAAACTTTGATAACTCATAACTTTCTCAAAACTTAACCGATTTTCATGCGGAATGTCATTTTGTTCATGATTTGGCCTCCAAATTAATTCTGCATTTAATTTTGATCATTTAGAAAATTTGATTTTTTTCGACTATAAGCTGTCCAGTATCCATAATTTGCATACCAACCCCTTAACGTTTTTTCAAAAACTTTGATAACTCATAACTTTATCAAAACTTAACCGATTTTCATGATAAATGATTTTCATGTCATTTTGTTCATGATTTAGTCTTCAAATTAATTCTGCATTTATATTTGGTTCAATAGATAATTTCATATTTTCGACTGCAAATGCCATTTTCACATTTTTTATTAGTTCATCCATAAACATGGACAGTTTTTGATTAAATAATTGCTAAAATGTAAATTCTGAGATAAACCCAATATAATACACCCCAAAATGTAAATTTTCGTATATTTTATATGACTTAATTCCAGACTCACATGGTGTTTGCTGTCGGGTCGGATGTGGATCTACAGATGGCACTCCCACTGCGGCTGTTGGGAGGAAGACGGCAAACTGGCAACCCACACTAAGCAGCAGCAACCACCACCCACTTTACAGCATGCATATGCTCTGTTTGCCCCCTCCCACTTCAAGTTCCCCGCTCTCTTAGTCTATGTCCGTTGCCTGGTAACCTAGTTTAATAAATAATTTTTGCTTTATTTTCCTCTTTTTATGTATTTTAGCTGCTGCTCTCTTTTTGTCTTCGGCAAGTCATTCATGTGTGCAATCTGTGGGTGTGACTAATTCAATTACAACGCCCAATTGTGCATGCCTCGCCGCTCGCCCATATCGTCTGACAGTCTCTATTATACCACCCTCCCTCCCTCCCCGCCCCTCTCCCAACACTCTCTCACTTTCTCTCTCCTAATCTTTCTCTTTTTGGACCGTGATTTTTCATTTCCATTTTATGGTTTCTCTCTATGCAGCCATAGGTAGGTTTGGGAATATGTGTGAATTATATTAGCTCTGCTTTTCAGCTCCTGAATTACCCCTCGTCGCCGTCTCTCTTCGTCGTTTTGTGTCGCGTTGCCATTTAATTGTTTTTTGTCACACGAGTCATCCTTTTTGGGGCGTATCGTGTTCAAAATTGAAATTAACCGACTGTCTGAATATGCAGTCAATGCTTTTGTGTGACTGTCTCATTTTCCCTAGATTTGGCTGGATAATCATCCAAAGAAGGCGTATGAGCTGCCATCTACTAGCTATGTTTGAAGTGGGTGTGGGGTTGGTTTATGGGAAAATATATATAGTAATAATCCACGGAAAGCATGTGCAAATAGGTTAACTGTATATAATGTGATTAAAAGAATCGTACAGATATAGAGAATCACATTTAATAATAGTGGTATTAATTACTCGCAAGATAATGAAGCTATTTGATAAATTCTATTCAAGAAATATTGCCAAGTTGGCTATTTGATAAAAAAAAAATACAATAAGTTACACACATTTATTATCCACAACAATATCAAACATCTAAAAATACAAAACAATTTTTCCCAACATATCTTCTTCGGCATCTGATCAATTGTCCTACATCAGTAGCAATTTTTTGATTTCATCCTTTTCAGCGGCATCAATATAGTTCTGACCACTGGGAGTCATTCCCGTCTTATTGGCCCCCTTTTCCAGAAGAAACTCAACACATTCGGTATGCCCCTCCCAGATGGCAGCCAGTAATGGTGTTATACTGTACTTGTCCTCCTTATTGACATCAGCTCCGATCTCGGTCAGAAACTTGACAACCTTCAACTGTCCAAAGTCAGCGGCATAATGTAATGGAGTTCGTCCTCCCATAAATTCGTTTACATTTCGATTCGAATTTTGATAGGTGCTTTGCACGTCATCCAATTCGCCGTTTTTTATTGCCCAAATCAAGTTCTCATCATTCTCACACATTTTAGTAGATTTTATCAAATGACATTGCCTAAGGTACTCGTTACATAATGGCTTACTCAGATCTGGTAACAACTAAGTAAAAAATATATATTTTTCCATTGCTTCCTTTTAACTTACTTCTCTTATTTTATTTTCTCCTGGTCTTTTGATCCTTCTCAGTTTTCTTACAAAAACTTATTTTCGTTGATATATTGGTTTTCTAAATTGGTTTTCTTTTTGATTTAATGTATTATTTTACAGTAAAATTAACTCTGTCTTTGTCTTTCATTTTGGTCCAGGTCTTAACCATTTAGTTTTGATCTTTCATCTCTAGAAATCTTCACTCTAGATTTCCTAAGCTTTTACGACCAAGGGCAAAATTTCCATCTGAAAGTGGCTTACGTTATAAATACAGTGAATGCTTAAAGTTTTCTCACAGCTGCCGCTGCCGGCACTTCCTTAGCCTCAGTTCCAATCCCAATCTCAGTCTCAGTCTCAATTGCAGTTTAGGTTTGACTCATGGAGCTGGCGGGGCTATCAACACCCAAGCATCTTGATGATCAGGCCAAAGCGTACACATTGCGAAACGTGATTTGTAAGGTCATCATTCAAAAGGCATCCATGGCGACAGACACGAAGACGAGACAGACAGACAGACAGACCGATTGCCAAATCGAAGGAGCTCCAAACAAGGAGCAAGAACAAAAATTAAAATGGTTATACATTCATGTAATTTAACGAACTGGCCACAAACTAAACTAAACTAAAGCGAATCGACTACAGACTAAAGATGCAACTGCTGGGATGTTGCAACTACAACAACAACAGCAACTGTTGCTGCTGTTGCTGCTGTGGCGATATTGGCGATGCCAAGCGTGAGATTATCGACGATTGTATGCAGCGATGATGATGCTGATGAGGATCAGGATGAGGCCATGCAACAACAACAACAACAACAGCACCAACCACTGCAAATGCAATGGCAATGGCATTGGCAATGGCCACGTCGATGGCTCCCGAAAGCGGAACCAAAACAATGCAACGAGTTGCGGCAAGTTCACTTTTCATGGCGAGGCTGAAGCTGAGGCTGCAACAGCTACCCAGTCATTGACTTTGGTTATCGCACGCCAAAAAGACAAAACAGTTGCATGCCCTGCGCTGAGACAGACAGACCTACAGACAGACGGACAGACGGTCAGACAGACGGACAAACGGACAGACAGACAGGTTGGCAGGGCCCAGTCAGGGTTTGAGTTTTATCTGCATGCGATCAAATTTCCAGGGCTTCTGTTGTGGACGGGAATGAGACTCAGACTGAGACTGAGACTGAGACTGAGTCTCCAACTCGGGCGATCATATTGAGAGTCTGCTTTTGACATTTTGGACACAATTTGAACCTTTTACTTTTTGGGCCGAGAGTACCCCACGATTTCCAGCTTAAGCGTAGTTCCAGGAATTCGACAGCTTCAACTCAAAGAGTAGCCTCATCTCTTATTTGCTTCCCTCCTCTTTCTCTCCATCTCTCTGTTAGCCGACTCTCTCATGACATTGATTGAGAAATTGATTTAAGAATCGTTTTTGCAACGCAGATTTCGATCTGTAAATGCGCGCACTTCATTGACAGTTGCCCCTTGCCCCCTTTTCCTGCTTTTCCAACCTTTACTTTACTTAAATTGTTGCAGTTCGGAATTTATTTTATTTAAGCATTTGTAAATTCACTCAAAAATCCCCAAGGGACTGCAACTAAATCAATTAAAATCCCATGCATATCACATAAACCCACCTCCTCTCACATTTCCTCCCTTCTAACACCAACTCTGTTCAGTACAAGGTCAGGCAAGAGTTTCCATGTCCAATTTAATGGAAAATATAATTTACAACATTTTATAAACTTTGCCAAAATGTTTTGTTTGTTTTCCAAATTCTCTTTTTTTTTGCTAGTAAAAAGTTAGTTTTTTCAACAACAATTTTTGTCCAAGGCTGTGTTTATGACAGATGTCGGTACAGTTCCGCATAGTTAGGCAGATTTCAACTTTTGATAGCTGTCAAAGGTAAAGCGTTTTGGGGGCAGCCCTAAAGTTTCTCCAGGTTAATCCTTACACTTTTGGAATGGAGTGAGAAGAAAATATGCATTATTTTGGCAATTGTGATAAGTACAAATCAGCAAAGGTAGTGATAGAGAAAGAAAAGTAATGATATGAAGTATCTAAGTACTAAACAGTATAAAAGGTTAACTTTTTATGATTTTAAGATTATACTTAATTACACTTTTATATATTACAATGATATTTAAATTTGGTGTTTTCATTACTTTCATTTAAATATACGTTTTTAAATGTTTTATGAATTTATCAATCTTTTAAATCTACCAACTCTTTATTCCATTATCTTATCACTTGTTATAGCTTGAGTTGTTGAAATGATATTCAAAATGTTAACCAGGCATGACACATAACTCAAATGTTAGACGAATTTGTTGAAAACCAAATGAGATACATATCAAAATAAAAATATATTTTGTAATGCTCATTAAGGGAACATAGAGTTTTTTCTTTAAGCCTATAGTATAAGAAATGCAAGCCAAGTCCACAAGCTAACAATCAACACTCCCAGCTCAAATAATTTATAATGTCTTAATTATTTCCTTAACTTCAAATGTGGTCAGCAAATTGTTTATGAACTCGACGTCTAACATGAAAACACTTCCTCTACAGCGGGAGAAGGGAGGGAGGAACCTTTGAAAATGATATGCAGCAGATTAGCAGATGTGATAATTTGTTCAGAGACCCATTCCGTACCCATTACTCGTACCGTTGCGCTCTAGTGCGCTTAATAAAGCGAGCCCAAAAATAAAAAGTGAATTAAGGAACCAGCTCAAGAAATATGTATAGAAATTGTATGGAAGAGTGTAGAAGAGTAAAGAGAGGGAGAGCGATAGAGACTTGAGACCAACTACTAAATTGAAAATTAACATATTTCGGCAGTAGATGCTATCGGGACCAGACAACAACATTGTTTTTCGAGCAGCAGCAGCAGCAGCTCCCAAAGGTTAATTTAATTTTCCATTTTCCGGACGCCGCCAAAGCAAAAAGGAAATTTTTCATTTTTTAAATTGATGGCCCGCCGGATTCGGAGTCGGAGTCAGAGACAGACTCAGAGTATAAAGACTCAGAGTCTAGAGACGTTGTCTTTCTTGGCTTCCTGTTGGCAATTGTCTTGGCACAAATCTCATGCCCACCGCAAATTGAAACTACAACATGGCATTGTCCTTACCGATTGAATAAGAATTATTCCAAAGGATGCCACACACATACAGTCACACACACACACACACACACACAGTTACAACTAGTTTAAGACACCCAGGGAGCAGTTCCATGTAGCTGGCTGTCAAGCTCTTTTGGAGCATTGTGATTAATGTGTTGCCGTTTGCCGCCTGTTTCTTTCAGCTCCTGTTTCCCTTACCTTACCTTCCTTTCCGATCGACTCCTGCTGCTCCTGTTCCTTCTGCTGCTGCTTCTGCTGCTCTTTTGTTGCCATTGTCTATGGCTCTAACCATTTTGGCATGTTTGTCATTTGGGAAATTGTGCGGTAGCTGTTACAGCTAAAGACAAACAGGCGGCACAGCCTCTCTCATTGTCTTATGGAGTATTCAGATACTACTTACCATGAAAAGTACTAGACTCATGTAGGTCTACTCCACATGATTCACTGTTCTTACCTAACAATTAGTTCTCGTTTATTTGGAAATACCCTCCGAATATATTTTACTACTATTTTTTATGTAAACAAACAACTAATCAAAAAACCTAAATAATCTGATGAAGAATATCTCTTTTAAATTTGACTTAATTCCAGTTCATATTAATTACATATTTAACTATTATTTTAAAAATATTTCAAGTACTTATTTTAAATAATAAATAGTCAAAAAGATATTTATTTAATTTCAATTTTATATTTTTAAATTGATTTAATATTTCTAAGTCTATTCGGCAATCTTTAACGAACTCAATTTAGAAATTGCACTCAATGACATTGCGTTAATATTTGTAGCTCTCAGCCATTTGCTGTGCTATCCACTAACCTATCATTAAGTCGAGCAGTCTGCCAGTCAGTCAGTCAGTCAGTTAGTCAGTCAGTCTGTCATACTCGTAGCTTCGGCCTGGTCAGTTGTTGTCTGTTGTCTGCTGTCTGTTGACTGATGGCCATTGGCCATGGCCAACAACGAGTTGCCGCGCATGCGCGTCAAGACCAGCGACCATTCAACGCGTTTAAACAGACACCGCGTTGAGCTGCATTTTAGCCAGGTTAAGAGCAAGTTCAGTTCCAGTTCCAGTTACAGTCGCTGTATGAGTTCTAGTCCCAGTTGCAGCTCCTTGAAATGCATTGCAGACGTCGTTTTGGTGCAAAATGTTTGCGGCAAAACCTGCAATTACCATCGCCAGCTTTGATAGCTGCTCCCTCTGTCCCTTCATCACTGTACCCCTCTCTTCCTCTCTTCCTCAGTCCCTCTGTGCCTTGCTCATGACGGGTCTGAGCCCTGTTTAGGTTTTTAGGCATTTAGTCTTTGTTTCGACAGCAACTTGTGCCCAGGCCGACAGCCACAAGCCGCTTTAAGATGCAGCTCTCAACTCTCTGGTCTCAGGTCTGGTCAGTGTTGCCAGCCTGGTAGTCTGTAAGCCCAGCAGTTGATATGTTGTTGAGTACTTTTAATTTGCATGCTGTTAATGGTGTTGCTTCATATTAGGCCAGAGCCAGAGTCAGAGTGGGAGCCAAGCCAGGACAGGGCCAACTATTGAAGCCATGGTCAGAAGCCAGCCACAGAAGGCAATCATTGTTCGTCGTCAGGATGTAAAAGCCATTGAACTGTTGCACGTCTTGGGGGCAAAACTGGCATATTAATGGCAGGATTGAAATCAAATGTTGCCTGGAATGTTCACCAGCGTTCAAAATAGACGTAATGGAGCGAAATTGTTTTACGATTGCTATTGTAATATAAAAATACTGATCGCTTATGACGTAAATAGTATAAAATATATAAGATAATGACGATCAGTTGGCAAGCATAAGGAGTATTATATCTGTCTAAATGAACTTAAGATAATTAAGTCTTAAAGTTGTATAAGAATTATTTCTGACTGGATTTTACTACATAGTAATTGATATCGATGAATGATTATACATTTTAGAAAATATTATTATTACATTTAAAGATCTATCACTTTGATAAAGGATAAAAGCACAAATATATAGATTATATTATGACCCAGTTAAATGTATAAACTTCAATACTAATGTTCATTGCTGGCTGCATTTGTGGCACAGTCAACTGGTTAATTTGATGGCATTAAAGCTGCAGTTGCTGTTAACAGTTACTCCACTCGGGGGCATCATTTCACAGCAATCGACCAATCGAATTACGGAGACACCCTGCAACCACAAGTTGCCAATCTAATGCACACACATATGTAAATATATCCCCACACACAGTTGGCCTAAAAAGATGCGGCAATGATAACCCAATGAAATAACAACAACAACAACAAGAGAAGCAACAAGAACAACAACGAGAGCAACAACAGCAGCACACAAATTGCAATTGAAGTTAATTTCAGCAAATTGCATGCCAAAATGTGTTAAAGGGAAGACATTCCGAGTACAAAAGCCGAGTCAAACCGAACCCGGCCCAGAACTAAGAATGAGAGAGAAAGAAAGACTGAGAGAGAAAGAGAGCTCTGCAGAAATGGCGATCGTAGTGCTAACTAACTGACAGAGGAAAGAGGCAACAAACTGTGTACAAAAAATAAAAAAGAAAAAAAGAAAGAAGGCAAAAATTAAATTACAGGCTTAGGCGCACATTGCAGCTTGACTGCGTTCTTCAGAGAGCTGCGAGCTGCGAGCTGAAATAAATGATGGCATGAATGAGTGACCGGCTGACTGACTGAGTGACTGACTGAGTGAGTGAGTGAGTGAGTGGCATGCCCCGCCGGATCTCTGGCAACGTGCAACGGGGCATCACTTAAGTCTCTGCGCTTGCGGTGCGCTCAAAAAGCTCCGCCCACCAAAGTCATCGATGCAACTGCAGCCGTCCACTGTCGAGTCAAGGTGTCGGTACGAAGGGGGCTGGGGGGGATAGGGGCAGGGGTAAGGGGTAAGGGGCAGTCGAGCTGCATCGGGGCGCAAGATTACTCACGCGAATGTAATTTGGCAATTGCTTATTAGCGCTAACGCGCCGCTGACTACGTTGCCGACTTCAAGTCCAGTTCCCGCTTTGAGCCAGCGCACAGTGAGGCAAATTGAAGATTTATATAATGAATTTTTAATAAATATAATATTACAATAATTACATATATTAAGAATATTATAGACAAGAAAAAATTAAAAAAAACTAAACTTGTAATTAAGAGTTAACAGTTCGTAATAAAAATTAATTTGTAAAAAAATAATTTCAAATAATTGGGAATTATTATGCATTGTATAGTTTATACTTTATTATTATATCGAGCCCTATTTGCATGTGTTCATAATTACCAACCGCACACCAAATATGAAATTTTTATTGTATATACTTACGAAGATCACGATTAGTCAAAATTTCTCTCTCCTGTAAAATTTGCTTTTTGGCACCTGCGTTATTTATTCAAATAGGGCTTGATATTTTACTTATGGTACTCGAATATATATTTCCATTTTAGAATCAACCAAATTATTACAACTTTTCGTATTTGAAAATCGTAGTTTGGCTTTCAGTTGTTCAATTCTTCAATCCTTTGGTTTCATTACAATTTTTATTTGGTTTTTTGCCTTTGTTTTTTTAGCATTTAAAAAGTTACTCGGAATGAATTTAAAGTTTTTCTCTTTGTTAGCTTTTTTTTATTTTAAGTATTTTTCTGCTGCTTTATATAATTTTTTGGCTAGTTACTTAACAAACTTTGTGACACTGTGCGATGGCGGCGGCAGCAACAATCGAACCACTTATATCACCTTCTAGTTAGAACGAGCAGCGCCATTCGCCATTTGGCTGTATTTCTCTCCATCCCTCTTCCTCTCCCTCTCCCTCGCTGTGCTGCCGTCTCTCTTTTATCTTCTCATGAGTTGATCGTCTTCGACTCTTGCGCACTGCGCGTTGCATTTTCATAACGCGGTCTTTGAAATCCCCTGCAGCTGAGACACGGACGTGGTGGAGGACAACATACAGGAGAGGATGAGGACGAGGACGAGGATGAAGACGGCCTGGAGCAAAAGATGGCACTGTCCGATGACTCTGAATGTGAAGTGCAATAATTTTCTTTTTTATTATTATTACATTTTTTTCTCTCCATCTTTGTGGCCTTTTCTGTCGCTCTGGCGGCTGTCGAAGAGTGTTGAAACATTTTCGCGTCATTTGCAGATTCTTTTAATATTATTATTTTTTGGTGGGCCGCTAAAACGAGATGTCGGGCCAGGAATGGCCTAACGACATGACAGTTGTGGCTCTTAAAGGCATCGTTTAAACGTGGCAAGCCATTTTGGCCATCAAAACAGCCTGGTTAAGATGAGTTTGGTTAGAAAAATGTTTTCTTCGTATGCGAAGAAGAATGCCGCCTCAATTAAAGATACTCACGGCCTCAAAATGCATAAGAGAAATATGTATAATCAAACATGTGAAACTCAAAATAAATTTTTATTAAAATTTAATATATATTTATAATTTGAAGAAAAGAGACAAAATTTTCAAAATGCATACTAAGCCTTAATAAATACTGCTGTTGATAATTTGCAGGATTGTTTTTATCAGATCTCGAATTTTATGGTATAAACAATGTTGTTGATGCAGCACACTTAATTACAGAATAGTGTCAATAGACTTTGATATTACGAAAATAATGCTGTCGGTCTGCGTAAATAAATCTATAAGAAATCAGGGTCGAATAACCTCTATATAAAGAACTGTGGACCAGTTAGATTTAGGCAGCCATTGCTGGGAACAAATCTAAAAGCTACCCTACTCATTTAATACCCTCCTCTTTTTCTATGACTATGAGCAATATCCGATGCACAACTGGAAATTATAAAACTGGCACATTTCAACACGACAATTAGAGAATCGACAAGGACACGAACAAGAAGTTTCGTTGATTGTCGATGTGGACTCGAAACTGGGAATGAGGAGAATGGGAGGGAAGCTGATGGCAAATGGAGGCAAGTGGTGAATGGTGTAATTCAATCTGCATATGCGGCAAAGGCGAATGAAATCAAAGCGCGGCAGGAGCACACAATGAGCCAGGATTGGATAGGATAGGACCCAGGGCAATTGAAATGCCCAAATATAAAAGGAAAATGCCAAACGAAAAGAAGAAAAGAAGAGAAAAATGAGAAAAGAACGTAAATGGCATGAAATTTTATCAAACGAAAATACGGGCGTTGATTTCTATTAAAAAGTGCGCAGAGGAATTGAGAGCTATTCAAAGTAAAATGGAATCTTTTGTCTTTTGTAATATTATGCGACAAATTTGACCCTCTCTCGCTCTCGCTCTCTCTTTCTCTGTCACTCTTTGTATGCTTTTAACTCGCTTTAGTCACAGGCAAATTAGAAAAATGTCGCTGGAGCCTAGAAAGGAAAAGTATTGAATAACATTTGGATATGTTTAGAATTCGGTTCATTTCGCTTTATCAATGGCAAATGTCAACGACAGCTGTGAGTTCTCTCTCTCTATTTCACAAAAAAAAAGAATAGAAAATGAATGGAAATGAGTGCCACGCCCACAGCCCACACAAACCTACTCACACCCGCCTCCAACTCAACTGTCAGCTCCAATTAACAAAATAAAGACCAGAAAAAAGTCTCAAATCGCTGACCACGCAAAACACATTAAAATTCAAATGCTTTGATATACCAATTAATTTTCGGAGCAAAGAGCTTGGTATCGTTAACAGCAGAGGGAAGTTGCAACAGATGGGGGGATGCGGCAGGTTCAATTAAATGCAACGAAATGCGATAACAAGATTATCCACCGCAGACATCTTGAGACAATATCTATAAGCCATAAAAAGTCAAGACGGCAGCAGCACAAAAAAAAAGAAGATACATTCTTGTTATCTGCTTCCCTCTGTCTGCTTCTTCCTCTTCAACGCTGCCAAATTGGCGTTTTGGCAATGAAACGCAAATGTTGCCGGCTAAGATGGCTTCTGTTGCTCCTTAGCTCTTCAGTTCAGTTCAGTTCAGCTCCTCAGCTCCTCAATTCCTGACTTCCTTTTGGTCCATCGTCAGCGTTGACTTCTCCAAACTCTGCTTCTTCTTTCTTGTCGTCGTCTTGTCATTGATTTGAATTTTATGTGCAGCAGCAGGAGGGGAAAAAAGTGAATTTCCACAGCCTTATTTGTCAGCCCAGACGCAACCCATGACAGTTCCCCCCGCCAACTGAACATTCCACTGTTTCGCCTGCTACACTTTTGGCAACTGCCTCTACCCCTCTCTTTTCCTCCTACTCACCCTGCCAGTAACTTTTCCCTCTCTATTCGTGCCCATTGCCCACATTTGCATGTTAAAGACTGCAGTTGTTCTTGGCTAGCCTCGAGGCTTTAACCGCAGTAGTTGTTGGCTAACTTGAGCTTAGATAATCTTCTGGATCATCTTATAAGGTTTGAATTCTTCTCTTCTTCTTTCTATAAGACTTTTGCTCAAAAACTACACTGGATTCTCTCAGACAGAAACTCGCCTTTTTCAATTATCTCTTAGGGGAAATAATTTTAATCATTATAACATATTCAAAAAACTTAAAATATTATTATTGTGAAATATTGACTAGAATTAACTGAGCACTAAATATGTATTCTTCTTATATGAAGATTAATTTATAAATATATGTGATTGTGGATCACTTTCTCATTGTTAACTAACTACAATAATTTGACATAAAATATATATATAAAGTTTTTATATGAGTGAAGAAGTAACTTATATTTTGCAATGATTTCAATTTAATTTTTAGTTTCTAAATATTTTATATTTTGTTTATATTTTACACTGCCTTATACCTGCTTAATTATATTTAAAAATTTTCATTTGTTGTAGTATATTATTTATAATTTAAATTAAATAATAAATTCTCATAAAATTATTTTTAGAAATAAATTATAGTAAACAATAATAAAATCTTATTTAGTTTCAATTGAACTATTGACCATTTATTATCGGTTTAAAAACCTTGAGAATGCTGCAGAAAAGCAAAGTTCATATGATAGTATTAACAACCTTTTGCCAAAAAGCAACAGCAACAGGAACAAAAATAATAAGAACAACAACAAGAAATACTTATATGAAACTAGTTTGTGCGATTTACCCAACTCAAACGGCAGACACTTTAGGTTGCACGCTCCGCACTTGCCCCTTGCGGTGGCAGTGCCAATTTCATTTCCAGTTCCAGTTGATGTGCCGAGTCTCGGTCCTCGGTCCTCGCTTGAGGACGGCACATCAAGTGTGTGTATATCTCTGTGTATGTGTGTGTGAACGTGTGTTGAGGCTTGTTAAAGTTCATTTTCGATGCAACGAGCTGCAATAATGCATAATTGTGCTCATTAGTCTTTTTGGGGCCAACGATCGTGTATGAATTTAAATTTTAGCACGGCCAACCAGACGAGAGATTCGAGTTCTGTTGAGTTGAGCTGCGACTGATACAGCCGGGGTACAGAGGGGGGGATTGAGGGACCCCTAAATAAATACAATTGGACAGCAATGGGTTGAGTGAGGATGGCAATGGGCTCAGACGTCGACGTCGGCGCGAACTTGAAACATTTGTGCGCAGGATTTACGCGTCCAGTTAAATTTACGACTGCGCACCTTTGCATGAAATTGACGTGGCTTTTATTTTGGCCAACACCGCTCTCCGGCCCTCGCTCTTGCCCTTCCTTCTAGCCAGCAATGATGAGACTTGGACTGCGACTTGGACGTAGGTCAACTGGCCAGTACGTGGGCTGGCCTTAACCATGTGTGTGAAGTTAATATCTGCGAAATACTCGTACAAGGCTTGTTAAGTGATTAATCAGCGCCAGATATAATTTGTGTCTGCGTTAATTTTTTCACTCGAATAAAGCCACTACTTGCCACATCCCTTCGCCCCTCTTCCCCTCCTCTCGCACTCACTCGCTGGGAGGAGTCGTGTAAATTAGGACGTCGCAGCTTAGCGGACAGACAATCAGGATCCCGAACATGAACGTGCAAAATTACTTAAAGATATATGGTCCCCATAACACTAAAACCAGCTCTGAGAATAACGAATTGAAGTTACTCCAGACTTTTAGCTGGCATGAGACTCGCGACTACTAAGAAAGATAAGTATTGTTCATTTAATTGCAGGAAGGAATTAGTTATCATTCTTTAACTTCAAGTGGCACCTTAAACCATAGAAGGCAGCTTAATAGATGTCTTTATTTCCCAGAATTTCAACAGAAGTCTTTCTTTTAATATTATAATCTTCACTCATTAAGAATATAAAATTCGTACTAATAATAAATATATAAAATGAATTACAAGACGTTTAAAACTACAGATTTATTTTTTTAAGCCCAACAAATTTAATTTTATAATTTAAGCTGCTTCAAAAATGATAAACAATTTTTTTGCTAAAGTAAATGTCTCTTTAATATCTTGGATATTCAAATAGGTTATATTTTTGTCGTTTTCAATTTATTTCGTTCTCTTTTATTTTAAATTTATTTAAGTGCACTTCAAGTCCTTCGATTTGTGGATGAATTTTTCCTTACAAGGGGTTAAATGTTCAATCGTTGGTTCTTTTTTATTATTTTTAGCATCTTGAGACTCAATTGCCTGGGAATGTGCGGTTAATAAAAGTCTACGACAATCCAATAATAAAGCAAAATAAAAAGCAATATGGAAAGCCAAGGGCATAAATTAACCATATAGGTGCATTCAGGCGTTAGATGAAATCATTGAGTGGTTCGCCAGGGTTGGGCACTTGGGTTGCATTAGATAGATAAACACAAGACGACATGAATAGGGAATAGGTAGAGGAGGGGAGGGGAGGGGAGGTTAAGGGAACAAGGAGTGCCGACAGCAAATCGTCCATGACACGCACTCGGCAAACAAATAGACAAACAAACCAAAATTCTTTTGGGCAAATCTTGTTAGGGTATCAGGATTTATAAGGGGGTTGGAGCTAGGAGCTAGGACTGTCGGTTTTGGGTTGCATAGGGTTGGGTTAGTTTATATAAACTACTTCAGGTAATCTAAGGCTTAGAAATGCTAATCGCCTTTATTTTGGTACAGCAATGGGAACAACAACAACAAGAAGAAGAGCTGGAACTGGAATAAAAAAAAACAGCAGCTACCTTTTTGCTTTGTCACCGTTTGTCCTCGTCGTCGTCTCTTTGATAATTGAAACCGTAAAATTGTTCAGCTTTGCTGCACAGGATGTAAAGGATTCGACGATACGATGAGGACATTTTTTCCCCTATTTCTTTCACTTTTTTTTCTCCTATTCTTTTCCCTCGTTTTGTTTTGTTTGTTGATTTACTCGTGCGAATTATTTATACACGTACGAGTATTGTAGTGCGTCAGGATCTCACATGTGTTAAGGCGTCGCCTGCTTTGCATATCCTTTGGAGTGATATGGGGAATAGGAGAACAGGAGTTCGCCCCTAAAACAAGCCAGTTGCTTGTGCTTGTTTTTGATATTGCCTCGAATTTCATAGAGAACGCACCCTTCCTTCGGCCGCATCCTGTCGAGTCCTGTCGCGTCCTGTCGCTTAATTGCAGGTTGCAGCAGCAGCCAAAGCCGCAGGAGAATGTCTTTGATTTTAGCCGTCATGGTCTTTGTCACCGCGGTTTTTTGTCAACGCTCCTCTCTCTCTCTCTCCCTCTCTTTCGCTCTCTTCCTCCATCTCTTTCTGTTTCAGATTCATATTTCATTCGGTTTGCCAAGTTTTCGGTCTGCCTTCCAACATTTGATGCGTTTTTATTTGTTTGCTATCTTTTGCCTTTGTGCCAACAGCACATCCTTAACGTCCTTAACATCCTTACAATCTCGAACGGCATCATCCACGTTTCGTTTGACAATTTTCTGCTTGACATTCAAGATTTTAATCGCTAGCATCTTCCATAAACTGAAACTAGAAATGCTTCTTGGCGGTTTTCCTCGTTTATTCAGTCTCAAATTTCAGACAAGAGTTAAGGGATCCTCAAAATGTGTGCATCCCTGGGATAATGGTGTCGCAGTTCTAAACCAACACAAGACCATCAAAGTCAAGTAAAATTTAATCTGATTAATATTAGCAACAGCTGTGTTCCTAAAACATTATTTTAATTTTGTAATTTGGTATTTTAAGCATTTTTTAACTCCGAAATATATTGACTTCTTCTCAAATATAATTGGAGATAAACTTATTATCTATTTTAATTTCATTTAATTTTATTTTCGCAAAAATCATATCCAAATGTTTTTCAGAATCGTTTTCTGATGTGAATCACTGAGAAAGTAACTCACTGGCAAATTAAAACTAAACTAAATTTTATTTGTATATTTTGTTTGTTGACATTGTCCCGTGGCTTGCATTTAAAATGGCCCATAAGTTGTCTAGACTAGTGTGTACCCTTGTACCGTCTTCCATAAAGTATATCACCCGACTACCATCCCCAATCGATATAAGCGCCTTGTTGTTTCTTTTGTGACTTTACTTTGATTTCGTTTGTTTATTTATTCGTCGGAATAAGAAAAAATTGTATTGTGTTTCAGTTGCTTCAGTTGTTGCCTCATTAAAATTGTATATTTCAATCAAAGTTCGCTTTCGCCTTTAAGTGAGCGTCTGGTTGCCTTGTGGGGTGGATGTCCAAAGGGGTAGCTACTCTTATGCCAAACAACATCCTTGTGTTTCAAAATAGAGATGGAAATATATCGACATGACAAGCACGACATTTTTGTATGACACGGAAAATAATTGAACATCTTTTAAAAATCCTGTAAGGATAAAGATATATATTTATTAGGAAGATTTACATATTAAATAAAAAAATAATAAATATAAGCTGAGTGTGTCTCTTAACGATTATACAATCCATTCACTAATCGATATATTTGTGATATGCATCCATCTCTATTTCAAACTTCCACATTCCACCACTGAGTCGCTTCACTTTGGCAATTATGTGGACGACCTCCGTCTGGTCTTCTGTTCATTTGATCGCCGCAAGCTCTCCCCACTCCACAGTTGCCTCTAAAACTTGTGCGCCGTAATCGGAGCTATCAAACTACTTTGGTAATTATGCAGCCAGCTCTGGCAAAAAACTGTAACTGAGACAACGACCAAAACCCGAACCCAAAACTCAAGCAAAATGTTGTCACACGTGCCCAGACTGAGGTCCCAGCTATCCAAGTTTTCCCAGCTAAAGCTTCAGCTCCAGCTCCAACTAAAGCTCCAGCTCCATTTTCAGTTAACGTCTCGGATGCAGACGCAGAGACAAAGGCGGCGGACTTAGAAATTTGCCATGCTCGCAGCGAGGCGCGCTTAAGTAGTTTATAATTAAGACATAACTGAATTAGCGTTGATAATGTCTATTATATAACACACACAGACACCCACACATACACACAACCACGCACACACACACACGCATTTGAAAGTACCGTAACTTGAAGCTGCACACTTTTCCCATGTGTCTTTCTCCTCCTTTTTTTTAACTGTACATTGTCTCGCATTGTCCCTCTCCCTCTCATCATTTGTTGTCGCTTTTTATGCTTTTGTTTAACTCTAATGAATGTCATTTACTTTATAAGCACAATTTCACAATTTAGCCCTTTCAATGTTTGTTAATTATAATAAATACGAGTACAGTGGGAAGTGGAAGTAAGTGTACGAGAATCAGGCCATTGCCAAGTGGGAAGTCATCTGGTTTGGCTCAAATATTCCCTTCATTATCTCTCTTATCAGACTAATTTAAATTTATTGCTGCTCATGTGTGATAAAAATTTAATGACTGAGGCGAAACAGGTGGAAAATATGTCAGTGTATGCTATAGAGAAAGTAATCCCTAGGTATGCATAAACTAAACTTCATTCTCTCCCTTAACTCTGAGTAAACTAAACTTCATGTCAGATATCTCTTTGGATATTTAAAAAATACATAAATGCAGTTATTTTTCAATTTTCCAGATTCTTCATATGGAAAGTCCTCACTTTATTCTCTAGATTGATTCTGCATTTCAATTCATTTTATTCTTGTACTTCGTTTCTAACATTTCTGTCTGAACAATCTGTCTTTTGCCTTCAGAGCTACAAAAGGGGTGGGAGTAAACTGTTGTGGCCATCAAAAATTAATTGAATATCCTAGAAAGTTGCCCACGCAACGGCAAGGCACACAACTTTCCAGCTTGTTTGCTTAACGCGCATACGCCACGTGAGCCCAAAGGAAAAAGTATAAATTGCTTAAAAATTTAAACTTGGTCACGTGCCGTTGATTAATGGTAACTGGCGCTAGCGGCCAGTAGAAGCAGCAACATGATGAAAAATGAAAGGCAAATAAGTGAAAACAAATACAAGGAGGAAAGGAAAACAACAACAAAAACATGGAGCAAAGTACACTTTGGGAAATCAAAGTACAAGTTGAGAAGCAAACACTTTAAGAAACGCTTATGACACGCATACGCCCCGTGTGCTGGGCGCGAATTGAAAGAAACTTGTGCATACAAATTGACAAATATTTAGAAAGGATTGTAGGGTATCCAGCGTGTCTGGCAGGAGGGGGATGGAAGGGAACGCCTTGGCAGCGACAATGACATTAAATGAGCGGGTGTATGGAGTGCGCATAGCAAAAGTCAAACAAGAGATAAAAGCAAGGATTAGTACGTTAAAACGCAGACGACGATGACGATGACGACGAAGTAGAAGACGATGAGAATCAGCAAGAAGCTGCAGGCAAAGCCAGAGGGAGGACGGAAGGATGGGGGTAACCCTAAGTAGACAGATGAACGTAAAACACGCGCGTGGCTGCGGTAAAGTCTACGGCACTGCAGACGCATTCCAACCCCCCTACAAAGAACCCGGACCCCACCCCAAAGAGAGCTCCCCTCAACCCCAAAGCCCAACACAACCACTTGGTTCGTGTGCGTGCGCCGTATCGTTAAGACTCATACTCAACACACACACACACAAACACACACACACACATGCACAAAAAGTAAAACTCCTTAAAAGGAAAAAGCATGTTGAAAGTAAATTGAAGCTGGAATTTTCTGCAAGTGCGCAAAAAGGAAAACGGCTACAAAAAAGTTGCAAAGAAACTTCAGCAGCTGCTGCTTGTTGCAGTCACTTCGCCATATGCAGTGTCATAGCAGGCAGCTTTAAGTTTACTTTGACCAGATTATTATATAAAATTCAAGAAGTTGGATGAGTTTATCAAAGTCAAAAATATCATATATTTCCATTTCGTACTAAAAAAAAACAAGGAAATAGTTATGAAGAAATGTGCAATACTATTAAATTGCTTATCGATAAGTTAATCGACATAACAATATTCAAAACTTTGTTTAAAAAGTCAAAATTGAGTTTTTCTTTAACAATTCGTTCAATTTATTTAACTTTTAATTTGAGCTTTAAGCTCAAAGTGTTGCAATAGTTGTAGAGTTTCATTTCATAACTCTTTTTATAACTCTTTCATATTTGTTGATTTTCATTCACTTTTCAATTGCACTTTAACCCCACTCCATTAGGTAAAAGATCAAAACTTCACTACTTAAACTAACCTTTAGTTAATTTCAACTTGATCTTTAGCTTTATCACGTGCTGTTAAATTTACAATTCCAACCGACAGCACTTATTCATTTGACATGCCAAATTTGTCTTAGCCAATTTGATGTCTTAATGAATGTCCGCCTCAAAACAATTCACTTCCCTCTTAAACAAAAGTGGCAGTCAAAAAGCTAAGCCAGCTACCACTTGAAGGCTTCATAATCAAACGCCCACCAACTTCCCCTTTACCCCTCTCCTCCCATTACCATTTGTAGCCACTGTGATGCTCCCTTGTTGCCAGTGAGTGAATGAGTGTCTGCTCATCCGCTTCGTTCCTGATAAATTAACTTCATAATCTGCACAGTTATAAGCGCTGATGTTTGGCATTACTCTTCCATATTTTGCCGTCCATCCCTCCCCTTCCACCAGCTGATCCATCTATATATATATATATATATATATACTACCCCCCACCTCTCGTTAGCATCATTACAACAAAGCGCCGTGGGTCAACAACAACCAAACACGCACCTTATTTTACGCTCAGGTATAACGGCAATGTTACAGTCAACGGCATAACTTTTCACCTTTTGGGGGTTCGACTGCCTCCGGGGGGTGGTTGAGGGTGTGACAGCGGGGATTGTGTCTGGGATTCAGCAGGTGATGTTTCTCTTACCTTTGCCTTTAACTTTGTGTGTGTTTCCCCACGAAAAATTGCACACAATTTAATTGAATGTGTTTAATTTTGCTTTTCATTTTGTTTTCCTTTTTTCCTGTTGCACATAATGAGGCGTTAAAGCGTTTTCTTTACCCCAATTTGGTTATGAATTAATTGTGCATAAATCCAAACTTAAGATATATACTTAATATACATATATGTTAAAGTTGGTGTTTTTCATTGGATTTAGTAAATTATATTTAAATTATATATACTATACTTTCTATACCTATAAATTGTCATTAAAAGCTAATTTCTTTATGGTAAAAATTAATTTTTCATTAATAAAATATATTATTATTCAAAGAAAAAAAGTTATTTTTTAGTTTTACAAAATATGTAAGAAAATCCATGAATTATTTTGAATTTTTAATATTAGCATTATTTTAAAGTATTTCAATTATTCGCATTTCCATTTCTTAAGGTCTTTCGCGACCTTTGCCTCAACAGCGAAGAAGGATTACAGCTTTTATTCACATTTCTCACAATATTAAGTATAAAACAAATGGCAAAATTATCAAATAAATCAAAAGGAAATCAGAAGCCAAATATGAAGAGGAACCAAATCAAAGAGTGATGGAGGGAAGAATAAATGAGGTAATAATTAGGAGCCAACTAACCAACTACCGATAACAGAGCGAATGAGTTCAAAGAAAAATGCTAGAAAATAAATACCCCAAAAAAAAAACAGAGAAAAAGAAACAAACACAAAACAAACTCATATATAAGGAGAAATGATTAATTATGCCGGCAAATACAAGAAAAAGAGCTAGAGAATGTGAGAGAGGTAGAGAGAGGGAGGGAGAGAGAAGGAACGTGTGAGATTTGAGTATGATTTATTGTAATTTAATTGTGGCACATTATGCGCTCGATTTGGGTTTTTGAGAGTTTCGCCTTCTTCTGCATTTGAATGTCATTTTGAAGCATGGAAATTGCTAAACAAGATAAACTTCAGACAAGCAAATGGAAATGGGGCAAAATAACTTGTGTCTAGGGTCCAAATGCCGCAGGGCTAAGCAACTGAGCAGCTGAAGATTTGTGTGGCACAGTTATGTAAAGAAATCGATGCAATGCCTCTCTCATGCCACATGCCACTTGCCGCTTGCCACACAGACATTCAGCCAAGCAGCAAAAGTTTTGCTGCCAAGAAAACAAAAGCAAATTATCATATCATTGAAAGTGGAAAGGAGCAAAAGGCGCTGAAGGAAGGAACGAAGAGCAGCCAAGTCACTGATGGCTTTGTTTGTTTGCCAAGACTGAGAAACTGGAGGGGGAGGATGTTGGGGGGTGGCAGGGAGGCAGGGAGGCAGATGTAACCAGGTGAAAGGAATTATATATTCCCTTGATTATAATTTCATCAGCGGCAACACTAAAGAATCATCGCTGGCATGTCGAAGACAGGAGCAGCAGGAGCAGCAGGAGCAGGAGCTGCTCCTTGTTGTGGTTGGTCCGGGACGAGCTTCAGTGGAATGTACCGATGATTGAGTGGCGCTTGGAGGAGCCGGAAACAGCTCTCTGCATGCTTCGCTGTACATTTATTGACTGGCAGTAAGTCAGTCAGTCAGTCAGTGAGACAGTCTGTCAATCTGCCAGTCAGTCAGTCAGTCAGTGGCTCCAACCTGGCCAGACAGAAATCAATTGTTCCCATTATTATAATGAGATTACTTACCTACTGAACGACAAAACGTAGCATCGAATTTGAGCAAGGACTCTTCAGTTTTCTGCCAAGCCAGTAGCTATCTCTGTATCCCCTCTTCACTTTCCTTCTTACCTATTCCATCCATCTTTCTATACGTACTTATTTACCTGCTTACTTTGCCAGTTGCTCGCTTGCAAATATAATGACTTTAGTAGTCAGCGGAAAATGTTGGAAAATTGCTTGGTAAAAGCTAAAAATGCTCAACTTGAAGGTTTGCTCTATGGTTATAGCTCTTTCTCTCTCCAATACTTTCACCCCTCTGCCTCTCTCCCACCCTCAATTTTTGCTATCTCTGGGAATTCGAATTTTATTCATGCTTTTGCTTTTGTTTTCCTCACTCGGTTTATCAGCTTTGCATTGCATTTGAGCTGAGATTAGCGCAAGGATTCAAAGGAGGAGCAGTTAGACGATGCTCGAAATAGCTAATACGGTAAATGGGGTTTTGATTTCCCAGAAATTCTTCAATTGAATTGCAGTCAACGATTTTTCAATTGTAAATTAATAAGCTTCAACCCGTTTGCACAGTTTGCACTTTACAAAATAATGGAATGTGGGAAGTGGTGTCTTAAATAAATGATATGTGGTGTATATCTTGGTAAATTTTTAAATATATAAAATGATTGTGCCATATTAAGCTCGGAGACATTATTACTTACTACTTCCGTTTAATTAGAATTAATTCTTGAAAGTATACAACATATACACATATGTTTAATGTATAGTTCAGTAAGTTATTCTATTAAAATTCAAATAAAAACTTCAACTTTATCTTTTAATTTATAATTTCTCATCTTGATAACAATGAAATTAAATAAAATGTGTTGATTTCTGTATTAAATTAGTAGTATGCTCTTTAAATTATACTTCGATTTTAATCAAAACCTACACCTTTTAAAAGCTCAACACTGTTAAATTGATAGATCTGTCAAGTTAACAAATTCTCTGTTTCTCCCACGCTTCATCTCGACTCTTCAAGCACTTCTTCGAACATACGTGTATGATATTTATAGAACGCTTTCTGGAGCAACTTGACTTATCAAAATGAGTCTCAGAATGTGTGTCAAATGCAGCTCTTTAGCCCAGACAATAGAAAGTAAAGTGAGATCCATTAGAAGACAAACAATTTTGATAAATACTCTGTGATAGATACTGTGTCAAAGTTTTTCGAGTGTTTGGTTATTGAACTTAACCCATATAAAAGAACGAGAGCCAGAAAATTATGTACTTGGGGCCTCTCTCTCTTAACATAACAGTGCTCGGCAAAAGGTGTGAAACAACTTTCGTTTTTTCACAGCTAAGTAAATAACAATAAACATGAGTAAAAATAAAAAATAAATAAAAGAAAAATAAAATAACAATAGATTGTGAAAGAAAAGTGCAGAGGGAGAAAGGTAGAGACTAAGACTGAGACTGAGGCGGAGGCTGAGAAAGAATGGCAGCTGCTGGAACAGCTTGACGAGCTCTGGACATGGACACGGCTCAATTTCAACAGCAGACTGATAGACAGTGGACAGAAGAAGGAAACGAGGGGATGGAGACTAAAAGAGTTGCAAGTAGGAAAAAGATATATCGATTAACGAGCCTCGTAGGCAGCTCAAGTCATGGCTGTCTATATGGAGCCAGCTTAAGTGCTCCAGCAGTGGACTGAAGTGGACTGAGAGGTACACTATATATATATATATGTGTGTATGTGTGTGTGCGGCATGTGTGAATATCACATGTCAGTGAGCTATAATTAATGCGGGTCAGACGCCGATTACAATGCGCCAACTGACAGCTTGAAGTGCATGTGTGTGTCCCGAGTCCAATCGAATCGAGTCGAGTTGAGTCGAATAGAGTCTAGGAAACGAAATCCCCCGACGGGCAATGACAAGTCAAGAAAGAAACCAGCCAAATCGATGGTCAAGTCGATGGCCAAGACTCTACGACAGAGCAAAAGACAGCAAGACAGACGGACAGTCAGTTAGAAAGAAAGAAAAGCAATGATAAGCAAATTTCAGCGGCTTAACTCAAATTAAATACACCTAGAGAAAATGATGAGTAATGGATCTCAAATCAATTTGTTTGAAATAAATATATAGAAAAAAATGCAGATAATATGAAACTAGTGTTATTATTGCAATTAATTCCCATTTCAAGATGCTATAGAACACTTGCTACTTTCTCTCAGTGTAACCGTAGATTAAGTGAAAATTGTAACGTTGAATCTCACTTTTTTTTTTGGGAACTATTGAACCAAGTGGCACTTGAATGAATTTATTACAGAAGCAGCCGCAAAAATTTGTCTAGCAATTCTTTGCATTTATTTTTCTTGCTTTTCTCATTTTTTTCTCATACATTTTTTTGGTTGCTTAGCGCGACAAAATTAATGAATTTTCTATGCAAATGCAAAACGCGAAATAAAATTTAATGCTTGGAAAAAATGCGCAGGCGACGTGCAAACGACAAACAAGGCAGCAGGAGAAGCTCAAGGAAAGGAAGACGAAGGACAAACGGTGGGCGGAAGGGAAGGAAGGCAGCAAATTGTAGCACAAGAAAAATTAAACGCATTAGGCCAGGACATGGCCAAGAAGTGCGCACATCCTGGCCCCAGACAATGAGCGACTCTTTAAACCTGTTTTGTAGTTTTATTTTACATTTTCTTATTTTTCATCGATTTATGTTAAGCAGCGCTTTTCCCCTCTACAAGTCTGCCATTTTCCATGCCTGCCATTATTATGTACGTTTAGGCATTGTTGCTTTAGTTCTTCTTGTTGATTATGTTGTTGTTGTTGTTGGTTGGTTGGTTGGGTTTGGGCTTGACTCTGACAAGCGCTTATTTGAATTGACTGCCTGCAACTGGGTCAGGCTCAAATGGCGAACAAGTTGATGTTGATGAGAGCGAAGGGGAGGGCAAATGAAGCGGGATTGTCCTTGCCCCAGTCTCTTTGACGTGCAACTGTCAGCAGCCGCCACAGGCAAATGTGTGCCACAACAAAATCCTTATTTATTGATAAGCAATTTGCACAAAAAAATGCAGTCAATGAAAATGCAAAACAGCTTCTAACTTTGAGCAAAATTCAGGCATTGCTATGGCTAAAAAGAAATAATTATTGACTTGTGACTATCAAAACTTTAATGCACAGTAACTCACAGGAAATTTAATAGTTTTTAAATTTATACTAAAGTACATAAATAGTTATTAACCGAGATTATATCATAAAAGCAATGTGGAAAAAGTTTCAACTGAAAATAATTGACTATTGAATTTAATAATTGGTAAAATACAGATAACAATTAAAACTAATAAATTCTATTTAAGTTGATTTAAATATAACATCTTGTAAGCATATATTTTTTTTATATTAATATAAAAACTTACAAATTCAGTTTAATTTAGTCTTATTCTGCACAATTTTTTTTGCGATAAATTTCCCATAAGCTCCGTCTCGTCAGTTTATTTTACCTTTTATCCAGCTTTTTACTCAATTAGTAATGTATTTAGTTCCGCTTAAATCAGCTGGATAAGGATGTCATATGAGATGGCAAAAAGTTGTTCATATATTGCAGCGTGTAACAAAAGTGTTGCATACTTGCAGGCGTCGCCTAGACCACGCCCGCGCCCCTTTAGGGGGCAACATAAGAGCCACTAGTCAACTGAACGTTGCAGTATTTGCCACATGACAATGTCGCCGACAAGCATGGGGAAGTAAAGGAGGAGGGAACTGGAGGGGAGCTTAATATGCTTAGAGCAACACTTTGCTGCCACTGAGACAACAACAACAGCAACATAAATTAGCTAATTAGGCACAATTAAATATCCCTTTTGATTGTGGTTGCCACACATACACACACACACACACACATTTACACACACAGACAGACACTCACACACTCATAACCTGCTGATGTTTTTATGTACATTGCCCGCCAACTTTTTGTGCTTCCTGCAATTTTAGGTCCTGGACGACGTGTGTGTTGCCTGCCACGCCCACAAGCTGCAATGTCGTACGCCCACACACACACACACACACACACGCACACTCACACACATGTATGAGGGTTTTTGCCACAACGTGGAAAAAGTTTTGCCGCCAGAGCCAAATGTTATTTTCAGCTCTGTTTTGTCTTCGATGTTTGCATGGATGATGGCGACCAAGAAGACAGAGGAAAGAACGGAGACGGGGGAATTTTCCAACCGCAAACTTTTCATGTAGCAACGGAAAGTGCTGTGCGTTCAAATAATTGAGTTGGCATTGGTCTCTAAAAACAACATAATTACCATAATTAATTGTAATTATAGTCAAATAAATTATGCGCACCGGCTACAAATATCGCTTTTTCTATCGGCTCCACCTCCCTCACTATCTTCCCGCTACCTTGCCGCTCGACCTTTTGGCCAACTGGGTTCAACTACAAATAGAAGTGTAACACGACTAACAACTGTAACAACTTCCAAGTGTTACCCGTCCCGAGACATTGACACATACAACTGCCAAATGTTGTTGCCTTTCTAACGGTGCCTGACATCACGCACAACAACTACAACAACTATAACAACGAAAACAACAACAACAACACGATCGACCTCAAGTTAGCAACTTAACAGGCAACAGAAAACAGCTACAAAAAATAAAAAAAAAATAAACAGCGCCTAAAATTTGTACCTACAACTATTTCAGCTAATTTTCAAGCACATTCCCTAACTCGCAACACTGCACACTCCACAAAACGAACACTCCACACACAATGTGTCCACTCCAATCTTCACTCGAGGTGCTGAAAATTTCTGCTTGAGCCGCTGAACCGAATTCAAATTGTTGCCGCTGTTGCACAGTGGTCAAATAATTATATACGTTTCTACTAAAATTCACTCCAGTTTAAAATTATTTCTTGTCTTACTACTTTACTATTTAAATCAAATATTTAATAGTAAATTAGGTGCTACTTACAATAGAAAATAGAATAACATACAAAATAACTTCTAATAATATGTTTCAGAGACTTTTTGATATTTTCTTTTTGTAACTATACATATCATACAAATATTTAAGAATTGCTATCAAAATTGAGAAAATTAAAGGAAAATTGTGTGACGGTAAAATAAAATGTTATATCATGCTATAATATAAAGATATTTAATTTAAAAACTAGGCATTTCATCAAAATACTCAAAATTTGTAACTGAATTTAGCCAATTGAAAAAAATGTGGGACTGTAAAATAAGTTGTAAAACAATTAAGAAAGTAATTGTGGTTTTGTTCTATCTATAGCAAAATTTAGCGACCTTTCTTTAGAAATATTTAACTATTTTAATAATAAAATTGCAATATTTATAATATAATATAATATAATATAATATAATATATTGTAATGTAATGTAATATAATATGTTGTAATGTAATGTAATGTAATGTAATGTAATGTAATGTAATGTAATGTAATGTAATGTAATGTAATGTAATGTAATGTAATGTAATGTAATGTAATGTAATGTAATGTAATGTAATGTAATGTAATGTAATGTAATGTAATGTAATGTAATGTAATGTAATGTAATGTAATGTAATGTAATGTAATGTAATGTAATGTAATGTAATGTTATGTAATGTAATGTAATATAATATAATATAATATAATATAATATAATATAATATAATATAATATAATATAATATAATATAATATAATATAATATAATATAATATAATATAATATAATATAATATAATATTATTATTATTATATAACTAATTTATTAGCATTTTATTTGTGATTATGCTCCACAAAATTCGGCCTGTTTGTATAATCTAGCCACACTGTGCGCTGTGATTGTTCAGTTGGCCTCTGCTTGGCCTCTGTCTCCACTTTGTGGTGCAGTTTAGTGGTGCGCTGCCGACGCATGCGCAAAATGCCAACAATTTTCGGCGCAGCTGTGCCCGACTGAACTTATCTTGGGGATCTGGATCTGTGGATCTGTGCTAACTATGCTGACAACGCCAAGACAACGCAAAAAGTGCCGAAAACACCAGACCAACAACAACAACAACAACAACAATGAGAACAGCAACAACGATTGTTGCTCATTTGGCGAGCTGTTCAGCTGGATTTTGGTTCATTTTGGTTGTTAATTCTCTATCTCTCATTCTCTCATTCTCTGTGTATCTCTGTCTCTCTCTCTGTGTGTGAAGTGGGGCCTGCAATAAGTGGTATAATTTGGTCTGCTATATTATGTCACACACACACACACACACACTCGCACATAAGCGATGCTAACAATATTCAGATGCAATTTGGTGGCAGCCGCAATTAAACGTGTGGTGTGCTGTGGTTTGGTGGTGCAGTTACAACTGGAGGTGTTTGTGTCTTTCATTTCTTTTGTGGTGCCAGCGGTTAAATGAGTGGGTTACTTAGCTGTTTAGTTGCCGGTTGCGGTGGTTTAGTTGCTAGGCTGTGGCTCTGATTGGGCATTTTCGTGGCATAACTAACTCGAAATGTGTCTAAGTGGCAGCATTTGCATTGCAATTGCCCGTTTTTGGCTGCAACATGTTGCATGCTAATGAGGAATGCGTGATAAAGCCAAGTGATATCACAGATGAACGACATTAACAGAGAACTTGAATAGTTCATGTGAATATCAATGAATATCTGCAGAATATAGAGATGAGGTTATATATTAAAATTAGTCGATAATATTTTTAGTTGCTAAAATCGATTATTATCATTATTTTAATTAGAGGCACTTATTTGCAATATTCTGAAGAAAGTTCTACCAATTGAATTCTTTAAAATGAAACTACGCAATACGTTTCTGAGATTTATTTTGGTTATGTCTAGGCAATTTGTCATATTACTCCCACCACTGCACCACTGAACCACACATGAGAGTCTTCGGTAATCGGGCAATCGACTTAACTAACCAACGATAACATCTGCATGGGAAATTTATTGTTTCATGTAATACGAGACACTCGCGACGGAAGTAACAAGGGTAACTATTTGACTTTTTGTGTGTGTGTGCGTGTGTGTGCGTGTGGACAATGTGGCAACGCCACGCCCCACCCCACCCCCTAAACAGAGTTGAAGCCAGACAAAAACGTGTCTACAAATGATGACCACCAAAGTTAGGGATCAATTCAGCAGAGGTTGTCCAACTGAAACACAAGACTATCTCAAATCAAAGTTAGCCACGGTCCAAATCGAAATCGGAATAAGAATAGGAATGGGAATGGGAATGGAAATGGGAATCCGTATCCGTAATAAATAACGGCTGAAATGTAGATTTGTCCACGCCTATTTAAGCTAAAGAGGCAGCTGCGTATTTGCCTAATGGGAATGCTGCACGCGTTGCACAATCCCCCTTCCCCTCTACTCTCTCCTCTCTCTCTCTCTCCAGACTCTGGCACACGTGTGCGACGCACGAGTTTCTCGCTTATCTTTAATGCAGCAGCAGCCAGTCTAAACCAATGTTTTCTAATGTTGCAAGTGATGTTCTTGCCACACCAGTAAAGTGGGTGAAGGGAGAAGAGAGAATGGTCGCCATCATGTACTTGGCACTGATATGATAATGAGGGTTTTGGCCCAAAAGAAGTATCTGTCGTGGTAAAGGCATAAATCATGGTTAAGCTGCACTATGTTAATTGGCTCAAAGCAAGAAGAGCTCCAGTAAACTGGCCAATTTCGAACGCACAAATTCCTGCCAATTTAAACAATTTTCGCCAAAAAACAAAGGCAACAAACAACGGTGGCTAAGGGGCACAAATTGGTGGACAAGGGGGGCAGAGGGGGCACGTTGAAACGGCAGTCAGTCGGCACTTCAAGTGCCTCCAACAAACACTCGAATACGCAAATTTAAATAAAATCATCAAGAATCGGAAATTTGAATTTCCGAAAAGAGCCACTCGGCGAAGCAAAAGGTAGCCTAACCACCAACCACTGCACCACCACCACCACCACCATTCTATCTCCACTCCCCGTCTCTTGCTCTCTTGCTCTCTGCTGCCCGCACTTGATGTTGAAAATCGCTGCTTGGCATTGCCAACTTTTTTTGGTCTGTCGTTTTGTTGGCCTGGCCAACGTCAGTCAGCACCTCATTCAAATGGCCGCGTCGACGACCTGTGGCAACAACAGTGCCTGCCCCATTGCTGCTCCTGAGTGCGGCACTTGCCTCTGGCCGGTGCTTTGACTGCTGCTCAACGTCTTCTTGAAATGCTCGTTTCGCTTCCATTTCTCTCTCTCACTCTCTCTCTCTATGTCTTTATCCCAGTGCCCACTCCATTTATATTTTATTTTTATTTTTTAGTTTTCACATTTTATTTTTTAAGCAGTACCTCTCCTCCCTCAAGTGCATACAATTGAAATAATTTCCGTGCGCCCTCTTAGACGGAGCCGGCTAGCTAGGAGCACCCCCTGGGGTGGGATTGGGGGGCTGGGGACACACCGAGTGGTCGCCGCGTTGAGTGCAGCACACTTTTTGCATAATTAAATTTATTTTTTAGTTGCATGCAACGGCGCTGGGGACAGAACGAAGTTTTCGCTTCACATAAAAAAGCTGTAATATTTTAATTAAATTTACTTTTTTAGTGATAACAAACAAAAACAAAAAGTATGTTTATGTGCTGCAATTGTTAATATAACATAATATTAACAATATCACTATTTTTTTACTATACAATATTGGGAAAATATTTTGATTATTATCCAAAAATTCAAATATAAGAAAAATAATTTTAAATTACGATGGGTACTTTTTAAAAAAGAATTATAAAAGGGTACAGGGTATTCATAAAATATGCACTATGATTCCCAGCAGTCATTCACTATTCTTTGCATATTATAAATCTGTTTTCAAAAGGAAAAACCACTTTCACATTCAGTTTTTATAACTGCAGCCCATAAAATGTGAAATTATATAATTACGAGTATATCTGCATTTAATGGTGGATTTTGGCAACTGCACAGCTTCCTCTTTGGACGCCTCTTAAGGCACTGCAAAAAATGGGTAATAATAGCGCATTGCTCCTGTGCATTGTCTGTAAGCAATTTCCCCAAAAGTAGGCTAACAAAATTTATGTCAACTGACTGCGCACAACTTTTGTTAGCCAGCGACTTGGCATTTTGCATAGCCAAAGGAAGACTCCAGGAGAAGGGGAGAGAGTTGGAAAAAAAAAATAAAATGTAGCACATTGTAAAGGATTGCTGGTAAAGGGGAGAATAAAGCTGCTCGGCCAGAAATTTTAATATAACCCGCACTCTGCAAGCAGAAAACTATGTCACTAGGCACTGCAATGGGTTGGAGAAGAGGAGATGGGAGGAGAGAGGGAACTGAAACTCCTCTCTAACGTCTGACCAGATAAGTTTTGCCAGTAAACGAAGCAAATCCAATTCCGGCTACGACTCCGAGTCTGTTCCATTTACGTGTAGCAGCATTTTGTCTTTGGGATAGAATTTAATACACGGCAGTTTGTCTTTGACTTTGTGCGCCAAAAAGGAAAGTTTTTGCCTGCCAAGCTACCTGGCACTTCACGGATACTACCACAGTTCGAATATCCTAAGAGTGCGACTACTTTACGAGTCTCTACAAATGTGCAAAGGCTGTGACTTGTCACCACTTGCATTTGCCCTTTGCCCTTTGCACTTTGCCCTTTTTACCTGCAACTGCAACAACTGCAAATACTGCAACGACTGCCGCAACTGCAACTGCAACTGCAGCTTCAAGTTTTGTGTTTTACATGACAAGCGAGTAAGTCGACGTGGCTTATCGGGGAGGTTAACAGCTCCCCAGGTTGCCAAATGGAATTGACTTTTCCAGCAGCAGAAGCAGCATATGAGTTTCTTACTGTGTTGAGCAGTTTTCTCAAGTTTTTCAGCTGAGCATTGATAACTCAATTCCTGAGAGCAGCTTTTGTGAAGATAATCAAACAGAGTAGTTGGAATCAGACACATCCAATCCAGGTAAGACTAGTAATTATTTTGAAAAATAAAAAATGATTTCTTGGTTTTTCATGTATTTTCTTATTTTATTATAGTTATTTATAAAAGTTTAAAAATATATAGGTCTAACAAAAATCAATAATTTTAAAAATATAATACGACTTTAAATATTTTTTGTTTTCAAGACAATAGCTTGACATACTTTATAGTACTTATATGAAATCTGAATAAAAATTATGAAGTATAATCCGAAAATTAAATCGTGCTAGACAATTATGAAATTACCTCAATAAAAATTATTAGACAATAAATTAAATTGTTGAACAAAACAAAATGAAAAGAGCTTTGTTTCTTTCATACTTTATAGTACTTTTATGAAATCTGAATAAAAATTATGAAGAATAATCCGAAAATTAAACCGTGCTAGACAATTATGAAATTACCTCAATAAAATTTACTAGACAATAAATTAAATTGTTGAACAAAAAAAAATGAAAAGAGCTATGTTTCTTTTTCTGGATTCTGCGAGAGCGTAACTGTTAAGATTTTTATCGAAAAATCATTCTCTTTCTGCCGACTAGACTTCCTCTCGCTTATCTCCCTGTCTCTCTCTCACGTCATATGTCTCTCTTTTAGGTGTTGCACAGATTCGTTTACCGTTGCCTTCAGTGACAGTTTCCGGCAACAGCCACAACACCGACAACACCGACACCCGACTCCCTACTTCCATCTTCTCTCTTTCCTCTTCTCTCCTCCCTCTTCCCTCGCTTACCACAGTGCTGGCAGCTCGCAAGCTCTTTAAATTGGCTCTCAAATTAGGTCGCAGTGGTTGTTGTTGCTGATGTTGTTGCCATTGTTGTCACATTTGGCTCGAATGCGTTGGCAAAAGGCAGCGATAACAGTCACAGCAACAACATCAACAACTATACCAACAACAACAACTACTACACCGCCAACACAGTCATGTGGCACAGACCGTGCTCATGTCCAGTGTGCCTCTCGTTGCCGTTGCCTTTTAATTGAATGCGGCATATGCAGAGCAACAACAACATCAACAACAGCAGCTACAACAACTGCAGCAACAACAACAACAACCTTGGCAACATGGCAAGACAGACGCTGTTAAAAATTGTAATTTCCATTGCTTTCAGAACTGAGAAGCCTACGCCCCCTTCGATTCCCCTTTTCCCCCCTCCCCATCCACAGTTTGGGTTTCGAATTCGCAAGCTGCAGGCGGCTTTAAAATGCGTGTTGCAAGTTCTTTGGGGCAGTTGGTGTTGTTGCCGCTGCTGCTGCCGTTGGTCGCACAAATTAAATTGGCTTTAAATTGACACCTCCGGTGGCAGGATATAGCCGCGTTTTCTCTCACACAAACACAAGCACACACACACACACACGTATGTTGCTTAACTTTATTAAGGATTTCGTGCAGCTGCTGCCTAGATTGTTGCCTTTGGTATTGCCTTTTCTTCTGCTGCCACGCCCACAGCGGCAACAGTTAATAAAGAACCAAATTATTGTGTTGTTCACACTTTGACACATTGAAACGGAAATTTAATTAAGGATTTTTTTCAATAAAATTGCGCATTTTATAGCAGGACGCAGCTTTAAAGCCGCAGCTGCTGACTTGATAAAAGAAAAGAATGAAATGAAGGAGGACAAGAAAAGGGATAGTCTAGAATAAAATGTGTAAGCATAAGTTTAACACTTGAAAAGTGCATAAAATACCAACAGATAATACTTTGATATGTATATATAACTATCTGACTTAATCTGACGGAAAGCAGTATAGACTTTTGAAAAGTTTGTCAAAACTCAACCGATCTCCATGAGGAATGTCATTTTGATCTTGATTTGACCTCCAAATTGTTTCTACATTTTCTTTTGTTAGAAATTTTTATTTTTTTCGACTATAAGCCGTCCATTTTCCGTAATTTAAATACACTTGAAATTTTTCATAAACTTTGACCTCTAACAACTTTGTCAAAACTCAAACGATTTCCTTGGGGAATGTCATTTAGATCTTTATTTGACCTTCAAATAGATTCTACATTTTCATTTGTTAAAAAATTTGATTTTTTTCGACTATTAGCCGTCCATCATTCGTAATTTAAATACACTTTTCACATACATTTTGTATTTTTCATAAACTTTGACCTCGCAACTGATTCTCATGTGGAATGTCATTTTGATCTTGATTTGATTCTGCATTTAAATTTTAATCATGTAAAAAATTTGATTTCATTCGACAATCATCCATTATTTTATTAATTCACACTTTATAAAATATTAAACTCCCATGCAACATTTATTTCAACTAACTATTATAGCATGTCGTAAATAGAGAAGTCCCCGCTAAAGAAATAAATAAACTACTATAAAGAAAGTGCTCTAAAAATTAGTTTGCATGCGATGCCATGTAATGGATATGACTACAAATGAGTCGCAGGGCTTGAAGAAAAGTTCCCAAGGATGTTTTAGGCTGAGACGTGGCCGAGGGCAAGTGGCAAGAAGCTGCTTGCTAGACTCGGCACTTGAATGCGCAACAACAAAAGAACTAATTAAAAAATTAATCTAGCTTAAAGTTCCATTAGAGCGCCAGCGAAGTTTTCTCCTGCTGCGGCGCAGCGTAGAAAGAGAGGGAGAGAGGAAGAGAGAGAGAGGGAGAGAGAGAGAGCAACAGCAGCGTTACGCTGAGGAAATGGAAAAACTTTTACAGTGCAGTACTGTGTGCATTCGGTGAATGCCGGCGGCAGCAACAGCCTGCTGCCAAAGACAAGGCAAACAATGGCGGCGAAGGGAAAGCGGAAGCGGAAGCGCAAGTGCAAGCTGTGTGTATAAAAAAAAATGCTCCTGAATAATTAAATTGCCCTTGAACAACTGCATAAAATGTGTGCGAGAAATCAGAAAATTCAAACGACTAAACATCTTTTATACTTTTGCCCATTTTCTTACCCCTTCTCTCAGACATCATAACTTATGTTCTTTGTGCATTAGTGGCCCAAGGCCTTTAAATGCTAAAAGTGCACTCTCAAAGACTGCCCGCTAGGTAAAAGCGAAAGTTCAGCCATTTGAGGCAAAGGAATTGCAATTATGATTAGTTAGTGGGTCATTCAGATGGTTAATACTCGCTTTGAGCCACATTAAAGCGATTATAATCAAAAGCGGCTTAAGTAAGTGCAGAGTTTAAGTATATAAAAAGTGGTTTAATTCAAGGAAAAGAGATTTCAAATAATTGGAAAGTATTTAAAAAGATTAATGGTAGTTTGTAGCAGATAATTTTCAATACTCTGCCTAAGTGCACCTATATAAACTTGCTATTTGTATCAGAAAATGTGAAAATATATATGGGAAAATAAATATGAAATATGCAGTTGAAAAGTTTTCTCATGGCTGTCGCAACTTTAGTTAATTACTCGTACTACTTTGCTTAATATTATTTAAGTGATTCGCCTTTTGTTCAGCTGAAGAAGAGTCAGTACAGTGGTTGCCAGTTTGATATAGCTATAAACTATATGAGACATTCCATTCGTCCGGGCAAAACCCACATCGTTGACACTTTAAAAGGGGTCACAGAGCACTTCAAATTTAACTTTTGCCAAGAGAGAGAGATAGAGTGACAGGGGGAGAGACAGAGCATCAAATTTTTTGGCGACAGTTTAGTGAAAGTGTAACTGTAACTGTAATTATATACAGCTGACTGTCTGTCTGTCTGTCTGTCTGTCTGTTGGACTGTCTATTTTGGGGTCTGAGCACGTCCAATGTCTGCAAGTTTATCCAACGGTTTGCCGCCCTCAAACTAAAACTCAAACTCAAACCTCAACCTCAACTCGGAACTCATCTCTCTAAACTGCAAGTGTCGCTCAAATGTCGGTGCCATTTGTCTGTCTGTCTGTTAGCCTGGCAGTCTGTGTCTGGCTGGGCTTGCCTGTCATAAAATATAAAACTTTGGCCCAAAAAATATATATTTATATATACATATATATTCGGAATACTAGTATACATATCTAACGTTGTCTGTTGTTGTTCTGATGCTGGTTTTGGTTCTGCTGCTGGTTGTGGGTTTTTTGCTTGCCAGCCCCAAAAAGTTTGCAGTTTTTGTTGCCAGACTTTTTGTTGGCAACAGTCGCCCTCCAGTTAGTTGCGTGGGTGTAACTCGAAGCGCCATTGGCCCAATTACACTAAACGAGTGTTTCGCAGATGACAACCTCCCTCCCTCTTTCTCCATTCTCCTCTCCTCCCACCCCACCTTCCATTCGTATATAGCATGTTCTACCACCAACCTCATCTTTGCTATCGCTTCGGGCATTCACAGGCCTTGTCTGCTTTGCCAGATAAACGACAAGGATTCGGGCCAGGATTCACATGCAGCGGCGTCTGTAATTTCAGGGCGTTATAATAGAGCTTAATGCACAAAACTCGTTATCAGTAGCCGGCGTTGAAAACTTTCAAAGGCAAACAAATGAAACTCAAGCGCGTTTGATTAAATGCATGTCATTTGCCTCAGTTACCAGGCTTCCAACTCCAACTCCAACCTCAATTCCAATGGTTTCAACTGCTCAGCTTCACTCGACTAATGCCAATGCCAATGCCAACTGCCATCAATCGTCATTGTCTATTGTCAAATTGCGCGGAATGAAGCGCCAACGAGTCGCAGAACAAGACAACACAACACTCCATAGACAAACAGAACCTACAATGTTGAGAAAGCATCATAAACATCAAGCAAGAGCATTACAAATGAGAGTTTGCTCAACTGGAAGATGCTCTGTAGATGTATTAATCATTTGAATATCTCTAATATACGCTCAAATGATTCAATTTAATAAATTTTAGTTATTAAATTTAAGTTGAATAAAGCGAAATGTTATTAAATAGAAATCCTATAAAATTAAAAGTGAAGTACGGAGCAGGATGATATTATATAATGATTTCAATAAATAAACAATATTTAAAATTTTATTTATAATCTAAATATTTACTGTATTACCTTTTTATTAATTTTAGTTAATTATAAATACATTAAATAATATATTATATTATTATATCGTAAGAGCATTACAAATGAGAGTTTGCTCAACTAGAAGATGCTCTGTAGATGTATTAATAATTTGAATATCTATAATAAACGCTCAAATGATCCAATTTAATAAAATTTAGTTATTAAATTCAAGTTCGATAAAGCGAAAAATTATTAAATAGAAATCCTATAAAAACAAAAGTGAAATACGGAGCAGGTCGATATTAAATAATAATTTTAATAAATATTATTAATATTATTATTATTAAAATTAATATATAAAATTTTAAATATAATCTAAAAATTTACTGTATCACCTTTTTTTATAGTATTTTATTAATTCTAGTTAATTATAAATACATTAAATAATATATTTTTATTCTTTGTTAAATTACACCTTATTCAAGTTAATATACACCCTCCAGCTTTGATTGCAGGCTAAATAGGACTTAAGGTAAATAAACTGTCGGGCTAAACGAGAGAACTCATTCTGTTGGCATCATAAAGCAACGCTTTGTTGCTTATTAATCTCTTCAGCTATTTTAGCGGCAACTTGTGAATTCCATTCAGTTCTTAAGTTCCCAAATGAACTCAAACCCAGACTTCCCGATACCCCTTTTGGCTATTTATGACGCCCACTCATCCAACTCAACTCAACTCGAAGTCGATTGTTGTGCGTGTTGTGTGTGTGTGTGTGTGTGTGTGTGTGTGTGTGTGTGTGTGTGTGTGTGTGTGTATACTCATCTTTTTTCGTGTATTATGTGAAAAATGCAATTTGATTGCTTGTAAAACATGTTAAATTCTTATGTGGCAACAAAATCCAACAACGAGTGTAGCGCAACTTTTATGTTTCTGGATTTTGGAAGAATTTATATGACACGAGGCGTGGTCCAGGTTCTTACCGTATATATACTCGTAACCATACTTTTATGATTTGTTTGTTGTGTTTGATCTTTTTGAGGCTCTCTGACTCACAGCTGTGAAAACTCTTCTCATAAATGTGTGTTTTGGCCTTCATCATATTCTTGCCGTTGTTTTTGGCTTTTTTTTTTTTATATTCCGCTTAGATTGTGGCATTATGTCCCATGTGGAATATTATGCATTATACTTATTTTTGTGAAATTGTCAACGCTGCTCGTTTTTATGGCTCATCATCGCCATTGACATCGTCGATTTCACACGCCCACAGAAAAGTGGGTGTGGCTGCACAAGAAGAAGGCTTGCGGCCAAGTTTAATCATTTGAATTTAAGAACTGCTGACGGGAAGTTCTCAAATGTTATAAGCAAGTATTTGATGTGAATAATCTGAAGGTATTAACAGAACTGTTGTCAAAGGAATTTTTAAATATATATGTGAGATATTTAATATAATAAGAATAATAAATATTTAAGTTTAGTTAAATTAAATATATAAAAAGAAGTAAGTAAAAAGGCTGAAGTATATTAACTAAACTGAAGGATTTTTAAAAACTAATCTAAAATATTTAAACAATTTTATAATAATTGCCAAATTAATGCCAAATTATTTTCAATTTTTCAAAAGCTTTTCTGGAGTTAAGTTATATTTTCAGAATTTCAAGAATATCAAAGTTATAATCGAGTGTCAACATCTTATAAATAATGCCAGCTGTAGTTTGCTCTATAATAAAGATAACTTGGGTTTAATTCAGCTTTGATTGTCAATCAACTCTCTCCAAGCGTTGTAAACCTTGTGAAAATAAATAATAAGGAGTAATTTTAACATTTGAGATGATCGTGAGGAGAGCTGGTATGTTGAAGGAATATTATGATTATTACTGAGTGCAAGGCGTTGATGATGCCGCTGACGATGACGATGACGATGACGACTTTGCCACCATGTGGCACAGAGCGCATTGAATGAGATAAAAGCGCAGCGCCGCCGTCAAGTGAATTGAAATGAATAAGCAGAGAAATAATGGGGGAAATGTGGATTGAGACAGTTGCTGGTCCAGAGGAGGGTTGGGGAGTGAAAATGGGGTTGTGGGGAATGGGGGGTGTGTGGCAGCAAAAGGGCAACAGAAAGCAAATAAAACGAGTGGCACTTGAGCGCCAGAACAAGCCTAAATAAGTGCCTGGATAAAGAGTGCCATAAATATGTGTGCGAAAATTATGCAGATGCGCAGAAACACAACCTCACAGATACATAGATACTCGAACATTTACATGCATTGCGTGTGTGTGTGTGTGTGAATGCTCTTGCAATTTGCGTTGCTAATTTGACAGCCGTCAATGGATTTGTCTTGCCTGGCTGCTGCCAAGGTGTTCCAGTTACAGTTCCTGTCCTGCCCAGGGTGGGCACTCGATCTTTCCAGCTCTACAGGGCTGCGTTGGGTTTGGGTCACGTGCCTTCAGCTTTGATGTTTGCTCTTTTTTCTCTTTTTTCTTTTTGTGACGTAGCAGCAGCGCAGCTAATTAGCTGGCGGACCATGCCACAGCAATCCCTCAACACTCGGTGGCAGCTGCCTCCACCCCACCCCCTCTGTGTGTTGTGAGTTGCTCCGAAATAAAATTTAATTACGCAGATTTTTACGCCTTTCGCTCATTGCTCAAATAACACATTGAAATGTGTTCTGTGTTAGCCCCAGCAGCCCGTCAACTATTTCCTTTTGACATTAAAATGCGTTTTTAACAAGCATTTCAACAAATCTGTCCACACTGCGTACAATTAAAATGCTAAAAAGCTTCAAAAATAAAAGTAAAGAATGAAAATAAAAATAGAGTGAATTAAAACAGAGAAGACGAATGACAAATGCTCTTAGGGTGTTAAATTAAATTTGAAGAGATTTATTTGTTGATTACTCGAGCAAATTGCAGGTTGTATTTTCTGATTTTATATTTTTACTTTTATGAAGAATATTTTTTAGTAATTAGGTAACCTATTTTTCTATTGCCGATACATCTGATAGTTGAAATTTCTTCATACTATAAAATTATAAATCTTTGGTTATGCCAGTCGATATACATATATTCTACTTTGAATATTTATATTTAATTAATTTTGTGACAAAAAATGTATAGGAATTAATAATAAATTCAAAAATGACTCTTAGAATGATTGTTAAACCTTAATAATTTTTTATAGAGAACCTATTTAATTCACAAAAAACTATCTCATAGTTCTTAAATATTCTGTAATGACTTCTTCCTTAAAAACAACCCTCAGAAGATTGTGATTTTTTAACTCATTAAGAGCATCATTATTTTCTAAGAAACTTCAGAGATTTCGATAGAAATTTTTATGTAAATTCACTGTCAACTTTATCACCAATTTGAGATACCCTTTCGACAGATGCTTAATATGAATTACGAGATGACTAAGTGTGGAACTGAGTGTGCATGTGTGTGTGTCTGTGTGTGTGTATGAGTGTTGTGAGGGGGTCAACGTCACCCCTTTTTGGGGCAATGAAGCGCATCCGTGGCAGATCAAAAACAGCTGTGCACATGACAACGTCGTCGTCATAATCATCATTGTCGTCATCATCGTCATCATCATGAGTTCTATAAAGGAAGGCGCTTAACACTTGCAAATGCTGCTTTGCCAGAAAAGAGCCAAGGAGTGGAGAGGAGAACAGAGGGGAGAGAGAGAGAGAGAGGAGAACAAGGCATTATGTTTGCGTTCAGCTTTGTTGTTGTTCTTTTGACATTTCAACTGTCATAAATGGCAAATGCAGTGCGTCTTCTCAGTTGGCCTCTCGTCTCTCTCGTCTCTCTCATCTCTCCCCGCTCGTACTCTGACTGTTCCAGCTGAGCGCCTTTAATGCTCATGTGGAAAAGATTCACATGTTGCCCCCCTTGATTGACATACAACGAATGCCGCTGTATGACAAAATGTCGGCGCACCTCCAACAGCAACACCACAAGAACACCAACAACAATACCAACAATACCAACAACAACAACAACAACAACAATTGCAAGCTATATTTGCAATGACTCCAACTTCAATTGTAACTTCCCTCTTTCGGTCCTGGTATTTTCTTCTCTTTGTCTCTGGTTGTGGTTCTATCTTTCCTTCTGTGACTGACTGTCAACAATTGGCGTGAAGTAGTTGAAGCTTATTGTTGTCGTTAACAGCAGCCCCTCCCCTCAATCCCCCCTCCAAACACAGGGCTGACTAACTGCCTCTGGCTTCAGTGGTGGCTTTGTGGATCTCGTTTGCTAGTTAACCAGCCATGTCTTATGTGCTGGCTAATTAATTTCAATTAAAATGCCTAGACTGTTACTCAGGGTCTGTTATTCCCTCGCACTTTGGCAAATGCAAGAAATTCGCATAGACCTTTTAATTGATTTACGGCTGTCAAGTCATTTTAAATAATGAGCAATAGAAATTTTACAATTTATACATTTTGCAATTATATTGTTGCAGAAACTACGTTCATTATGTGTGGACCTAATCACTTTCCTAACACATTTCAGATGTTTTTAAGACGAAATATAAAAGTCCCTGGTTAATTATTATTACATAGAAATAATTTAATTTATTCACAATCAACATATGTACATTGGAATTGTTTTTCAAACATAATAAGTAAAGTTAGAGAATATATAAAATATATATTTAGTATTTCAAACATTCAATTTAATTTGCTATAGGATATATCATCAAAATTAATACGTAAACCAACAATAAAAGTCTCTTAAGTAGTTTTCTTTTCTTATTCGAATAGTTGCTCATCCTTGGACTGTCCACACTTTAGATCATAGCTGCCACTTCTGCCACAGCTGCCACATCTGCCCCGGGTTAAAGCCTGAAGAGAGCTCCCGATGAATGGGCAATTGGTTCGCTTTAACAACTGCCAACTTTGCATGTGGTTCGCATTTATAAAAATCAATATTTTGTCTAGGCATTTGGATGCGTATGTTGATGGAGTCGGGAGGTAAGGAAGAAGGGGCACAGGACGTTGGCTACACGACGTTGCATGCCCCATTCTGCCAGACAGCGTCATATAACTCAGTATAAAAAATGTCAACTGTCTGCGACACACAAAACTTATTTGTCATGCAATTTTCCCCAAACGCCTTAAGAGGCGGATGAGGTTCAGGTTGAGGTTGAGGATGTGAATGTGGATGTGGATGAGGCATAGAAATAGGCGGCACACATGGCATAGGCAAAGGCAATAGCAATGGCAATCTATACATGTCCATGATGGGAACCTGTTTTGCCAGACATAATAACTTATGGCGATTGGGTGGCGGCGGCAAATTGTGGGCTGCGAATCAATAACGTCAATTGATGCGGAGCAGGTGACAGTCCACAGAATAGTCAGAGTCAGAGCCAGAGTCAGAGCCAGAGTCAGATCAAGAGCTAAAGCCTGTTGGAGCTCCCTCTGGGGAGCCTGACTGACCTAGGCTTACGGTTAGTTACAGTTGGATTAGCTGAAAACTGGTTTCTCACTTAGTCAGGCAAATAAACTTGACTTTTGCCTGCTGGCCAACTGGTTGACTAGTTGACTGGTTGGCTGGCCAACTTGGCTGACAACGGTCAACTAATTGGCCATATCACTAAAAACTGTTAAAATATGAGAACGAAACGTCAGTTAGTCGTATTTTTGTATTTTTTGCCTACAAATGGCTTCATCACGCGCAAGAAACTTTACTAGAGCTTAGCTCAAAGGAGTTTGGCAGCATCAAGGATCCTGCGGACAGGCTCTTAACGTGGCACATTAACACTTTAACGTGCCATAATTACCAGCGCGGACAACCAAGGAAATAAAATCATGTACACGCGTAAAAATGTCAGCCAATGCCTTTTTAAAAGTCAGCGAGCAAGTTAATTGTCTGCTCAAGGTAGCCAAAGGAGCCGGAGAAGAAGAGGATGAAGTAGAAGGAGCAGATAAGGAAGGAGGAGCAGTGACAGCGACAGCGACAAAGTCCGAGTGTCCAGTGGATTGTGGGTTGTGCAGTGGCAACAGCTAAAAATCATCATCATCATCATGATCATCATCATCATTATCATTGTCCTCATCGTCCTCAACTGAGTTGGGCTCCCTGACAAAGTTGTAAGTTGTTGATGTTCGTCTGGTTGTTAATGTGACTCTGCCTTGTTCTTGGGCCATTTTAATGCTTTTGACATCGAATGTGCACAGTGGGAAGTCGCTCGAGTTCCTTTGGAGAGATTTGCCATAAAAATGTCCCGGGAACTACAAAATTTATAGCCGTTGGCAACAACAGTCAGTACTTTATGACAAACTTGGCTAAAACTATTATAGTCAACTTAACGATCATTTAAAAATAGAATTGATACTAATTAAAAAAATAATTAGAATCTTCACGAGTTTAAGTTATAAATCAAACGTAAGGAGTCTAATCGTCATTTATTTAATTATTACTGAAAATAATCAGAAAAGGTGTTTTGTTTTCAGTTGAAAATATATTTAATACGATTAATATAGTCAGTAAAATAATAATTTCATTTATTAATTCCAATAATGTCAGTAAATATAATACAAATTGGAATTTAATAGTTTAAAATATTAATAAGTATGTTTCTTTGATATTTATATTTAAAACTCTGAATTAGATTACCTGTCGAACCACTGTACTACATATAATTACAATTCCACACCTTGAGGCAGCAACAAAATGAAATGAAGTGGAATGGGGAGTGAAGGGCAACAAAGCGCGATGATCGACGCGCTCCAATGTCAGAAGATCGTTAAGTGAATTCATATAAAAATTCCTTAAATGTCGCATTATGACAAAACGGTCGTTTAGAGACGTAGCAGACAAAACAAAACAACATGAGCTTCTTTTTTATGAAGAACTCGCAACAAGCTGAATTTAACTGGAGCCTGTGCATTGTGGCATGGAAGTTGGAGTCGGAGTCGGAGTTGAAATCGGGGTTGGGGTTTGCGTGATAAAAATGCTTAGCACACGGCACATTTTGTAAACATGGCCAACATGACTGGAGACTTCAGTAAAAACAAAAGCCAAAAGGCAACTCTCGATTCCTACCGATTCCCGACTTCAAATTCGCCACAACACATATTTTTTTTGTTTCGTATATTTTTTAAAAAATATTCCGCATTATTTTCGTTATGTTTGCAGCTTCGGCAAAAGTCCCAAACCAAATCACGAACATTTTCTGTCGTCGCCTCTTCCATTTAAAAATCTTTTTCCTTTTATGCTTCTTTTTTTGTTAGGAAGTTTTATGAAATATTTAATACGCTGACTGAGGGTATCATAAGTTTTACAGAAAATATGTAACGCAGTCGTTCTACCTTTTATATAATTAATTTCCCGTGTGAACAATTTAATTGGTTGACTTCTTATAACTAATGTAGGACAGAGCTCAGAAACTTTAAACATTAAATATATCTCAGCTTAAAAAATTATAGAGTATATTTGTCAATAGGGTATTTAATTGTCGGCACTTCACAGCTGGTTGCGTTTTCTGCTTGCTTTTATTTTTGGCATTTCTGTGGCTTTTGGTCATGAATCATGATTTATTTGAGTTTTTTTTTTCACTTCTTCTCGACTGCGCAGGACATTTTCACTTTGTTGTTGTTGCTGTTGCTGCTGTTTTTATTGTTGTTGGCATCCCAACTGCTGTTTGTTTGCTGCTGTTGTTGCTGCTGTATAAGCCAAGTTTGGTATTTAGACGGGCGGCGACAAAAATGGCTTAGTTTGTTGCACACGTTTTGTTTAGCTTCCACCGCTTGGTGGGAACTTTGCACCGCCGAACCACCGCTGCATTTGTTGTTGTTGCTGTTGCTGCTGTTGCTGTTGTTGCTGTGTCTCTGTCTGTCTACGAGTTGTTGCTGTTGGAGTTGTTGTGCCGGCAGCCGGCATAAATATAACCACATTCACAGTATGTTTGCATGTATTTCGTTAGTCGTGATTTGCAGTTGATTTTGTGCCACAGTTGTAACAGACGTCTCCCTCTTAAAGCCAAACCCAACGCACGAAACCAAATTTAAATATTTAAAAATAGTCCTACAATGTTTCTCTTAACTACATGCCAAATAACTAAGAGCTGGTGCACGAGACTCAGGTGAATTCAATAGTAAAAGAGGTTATTTCTCCACACAGAGAGGAACATGCATTTGTTAAAAAAAAAAAAATGAAGAAACACTTTTTGAAGTTTTTGGTAACTCCTAAAATCTGACTTACACCACAAAGAAACTTGGTATCAATAATTTAGAATTATTTATATAGTATTTGCAGTGTTCATGTCAATATTCTTCATACTCATATTCACATATGAGGTATTAAATCAAGCTTAAGCTGAATCTTTAACAAAAATACTTATTACTAAATAGTAATTTATAAATTCTCTTATATTCACATTATTTTGACTTTTAAGCGTTGGAAACTTATTTTTAATTGTTCATATTATGTTCATGGGAATTTCGTATTCGTATTTCTGTTGAAATTGCTTTTTGCCACAAAAGTGCCAGCAATTATTTAATTTTCACATTTATTAATTGATTGAAATTCAATTCCATTCGAGCGTCCTTTTTGTCGAGGCTCAATTTAATAGCTTCGAGCTGAATTCACGCTTGTTTCTCTTGCTCCACAGATTTGATGGCTTCGGTTTTTTATTTTTTACTTTTTGTTAGCATTAAAACCGGATATTGTCAGCTTTGCCGAGGCGTGTGGGCCAAACGTCAGTTAATTTGCCACACCCCCTGTCGCTGCTCAACGCCCATTTTAAATCAGCTTGTCAAACAAACTAAGCGAGTTTTAATTAGGTGATATGAAAAAAATGGAATTTATTTGTTACTTGCAGACGGAAATTAAAGAAATTATTGACAGTCATTTTTGCACACTACGGTTGGGCATATAGATTTGAAAATTAAGTTTAAATAACAGACTGATATACAGCTGGTGAATGAACTAAACTTATTTGTATCTTCCAAAATGCTCACATAAATCAAGGTAGGGTATTCCAACTTCGACGTCAATTGAACCAACTCGCTTATAAAGTCAATTAAAGGCAGATGACAGGGCTCTAAATTGGCCAAGTTAGCAGTTGTCTGGTGTCAGTTTTCTGTTTTTCGCGTGGGAAAATCAATTACACTGCCTTCGAGCGCTTGTAAATTTGCATATTACAGAAAATGAAATGACGTATGCGACATGTTGCCGCTTGATGTTAATTCAAATCATTGGATAAAATTAATTTTCACTCAAGAAAATTATTGCCTGCCAGGCATGGCCAATTGAATTTTCCATTTTCCTCTGGCATTTTCCATTTTCCATTTTCTATTTGCTGCTTTTCATTTTCCATTTTTTACTCGCTGACGACAAGTTCGCTGCATATGTTTGGCAATTCTCGACCTGACTACGTGCCGCTTACCTTGCCATGTGGCATGCGGCATGTGGCATGCCACAGCACTGCAGTCCACTTTTCTACTCTTCACCTTCTTCTCGCAGTCCTTCGATCCAATTAAAGTCACACAATTGAGCCACTTACACTTTAAGAATTGCATTAAAAATCTCATTGTTGGCTGAGTTTGGGGCCTGAGGTTTGGGTTATGGTTTTAGGTTCTGGTTGCTGGTTCGGTTCACTGCTCAGACAAACTTCCGTGTCTTGGACTGGGATTGGAACTGAGACTGGTTCTACGTGCTTGGATTATATTCTGGAGAGCTGTGAGAGTCGCTGGAAATTATGTTATGCATTTCACGTGCAACAAGTTGAAATCATAACAAGCCCAAGTTGCACTAAGAATAATACTTATATAACTGAAATGCAATGAAAATATTGAAAGAGCCGTTGTAGAAATTGAAAAACAAACCATTTTCACAAGCCCTTGTGTGTGTGTGAGAGTCTCTCTGTGTGTGTGTGAGTGTGTGTGTGTGTATGCTAACAAGAGACAAATACATTTCCTGCTACAATTTAATGTTGTAGTTGCAATTGCAATACAAGTTCTTGTTCTCATTACATTAACCAACAGCTGCCTGGCAGAAATTGCAGTTGCATTTGGTTAGACTTTATGTTAAGGAGACTTTAATGTTGTTCTTTTTTTGTGTTGACATTAAAGGTTAAGGGTTAGGCTATGTTTTTTTGTTTCCTTGATGATAAGTTATCTATAGAAGGCTTATCCTCTGATTACAATTCGAGATTGACGGGAATATTTTTAGTTAGTAATGAATATGATGTTTTCTGATGTTTATGTTGAGTAAAGAGAGTATTTTTCTACAGCTCCTGTCAGATACTTTTCACCGTCGGTGAATTTGCCATTCCCATAATTCGCATCGGTTGTAAAAATCTTATCGGTTTTTGTTCTCACAGAATCTGGTCACACTCCGAGACGATTTTCATCGGTGAGCACCAAAGTTTTTTTGATACTGTCCTTTCACACCATGATACAATTTTAAAAGGTCCTGATATCATTTTATCATGGCTTATTGATGGCTTATTAACACAAAGTATCGGTAAAAAAGGGATCATTTGATGTTTCAGCTGGGGAGAGAGAGTTTTGGTCTAGTAGCCCTGGCGAAGTTGTTTGCAGCAGTCTTAAAAATATTCGACATAGATCAGTTCGAAGTGGAGCAGTTGGGGAGGTGGCTCAAATTCAAACCGCACAGTAGTTAAAAGTCCAGTTTACAATGGCCATGAGTGATAAGCTGCAAGTATTTCCATCACGGGCCAATCAGGTGCTGATGAAGCAGCGAATTCTTGCCGCCAAACGTGGCATGGGTCTGCTGAAGAGAAAACGCGATGCGATCGACTTGAAGCTGCGGGATCTGAGGCGACAAATGGGTGACAAGGAGGAGACTGTGGACCATTTGATGCGTAATGCCATATTCTCAGTGGCTAAGGCAAATCTGCTGGGCACGGACTTTAAGCCCGTGATTGTGGCGGACAGTGAGAAGGGGAAGACATTTCTACGCAGGCGCATGCAGAAGATTGTGGGCATTGCATTGAACTACTTTGAACTGGAGGTACACGAGGAGGAGGTTGCCTTCCCCATGACCGGTCTCAGTTGCGGGGGGCAGCAGGTGCACAGGGTGCGAAAGTACTTTCTGGAAGCACTCAGGGAGATTGTGGAGTACGCGTCCTTGGAGTATATGCTAAGGATGCTGACGACAGCCTCACATCAGACAAATATGCGAGTGAATGCCCTGGACTATGTGGTTATCCCAAGGCTGGTCAATACTCACGTCTATATTTGCGGTGAGCTCGAAGAGTTCGAACGCGAGGATTTTTACCGGCTGAAGCGATCGCAGGCCAAACAGCTGGAGGCCAAGATTGCCTTCACGGAACTCATCAGGACCAAGAACATGACGGACGAGGAACTCGCCGATTACCTGAAGCGTGGCAGGCCCGCTCATCCCGTCGCCGATGTCCAGTTCGATGTCGATGTGTTCGAGTACAAAAACCTCGAGGAGCGTCTTCGGGAGGCTTACATGCGACGTTCCAGTCGTCGAGACAATGCCACGGAGGAGGCAAAGCTGGATCCCAATGTGAAGGCGTTCATTGATCAAGTTGCCTTCAAGAATGATCCTCGCGCCAGTAAGGCCAGTTTCATATCCCTAAGCAGACGTGTCCTCAAAACCGAGCCAGAGTCCTCACAATCCTCAACTTGCAGCGAAAAAACTAACCGAAATGCATAAATTATACGTCATTTTATAAAAAAAATCTAGTTGACAGGCAATGATAAATTAAGTATCGGAATTTTCCCGATATCATCAACAAGTTACACCAGTCGAAAATAAAGCACAACTCTTTGCAATCCATTTCGAAAACGCAATTAGATTTGAGAACATTTTATTGTATCATTTCGAATGGCCATAAATTTCAGTTAAGGACAAATAACCATCTAAATGTGGAAGCATCAGTTTATTTTTACCTTATAAGTTGCTCGTTAGCCAACATTTCACCTGCCCCAGTCGACAGCAACAGCAACAGCAACAACAACAACTGTGCGGCACATGCAACATATGCTGCAGAGACAAGGCAAACCATTCAATGGGGCAGAGATTGGTGGCGGGCAACAGCAATTGCTGCAATCCATTGCCAGTGCGTCTTTTGTGTTGACAAATGCATATTACAAAATGCAACTGGCCATAACAAAAGGACGTCTATTACGACACATGATAAAGAGAAGGGGGTAGATAGAGGCAGGGGTAGAATGGAGCAGAGAGGGAAAGAAGAACAGAAAAAAAAATAATACACACACATGCAACAAACTCATAACACAAATATTGTAAACATGCAGCACTTTTTGCTCTTGTTGCTGTTGTAAAGCCTGCAACACAAAGGCTTACAGCAACAGCAACAGCAGCAACAGCAACAACAACGACAATGACGACGACAACAACTTGCAACGTGCGCTGCGGTGAACTCACGTGTTAGAGAAAACAAAACAAAAATAACACAACAACAACAACAACAACTCAGGCGCAATGCAGAAAAAACTATGTATCTACGAAAAAAAAAAATGCTGCAACAATTGGCAGCAACAACAGCGAGCAGAGCTTGCAGCATCGGCAACACTGTGGCAGCAACGGTAGCTCCAAATAATAAAAGGATGATAGTCAAAGTTTAATGACAGTTCAAATGATGTTGCCGCCGCAGTCAACGCTGGCGTTGCAGTTGCAGCCGCTGCTTCTGCCGCTGCCGCTGTCGCTGCCGCTGCTGTTGCTGCCGTTTGCTGCATTGCTGCACTTTGCGATGTGACGGCAAACAAATGCATGAGGTTGCACTCTAATCAGGACTATAATAGCTATTGCAAAGCTTTTGCAATGTATTTTATTGATATTAAGAATAGAAAATAAAACAGTTCGATTGTCAAGTTAAAAAAGGATAAAATAATAAGTTTTGAAGAAATTGTAAAGTTTTAGCTATGTAAACTATTTAAAAAATAAAGAAAAGTAATTTAACATTTTAAAAATGTCTGTCTGCATATACGGAATACTAAAGCTTTATTTATAAATTCAAACTACACATACAAATCTATAACTTTTATTTTTCTACATTTTTATAAGAAAAAATCTTTGAAAATACTTGATATTCAGAACAATAGGAATTCTTTAAATGTAAATCTTTGATTCAATTTCATCATCAAGTAGAGTAAATCAGTTTCGTTGTAAAAATCAGCTGCATTTTGCATGTTTGATTTCATTTTTCTCATTTTTTCCACATTTTCCCAGTGCGCTCTGTTGCCATTGATATTATTATGATGGTTGCAGGCACAGAGAAGAGGCACAAGCGGCACAGGCAACATGATGTTGCAACATGCGCTTGAACATAATAAATTTTTATGCATGATTTCTCACATTGCATGTGATGGCTGCCACTTGATGTGCCTGCTGCTGTTGTTGCTGCTGCTCTGTTGTTGCTGCCACATGGGGCGTATGAGCATTCAACGTACGAACCGAGACTCAACGAATGAGAAATGTGCATTTTAAATATTAAAGTAATTTATGCCAAACATACAAATAAAGTACAAATCGTTAAATATTTAACAGCTTTGAACAACACATATATAAATACGTATTTCATTTTAGTTGAGACCCAATTCTACAACGTGTCGTTCCCTTTTCGCATTCTTCATATTTTGCAATAGAAGTCATTAAAGTTTCTCCCAACACTAAAAGTGACAACACGAAATGGAAGAAATGCCTTGTGTTCTAGTACGCCAAGATCAAAAGGCCAGACAGAGACATCAAATGGAAAATGCAGACGCGGTGTTAAAACTATGCCTTTAACTTACAGTGGGTTAAATTGAAGAAAAACAGCCTACAATTTATTGTATCTGTTTTTAATTTCCAGCACATTTGTATGATAAAGAGAACTTAGTCTTATAGGCTATTTCCACGACCACTTACATTTGCCACATTTGCTCACATTTGAATGTGCCTCATATTTGGCTTTCCACGACCAAATGTGAAACTGTTAAGACACCCAAAGCAAATCAGCTGTTCGGCTTCTGTGCACAAATTATAAAAAGCAGACAATAACAACATTTTATTATTTATTATGATATTATAATTGGCGAAACTTTAATGCCTACCGATTTTATTGATGAAAACAGCTGGTTAAGGTGATAATTGCTTTTTTTTACGAGTTTATCGATAAACATCGCGTGTTCGATAAAAAAATACTGAAATTCACCGGGTCGAATGACAAAAAATCGGCTCATTCATTATGAATGAGCCAAAATGATCATTCAGATTTTGTACTGAAATGAAGTCCACATTTCGGCCAAATGATGAAAATGGCGTCGAATGAGCCAAATGTGCTGTCGTGGAAATAGGCTATTAATCATAACTAAGCTGCTAATTTATTTCTGTTTCCAAATCGAAAAATTCAATTATATTTCATCACTAACCATTTATATCTATACTTTCCCTATGACGCTTTTTTGAATAATTCAAACTACTTCATAACTTTGTCAATTTTTAACCGATTTTAATTTTTTTTGGAAAACTAAATATTTGTGACTCGATGTATTATTTGGCAATTGATCAACAACTCAATTCTTTCTTTTTTATTAGTATAATTCGATTTTTAACTTGATTTACAGTTTGCAGTTACATCACTTATTGATAGCAACGATAGGAATCTAATTGGGCAATTCTGTAAAATTAGTTGCCTGCTTTGCACTCAGTCATCCATAGTACAGCTGAAAAGAGCAACTAATCTGTGACAGCTCGTTATGCCAAATGCTAAAACCAATGCCCGGGAAATGGCTTATGACTATTTCCCCCTTGCCAACAACTATAACTTCATCATCATTTGTCGGCGACTCTTTTAAGGAAATTGGGTTGGTGTTACAGGAGAGCGGGGTGTATCAAAACACTCATAGACTTGTTCAGTTTGTACATATGGAAAGATGATTTAAGAGCTCATGTTGGTCGTGCCGATCATAATGCGGATGTGGCTGATGTTGATGCTGATGCTGATGCTGATCATGTACTCTCGTAATAGGCCTGGGCATTATAAATCGCCTGGCACTTGTGCATTATGCCGCTCAATCATTGAAGCTTCCCTTCTCCGCCCTGTACCGCCCTTTAAGCTCCCACCATGTGCTGTTTGTTTGTGTCTCTGGTCGGGTACATTCATTGTGAAGTATTTTAATTGCAAAATCACATTAGCATAAATTTGTTAGGAACATTTTGAAGTGAAGTTATGCCCAGAGTGCAGAGAAGGCGCCCTGCTGTGGAATACTGTACTATAAAGAGGGGGTTGAGGGATGGAATGGGAGAGCAGAGCAGAGTAGAGTGCAGGATTGGCACAATGACATTAATAAGCAATTACAAAACAGAAAATAGCAACTGCAAATTACTTCAAAAGGCTAAAAGCCAGGCCAGTCTATGTGTCTCTATTTCTCTCTCATTTTGTCTCTGTCTGACTGCAGGAGAAGGCCTCTAACTGCTCTCTTTTCATCTGCTGGTGCTTTGAGCATATCATCATATAAAGCATCTCATCTGTCATTTATATATCTTCATAGAGCACTGTAAAAGCGAAATGACCTCCAGTTACGTCTGGTTCGACGTCTCTCTGTGTCTACACTGATAAAAAAAATTGTGTAAAAAATTTTGTAAATTTATTAATAACAAAAACATGAAAAAACATTTGATTTGTTTGATTTAAAAATAATTTTCTTTAATACAATATTCCTATTGTAATTTTTTGTGTCTTGTATTACTCCCTTAACATTCTCTAATAAAAATAAAATAATTGTGAGATGATATCATTGAATTTGGAAACTGTTACGTTTTTATCTGTGTGTAGAGTATAGTTTTATCCATAGCTGTCGCTCTGGCTGACATTGCACTCTTTTAGCTTCAAGTGGCTTCATTCATTTCTCTTCCCTTTCTCTTCCTCTCACCCATTGTTTTGCTCTTGATGGAAAAACTAAAACTGACATTGCGTCACGTCAGACACGACAATGAGCTGACTGTTTAATGTCTCAACTACACTGCGAGACATGAGGGAGGGTGTCTTAGCCATTTTTGTCCAGCCTCTACAAACAATTGCGCAAAAACAAGAGCAAATCTTTATTAGCAAAAAGTTGTGTCTGTTTCGTCTAAGCCAAGAAAAAGCGCCGTTGGCTGTGTTTGTCCAATAGACGAAAAGGGTTTCTATTTATTAGCCAACTGAGTCGCAGTCATTGTGTGATTGTCTGTGTGTGTTGATTCTGGCTATAGAGAGGGCTATGAGCAGATTAAAACTGGATCTCGTCTGCTCCATCATCGAGCCTGTCTGGGAAATGGAGCAATAGTCAGACAGTTGGGATTGTCGGCTTAGCTGGACATTAGAATGAAGGAAGAGTTGAATGAGAAGATGCTGAGCAGACAATAGCTGAGTAACTGAATTACACTGACTCCCAAATGTAAACGAACATTAGCTTATGTTCAGAAGTAGCTTAAGAAACTGAAACAAAAGTCATGCTAATTTGTATAACTCATCTGCATATCTGTGGCACTTGCAACTGTGTGTGGCACTGAGCAGCGTAGTAACTTGCAGCACCGCAACTATCTGCAGTCATGTTGCATGCATTACGCAACATTTGGCGTTTTGGTTGCCGTTGCCACAACAACACGCTGATTATTGCTGATAATGATGGTAGTTGCAGTCGACGGTTTTCCCTCCCCCTGACCACTCTGGGGCATGCAACGTTTACAATGCAACTCTACTCGACTTGTTGGCTGCCGTTTTTGCCAATTTGAAAATGAGAATGGCCAACGAAAACACAAACAGCAGTCGAAACTCCAGTTTCAGAACCGAATCCTGCCATAGATATGAGCGACAATTAAGTGTTTGCCGCATAATGATGTTGCCGTTTTTACAGCAGCCAACAACCAACAACCAACAGTCGAGCTGAGCATGCAGCATGCAGCATGTGGCAGGCAGCACAGTTTGCAGTCGCAGCAACTTTTTATCGACATTAATACACGTCGTCGTCGTCGTCGTCGCAAATATGCAGAATGCTTTTCGGGGCAGAGCATTGCGGATGCGGCAGTTTGCCCCGTTTTTGTGCCCCCAATTGTAGCAGCAGCCGCATTGCCTAATGACATTAGTTCCGGACAGTCTATTTGAACTAACTTTCGAGACTCTTCATAGCTATGACAATGATAACAAGTCCATAAATATCTGACAATTGGAAAAACATCTTCTCCAAAAGAAAACCGATTTCAAATAGTTAGGAAAAATATTTCTAAAGGCAATTGAACGAATTTTCATACATTTTTGAAAATGTGAAAAAGGAATGTTACTTTTCATAATCATCAAAAGTTAGTTATATTAGGTGTTAATACTAAATTAACAATATTTTGAGTCAGGAAAAGATTAATTCTTATAAATTCCAGTTAGAAATTAAGTCATGAAATCTAGAAATCTATTAAAAGCATTTTCTTTTTATAAGTGCAGTTTCAAGTGGTTTGCGGATTCGTTTTTCTTTTGGGAACATTTTGGGGTTGTATTTTTTGTTAACGCTGCGGCGCCTTGAGAAATACGAAGCCATTTGGGCTGTCAGGGGGCCCATTAAAAATTCGATAATATTTTGTTAACAAAAATTAAAAAAAAAAATAACGCAACTAGAGAAGAGTGTCTTTTTTTGGGGGGGTATCTGTTACTGCCACAAGGCTGACCATTTTGATTGAAAATCCAATCTGCCGCGTCTGAGACTGAGTTTGAGTTTGAGTGGCTCATATGTGCAGTTCCCACAGCAATTAAATTTGAACACAGGACGCAGGATAACACACAGGACAACGAGAAGAAAAAAAAAGTAGAATGTACTCGTGGAAGAGGAGAAGGGGAGAAGTTGACATGCTCAGCAAACAAACAAACAGGGCTGGCTGAAAAAAGAGGCAGCCAAAAGACAACCGCAGACATGCAGGAGCAGCAACAACGACAACGGCAACGACAACATCAGGAACAGGAACAGAAACAGGAACAACAACTATATTGAGTCGCACATATGTGCCCGCCTACCAAAACAGGACAACGCTGCCAGGACGACAGGATAACACTCAGCTGCTTTTTGGGCATTGGAAGAAGACATCGCAACAACCACAAAAGCGACGCCAACTTCTACTTTATTTTTTTTTTTTTGGTTACTCGTTGATGTTGTTGTTGCTGTTGTAGTTGTGCTGTAGTCCTAGAAACAACAACTGCAAACTAAAAAGGACAACGGGCATACAAATAACATTAAGCCGGCGAAATCAGCAAAAGGACTGTCGATGCGGGCCATGTGGCCTCAGGGCCAGCACCACACTATCAAACCGAGCCATCGTCCTAACAGACAGCCAAAAGGACATCATCAGCAGCAGCCACAGCCACAGTCACAGCCACAGCCACAGTGGAAGCATTGAGTCCATAGAAGGTGAAAGCGCTCCATAGAGCCATGACAATGACAATGTGCCTACCTCCCCTTGCCGTCCTTTTCCTCCTGCTGCCCCTTTCTTCGCTCTTCAACCTCCCGCAACCGGTGTGTGTGACACAAAACTGGCATTAGGCAAGGATTTGCCTTGATTATGGACAGCAATGGGTTTTCGCTTTAGCCATTTTCAAATGAAATGAAAAGACAATGAAAGGTTTGTCCACATTTCCTACACCCCTTGTCAATGCCCTGCTTTTCAATACCCAATAAGTAGATAATACCATAAAGAGCCCAATTTCAGGGCCAGGTAATGCGCCTTTTTCGTCTATTTTTTTGGACAACTTTAAGCGCTGTTGCTGGCATTTGACAGATAAAACAAGTAGGCGTTTACAGTCTAGCACGCTCGACAGTAGGATACCCTGAGCCCAAATACTATACTGAGATTGATTTTCGACCAATTGTTCCTATGGCAGCTTTATGATATAAAAGACCGATCTGATCCAAATTTGGCCAGGTTGTACAAAACCAAGCTTAATGCATATTCTATCAGTTTGTTTAAGATATCTCAAAAAAACAAAAAAGTTTTTCATACATACTTAGACTTCATTTTCGATTGAGCGTCTCTATTGCAGATATATTATATGGGGAACCGATTTGAACCAAATTTGGTCGGGATGTATAACACCAGCCCAGATGAATATTCTATCAGTTTGGTTAAGATATCTTAACAAACAAAAAAAATTTTAATACTAAAACTTCATTTTCGATGTATCGTTTCTATGGCAGCTATATGATATAGCGGTCCGATTCAAAAATAAAAACAAACTTGATCTGCATATAGTATCCTGGAGCCTACATACCAAGTTTGAAGTCCCTAGCTCTTATGGTCGGAAATCGACGCGTTCAAACAGACGGACATAGCTCAATCGACTCGGCTGTTGATCCTGATCAAAAATATATATACTTTGGGGGGTCTGCCACGCCCCCTTCTGCCTGTTACATACATTCTGCCAAACACATTGTATACTTTTTTGCTCATTTTCAATGGGCTCAGGGTATAAAAAAAAATTACAAAGCAAAAAAAAAAATAAATAAATAAAACAAATTATATTTGATATTTTTCATCTACTTAAATACAAATTAAAAAAAAAATTAATTAGAAATTGATAAATTGGTAAATCGCAAGTCGTAATCGATGTAGCGTGTGTCAAGAGTAGCCACAAACTACAACTTTGCTCAGCCTGCAATCTGGCAGCACCCATTTTCCTCTCTCACTCTCTCCCTCTTACGCAACAAATTCAAGCCTGCCAAAGGCTGCTGCAGTGCGCGCGAAATTTGAAATAAAAGGCAATGTCTAATTTTATGAGATTCTTAAAGCGGAAAATGCTAAGTTTTTTTTTACAGCGATAATAAGCAGATACTTATTATATATATGTGTAAGGAATCGAAAATATTAATAATTAAAATTATTATTTTGCAGCTTTCAGTGCTCGGCAAAGATGCAAGAGTAGTGCTGCAAAACGATCTCTATTTCTCTCATGCAATTTCATACATAGCTATCAGCTTCTGCTGATTTTTGCCATGCAAAAATACATATTTATATATTAACACAATTATATTTTAATCAAATTGTATATTTGTATATACATAAATTATACATTAACATTTTCATTACATGATATCGATAATATTTTTGCTTATCGCTTAATTCTTATTTGGTACCAAAAAAAAATTGGTACTAATTCGTTCTGTCTTTGTGCGCGCCTTGCATACAAACGTGAACATGCTGTCTCGCTCGCACGTTTGATTTGCCATGCAAATGTAATTATTGAATTAAATGTAAACCCGAAATAACTTCTTTATTTTGGGTCAATCGCTTTGAAATTTTCAGGGTCGTTTAATACGCATACTTCTCAACTGATTGTTCAGTTAGGGAGTGCTATGTCAAAAATTGCGCCTGTAAATCGTTTTGTGCAATTTGTGGGCGAAGGGGGCGTGGCACCTAAAATTGGAAACAAACTTGACCTGCGTATGGTATCCAGGAACCTACATAACAAATTTGAAGTCTCTAGGTCATATAGTACTTAAAATCGAAGCCCAAAAGAAAATTGGTACTATTTCTTACTGTGTTTGTGCGCGCCTTGCATACAAACGTGAACATGCTGTCTCGCTCGCACGTTTGATTTGCCATCCAAATGTAATTATTCAACTAAATCTAAATTCCGAAATAACTTCTTTATTTATGGGTCAATCGCTTTGAAATTTTCAGGGTCGTTTAATACGCATACTTCTCAACTGATTGTTCAGTTAGGAGTGCTATGTCAAAAATTGCGCCTGTAAATCGTTTTTTTTCAATTTGTGGGCGAAGGGGCGTGGCATCAAAATTGAAACAAACTTGACCTGCGTATGGTATTCACAAACCTGCATTCCAAATTTGAAGTCTCTAGCACTTACAGTCTCTGAGATCGACGCGTTCAAACAGACGGACAGACGGACAGACGGACAGACAGACGGACAGGGCTAGATCGACTCGGCTGTTGATCCTGATCAAGAATATATATACTTTATGGGGTCTGCCACCCCTCCTTCTGCCTGTTACATACATTCTGCCAAACACATTATACCCTTTTTTGCCCATTTTCAATGGGCTCAGGGTATAACTAGCTACAAGTATTACTCAGACTTAAGAATAAGAATAAAAGTAAATAAGAACTCAGTCATATTTTGAAAGTATTTTTAGATAAATGAAATATATACGTATTTGTTTAAATTATCAATTTGAAAACATTTAACTTATCAGAGATTATTTTAATAATGTAACTTGTTAGAAAAATTGCAAGAATAATTTCTCTAAGTTAGTAAAATATCTTTTCAGAATCAATTTACGTGGCAAGCAATCCAAAAGATCTTGTTCATTAAAATCTAGAGTGATTTCAAAAATGTCATTATAAGTCTTAAATAATAATAAAATAATACAAAGCATTTATAACTAATATGGTAAAAGATATTTGTGTTCATATATAAATTGGTAAAATAAAAGTGTACAAGGAATTGTAGTAAGTTAATTTATTCCTTAAAGATTTCTGATTGAAACTTTGAATAATTAAACTATATTTTAAATATTCATGTTATTAAAGTTCATCTTTAGTTTTATATCTTCATAAGCAACATTTAGAACACCGCGAAACATTGTGTTCAAAAAGTTTTCCAGAGTTCATCATTAGCATTTGACATAATGTAGATTGTTTGGGCCGTCATTTGGAATTAAGGGAACCATCGTTTAAGAAGCCATTTATTCACTGGCTGTGAGGCACTTAAAAATATATTTTATTATTAATTCATTAGGCATTTTTTAATGGGCAGCATATTTCTGTTGTTTGTAGTTATGTTTCTTTATCAAGGCTGGCAGTTTAATTGTTAATTAGTTTAATGTGCGATACAGGCCACATGGCACCCAGAGTCAAAGCAGATCCCTCCCAGCTTGCCACTGCCTCCTTGCCTTCCCCCAAGTCAGACATTCACCAAGTGTCGCACAAGTGTCGCCCCCAGTCAGACTATTTATTGGACGTTCTAATTGAGAGTGCGTTGAATTGGAAACCACAGAAATAGGTCTCTCTGACTGTCTGTCTGTCTGTCCGTCTGTCTGTCTGTCTGTCTGTCTGTCTGTCTGTCTGTTCCCTCTGACTGCCTGAAAGTTATCATGTCCACGTACTGGGCCCGCCCACTCTGTCAGGCCATTAAAAAGCCCGGCTAATAATTAAGAGCCGTCGCACTCCCTACCTCCCCTTTTTAGACCCGACCCCACGCAAATGAACATAAATGGGCGCAAATTGTGTCGCCTTCGTCCCCCTCTGGGGTTTTGGTTAGGGCGTGCTAATCATAAAAAGAAATACAACGAAAATTATGAATTTGTTTGGCGTAATTTTACGCACCGCCCAATATAAGAAATGGGCAAGAAGAAGCAAAAGAGGGAGAAGCAGAGAGAAATATAACAATATTGGAAAACCCAGCGAACGGTGCTGCCAATAATGACCCAATTTTGTGCATCAAATTTATGTTTATTCGGTTGCTTCAGTATCTTGTTTTTCTCTTTCTCTCTCTGCTTCTCGTTTCTTTACTTTTATATTTTTCTTTTTTTCTGGCAGCATTTTCCAATATTAATATGTATAAAAATTAACGGTGGAACAAATATCGTTTGCGTCGCATAACAAGAAAATTACTTTTTAATCTTATGAGTCATTAGAAGACATTTCTACCATAATGCTCAGACTCAAAGCAATCGAACAAGGGCAGGGAAACTCGGGGTGGGAAAGTGTGTAATGCCAATGATAAAGCCAAAGATGCTACTTAACTCCAATTCAAATTTAACCAAATCTGCCTTTTGCTAATGCCCTCACACTTTTTTTTGGGAAACAGCTCTTTGTTTAGTCGCGGTCTGAGTTTTCGTTATGGGTTCGAATTGGGTTCGGTTCGGATCTGAGAATAGAAAAATCAGAAAGCTAATTTTGTTATGTGTGAACTTTTGTTAACGCTTAGTTATTACTGATAGCTGGTTGGAGTTGGCATATGGAAATGAAGCTGTCAGTGGCAAAAGGTGTGACCAGCTCTTAGTTATCGGCTACTAACGAGACATTAGACCAAAACAAAGTTGAGAAAACTGATTATTTAGCAACATAAAACTGCAGCTTTTAACAAGTCGTAAACTAGCGTTTATAGCTAGATCAATTAGTTGATAATATTCTAGCACAAAATACAATAGATGATGCTACTCAGTATTTATGAAATGAAGGAAAAGTTCTATAGTATTTCGTTCTTTAACTATAATAAAATTTGGAAAGTTTATTGAAGAACCTCGTTTGCTTCCAACACATTTGCATTATTTGAAAGACGAATATTTACAGTACATCAATGAATTTATGCACCTATTCATTATTTATTTTATTAACTAAGCACATCAGAATACTTGATTACTAAAATTAAAACAGCACTTTGATCACTTAAAATTTGACAAAGCAATCGGATTTCCTTATATCATGCTCAGATAATCAGATACCTTTTCTTTCTAAATCAATAGCTCAAACCTCAAGATTTTTGCGCATTCAATTTGCAACATGGGGGCATGGCACATGAATCTCTGGCCCCGAGTGCCACAATGTTTCCGGGCGACCTTTGACATGCAGCTGTGCATGTAGAAAATGTTTCCTCTCTGTCTCTCTCGCTGTAATTCTCCATCTCGTTCTCTCCCGTGTGTGTTTGTGTGTTGCCATATGCCACATGTCATGCGCCCCGCACAAAACATGTCACTGCCCATTTTATCCTTGCTTCCTGCCACCTTTTCCCTGACTTTTGACTATGGATTTTGGATTGAGATTCTGTTTCTGTTTCTGGGTACTGGGTTCTGGGTTCTGGTTCAGTCTCTTGGCCACAACACAATGACACAAAAACCCAAAGCACATAAAAGAAATTAATCAGATTTTTATTTAAACGCCCATCTATGGGGCGTCAACCATGTCTGTTTGTGTGTCATGTCTGTTTGTGTGTCATGTGTGTGTGTGTGCGTGTGTGAGTGTGTGTTGTGTCCATTGTCCCTAACAAAACCTCCAAATCTCTCAGCATTTTGTGTGCAATTTTTGTCAACATGTTTCCCCGCAAAACATTTTCCTTTTTGTTTAGCCTCCTTCTCTTTTGCTATTCCTATCTCTATCTCTATCTCTACCCCTATCCCTCTCTCTATTTGGTGTTCTCCAATCTAACACTATCGCCAGCAGTTCCCGGTTCTTTCAAAGCCGGACTCTCTGTCAGTTTTCTGTGGAATTTTTGGAAACCCTATGAATGATTTTAGCAGATTTTTATATTTTTACAGTGCCATTGTATAAAAACTCGATGCGTCCAGCCAAGCGGCCATCCATCTCTAAGCATCTATTGCGATCTCTTTACACACACACTCCACACACACACACTCCACACACATACACACACACACCCTCGACGTTTATCCATGCATCTCTATCTCTTTGGCATTCGGTTCGTGTGGTTAGTTTGGTTTTGTCATTACAATTGTTTGCGTTTTCCACCATTCAATGAACGTCCTTTGTTGTTAAGGACTTTGGCACAAAAGGAGTGGCAGGCAACGGAAACTGTCTACAAAAAGTTGCGAGTTGTTGTCAAATATAACAACAACTTTCTATGTGTGTGCAACCGAGTTAAGGGCAGAGTTTTTCATAGTTGGGGTTAGTGTTTTGCATTATGCATGGTGAAAGAATTGCATAAAATATGTCAAGGATAATGTTGTAAGTAATTCACGTAAGTAGCTTAGGAGTTCAGACATCTGAATTTGCTCAACAGATTGCAAACTCTTCTACATATTTTAAATCCACTCAATTAAATGTTCTGCATTTGTCCATTAATAAATCTATTCTTACTTTCAGTTCGCTGTTTCCTTAATTTTTTCGGAATTACTGAATACGCCACTTTATACTTTTTATACTTTTTATACTCAACAAATAAGTTAAAGGGTGTATTGTGTTCGTTGGAATGTATGTAACAGGGAGAAGGAGGCGTATCCGACCCCATAAGGTATATATATTCTTGATCAGCATCAACAGCCGAGTCGATATAGCCATTTTTTTTTTTTTTTTTGTGTCTGTCCGTCCGTGTGAGCGCCAAACTAGAGATGCCAAACTTTTACCCGCAGATTTCAAATGCGTTGGAACAGGTAATGTTTGCTTAAAACTTTTGATTTAATATTATTTTATCTATAATATCACTTAACCGCATCAAGATCGGACAAGTAGAACGGGAGCAATAGCTAACCAAAGTTATTAATAAAGTTATTACTTCAATACAATCACCTAAAAGTATTCAGTAGTTTTTTAGTAATTTCCTTAATGTACTTTTATATATATTGAAATAAGTAACGGGTATCCTATGGTCGGGATCTCGACTAGAGGCTTTCCCACTTGTTTCACTTTAGTTCTATCTTGGAATTAGTTTAATTTTCTCCTCTTTATATTTCTTACCACTTTGATTTCAGTTTTCGCTTGTTTCTTTTCTCCACAATTTTTAATGGTATTTTAATATTTCTTACTTTCGTCTTGATTTTTCGCTTTTTCATATTAAGCTGCATTTTATTTTACCTGATGGCTCCTTCAAATAATTATCTCTTGCGACTCTCTTATCTGTTCTTTTCGCTTATTAATCTATTTATTTAGTCTGCCTTTTAATCTTGTCTAGCCTCGCTCCTATTATTATTTTCTCTGGTAAATTGTCGCTGCATTTATTGTCGTCGCAGAAGTTCCTCTGTTTACCCACCTCTGGTATTATTATGCACCACATTGCACCACAGAATAATGGCAAATGTGTTTTTAAACCGAAACTTGCCAAAAGCTGTAGATTCTCACTTATTTTACAGCATATTAGTTATGTGCCATAAACAAGATGCGACGGCCAGAGCGGCGCCATAGAGCCAGCCAAGCACAAAATTAGGGTTGCCTCAGGGTTGCCCCAGCCATCATCCGAGCATTATGAGCAACCTGCGACAACTTGCAAAACACAAACCAAATTGTTCAATGGCGCCGCAAAAATGACCAAAATGCGATGCCAGCAAACGGAAGGAATGGTGAAGGCGCCGCCATTTTATTTGCAGCAGTGCCACTTCCGGCCGCCATTTGCACGCCCCACCCTCTCTTCCGGCAATCGTACCTACGATTTCTGTCATTTCTGCAGCATTGGCGAGCCAAAAAGCTGCAAATTGATGGCGACTGGCGCACATTCAAAACGCTTTCATTATTGTCATAAGCTGCGGCGACATCGTCTTCCTACTCCTTGTTGTCGTGAGATAGCGCTGAAAAATTTTGCAGCGTACTTTTCGATTTCCGCTACGTAATATTCAAGTGATTACCAAAGCGATCCAACCTCCTCCACAGGAAGCAACAAAGTGTGCTGGCAACTTTTCTGCTGACATGCGCTGATTTCATTCTTGGACTCGCTTCGGACTTTGTGCTCGCTTTGCCCGCATTATTATACCCTGTCACTAAGGACTTGTTAGAACTATTATAAGGTAAGAAAAAAATTAACAGTGATCGAACAAAATTTAATTAAGGCCCAATAATGATAAAAGTGACATTCCGCAAGGAAATCGGTTGAAAATTAATAAAGTTATGACAGTTTATAAATTTCGATTTATCGTCTAGAGGCAAAAGTATAGAAAAAGAACAGTGAACGAAAAAAACATTTATCTTTCCTATCTTAAGTAAAAATAGTTGGGCGAAAATCAAGTTTTCGATTGGTCGATGTATTGTTACATCACTATTGCAGAGCATCTCAAAGTCGACTCCTTTTTTAAGCGCTTTCTAGGATGTTTGTGTTGCTAAGTGTACAAGTATTTCGGACCTCGGCGGGGTTCAATGACAAAGTTTACTACCACTAGGTATTTATAACTATTATTTATGTGGACCCTAGACCTCCCTCACCATTTTAAATGCTCACTGATGCGCAACGAATTTCTTAATGGTGCAATTTGGCGTTTTATGTCTGAAGTTTAGGCGAAAGGCGATTTCGGCATCCCGACAGGGGTAAGGGAAGGGGAAGGGGCAACGGGAAGGGAAACTGCACCATTTTTGATGTACGCTATCGCTACGTGCATAAACTTTTTGCAAACAATTATGGCTAGGGCCGAGTCGAGCCGAGCCGCCTGGCAGACGACCAACCAGGCAGAAATCTACCCTCCCTTGCCATTCCCCTATCCCCCTATCAGCCCCTTTCGATACTTGCCATTTTTCATTAAATTCATGGTGTGATTTCCGCGACGCTTTTTGGCTTCCGGCAAACGCAAACAGTAATCGCAATTTTTTGTGCCCATCGAGTTGTCAATTTGAAAATATGCTCCGCCAGAGTTGTATTATGATAGCGGGTGGTTCCCGAATCAAAGTGCCACTTAAATATAACCGCAAACGGAAAAAGAGTCGTGTGAGTAATCGAAGGGAAACCAATTTTATTAAACATTTATAATAAAAGCTTAAAATAGTTTATTTTTTAATAGAGTAAATTGGCGTTCGGAAGACTCGATTGTGTATACCAAAATCTTTGAGTATAAACTATATTGAAATGAAATTAAATCAAATAAATTGAACAGTATTTAAGTGAATTCTCTTTTAATGTTCTGCTTAAGTTTCAATTATTTATATTTCTATTCGATATACACGCGCTCATCTCTAGATTGATACTGGCTGGGGAAATAATTGTGAAATTCAATTGGTAAAATCAATACACTCAACGCTGACAAAAAATCAAGTCAAATATCAAATATTTTGCATACGCGCGTATATTGATTAAAATTCAGTGGCGTGCCTAGTGGAGAGTCGGTTAAGCACTTAATGGATAAAATCCTGGTGACAATGGACCATTTTGACACCTTAAATCATAACGGCAAATTTACAAGCGTGTGTGTGTGTGTTGTGTGTGTTGTGTGTGCTGTGTGCGTGGTGGATATGAATATGTTGTCATAAAGAATGAAAATTAATTGAAAATGCATTTTGTGTGCCATTGTCTTCAATTAATTTTCATTTCCATCATTTTCAATAGCAATCAAATTGTGTGTGAGAAAATAAGAGACTGAGACAATCTCTATAGTTATTTATGTAAATGTGTAAACTTTTATAGCATACGAGAATAATATTAAAGCCCTAATATCTTGAATATAATGCGTTCAAAGATTATAACTGAATAGCAAGTGAGGTCAATCAGAATGATTGATGTTATATCGTTCATCATTTAATTTAATTTAATTTTTCGTGTCGACAGTCTTGCATTAGGTGCATTATTGAACACAAACATCTCAAACTAAGCTTCTATTAATTTAAAATAATAGTTTGATGAACCAAATGTTGAATAAACCGAATAAAACAAAGACCAATTGTATTAAATCATTGACAATCAACTGACATTGTTGTCTTAGTTCAAGCATTTCATTTATAGCCAGCTTAGGCTCATAATTGGCCCACAACTAGTTCAAATAACACAGATACGTTAGATATACGAATGTTTATCCTTGTTGTTGTTGTTGCTGCTGTTGCAGTTGTTGCAGTTGTTGGTGATGCAAATCGTCTCCGCTCTTCAATTACCAAGTGAGCATAATGTATTCAAAACCTTTAATGTAATTAATGCTGTTTGTTTAATGAAAGTTGTCTGAGCGCCAAAGCCTTTCACACACACATACACACACACACACACACACTCAGACACACACACACACAAAAGGACATGTCCCAGCATTCTCATCATGCATGTTTGTGCATGTTCTAAGCATGCAGCCAGGACATTGCATACTGAAATGCTACTTTTGTTGTTGCCAGTCATGTTGTAGCGGACATGCAACATGCAGCAACAACAACAACTACCCAATATGCTGCCTCACGCACCGTTGCTGTATTTTGGGGTTCAGCTTTTGGGTACGTTTCTAATCATCGACAACTGTCCAGGCCATAGATTTGGTATCCTGCCTGCCTTCTGCGTCCTGTCTCCTGCTCTCTTCCTGCCCTCTCCTTGTCCATCCGTCTGTCCGTCCGTCTGTCCGTCCGTCTGTCCGTCCGTCTGTCCGTCTGTCTATCTGCTGCTGTATTTGACCCCAATGGGGTCCCTGCCGTGGGTTCTAATGCGCTAAAGTGCTTTTTCGTAAAAACAAGTTACACTTTGCAATTTGCACTAAATCCCACTTGGCTGTGGCCGGGGATCACTCCACTGGGTCGATGGTGCATGCTATAGGCAGCGTCAGAGCCAAACTTGTCCTATCGTCCATTCTCTTGCCCCCTTCCCCCTCCCCCCACTCTCAACTCCCCAGCCCCTTGCCTCCTGTTCAGTGTCTCTGTTTCTCTGTTTGTGTGCAAATCCTTTGGCCGTTGCGTGGCAATTAAAAGGGATTTTCATGGCTAAAACGTATTTATTTTACACACACACACTCTCTCACACACACACACACACATGTGAGCTTCCTGTTCTTCCCCACGCCCTCACATTTAGCTCACTTAATATTTGATTTTTGATTTGTGGTCTGTTGTTGTATTGTGTGCTTTGTGGGGTGAGAGTAGGGGTAGTTCCGAGCGGATATAACGGGATAACGGGAGGTCGTTGAGTTATTGGAATGTTGGTAAAAAGCTCGTTGTGCTGACGGAGTCGACAAGCGAGAGGGGGTTGTGGTGTAGTCAAGTACTCATATTAATTACTATTGATTTTAGTGCGCTGTGCGCGTTAATGAAATTGAACTACACGCTATAAACTGCCACGCCCCCGAAAAGAGGGCTGTATACCAACAACCAACAACCAACAGCAAAAATCAATAAATTCATCGCAATGGCACAAATTTTTATTTTTTAAATGGTGCATTGAACTTGTACTTTAAGCAAACATCAATTCACGTTGTGTTCGGTAAAGTGATTTAAATAAACAAATTTATAATTTGATAAACAAAGTTCTGATGCGCTTAAGTAATTAAATTAAACAGAAATATTTACAGGTTAACAAATTTAAGAAACTAAACAACAAATTCAAAGTACTTTCATTATTATATTGATTTGATTACTAAATTCTGTATCTTAAATGGCAAATTCGTTTAGAGCATTTGTGAAGGAATTATTTTATTACTAACTTTTAGACTCAATTAACTGCTTCAATTGCTGCTTTTCATTTCTGCAAATGACATAAGACTATTGATTGAAATGGCTCTCATGAAATATATTACTGCTAAACTATTAAAGTTTGAGCATTGAGTCGTTTAGATGCCTGCTGCTTTTCACAATTCCACCAATAATTACAAATTGCAAGGCAAGTTGTGTGTCTGACATCATACATAAAAAAGTCCCTTGGCTTTAAATGAATTGAAGTCGAAGAAATGCTTTAAGACATCGCCACCGCAATAATCTGGTAAGGCTTTAATCGAACTACAACAAGGGTGGATGGACAGACAGAGAAAGGCCGGGGTCCATCGTGCAACATCCCCAGTGGAAACACCTTGCAACCACCAAAAAAATAAGCAGGCTACATAAATTTCATTTCATGCCAATTTAATCAATTGGAGTTAGCAACAGTTGATAGCTGCCCACTGGCCTCTAAATGTGCCACTGCCCGTGCCCAATTTCAGAGTCGATTGCCAGCACGTTTATTTGCCTTTTCGCACAATGTGGCAGCTGTTACGTCAATGTTGCTGTCTGCGAAACAGTTCAAGTGGGCAAAATGCCTGCTCCTTGTGACCATTTCCCCACCTCTACCTCTGCTCTAGTGTTGGGTTTATAAATCAACGCCAGCAGCTTGCGTTGTCAGCTTCTCCACCAGCGGCCATGTTGACAATTTTTTGCGTCAACGACCCCTTGACCACGGCCCAGCATCAGTAATTAACACATGCAGATTTCCGAGCGGGGGCAGATCGAAAAGGGGCAAGATCTGAGAGGGGAAACAGTGGCAGCAAGCAGGGAGGAAGAGATACTGGCCAATTTGGCACAACTGTTGCCAGGCGGCCAATTGTCCATTTGCCTATTGGGGCGTTTTAATTTCAAATTCAATATTGGCAGCAGCATTACAGAGACAGAAGAGCAAATTGACAGACAGGCAGACAGGCAGACGGGACAAACTGGAAGGACAGACAGACAGACAGACAGACAGTCGGCAATTTGTTGTCATACTCGTACGTTTGGTCGACTTTCATTTTATTTGTGCAACAATTTTACATAATTAATGGAAGGGAGGACCGAAGGGTAGGAGTTTTGAGTCAGCAATCAATGTGAAAACAATTTGAAAACAGTTGATGATTTGTTTTGACCCATGGTCATATGGCTAATAAATGTTAGAGGCCATTTATCGATGTTTATGCTCCATAAAATTGCTTAGTTTCGATTTCAGCAAGTTCAGCAGAAAATAAATAATAAATTATTGAAATCACATATATTTATGAGTATATATTTTATATATATTTTTGAATGTATGAATTACAGATTAAATACATAAGGTACTCAAAGTGCACTTAATTTCGCAAAAATAAATACATAAAAAATATAGCATGTGTCATTTGAATTCCCTTTCTATCTTCCTGAATTTTATTTATTTATCAATTGAGATAATTAACTTTAATATTCGAAAAGCAATTAGTAACTGCTGATAAAGTCAAAGCAAGTGAGTAAATATTTGATAAACTTTTAAGATTGGGTATTTTAATATTTTAAGACAAAAATTTGATTTGACCATTGGGAACAAATAAATAAATTAAAATAAATATTGTCAGCAATATCTAATGCATTCTTAATTATGTCATTCGGCTGCTTTTAAATTGAATAAATATATAGTTAATTAAAATGATTTATTTATTCATTTGCTCCACTTTAATCATTTTTGAAGCAGTGCCAATTTACAGCTTAAAACTGGAAAATATATTTTTGGCAGAGTTTCATATTCGCAAAAACACATATATAGCAGCAAATACACATTGATTGCTTGCGTAATGCATTTTTGATGTAAGTAAGTAGGTCGCATATTACGCATACGCCACGTGCAACCCGAAAATATGACAGTGGCTGTCATAAAGCAAACCAAACTTTAAATAAATGATATCCGAATATAACGAAATATGAATGTATGCATGTATGTATGTGCATATGTATATGTATTTGAAAATGGCCATAAAAAGCAGTCGTAAAACCCTTTCCGCAAAGCGGAAATCCCGCTTCAAAACAAACGCCATTAAAAACGAGGTCATGCACAGCAGCAGGAGCAGGAGGAAGAGAAGGAATATAGGGAAACAGCAGGACTTGGACTCGCAGGAGTTTGAGTGGGTAGTGTCTGCTTCAAGGACTGCCAAAAGTCAGAAAAAAGCTATATTTAGAGCCTCGAACTGGTAAAAAAAACTGTGCAAAAGTTGAGCATAACAAACAAAATAGAAGAAAAAATTGTAAAACAAAAAAAATATATAATATAATATTTTAAAAGTGCGCATAGGGGGTCGCATAAAATATGGGCTTGAAAAGTTCAAGTTTAAGCTATGAAGAGTGAGTTCACACACACAATCACACACACGGACACACTGACAGAGAGACTGACACTCACACACATGCACAGCTGAGGCGGATGTCTGTGTGGCAAGGTATTTATTTTCATAACGCAACACAACATAAGGAAGCAATAAATTTAAGCTGACTGACGACAGTTTGCCAAACACGGTGCAGGTTAGGGAGGATAGAGGGTTTGCTCCTATGTCTAGGTTTAGTTGCTTTGGCTTAGACCATAAAGGGACGGAGAGAGAGAGAGAGAGGGAGAGAGAGAGAGGGAGGGAGCTTTACCATGTGTCGTCTGTAGGTAAAGTGCCAGCAGCCGTCTCTGTACATATTGTATAGTTATTGTTTTAAAGCTTAAGCCCAGCGCACACATCTTCCATCCCCTCTACATTCCCTCTACAAACCCCTATGCCTCTTATCATTTAAATAAATTTTATGCAATTTAGTTAAGCTGTTCCCTGCCTCCCCCCTTTTGTCTTGGCCCTTGCGAGAGTGAGTGAGTAAATGTCATTTAAATATTTCTCTCCTCATGTCGTCGTTCTCGTCATCGTCGTCGTCGTCGTCGTCGTCGTCGTCGTCTCTGTGGCATTCCAATTTCTTTTGCACTGTCTGCCCCGAGAGCCCACATTGCAATAAAATATTTAGTAGAGGTGTAGCGAGGGGAGGGTAGGGGTACGAGTAGGGGTTGGGGTTGGTTTTAGCTGTAGCTAGATTGTTAGCTCATTCTTCAGTTTTTCGTTTGTGTTTTGCCAGCTCTTTTTCTCTTTCTCTTGACTCTTGTCGTATGTCACCGGTGACTTGACTGAGTTGTTAGTTTTTACTGTTCAACTCGTTGTTATTATTGTTGTTGTAGCACATCATAAAAATGTTGTTGCTGTTCGCATTCTCGTTTTGGTTATTTATGTTTGTCATGTTGCGTTTGTCAAGTTTTTGCATTTCAAGAGACGCACTTGAAAGCATTATGGCTTAATTCTTATATGAGCCTTGGCAGTAAGACTACACACTACACACAAGCTTACACACTGAACACTCAACTGTGTGCATGTGTGTGTTTCTGTGTATGTAATACAAGTGTGTGTGGGACTTTGAAGAAGCAGGTGCTACAGGCATCCCGTGAATTTTAACTGTAGTTACGCATTATTAATTCAGATCAAAAGAAACAAGTGACAGATAAAAGTAAAATGCAGAGACAGAGAGAGAGAGTATTGGACGTCAAGATATGCTCTACACAATTTTACTTATATGCCAGCTGAAGTTGCTTAACTTATCTGCATCTCACATTTCAGAAGTACGAGTATTTTGTAGTTGAAATCCTTTTCTAGCCTTAATTATTTATGTCTGCGAAAGTATTTTTGCAGAACTCTTTAACTCTTCCATTTGCATCACTTTAAAGCTTTATTATAAAATGCTACAAAACTGTGACAGAATCTTTTTTCTTACAGAATATTTGATTTGTTTGCTGCAATTTGAAATTGAAAACTGCATAGAAAATGCAGGATTGAGTATTGTGCATAGGTAAATACCAGATGGATGGCACAACGTCAGACCAATTGAATCAATCTTAATTAAAAAATATTTTTCTGTTGTGTCATAAATTTATCTTAACTTTGGTTGCGAGTTGGCCCAAGGCAAAGATGGAGCTAAAGAGAAACATATGCCAACAGCTGTTGCAACTATTTATTTGCACAAAAAATATAACAAATGTCAAATGTGTGTTTACATTGAACGAATACACACACACACCCGTACAGAGAGTGTATTGAGAGGTGCCTTTAAGAAACAACAAAGAAAATTGCTTCAGTAAATCCAAAGGAAAATAAACACAAAAACACAACTTGAGTCGCAAAGCAAACAAACTCACAGCTCACACACACACAGACACAGACATTTGTATTACTACTAAGGTGCGCCCAGGTGGGTTAGTGGTAGGGTGGTTGGGTGGTTGGGTGGTTCAGTGGTGCTGTTTGGCTAGGGGCTGCTCGTTGACGCTTTTGCAAAAGTCAAAAAGGGTTAAGCCAAAGACGAGTGCTCCAAGTGCTTATTATGTGTGTGTGTGTAAGTCTCACTACTGTCCCACTGCCACACTGTCGCATTGCCACACCCACATTTGTCAGGTGGGCGGGTTGGGGGGTTGGGGGAAAGCGGCACTCATGTGTGCGCTCATATAGCGCCTTATGTATGACACTTAAACATGCAAAGCTGCTTGCCAAGATGATTTATATTAGCCATGATTTCTAGCAATTTTTAGCACTTTAGCTTTATGGTTACCTTTACCTTCACCGTTAGCTTTTACCGTTAGCATTACCTCTTTTTGGCGAGGCGTCAAGGTGTTGATTGTTGTTGAAATTCTGTGCAGCAGATGACGGACCCGAACGTGAAACATGAAACAGACTCACACTCACACTCACACACATACACATACAAGCACACTGACACACGTGGCGTATGACATATTTTCCGTCATGATAATAACAACTTATTCTGCTTCTTCACTTGCCTTTTTTTTAACATTTCTTGACAGCATTTGAGGAGTATTATGACATGGAAGTTATTATGCGTAAGGGATTGAAGGGTTTATTCAAAAATGTCACGCCCACATTGAGAAAATGCGGTTAGATGAGAGCATTGAAGAACACTAAAAATATTATTAACAATTCTGGACTTTATAGTACTTAGTTCAGCTTTAACTTTTTGAAATTAAATTATTTATTTATTATTTGATTAAAACATTTCCATTTTAATAATAATAATAATTAGCTTTAATTTTATACCAATCCAACTCATCATTAATCTTTCTGTATCTGTGTATGCATTTAATCGTAATCCGTTTCAATTACCTAAGTAGGTCAGCAGTATGTTTTTAGATTCCCCCATATGAAATGTATCCAGTTAGTTGACTGAACTGAAAGAAACGCAAACCGAATGCAAATATCAGCTCATTTTTGTGTGCAACAAACCAAAAAAGGACTTACTCCTCCTAAACATGCAGCTAATCGAGTCGTCATCCAGTTTTAGTTGTTGCTTATAGCCAATGCGACTGGTACTGTTAATGGTATTGGTATGACGGCCACAGGTCTTGTAAACAAGGCGCGTGCACAAGCCAGTTAAAACAATTACGGGCCACAAAGCAAAGTCAGTTTGGGTAGTAGTCTTGGGCCACGCGACGTATACGTAATATTGGCTAACGGCGGCAAAAGGAAGACGCAACTCAAAGTTGTTTGAGGGGCTAGAAAGATGGCACACACTTGGGCCATCAAATTAAGTAATTGCATAATTGTTTCACTAGCATTTTACTATACCCCACGGGTGGGCACTCTTTCCCTAGTCTCCTCTGCCCCGCTTCCCCTCTTCCCCTCTTCCCTCTCTGCAGTCGACAAGCACTTTTCGGCTTTGGCTTTTTATGTGTGCGGAGTTTTTCTTTTATTTGCCTTTTGCCACGACTAATCCCCTGGCCGGCTGCTACGTGCCTGTCTTTGAGTTTTTAGCACTCTGGTTGCCCCGCCCCGCCCCCCTATCCACCATTGCCTGCCACCACCCCCGTAATGCCACTCATAAATCAGCGTCAAATCGTCGAGGGCTTTTGCCTTTGCGTCGTCGTTTCTAATTGTTTTGTTATAGACACATATATCCGTGAGATTCCGTGCCGTATTCCGAATGCCGAATGCCGTATACCGTATGCAAAATGCAAATGTCCATAAGGCAACCCGCAATACCACAAATGTTGTAAGTGCCCCGCCCCCCCCCCTCCCGCAGTCCCTTTGGGCCGCACGAAAACACACGGTCACTTGCACCTGCCGGCCAAGCTTGCGGTTGCCAACATTGTTGCCTGAGGTTGTCCTGGGCCGAGGTCTGGTTCTGCGCCTGGCCGAGTTGTGATAACGCCAACACGACGCTCAAATATGGCGCTAACATTATTAGCCAGGACTGGCCAGGAGTAGGACCACAGTCAGAAGTGGGCTCATGCGAGGGTTGAGTGTTTTTTTTTTTTTGGGGCTATTCCATTTCGGACTCTGCTTGATTGTTTGAAATAAAGTGTAATTTCAAATTGTGCATATATATTTTTATAAAGCAGAGAAATGGCACCGAGTGTCGTAGCCTTAAAATGGAAAAGAAAAAGGGGTTTTCCGATTGAAATTTAAGATATGTAGAAACTTTATTACAATATTCGAATATACATGTTACTTAAAGCTTTTTAATACTGGCCTATGTATTAAATATACCTTTTTTATAATTTTAAATTACAAAATATAGTGTAATTTCAAATTGTGCATATATATTTTCATAAAGCAGAGAAATGGCACCGAGTGTCGTCGACCAAAAACGGGAAAATAAAGGGGTTTTTCGATTAAAATTTAAGATAGAAACATTATTACAAAATTCTGGTATACATGTTACTTTAAGTTTTTTAATTCTGACCTATGTATTACATAAGCCTTTTTTATAATTTTTAATTACAATATAAATGATGTGTCTTAATTTACCATCTCCAATCAAGAGTTTTTTAGGCGACAATTCATCCCTTAAAAAAAAAAAATCAAATTATCTAAGGCGACACCTCATTCATAATCATATAATGTCCATCATTATATACAGAACAACACATTAAAATTTTCTCGAGCTACGAAAGGTCCCATAATTTACCAATAAGCCTGCTGTCTTTATACTATATCCCAACCCCAGTCCATACTTTACCCCAAGTAGTGTTCCCCCTTAAAACTTAATTGCCTTTTCACCTTGTGTCTCTGATGTGCCAGTTTTTTGTGACTTTCTATTTTTTACCAAACACACAGACACATTGCTCAATTGGTTATCGTCTCTCTGGTCTTTTATTTATAACCCTTTCATATTGAAGCTTCATCTGTTGTCTGCCTCTTCGTTCCTCTATCTGTCGCTGTCTGGTTGTCTGTCTATCTGTGCTCTAGATTGGGCATATATCATTCCTAATTACTGATACTAAGCTGTTGTCTCTTCTTCTTCTTCCGGGGGCCCAACTGATTGATCTACGTTTCTTGGTTCTGGACGTGCCCAGTAGTCAATTTATGGCATCGCTGGCATCTGGATGTGCAACTGCAACTGCAACTGCAACTGCAACACAACTGGTTGAAAATCTCATTTGTTGCGCTTCGTTGCTAATTTTAATATTATTTTTGGAAATCTTATAACTTGCCCTTTGCTACTGCGTCCTCCACCACACCTTCCTTCTTCTCTCTCTTTCTATCTGCTTGCTGGTTCTTTGATGCCTCCGAACTGTTGATGTCTTTATTGCAGTTGTTCTGTTCCGTTCACATTATAATTTTCATTTCGTTTTCATTCAGCTTTCGTCTGGTGGATCTTCACTCTGGCATCTTCACGCGGCTTTGGCTGTCTATAATTGGCTGTCTGACTGCCCCCAACTGAATTTGCTATGCTTCTGCTCTTCCCTCCCACTCTTTCACCCACTCTCCATCTCTCTCAGTATTCCCTTCTGAACACTTTTAATCAAGATCAAGCGTGATAAATTCAAGTCGCTGTGGGAATTGAAAGGCGTTGAGTGTGGACAGTGCTTGGACAATGGATTAGGTTAGGATTGGTTCCACTCTTATATAAATAAATTAAAATTATTAAAACTATAAATGAAATAGCTATGATTATATATAAAGAGAAAAATATCTTAATAATTACTGAAATAAATATCAATTCAATAAGAACATATCATCGTACGAAACAGTCAGCATTAACTTATTGATAATCTTTAAAATGCTTCGACTATAAGACGGCAATATAGTTGGCTCAATCTCGTTCCACATTTCGCGCCAGTTTTCATTGACAACACGATTGAGTACAACGGTTAGATCCGTATTTTCCTTATAGAGATTATCAGCCCACAATATCCAACTGTTAAGAAATCAATTGCCAATTGAACTTATATATTAATATATTTAAATGTATTCCTTACCGATCCAACTCAATTTGTGGAGATATTTCGTATAGCTTTAGATATCGCTTGTTGTTCCGATATTCAATGAATCCCTTAAGACTACAGTTTATTGTCACATTCTGCAAATCCGAGTGAGTTATACCAGAGGAATTCGTATATACAATTATGCCACGTCCTTTAAATTCATAATTGCCTTGCAGTACAAGTCTTGGTATTTTTAGTTGAACTTCTAATCTATTTAGTTCTGGTTCGCGTTCAACGCCCGACATGTTTGTAACAGTCGCATTTTCGAATCCCTTGAGGAATTGATTAATAAGCTTATAGAATATATAAATCGGACCGGGCGAGTCAATCAGGGTTATGTCTTCAATCTTGATATTATCAAATGGTTCTAAGCCAATTTCCGGAATTCCTTTGTTATAGCGTCGGATCATTGCATTTGTACTATTTATTATACACGGATGATCTCCAAAATGACACTTCTTGATGTTATCAGCTGTAGATTTGAGAGAGACTTTTATTTCAAATTTTTTTTTTATTATTAGTTTTTAGCTAGCTTACGTAGCTCAGCAGCGAAAAGAAAACTGTTGCAGGCAACGCAAAGAATTATGATGATTGTAAACATAATACTGATTTGATCCGCACACTTTAAAATATATTAAACTATCAAACCTGCTAAAGCAGCAGTTGAATATGGAATAACATTCTATGTCAAACTACGAGTAGATTGCACTGAGAATCAAACCAGTTTCAACGTTAAGTGAAAACTGAATCACCTTTCTGAGATAAAATTGCAATTACAAATCTAACTGGTTTATTAACATGCTCAATACTTTACTACTGAGTTCTTCAAGAACATATCGTCATATGAGATACTCGCGAATATCTTATCCTACAGTTGAGCTCCCTCCTGACTATAACTGGCCAACACATTGTGTTCTATATCATTCCAAAGCTCTATCCAGTTTTCATTGTACGCACGATTAACGGCCAATGTAAGATCCAAGTTTTCCTTATAAAGATCATCCAATCTAAGAACAAACCTACAAAGAAATGTGTGTTTAATCTCCAAACTCGAAGAAACCTTTAATCTGAGCTCACCGTCCTAATTCCAGTTGTGGCATGAGCTCATAGATCTTCAGGTAGCGCTTCTCCTTCTGAAACTTTACAATCACCTTCAAGTTGAGTGTTAGCGTGACATTCTGGAATTCGGCATAGCAGGGTCCAGAAGTGTTTGACTGAACCATCGATAGCCAACGCAGCTGCATCTGATATGTAGATCTATGGATCAGTCTGGGTATACGCAGCTCGATTTCTATTTTATTCCTGTTGGGGTCCTCATCGAAGCCACTTACACGGGTGACAGTTGCATTCTGACAGCCACTGATCATTTGATTTACAAGTCTAAATTTTAAAAAGGATCCTCCAACCCGAGGAGAATCCCATAGCTGCAGATCACTCGGTCGAAAATCATCAAATGGTTTGATATTCAAACTGGGAATTCCCTTAGGATAGCTCTTTATAAGCTGGTTGATGCTTCCTTTGATGCACTCCTCATCTCCAAAATGACACTTGTTTATATTTTTAGCTAGGAGGTTTACAGTTCAGCTTTATTTATCTAACATTTATTCGCCTGACTCACGTAATTCCGCACTGTGGATTATTCTAAGGCAAATAATAAACACCAGTAACGTATACATAATATTATTTTTAATACTGAGAGAACTTGCCAAAGCAAAAGTCAAACGACAACTGATATCAGTGCACAAATTGCATCTCTGTTAAAGCAGCTACTCAATTTTTATGTGATATTATTAACCTGTTTTATAAAACATTTACACGTGGTGAAAAACTGAGTATTGGAAATCGAAAAATAGGAAATACTTTGACATAGTTAGTTGTATTTCATAAATGAATCATTTACAGGTTTTCAATTGTTGTCAGTATGTGAAATGTATTCAATGAGAAAATAAGAGATCATAGTCTGTTTATCATGTCACGAATTCAATTATCAATTTACTAGCATTTTATTAGAAAGCCATAACACAACAAATCCTCATTTCTCATTTTAATAAAAATATGGAAATTTCCGAACTACTTATACTACTGATCGACACAAGCAAAAAGTTAGTTTGCATTCCAAATTTATGAATATTCCTTGTTGTGCTGTGAATAAATGATACACTGTACTTTTTCTTACCTTTTTTTTTAATCTTTCTTCGCGCTTTTCATGCACTTGCAATATCCATGAACTGCAACTGTCTGCTTACGATACAATTTTCTCATTCACAATCGAAACTGCCCAATAAGACAATAATCATCAACTTATACAGCACATTGAACTGATATATAAACATATCTTTATACATAGAATATAAGCACCAAGTATTCAGAAAATCAAAAAATAACAAGACAAGAAATAAGTACGACTGTTGAATTAAAAGTTGCGCGACTAGGAAATAACCTGTAAGAAGTGCATTTTAGAAAAATATAATAATAATTCTGTTTAGTAATTGATTGTAATAATTCTTTCCAGCTTTCCAAACTTTTAATGGTCTCTGAAAATTGCATAGTGCCCACTGAATACATTGTATAGTTACAGGGTATTTTGAGAATAATTTTGCTGCTGCAACATAAACAAATATCAAAACGTGGCCGGCACAAAGCGGGCCGACAATCGGGCCTTTAAACTGGCCTGTCAGTCAACGCCTTTGGTGCATACCAAAGCGTTCTCTTTATATCAAGAAATTCTGAGAAACTCTTGCAAAATGTGCGTTGTGCCTTTTTGCATATCAATTGAAGAGCAGCAACAGCAGCAGCAGACAATGAAAGACAAACCGAAAGGAGAAATCCAACTGAAATGCAATGAAGGCAAAAAGCAAAACCAAAAGGCAAATTGCTGTCAACCAAAGTCATTTGACAGGGGCTAATAGCTAAGGTCAACAATTAAACTCATTTTTCTAGGGTAGCGCTTTTTTTCCAGTGCACTAAAACTGTCTAGTTTCCTGCTCTGCCTTCCTCTTTGTATTGATAACTGCAGCGGCGTCTATTTGCAATGCATTTATTTTGGATTGCCTTTTACTGGGGCATGCTTTTCCCTGCCTTCTCTGGGTGTTACTTGACTCGCAGAGCCTGCAAACAAAAATCTCAAAACACAGGAAAAATCAATCGCCCGCACTGTCAATGTGCCCGCAGTTTCCGAAATATTCTCTGTGTTTTCCCTCATTTTTGTTTGGGGGTTGGCAGACCACAATTTTACCTACACACGCGCTGACTATGTAAATATTTGTCAAGACCGTCTGACAATATTTGTGCAGACTCTGAATCTATTTATCTATAATCTCGCCTTGGGTCTGACAACTAGACAAAAGTCATACCATGCTCAGAGGATCATGATTGAGATCACTGAAAAGTCATTTAAAGATTATAATAAAAGTATTTCAATATTTTATAGTAATTAGCTCTGAAATATAATGTTTTTATTTTTAAAAGTATAGTTTTATTATAAATATAACAATTTTTAAAAAGAAAGTACCCTTTCAATCTACTCCATTATAGTAAGAATTTTTTATTTCCCACTAAAAAAACATTTTTTCAAGCTCTGCAACTAAGACGCATGTTAGTTTCAGTTATCAGTTATCATTTTGAGTTTTGAATGTTATTTTAACTCTGAAGTATATAAAAATTCGAGCCAGAGGCATTTGTTTGTTGTTGTTGCGCAGTCGCTTTTTAAAATATGTTTATTCTCTATCTATGTATGTGCCACTTGTGTTTGTGTTTGTGCTTGTGTGTCGCATTGCATTTCCGCTTTGCAGTGCATCACAAAAGTATTTCGAATTAACAGTAGTAAATCAGACGGCGCTCGCTGACGTTGCATGCCCCACGACCCCGCAACTGCAACTGCAACGGCAACGGCTCCCAAAACAAATAGCAAGCGAAGAAAGCACAGAAAATTGTTGGGTAAACAAATATTGAAATGATGCGTGCCACAGTGGCTGCTGCGTGCATTGTGCACTTGGATGTTGCATGTTGCATCAACATCAGCATCAGGCAGCAAGGCAGCGAGTCAGTGCTTTGAGGGGCTCTATGATAAATATGAATTTCTGTTTGTCTACTATGAATAACGCATTCACCCAACAGAGACCACGACATGTCAGCAACGCACTTCCCCGTCAAAAGAATGACATACGTCATTCATGGAGCGACTACTTGGATTACTCCCATAACACTAACAGGTGGATACAATAATAAAAATATATTTATTTATAAAGAACTCCAAAGATTTTTTAAAAAACAAATTTATTTTATACAATGCAATAAGATACTCGAAGAATTGCCGGAATAGGATTAATAAAGAGACTATCCTTATCTAGGAAATTTATTACAATAATTATGGAAACCTTAACTTCTTTTAGAATGTAGATACTTAAAATCAAGGCTGCAAACAAGGTTCTGAACCGAACCTCGTAGAACCGGTTAGGTTCGGGTTTTTAAGCAGCCTGAACCGGATCATGAGCAGAAAACTTGAATCTATTTACTTTGCGAACCCGAACCTAAGCCGAACCGCTTTCTAAAATAAAAGGTAGGGTTAAAAAAAAATAATAATAACATAAAATATATGGTTTTCTAATATTACACAATTATTTGAGACTTCGAATTAAAATAAGTCATATTTAAATCTTCACATAAATTTAAATGATCATCAACATTTGATTTCTTTAAGAAAAAAAATTTAATTAGTTCAAAATGAAGAGAAAAATGTATAACAATACAAATATTTTTGTGTATGAAATTAAACCAAGGTTCGAACCCAGGTGGTATATAAGCCAAATCGAGAACCGAATCGATGCCTCGCTCTATGGTTCGAACCGCCTAACCGAACCTTTAACAACATTTTGGAGGTTTGCAGCCTTACTTAAAATATACTTATAATTATTGTATATTTAATAATAGAGGCTATTGTCAAAAATATTAGATACAGCAATCAATCTAAATTTATCGAAAACAAAATTTGTGTAGATATTCAATTTCTGGTGGAAATGTATTCAACGGTTTTCATCTATACTCCTCCATCTGAATCCAGCCAAGGGGGTAAGGGCTGCGACTGCTGGCGGCCAGATAAGATCGATTGTCGGGACACGAAGAGGGAGAGTCAGGAGTATGTTGATTTGGACTTGGATGACATTGCCAACAGTGTGATGCACGTGATGCGCATCTGTCGACTGCATGCCTGGGAGGTGAAGCGCACCAGGGATGCGATCAAGCGATCCTTCAGGCACTACGAGGAGATACGCTACAGAATTGATCGTGTGCCGAGGAAGCGATTCAACAAGGAGAACTTCCTGCATGATGTGGCCGTAGAGGCGGGCATGGTACGCATGGACGGACAACTGGCCTACGGCATTGTGAAGCGTGCCTTCCGGGCCTATTACCACGGCACGGGCGAGGGGGGCAGACGGGTGGAGTCGTTCGCCAAGCAGATGCGGCATCGAGCCGAGTGCCTTTGGCTGCATGCCGCCAAGCGGACGGCGATGATCTTTGCGGTCTATGCGGGTCTCATGTACACGGAGCAAATGCAATATGAGCAGTGCATCGAGTGTATCTACTTGAGTCTGTTCAAGGAGCTGGAGTCTCGCTTCAAATTCGAGACATCCGAGCCGCGTGTCTGTCAGTGTAAGCCGGAAGATAATAATCGAGTGGAGAGCGTGTGGGATGCGTTGTCCGGCACCACAATGATGAGTGCAACCACCAATATAACCACCGAACTGTTCTTCAACAAGCACACATTCGAGGTCAGCAATCCGACCTCAGCGGTATCCATTAAACTGAACTACACGGTGGTATCCATGGAGCACACGGCCCCCCGCTCCGAGGAGCAGGTGCAGCCCAAGGCGCCACTTACTAAGTCCTCCAATTACACTTTAAAGTCCGCCTCCATATCGAACATATCAAAGAAGTCCAAGAAGAAGAAGCCAAAGTCCAGGAAGAAGAAGAAGAAGAAGCGAGACACCAAATGCAACTGTCCAAGTCTGCAGTGCATCGAGGAGCGACCACCGCCGGTTATCACCGCCGAGTGCAGTCAAGGACCCTATGTCTGCCGCTGGATACCCTACGAGGAGACCTTCCCCGCCCACTGTGTGCCCTGCCCGCCCATGGAGGACATCTGTCCGCCGTGCGACCATGACCCACGACCCTGCGACCGTGAGTGCACCTGCACCTGTGACGTCTGCACCTGTCCGCCCGCCGACGAGTTCGTGGAGGAGGAGCATGTCGAGAAGCTCTCGGGATCCGGCTTGGAGGATCGCGACACAGACTTCTGCTGGCTGGCGCCATTCCGTGACGGGCCTAGGGTTGAGAGGGCATTGGAATCATCCGAGGATGAGGAAGAACTGGGCAATGAAGAGGAGCCCTTCCAATGCCGCTGCACCTGTGAATATAAGCAGCGTGCTTTTCCACATCTCTTTACCTATCTGGCGCCATTCAAGCCAGAGCCAAAGGCTCCAGAGGAGGAAGTACCTGTTGAGGAACCAGCCAAACCCAGAAAGCCGCCTTGTGGCATCTCTTGGGAAACCTATCAGTGCTGGATGGAGCCTATCAAAGTAGAAGACGAGGACTCGGAGCCGCTCTGTAGAACTTGCCCTCATATCACAGCGTTAGACGCTGCCCTAAATCCCCGTGAGCTTCCCAAAGAGGAAAGCATGGACGTGGATGTCGATGTGGAAAACCAACACTTTCCATCAAATGGAAATACCTCTGGCAAGGAGCAAAGACGTAGTAAGGCGGGAAAGTCCTCGAATGCCGACTCACATCTGAAGGAAGCACCTTTTTAAAAAATTCTCTGACAACTCTAAAGCCCAGGGTAAGGAGGGTCAATCAAGCAGTGCCCAGACATCCAAGTTGCCTGAACCAAAGCAAAAAACTCCTCCAGCCGCTGCAGCAGAAGCTTCTGCTCCTGACAGTGCTCAAAGACCAAGTGACGACCATTTAACCAAGGAAGATATCGCAAAGATGTTGGGTTTAAGCAAGTAGACAATAAAAATGTTAATAGGTGAAAACTCTAAAATATCATTGCAGAATGTGTAACATATATTTGAAAAAATATATAATAGAGTGTCTAATTTTTGGGTTATCCTCGAATTTTGGATAGGTTTGCAATTTGAAATTTTATAAGTAGCCATTCTTAGTGGAGTTAAAATATCCTTGTCTTCAATTTTATAGAAATTCTCAACTTTTTAATGGAATGCCCGATTTGAGAGCCGAGTTCCTTAAGGTTAAATAGTTTTTGCTTCCATTGAATGATGCTCATTCCAAATCATTCAATAAATTGTTGAAATTATGTTACATTGAAACATTAGACGCCTTGGCATAGAAATGAAAGTATGCTTTCAAATAGTTTTTGCCATGTTATTTGATATTTTTTGATATCTCTTTTTTTATGATTGTCAATATTTTTTCACAAATTTCTAAGAGTGTGTTTATGTTTAACAAACGAACTGTCAATTGATTGTCAAATTAAAAATCAAATATTAAGTGCAAATGGGGCTGGAGACAGTAGAAAGGACATGTGTGTGTCTATGCGAGAGTCCTTTTGAAATTGTAAACTGTTTTTGTGGCAACTTTTGCAACTGTTGACACGGGCGGGCCTTGAGGGGCGGTTCGAACCACTTCAGCTGCAAAAACTATTTGAAATATTATACAACACGCACAGCACCACAATAACATATCAAAGCAAATACAACAACACGCATCATTTCGTGAATTCTGACACACAATATTTTGTATTGTGTCGCAACTAACAAGGGGCGGTCAGTTACGCCCACAATGGACAACATTTGCTACGTTCCCACTCTCCACTCTCCAATTCCAATAATACTTCGATTCCCCGCCTCATATTTTCAAAATATGATATTTGCATTGTCAATAGTTTTCTTCTTGTGCCACACAAATCTCGTTAAAAACAAATCACGTAGGGGTTCTTCTACCATTTTGGGTTTTCAGAACTTTTCTGGCTTCTAGTCGAATAATTGCAGACAAATTGTAAATCTACAACAGTGCCAAACATTTTGCGGATTGTGGCTCCTTGACAAGGGACATTCCTAAGTTTTTTGACAGACGCTTTTAAGCAGAAAATTGTTTGCTCATAACTTTTGATCTGACCTCCCTAAAGAAAGGGTTACAACCTATCAAAGAAAAATAACAATGAAAACCTTGCTATCAACTAATACGAAATTTAATTTTGAACTCAATCAGATATGTTACGAATTTCTGAATGCCACACAAAGCACAGTTTGACAGGTATAGGGATAACATAAAATACCAAACAAATTTTAAAAAAAATGTAGTATATTTTATAAATGTTTTTAATTTCTCAAACCGAAACAAATATTGGTTGCTGTTTCGGACAAGCAAAAATAATTGAACAAAATTTAATAAATGAGAATGCTTAATGAATTCAGAGGCCAAATCAAAATGACATTTCGTTTAAAAGTCGGTTCAGTTATGACAAAGTTATGAAAGTTTGAAGCTGGTCAAACCTTTGATCTTGCCACTTTACAATTCAAAATTCTTGTCAAACACAAATTTAAAATAAATATAAGTTTAGTAAGAATATTTAAATTTTCTTATTAATTATTCTTTTAATATTTTTAAATTTATTTCTTGTACAACCAATTTCACTTATCATTAGATATTAGTGTATATTTTATCGATAAGCCTATTGAATGACTATTTAAAACACATTGCAGCATTTGAGCTGCTTTTTAAGTGGCAACTTTCGCCAGTGCACGGAACTGTTAACTGATTGTTAGGCTGAGTGTTGCAGCTGCCTGTTGAATGCAACTGCAACACCCTGGCAATTACGTGCAACACATGAATTACTAGTGTATTTGGGGGCCTAACATGGAGACTTTCGCCGCATTGAGTAAAAGTTTCGGGGGCAGTCAAACATTGGCAGAGACACGACTTCAAATTAACACGTAAATTGCGGCAACTTAACGCGCGTCGCGGAGGAGTTGCCATTGAGTGGAAGGTGCTGCCAGAGAGTGTTGGCCAATGGGCTAAGACTCGTTAAAGGTTGCTTGGCCAGTTGGCCAGCTCGCTGGTTGGCTGCTTGGTTGCTTGCTTGGTTGACTGGATGGCCTAGCGGGCCTTGTTACAATTAATTGCATATGCCAGGCAACATTTTTGCATACCGGCAACATGTTGTAGTTAACAATAAATTAGCGTTTAAAATGCAATGGGCTGCTTGGCTAACTGGCACTATTTCCTAGCCCTGGCAATGGCCCTGTCCCTATCCCTGTCCCTGTCCCTGTCCCTATCCCTGTCCCTATTCCTCGCACTTGGTCGCGCCTTGTTAGCTCTAAAAGATCACGCAGCCAGACGGCAGTTGGTGATCAATCAACTGGCTTTAATGGGAGAACCGCGACCCGCTCGCAACATGATAGTTTACTTGAATTGCGCAATTAATTAGTTTCGTGTTAATGAGCAATGCAATGCGCATCATCATCTTTGCCATCCTCATCATCATCATTATCATGGTGAAGAACAACAAGACACTTTGGCATTTGAGAGACGAACCAAGATGCTCCACACACACGCTCGATACTCGGCTTTTACGTCCAGGAATTTTCTAAATAGCCTCTCTGGCCTTCTGGCCAAGTCAGCGATATCAGCCAGCTAGCTACTACTGGCTGTAGACGTTTTATGACTTTGTTTTATATGCCTTTGAAGTGTGTGCACCCAAGAATATGCAGCTTCCATTTATGCTTTATAAGGCACTTCTTCTTTAAGTAGCAATGCATTTTCTCTTCTTGGGAAAATAATAAAAAAATAATTCAAGCTGCGGCACATTATTATTATTATATTAAAGACTTTCAAATTGTGTGTAACCTTCATATATTTTTTAGTTTTTTTTTTTCAGTTATAATTAAAGCTTGAGCTTAAACAAAAATATTTTAAATTGCATATGTTTATTTTTATTAAATTCATGATTATGAAATTTTTGCCAATTATAGTAGTAATAAATGCTACAGTAATAGAATAAAGCATATAGTTCAAGCGTAAAAGATTGCTAATATTCATTAATTATAAATCAACATTTAATAATTGAAATCACTTTAATTTTGTAATAAGTAATGGTAAAAATACATGTATAATTCCTTTACAATTTAAAATCTAACAAACCGCAAATAAAAAATAGTTTATTAACAGTTAACATGCTCATGGCAAAGTTGAAAACGCTCTTATGTATCATTTTTTTTATCAGCTTTCAGCATTCGTTCAGCAAATCTGTTTAATCCACACATCAAAGTACTCAACAACTCTCTAGTCTTACAATGACCCTGCAGCCTTATCCATCAATCAAAAGTAAAACTGGATGTGGAAACTATTTGCGAAATCAATAAATACCCATAAACTTGATATACAAAACGGAAACTTTTGGCTATAACCGTTGCCGCATTTATATATAGTAGTTAGATGTATCTAGCTAGATAAACTGAAAACTGTATTTTATTTTTACCATTTTGGTCTCGTTTTTGATGCAAATAATTGCTGACAGCTAAATAGTTTCGAATCCAAAAATGTTTGGCATAGTTTGGGGCAAAATATTTCAAAAAGTTTTGGCCAAAATCCCGTACTTGAACGCCGCATCGCCCAAAACCGCAGAATGCACATTTGCGCCGGCTCTTGGGGCTGGATCCAGCTCTCGGTTTGGCTCTGGGTTGCTTTTCCAGCTTCAGCTACGGGCTACAGCTGTTGGGGTACTCGTATTTGAATTCGAGAGAGTACTCAACATGCAGCTGCAACTTGTTTGTGGTTTGTTGTATCTGTTGGATGTTGGATGCAAGATTGTTTTTGCGTAGTTTGCGATTGCAGCGATTCGGTTATTTTGGCTGCAAATAGTTGTGAGCAATTGTATCTCCGCTAGTTGAATGCAACGCCGCTGTGGCCACACACATGACAAATCTCATGGTGCTTTATGGCAGCCAACATATGTTGCCATTCAAAATATTTAACCACAGCAAAGCTTGTTCTTCCAGAGATGATGAGGGATACTGAAATCAGCAGCAAAGCGGCAACTTGATTAATGGCAGCATTCAATGCAAGTGCATCAAAAGTTTTGGGGCGTTGTCGCATGTTTCATGTAGCATGTATCCATCAGATACACAGTTTGTCAACGACGCTTTCAACTGACATAATCATCAATTAATGCGCTATTAATAGAGGCTTTCCCCAAAGTGGCCATCCCCTTGTGTGCCCCGTCTGTCTTCCTCTTCAGCTCCATCTCTGTCCCTATTCCATTCTCTATCTCTATCTCCGTCTCAGTCTTTGTCTCTGTCTCCGCGAGCGTTTGTAGGCGCGACAACACTTAGGGCCCAACATATGTTTGTGTCAATTTGATTGAAGAGGCAGCAAAACAGAAAAAACTAACAAGAAAGCAAAGATCTAAATCTAAGCATAGACGAAGCTTTGAATACACTTCTCTAAATTTATTTAGTATTTTATTAGTTTATTTTTAGTCAATATCAGTGAGTAATGAACATAATATAAATAATACTATGGACTTACATACATTTTAATATAATAAACTTAAATTTTATATTTAAAAAAATGTAACTTTTATTATTTAATATATATTTAACTGATCACTTTGACGAGTTTTAGTTCTTCTCAAGTCATATCTTCTAATAGGTCATTATGATCACATATATACCCTCTCATATGCATAGAAATAACTTTTAAATTGCTGCTAAATTACAAAATGATTATAAATTCAATTCGTAACCCAATTCGATTTGAATTAATCAATCAAATACGTATGAAAAAGCAATACCTATAAGCTGAACTCTTATCAAAAATAAGAAGGAAAAAAAAATAACTTAAGCACTTGCGTGTGGTTTCAGCCACAAACTGAAACTGTTGGCAATGAAGGTCGCCAAGCTAATTTACTGACCATAATTAGCATTGGGCTTGGACTCGGCTCAAATTGTTGTTGGGAACGTTTTACAGTTTTCCAAGCTCATAGATAATTTTCAATAAGAGCAAAGCCATTTGCTATCCATTTAGTGTGTGCTGTATTTATGTATGTATGTGATTGGCTGTGTGTGGCACAGTTATAAGTACCATGCATTAGCCCTCTCAACCATCGTAAATCGACTGGCACGCAATGGCCTTGTCCCTAAATCCACTACCAATCCCAATACCAATCGACACACATGCGTGTTGTGGCTTAAAGTGCATTTTATGCTGGCCTAAGGGCATAGAATTTGGAATTTTTTTCAGTTATTTGGTTATTTATTTTTTTGTTAACCTTTTTTCTCTATTGACTGAGAACTACTTTGAATTGGGCAACGATTTTCAGCTCTTTAAAGTGAATAACCAAAGGGCAAATTTATGAATTCTTTTGATTCTTTAATATATACATGATTATAGATCATGTGAAAGCTTGTGATTTAAAGGAGAGTGCATTTAAAGAAATTAATGAATCTCTGAAAAAGAGCATATTACAAAGTTATTGAAACTAGAAGTCAGCAAATATAAGTGTTACTAAGAATTCTGGACTGTCCTAACATATTATATTTAACATACTTTAATTTATTACATGTTATTAAATTTATATATTCAAATTTTGAATGTATAGCTCCTGTGCTTAGTTTGTTTTATTTTTTCTCCGCTGACTTTTCGCATCATTGTTTTTATTTTAAACCTTACCATATGCTTTACTTGTTTGAAGACCATAAAATTCTATGCATGCCATCAGCTAAGTACCTGAATCAGCTCCAGAATCCCACTCCCTTCTCCAACCACTTCCCTTCCAATCCAATGAGCTTAGTCAAAACATCGCACACGCATTTTAAAGATGCAAAAACTTTTACATTTAACCGCATTTATGAAGATGCCAGCTGCTTGCCAACTTCTAGGTATGTGTAGATTTATATATATATATTTATCAGAGTATGTATAAATCGAAAAGCCCGGTAAATGTTTCGTTTGCGTTGGAAAGGAAAACAAAACCTTTTGAAGCTTTCAAAAGATTTTCACCTTTTATTAGATGCCAAGTTTATTGTTTTGCCCAAGTTCGCGATGTTGGCAGGTGAATATCAACACCATTCGAAAGGATAAATCCTTGCCAGCACACACACTAGCACACACACACACACGCATACTAATACTCACTCATACACTCGCATATGTTATGTAAAATTGATTTGCCTTTGCTCCGGCTGCTTCTGTTTGGGTTTGCTTTTGTTTTGTTTAGGGATAATCCCATACATTAGACTTTTGTTAGGTGCTTGTTTGATTTTCCCTTTTTTTTTTTTGCTTGTCTTCTATTTTTTTTTGTGTATTTGAGAATTTGTGCATTTTGAGAAGAAATTTGTATACTCATAAATGCGCCAGATTTGCGTTTACTCGAGAGGATTATGCGCGCCCAGTGCTCCAAAAGAAAGCAAAGAAAACTTTCTAAATTCACATAAAATTAGCAAATATTACATTTGCGCTTTGGAACAGCTCCCAAAAGGTTGAACATCTCTCAGCAGCTCTTAGGCTACACTCTCTCTTTCTCTCTCTCTCCCAGTTTTTCTCTTTTTCCTTGAGTTTATTTTGTATATTTTAAGGAAAACTTTTTTATTGCCGTAAACAAAGTTTGCCGCGCAACGGGGACTTATTTAACGTATATAACTAAAAAGTTGCTAGCCCAAGAACAAAATAAGTCAGCCATGTGGAAATGGTGAAAAAGGTGGCCCATACTCATACACAAGACTCTCTTTCCCCCAATTCTCTCTCTCTCTCTCTCTCTCACTTGCTCACATGCCTTGGTGCGCTGATTGACTTCACTTCTGCATAAATCTCAACTTGGCCAGGACAATGACGCAGTTATGGATAGGATAGGATAGGACACGATAGGATAGGTTCGTTCCATGTTAATGTGCGACAAAAAGTTTGCATTTTTCGATGGCAATTTACAGTTTATCGGTTATGTCATCTAAATGGGCAACATGCGATTTGTTCGGCATTATCATTAACCGCCTCAGTTGCGGTTAACCGATAAGGAAGCTTTGATTACCTCAAGCGTAGTCAGGGAAGTGGAAAGCCATTAGCATCTGAGAAGAGTATGACTTTAATAGGCTCAACAAAATATATAGACGATAATTGAAAACATTTACAAATTTTTGACTGAAAAACTTTTGGAGAAACCATCAAGCTTGCATAAATTATAATATTGAAATATTGTCTATTCTTTTAAATTGTAACGATTATTTATTTACTCATTTTAAAAACCTCGCACCTTTTGGATTGATTATTTTTGAGTTTAGTTCCTTTGTTATAGGCTATTTCCACGACCACTCACATTTGCCACATTTGCTCACATTTGAATGTGCCTCATATTTGGCTTTCCACGACCAAATGTGAAACTGTTAAGACACTTAAAGCAAAGCAGCTGTTCGGCTTCTGTGCACAAATTATAAAAAGCAGACAATAACAACATTTTATTATTTATTATGATATTATAATTTGCGCAAATTTAATGCCTACCGATTTTATTGATGAAAATAGCTGGTTAAGGTGATAATTGCTTTTTTTTAAGAGTTTATCGATAAACATCGCGTGTTCGATAAAAAAAATACTGAAATTCACAGGGTCAAATGACAATAAATCGGCTCATTCATTATGAATGAGCCAAAATGATCATTCGGATTTTGTACTGAAATGAAGTCCACATTTCGGCAAAATGATGAAAATGGCGTCGAATGAGCCAAATGTGCTGTCGTGGAAATAGGCTATATATATATAATATTTATTTGTATGTCTCATTTGCAACAAGTAAAACTTATACTCTTAAAGCATTTGCTTGTGATTTTTGAAGACATTCCATTGCTGGCGCCTGTCTCTTTGTTCTCCGAATATTTCTCGGGTCTTTTGACTCCCCAATTCCACTCTTGCATACCTTTCACATACAAATGCGAGTATATCAGTACAAGTAGTGGAACATACAAGTACTCGTACTCATTCTCGTACTCGTACTCGTATATCCAACGTGCCTCACGATGCGTGGCTAATTTACAATTTCAATGTCACGCTCCATGCAAGTGACGATAAATTTGCACTATGTACATAGTCTGAAGAACCCGGGGAAACTGGGAGCAGTGGGCAATGGGAACTGAGAGCTGGGAAGACGATTCTTGTTCTTGTTGGATCGCTCGTGCACTTAGCGAAATTACATGGCTGCCAAGACTTGTTGATTGTGCCCGTTGGCTAAATTTAGCATTATTAAAAAATTAAGCTGACAACATTTTGTTGTCATATAGACCGGAAAATCCAACAACAGCAGCTATGAGTGAGGCAGTGCCTGGCCAGCTGACTTAAAGGGCAGAAGAGGGACACGCAGAGGAGCTGTGTGGCATAAAAGACATGCGTGCGTCATGTGGTCGGGTCGGGTCGGTTTGGTTCGGTTCGGTTCGGTAGTTGGAGTGCAACCGAACCGCCCGACACTTAGTTTAATTTCTAGGTGCCGACGAGGGCGTCTGCCGGCCCAAAAAAAAGGCAACTCTGTTTTGTAGACATGCCACATGCCTCGCTGATTAATTGTATTTCGTTTTTGTTCCTCACTCTCTGTCTCTGTGTCTGTTTGTCTTTTTTCGAGTTATGAAAATGACTTTGGCTAAATTAAGTGAAATTTTTCATCCACATTTAATTACGCTAATGATCTGGCAGTCAGTCCCTGACAATAATACAGAGTTCCCTATGCTAAAAATTCCCTAATCTCAAAGAGATACACATAGTTACTCAAATACACTCTGAGGCTGCCTCTTTATCATTCTTGAGGCTATTCCTAATGCTCCTTCGCTTTGTTTGCCACTTGGTGTCGGTGTTTTGTCTTTTATCTAAAAGGAAGAAAAATTTCTTTCACTTTCGTGACGGCTGCAGTCTGAAGATTGAGTCTGGGGGCCTGTTTGACTCCATCCTGACATGATTACCAGTCGCAAGTGTACAGAAAGAAAACTATGAGTACACGAGTTGTAAGTCAAACTGACACTGAAGATTATGGTTTATGTCGACAAAGTTGACACGTTGTTTATCAAAAATGCAAGTCAAGGACTTTGCCAACATACAGCAACTACACTAAAGAGAGTCCGTCCGCAGTCTACGCTCGTGACTGTGAGCTGCAATATGCAACTAAGTATATTTGAGTTTGTGTGTGTGTGTGTGTGTGTTGACGGATGCCTGGCAAGTGCAAGGCAGCAGCGACCCCAGACAAAAGCCGTTGCTACTGACAAAAACAGCAAGAACAAGAACAACAACTATCAGTACTTACAACTGCCGCAGAAAGTGGGTGGCAGCGGGGGGAAGAATCGATGCTGATGGGCTCTGATGTGGCCAACTTGTAACGCGTGTGTCTGACAAAATGTTGTAATTAATTTAATTTCATTTTCTTTTATTTAGCTTTACACAATGCGATGTTTTACTTAAAATTATAATAAATCAACGAGTCATTTAGGGAGCAGAAATCTTCAGCTGTTGCTTGGCAATAATCGAGATAAATCGAGACTTTAGTTTATTATACAAACATATACGAATCTCTTAATAATTGTTCCTAAAATAAATAACTTTCATAATTTTTTGAAGCTTCTAAACGACTTGAGTTATCAACATTTAAATTTCAAATATTTTTCATAAATTACTTAAATATATATATATTTTCAAATCATTTATCTTGTAAAAGCTGCTTTATTTTAATTTTAAATAAATATTCGAGCATACGCTTAGTGAATTTAAATATATGCTGGTGTATATTTAAGGTAACGTAGTCTAAGCCAAGTGCAGTAGGTCGTCTCCAGTTTATATCTACACTTCAAATCTCTCAAATTTTTTTTATTTTTCATAAATTACTAAAATATATTATCAAATCATTTATCCTGTAGAAGCTGATTAATATTCAATAAATAATATTCAATAAATATTCGAGCATTCGTTTAGTGATTTGAAATATATACTAGTGTATATTTAAGGTAACGTAGTCTAAGCCAAGTGCAGTAGGTCGTCTCCAGTTTATATCTACACTTCAAATCTCTCAAATCTCTTTTATTTATTCTACTTTCTGTTGATGACTTGCAACGTTTGTTGTCTCAGTTACAATGAGAACATCTTGAGTCTGTTACCGATACTAATCACATGCTGTTAAATCATATCTGAGATGGACAGGCTCTGTCAAGCGGCAGGCCAAAACTAAATTCAGTTTCGGAACAAGAGACGAACGCGCGGACTGAGAGAAAAGCCGTCGACTCGACAGAGGACACTCGGGAGAGTGCATTGTGCTCTAAAGTGCACTTTAAAAATTTTTTTTTTCAGTGCGCAACGCAGCGCAAGAAGAAACGGAACGGAACGAAACGAAAATCAACAAATGATGACAACTACCCCAAGCAGATTTTTAGTCGTGATGTTGTGTCCTGTCTAGTCTGGTTTGACATGGTCTTGGGCCTGTCGTTTGGCGTTTGTCCTTCGTCCTTTCTCGCATCTCGTTTGTCGAGTGTGTTTGTCCTTTCAAAATGTTTTTCTTTTCTAACAACTTAAGTGCTTGGCGTATTCTACTAATTTTATTTTTACACGCCCCGTGAATCCTGTTGACAATCATCTCAACTCAATGTGCGCTCATCCATGTGCCCTATCCATATCCCTCAATACACGTATAATGATCCCCAAAAAACCAAACCCAAACCCAAATCGAAACTCGAAAAAGAGACAGCAGACAGCAGGTAGTCCCTCATTGATTTTTATTCGCGCGTGTTTAATTCCCGAAATCAGCACCCGGAGATCTTCAGATCGTCATCGTCATTGTCATTGTCATTCATTCGTTTTGTATTCACGTTTTTTTCTTTTTTTTGGTATTTTTTGGCAGCGCTTTGTTCCGCTTTTAGCGTGTTTTTTGTTTGACAGCCGCTGATCTTATCAGCGTTTTGTTTTCTGAGGCATTAAAAATTTGTCATTTGTTCCTCCCATTGAAATGTTGTTGCCTGTTGTTGTTGTTTTTCTGGCCGCTTTGGATTGTCCTTGCCTTGCCTCTAAGTGCATTTGTGGAACTGTTGGAGAGGAAGCAGCTGGTGGCCCAAATATTCCTGTTTTTGTTTTCTTTCTCGTCGTTTGTCGCTGTGTGATTCTTTGAAATCAAATTCTGCAAGGATCATTCCATCAACTGCTTAACCTTATGTTCTACTTGGTAATTGCTACCTTTCCATATCGTTATCCTTCAAATTACAGTAGCTGCATCAGATTATGGGCTTTATATTTCCTCGAAGTTGTTAATCAAATGCTGTTTTCATAACATATCTTTAGCACACTTTTATTGAAAGTGTACATTCTTTATCAATCAGTAAAAAGCTTTATAAATAGTTTTTTAAAATACCTCTATTTTCAATATTTATTAAAATTATGTTGCTTTTTTTAAATATTCTTAGCAATTTAATAGAAGAGAGTAAATACAATAAATAAAATTTATAGTCATAAACATGCACTTATCTCTCTTTTTCTCTCACTCTCTCTTCCTAACAACTCACCCTTTCTCATATCACTCGCTTTGTCTGCCACACTTCGTTGCAGCTTTTGTTTCACCCCTTTTCATAGTTCAAAAGCAAAATTTGCAGATGTCATTGGCAAAATTCTATATGAACGTACAACTTTTCGATCAGTTAACAAGCGTTCTCCACCCTTTTTGCATAACAAATGCCAATGCCAAATTCAACGGGGCACGCTTCCTTTCGTGATGAGACTAACCCCAGTTACCAGTAAATAGAGTTCCATTGATGATTCCGATTACAAAATCGAGATGGACCCGCTGCTGTTGCTGTCTGCACTTCTATTTGCAAATACTGATTATGTTTACATGCATACATCAATGCTTGATGCTCAAACAATGCTGTAGTACACACACACACACACACACACACATCACACTCTAGCAAGTCAATTGTATGCGCTGGACAATGGGTCGTATGCGTAATACTGCACAAAATGCCATATGAGCAATGCCAATGTCCCAATGCTTAATGAAAATTGGCGCCGAACTCTGTCGCATGCAACTGACGAGCAGCACATGGTCCGCACCTCACTTTCCCTCTCTCCCACTCCCTCTCACTCATCAAACTGCTACTGGCCCATATCCTGGCTAGTGTAGACAAAATCAATTTGGTTTTGCGGTTTTTTGTGCACAAGCAGGAACAAGTAGCCATGAGCTGGGAGCTAGGAACTGGGAGCTGTGAGCTGTGAGCCGGGAATCGGCAGCCAGGAGGCAACTAAAGCTGTTGTCCAATTTGTCAGAGAGTGCACATGTCGTTGCTGGTCAGTTGGACCAGCTGCAATCAGTCGACTGAGCCCAGCTGCATTTTAGTTTAAATACATCAAAGAAACTTCTAAAACGCCAGCATACGATACGATACGACAGAGTATGATACGATACGGTATTACGGGATTCACTTTGATTTGCTTCTTGAGGCCCTACAACTTGGCAACTTTCAAATAAGCAGAGCATCTTCAGGAAAAGTTGCCAACGTCAGCGTAGAATTTTCGGCCATGCAACAGAAAATAAAGTTTCAATTTTTTTTTTTTTTTGTATGTAGGGAAAACTATTATTTGCAGTTGCCACTTTACGCTTGCTACTTGCCACACTTGGGTAGATATTTCTTTGGAGTGTATTTGTGTTATTGAAAAACTTTTTGCCGCCGCATGCAAATCCCGAGCCGAAAATGCTTCAGATTTAAATGAAGTGAAGTGAATTTAATGGTCAACAGACATTTGCCATACAAACATCAAACTGGTGCACAGTAATAGACAGAGAATGGTGAATGGAGAGCGGGGAAGGGAGAAGGGCAAGGAGATGGAGACTATTTACATAATAGTAAAACGTTGCAGTGTTGGGAAGTGGATGATGGGAGTGGGGATTTGGATCCACTCTCACTCGAGAGTTTTTCGCACAGAGCGCAACTTGGTATCTATCTATGATATTTGCATAGTATACAATTTCGAGTGCTTGTTTGTATGCATGAAACACAGGCTACAAGTAGCGAGAAGAGGGGGAAATTGTGGGAGAGAAGAGTCCTTAGTCCTGCTGTTAGTCTGCTCGGTGTAACTATCAACGCAAATGTACTTGAAAATTGTAATGAGCTCTAAGCTTAAGCGTCAACAACAAACAGTTGCCCAACCAACACCATCGACTCCGATTCCCGACAGTTCCCAGTTCCCAGCTCACAGTTCCCAGCTCTACTCCCAGTTCGTTTCGTTTTGGTATTTTCCGAGCATAACCATTCAGCCATATGCTCGGATTAGACATAAGAGATAGCAATGCCAGCGCTTACAGTTACTTCTAACCGTTTACAGCTGCACTCACCAAATCGATTCAAGAGCTCCCGCTGCAAATGACTTTCCTCTTACAGAGCTATCAGAGCATAGGCTAAAGTGTTGGAGGGGAAGATTAGGCGCCGTCTATGTTATCTACCAAATGTAACATTCATGATGGGTACAAGACAAATTTAAACATTAGATTGTGCATAATGTGAAAGCAAATGATAATTATGACTGGAGTAATAACGTTTGCCATTTGACTTTATATCATAAAGATCTACATACTTAGTACAAGTATTTGAATCATCCTCAACATTATATTTCTTCTCATTCCAACTAATATTTAAGTGTAAATCATTTTCAAAAATTGTTTAAGTTAGTATTTTTAAATAATAAATTTAAAAAAAAATATTATAAACTTTTAATATTGATAAATTTTTATATTTTACAGCTAATATTTAAAAATTAATGTAATATACGACTGAATAACTATTTAGATAGTTATATTTGGTATTGAGTATATATTTTAAAACATTAAATGATTTTTACTTGAATTTATTTATAAAAAAGTTCGCATACTATGTGTATTTCACATCCTTGCCAATAAGTTGTAAATTCCGTTGAACAAAAAGTACATTCTTATAGCAAAATCCATTTAGGAGAACGGCTGCTGTTGTTCAGTTTTGAAATCGAATAACCGAGTGGCACTAACACTCATTAGTTGCCATAAAACACAATCAGCCGGAGGCCTCTTGTTCGAAATGCCAAAATGAAAGAAGGAGAAAAAAAATGAAATCACGTCGCGCCAGTGCAACAAATTCAAGTTAATTGAATTCCAAAGTAAGCATAATTTGAGTCAACATCCAACAGGCCAACAGTCAACACTTTTGCTCTAAAAGCGAGCACATGTAGAATATTGCAACTGATGAAGAGAGAACGAAATAAAGAGAGAGAGAGAGGGAGAGAGGTAATAGTCATACTATACAACAAGTTGCAAAGGCGACAGTCTGTCAGCTTTGGCAGGAGCAGTATTCAACGGGTAGGCATTTAAACTAAATTTAGCCTGAAATTGCTTCCTTTTTGTTGCCTGTTTGTTGCCTGTTTGTTGCTGCTGTTGTTGTTGTTCCTGGCTGCTGTTGGCCGCCTGTTTGCCTGGCTGCATGTTTGCCACTTTGCCGACAAACACAAAATTCAATTACAATTGGAAACAGCAGCAAAAACGAAAACGAAAGTCGCGCTTCAAGCAAAAAAGAAAAAACTGAAACTTGGAACCAACAGACCAACAAGAGCTACAGCTCCCGTTTCGAGCCGCTCTCAAAAGCCGGTTTCTTAATGTTTTCAGCACTTGCAATTATTTTGTGCCGCCATCGTTTAAAGTGTCGGAAATTTGGTGCGGTAATTAAATGAAAATCAACAGCGACCAACGCCCGGACAAACAGCCAACCAGCAAAAAAATATATATGCAACTAATAATCCAATATGTGAGATATAACGAATATTAAATACCTTTTCCAAAATCGCATTTCAAGTGAACATTTTAAGACAGTTATAATAAAATGAGTTATATAATTTTATAGCATTTATTATAATATTTATTACAAATTAAAAAATTATATTTCAAAATTTTTATTGTAGATCCAACTGAAATAGTGAAAGAATCGGTATGCTTTCTAAATTTTGTGTATATCAGCTATAAAAATAAATTTGCCAATTTCAACATAACAAATAATAAAAGTTTAATTTGGGATTGTAAACAATTTATTTTTATTTTAAATATATTTTTATTATGCTGCAATTGAGAAATTATTGTCGGAATACCCATAGTGGTTAGAGTACCTCAATAAAAACAGCTTGCAACACACAGTATAGGAAACCTCTCGCCTAACGCAGCTGCAAATAAACTAGTTCAACATGTTGCTGGTTGTTGATCTACTCCCCCCACCAACTTCACCACTTCACCTCTTCGATAGGGAAGTTTTTGTCTGTGCTGTAATCAAAATACTTGTGCCAATAAAACCAACACAAGAAATGATATCAAAAGAAAGCGAGCTGAAGCAAAAGTCGAGAAGCGAAACCATAACAAATCAAAGTCCTAATGAATATTGAGAGGCCACTAAATGGAACGCAATAGTAGCAACAAATTAATATAGAACAAATACACATAATAATAAATGCAATGTGGTACGATGAGTATCTAATAAAAGAGCCAACTTTTCCGAAAAGGGATAATGAAGTGGCTTCTCTAAGTTGGGGAAGACGTTGTGTGAGGGAGTTGGCCAAAACGCACCTGCCTAACAACCCGCACAGCCAACAATGGTAATAAAAATCGCATAAGTATCCACAGCAAAGACAACAACAGGGCAAAATATTCTAAGAGGGCAAAGAGGGGTTGAGTTGGCTCGTTAATTTGCAATAAAATCCGATTATAACCACAAAAATGCCCCCATTGAAGATATATATCCAACGAATGCCAAAAGCAAAAGCCGCGGCAAACCAAAACGAATTCAAGTCTCAGATACAGGTGGAAATAAAAAGCCCGGAAGTAAAAGCCAACTTGTATCAATATCAATAAGTGCGTAGCAGTGTGCCACCCCCGTTGAATCCCCACTACCCCAGCACCCATCCCCTTGCCACCTTTAAGCAGGTAAAGGGCTGCCACATAAAACTTGCATTGATATTTAAGCCCTGCTATAAATAAGACGCCCTCAAGGCAAGCAAAGCCCACAAATTATAGCAGACAGGACATGCCTCGAACGGGGTGGGTTTTCTTTTCGATTAAGGTCAGAACAGAGCTCCCATGGAAAATAAAAATTGAGATACCATTACAAATTTGCATAGAGGCGTGTCAATTTCCGAATTTTCACCCTTTTCTAGTTGTAAGTTGCACCCAAATTATGTTTAATTTCAAAGTTGTATTACAAATTTTGAAAACCAGGGCTGCAAGACAATTCTTTTAAATAAAATCTTACAAGAAAATAAAGCTAAAAAACTTTGAACAATTAATGTATATAGCTAAGACTTATTTATCGCATAATATTACGCAATAATGAAGATAATTTTAATTGAACTTATAAACAGTTTAAGAATAAAATCCTAAAATATCAATAATTTGTTTTTATATAGAATTACATATGAGAACAATTAATTATTTAATGAAAATTCATGTTACTTATATGAATTGAAATAATCTTAAATACTCTGCAACCCTTCCTTAGGCAGTTGTGCTATAATTTAGACATTACTCAAAGTTTCCAGCCAGTGATGTCTCTACCAAACTTTCAGTTAGTTATGACCGCAATACCCAAGGAATCCCCAAGACCATTGAAAGGGCTCTGTAAGTCCCCAATCCCCCCACAAAACAAATAAAAGTGTAAACACTGATTTGGCACGCGCCGCGTTGGGCGGTAATTTATGCATAAAACCCCCCCAAAAAAGAGATGCGGAACATGCCAACCCCTCTCCCCCTACCCATACTCGCCCACAAGAAATGGAGGGAAAACTCGTTGCCCAAACATGGTAATTACCTGAGTCCTTTTGGCAAAAATTCACGCATATAAACACGTATTTTGTGGGCAAAAGGCTCGAGTGGAGTCGAGTCGATGTCTGGTAACTTTTTCTTTATCATTATAGGGAAAAGCCAGAACGAAACAGAGCGAGAGAGCGAGAGAGACAGAGAGAGATGAGAGTACAAGAGACAGATAGAGAGACAAGCCGTAACATGCATATGAATATGGCCTCGAGTCATGTCTGGCTGTCTGGCTGTCTGTCTGCCTGCTTGTCTGTTTGTAGGTGTTATGGCCGGCTTCCGCAAGGACTTAACCGTTTTTGTAATGCATAATTTTATACGGCCAACAGACAAGCAAAAAAGTGAGAGAGAGAGAGAGAGAGAGAGAGAGAGGAAAGAGAAAGAGAAAGAGACACACATATGCATAAATAATGCGAGTATTTTTAACTTTTTCTGTTTGCATGCGGTGAAAATGTTGTGTGTGGACAAATTATTTGTAATTATACGCATATTAACAAGCACGAAAGAGAGGAAGTGATAAAAAATGCAGAGAGAGAGAGAGAGAGATAGAGATAAACATTAATGTTTATTAAATTAACCGTGTGGCAGTTTATTGACTTCGCTTAGAACACTTTTGGCCAAAGCATTTACTATAATAATATCATAATTTCATAATTTGCAACAATTTAGTTAATTTTTGGCGAAGGCAGAGAGAGGCAAGGGGCGTGGCTGCGCTGAGATCTGCCTTTTCGTTGGCTTTAAAATAGCCGTTAAATGCACAAAGGACACGCAAAGTTGGCAGACACGGACAGAAACACACAGCTGAAAGCCAAGTCTAGACCCTTTTGGGTAGCAGCAGTCACAGCAGCCTTCCAAGTTACCACTGCCATTGAGAAGATGACAGAGAGAGGAGGGAAGGGGCAGCAGGTGAATGAGGGCAATCAGACGATAAACTTATAAATGTTGCAGACGCCGCAAAGAGGCAGCCATATAGTAATTATAGCTATGGGCCAAATTCTCAAGAGAGACTCCATACAGAAGTACGAGTATTTCAAAACCAAACCAGCCACAACTTGTCCTTCTGCCAGAGGCATCACTTTATCCATAGAGTTTGAGTTGAGGGCAAATACGAGCATCCAGTCGGCAGTTGAAAGACCGTTTAACTCTCGACAAAGTGTAGAAGCCGGTTATTTAACCAACTCTTCAACTTACCAACTTCCCAATTTGCTATTTACCATTTCAGGTGATTATTAAGTAATTTGATTTTATGGAACTCCAACGTTAATGACAGCCAAATCAAATCGAAAATTGAGCTAATGCAAATTTTACATATTGGCGAATAAGTTATTTTTATCTAACTCAACTCTGTCAATAAGAAATTAAGCTTTTCATTTTAGTATGATGAAATTTTAACCCTCTTGAATCGATAAAAATCATTTTGTTAAGAAGTGTCAATTTTTATTTACAACTATTGTTTTATTTTACTCTGTGACATACAATTTTTAATTTGTACAGAAATCTCAAAGTGCTAAAAAATTTATGAAAAATTGGGTTTAAAGTGAAAAATAATTGTATTTTCTCAGTGTAATATATTAACAAATGTTTCTCTATTTAATGCTTAGGAATCCAAATTCATTCTAAGAATATAAGCATTAGTTGCAAACTTATAATACCCTTTGTAAGAGTATAAAAAACATGTCAAATATTACTTTCATGTGAGCTTAAAGTTTAATGATAACTTGACAACTCTGGCCATAAACTCCGCCAAGCGGAAGTTGAATACAGTTTTGAATGACGTAATTTGATTTATTTTCATGTACGAGTATTTTTGCGGCTTTGCCGACAGTTAAGCATTCAACATGCAACATTTGACTTTGCAACAACCCACGCAATCAAAAGAGACAACAAACAATCGACATTTGTAGAAGTAATTAAGCAAAAATCAAAGCCAAATCAAAGTGCATGGCAATTGTCCCAGATTGGGGCTTAACTGAGCAGGGGTGGAGTTAAGGGGGGATTGGGATTCTGAGATAGTCATTAATTTGTAGCGCATTTAAAGCTGCTGGGCGGATTTTATGCTTATGGCAGTGAGTACGAGGATGAGGGATGAAAACGAGGAGCAATAAGGATCGGCAATCCCCAAAGAGAACTTGGCAAAAGCAAAGTCAAAACGATTATCTTAATTTAATTGTCTTTTATTTATGTCAGCCATGGCATTTATTTAGCCAAATGGATTTACTCGGCACAACACAAGCTACTGCATATTTATGGGCGGCTCCTACACTCTGTCTGTGTGTGTGTGTGTGTGTGTGTGTGTGTGTGTGTGTCATTTAGAGCCGCCTTCTTCCGGCTGTCTGAGCCTAAACCTCGTAAATAAGCTCCATACGATAAACCGGCATTAGAAATTGACAAATTCAGCCAGCAAAGCCACACATATTGGCATCGTCTCTTCCCCACCGCTTCCTGTTCCCCCCTGGCCAACCCTTAGCATATTTTATGTAAATTTCATCTCGTATTCGCGCATTGTATTTCAATGCTTTGCCAATAATCATAAAAACTAATTAATGTACGTCATCGCCCGGTTTAGTTACAAGTGCGATGCTAAACTTTGCTCGTATAATTAACGTTCGAAGTTTGTCCGAGACAATGTCATTTTCCCTTGCCCCCTGCCCCTGCCCCTTCCCCATCACATACCCTTCCCCATATTGTGGCAACTTGATATGCGTCCCGTTGGCAGTCGTTTGTTTTTGCTTATTTTGTGCTCGATTAGCAGATAGCACTGAAATTAGTAAATGAAGCTGCAATCTCAAAGCCCATTTATTTTTCTCATTTTTCTTTCTTGTTTTTCCTTACAAAACAATACACGACCACAGCAAAATTCTGGGGTTTGGCAATTGCAAAAACTTTTGGCTGCTTGTCTGCTTATGGCCATAATCAAATTGAAGAACATATTTTTTTTGGCTAACGTATTCCCTTTACAGTAAGCATTATGACTCATTCATGGAATTAGCGACGTCTTTGGTGGTATTACTGATAAAATAAAGTTAAAATAAATTGTAATGATGCTATCTGAACATGTTCAGGAAATGTTTGGCTAAGTCTACTTACTAACATCTCAATTTCTAAGTAGACAAAGGTTCTAATGAAGCTCTGAGAAGTAATTATTATTGCAAAATCTTAGGGCGAGAGATTGATAAATAATAAAAACCTTTAACGAATTAAGTACCAACAAACCAAACAATATTTATAAAATATAAATTACATTTGAGACCCTATAAAATTATTTATTTATATAAGACCCTATAAAATAATTTATTTATCTATATATAATCATTATTAAATTATTGACATAAACTTATTCCACAAATTGTTTTATGTGCAGATCATATTTGAAATCTTCGCCTGCAGAGAGATGTATTTGAAACTTAATATTTGATTTTCCACTTGCTTTGACTTGATGCCTTTCCGGTCCAACATGAAAGCCAATTAAAAGACACAGGACCCTGAGCCCCAAGGACTCAAGGACGCCTGTTTGGCTGCTTAGCATGCCAGTCTGCCTGCGAGCTGTGAGGATAATAATATATCAGCGGTCCGGACATGACAGTTTTGCCGTTTATTGGGGATTTTAATTTGAGGCCAACATGACAAAAACATCGATAACAATTTTCGGACATCTTTCAAAAAATTCAACCAACTTCTTCCCATTCGGTTGCCCATTTTGAGTTGTCGTCCCAGAAAAAAAAGGAAAGAAAAAGGAAAATTTGGCGCGTGTTTGGATGGGCTTTCAGTTTGGTTGTGAGGTTGACAGAGGGATTTGGGGAGCGGCTGTGGACTCAGCTGGAAGTCGACATGTCAAAAAGAGAAAAATGTTTGACAAATAAACAGTTGCGAGGGCCTCAAATTGCCTGCAGTTATTGTTTTGGCTGCCTACGACGTTGCTGAACCTTCGTTTATGATGTCTTTGGGCGCTTTTTGACCTTTTTTGTTTTTGAATGTTATTTTTTTTGCGCCATAAACTTGTAGATATATATTTATTTATACACAAGTATATTTTTTTGTTATCACATCATTTTCTCCACATTTCTGACTACCTGTCGAATGTTTTTCTGCCGTTTGTGAAAAATAAAAGTGAGCAGAAGTCGCTTCCAGGCAGGTTGCCACCATCAACATCACCATCGCCATCACCATTTACCATCAGCAGCACAACTCTGGGTCCATCTTCATCTTGGCCACGACAGGGGGTCGAGTTTTATTTTCTTCTTTTGGCCGTTTGGGTCAGCAGCAGCAATCGTCGCTGTCGTTAACTTATCTCGGGTCTACATCGGTTAAGGTGCTAATGTGACAGCTACTTTTACTGGGACACATCCACTTAAGTTGACTTCACTTCACTTCCCCATACTTCTCCCAATTCCTAACTCCAACTTGACTTGACTTGACTTGGCTCATTAAGCCGCATTGCAAATATTTCATAATTCATTTTCATTTTGCCGAAAAGTCATTTATTTTAAAGCTCGTCACTTGCGGCGGAATGCCAAACACTATGCCAATAATGATTATCTTATAAAATCAAAATTGTTGCTGCGGGATATATTTATATGAGTATTTATATAACTAAAAAAGTGTTGTAGTTAAAGAGTTAAATCCAATTAGAATTTATTTGGCATCATTCGGACAATTTAAAAAATGTGCAGATTATATTTTTAATATATTTAATTGATATTAAACGAGATAAAAACTTGCTTTATACTGTAAACAATTTTGGAAATTGGGCAATTAAAGCTGTTTTATATTGGCTTACCTCAATTGAAAATAATTAAATATTATATCTAATAAACTACTTAAATTGCATATATGCAATACATTTATTATCAAATATCAATAAATTTCCAGTCTAAAATCTTAATTTAAATTAACATTTTATACACACTTGGCTTTATCATAACGAAGAAGTAAAACTGAATTGGAAAGTGAAAAATATGCAACTAATTTTCACTTTTATTTTTCGAAAACAAACAAATCAATAGCAGACTACAACATAAACAACATAAGCAACAAAGACACAACAAACACGACCTGCATAAATTTTGGGGCCAGAAAAGAAGAGGAAAAAATCTTAATCAACGTGGAGCCTACAAATGAAAACATAATTCAGTCGAAATATTTGCATAAAACATAGTGTTGCAGTCAAATAAATTTCATTCCAAGTTGAGCATCAATAAACTAGGCAACTAACGAGAGATAACAATATAATTTATTTGCTCCAAAAATAAAGATACAATGGACATTTTTACTGGTTGATTAATAAAGGCATGGCTAATGCTGAGTTACAGATGCATTAAAAAAAAAATAGCAGATAATTTTCAATCTCTACCAAACTGCAACTACATTTTGCTGGCATTTAATGTATCTCGATTGCCAAAGTGCTTTAGTCAAATTGTTTGTCGCCTAGACCGTATCTTGGAGGTGGGAATTGAGACCAGTAAGGGGGTACCTGGTGCTATTGAACTTTCGAATCTGACGTGCCACCGTGCAACAAATACCTGACACATTGACTATCTAACATACATACTGCGGAGCCTGGTACTCTGTGGGTTTTCTATCTAGAGTTCTGCATATGAATTTAGACGTTCAACTGGTTTTTGTGCCTTATACCCTATTTTAAATAGTTTAAAATGATAGTAAGTTAACAGATATATTAACTAAGAAAAGAAAGGCCATTATAGGCGAACTACTTATTTCAAAATAATTCTTATTATTAAATTATTTAAACTGAGGCTCAAGAAAATACAGTTTTTGCTGTGGCCATAGTACTTTATAATTTGTTGTAGTCTTTGTTTTAACGAGATATCTATAAGTCGTGCATGTTTAGTGACAGCGATATTTATTCATTTATTTTTTTTTTCTTTTGGGGTTGCCCATGCAATCGCAGTCGCAGTTGGAGCCAAAGTTGTAGTCGGACCTGAAGTCAGAGTCAGAGTCGCAGCTATCTACAGAATTAATGCATGTCTGAGGCCACACGAAACATGCAAACGCTGACATATTGACCCAATATCTAGGCAAAGGGTTTGACATTTTGTGGAAACTGAAAACAAAACGATATCACAGTAGAAACGAGAAACATCGCGTGCCAAAAAGCCACAGACGTTTATATACAATTTATGTCTCTGCAACTCAGGAAAATAATTAAAACGAATCAGAGAAAAACAAAAAAATAAAATATGAAACCAAATAATTATGAACAGAAATGACTCCAAGTAGGCAGAGATAGTTTATGCAACGCAAAGAGAAAGAGATGGATAGGTGAATAAATGGAAAGATATGCATGAAAATGACACAAGACAGCAAATATCTTTTGGACTGTGATTAATGATTTGTCGTGCGGTCTCGAACAGAAATATATTTGTTTTAAATTTGTTATTAATTTATGTGAGCCACAACAAAAACTTATCTTAAATTATTGCATACGATTTCAAACACCGCAGAGCTTTTAAATTGGATAAAATACGATGAGTGAAATCAATAGAAAAGTAAAGAAAAGCAAAGGTAGATGAATTAATTGAAAATAGAGTTGACTTGGGCTTTCTTGTAGACTTAAGTTAGGCAAAAGTTAGTTTAGCTTAATAAAAACAAAATGAAAATTGAGGACACAGAAATATATCATGAAAATGCAGTTGAAAAACTGGTAATAAAAATATAAAACAACGTTAGATGAGGATAACTGCATTAAAATGTTTAGAGCTAGTTTGAAAGATATATCATTATAAAGTATCCCTCAATAAATCAAGATAAACGTTAAAATTGAAAAAAAAAAAGACAAATTTGTAAACATTGATTTCATAATAGGTAAAAGTTTGTTAATTTCCAAAATGCTGGCAGTAAATATTTATATGCAAAGCTTCTTCGTCGACTGAAAGATCAGATTATTCTTATTGAGATCATAAACCACCCAATGACTATGGACCGTACAACTCATCTTCAGTTATCAAGAGAATAATCATACTAAAAACTGTAGAAGCCTACACTAACAAATCAGCATGGTATATAATCATAAATTATCTAATATACGAATATAAAATGCCATCAATTGTATGCAGGAATTTATTATGGCAGCTGAAAGCACAATTGATAATTGCTGTCGTCTGGTTTTTCCATCCTTCATTTTCTTTTGTCTCTATGTTTCTCTCTCTTGGAGACCAATTAAAACGGTTCTATGTTGTATTTCAAGTTTTATGTATTTATTTTTGTTGTGTTTTATGATTTTGATTACGATTTCGGCGCCTCAGCAAACGACTTGGACGAACAATAAAAAAAGAACTCAATGTAAATAATGCAGAGGAAAAACAAATCGAGCTAAAAACTCAATTTCAATTTGAAATCAATTTTTCAACAGAGTTGTTTTCAGACCGTGCTTGTGACACCTCAATAAAAGTCCCAAGACCAAGGCCCAGTGGGGAGGAAGCTCTGGCGCCACTTGATGACCCGAACCTCTCCAATGGCTGGACAAGATGCGATGCGCATGCATAAGTTAAGAGATTCAAACAGCAACAGCAACACCAACAAAACCAAACATTCCAACTGACCCCCCGTAGTATAAAAATTAAAATTTTATTTGTTTAGCGAGCAGCGTGACAACAACAACAATAACAGCAACAATAACTACGACAGGTATCGGAACAGGTCGACTCCGGGTCAAGAGTTGGAAGCCCTCTCGATATTTGCCCATTGACGCATTAATCAAAATTGTAATACAAGCTCAATAACAAACAATCTAACACTTTCAAATACTCCAGCCCAAAATCCAAATCCAACTCCAAGTAAATTCGGCATCGAAAACAAATCCAATTAATAAAATCAACATTGTTTCTAAGAATCGTCTTTTGACAGATTTAAAAATATCACAAGTGGAAAACAGCTACCCACGCTTTGGATTTATTTATTTTTATTTTGGTTGGCAAATTTATTAAATAATGCTTTATATTTTGCCTTTTCAGGCGAGATTAATACGAGTCAACTACAAATTGTAGGGTAACTGCAGACAACTGCGTTATTTATAAAGCTTTTAATTTGTCAAATGAATAAATAAAGTGTGAATCATTTCATTTGTTGTATGTAATTTATGTAAAATAAAATCATTTTCTTTTAACAAGAATTTATCGTTATTGTTTTTACTTTGCATATATTCTTGTTTTCATTATAAACAGCGATAAAAAAACTTAACTTGCTGATTGATTACTTTTGGTGTATTTTATAAAATTTGTTATTTTATGCTTCGACTCTCACTGAATTAAAAAAAAAAGGTTTGACAGTGCTGCCAGGAAATGGTTTTGTGATCTTTTTAAATATTCCAAAAATAGAAGAGTTGTAAAAGCTACACAATATTAATAATAAATATTTATTATGAACTTATTAATCACTTGCTATTTACTAATTTTTTCTGTCAATTCTTTTTGTTAATTTTATATATTTACTTTTGTATTTGATTTTATAAGGGTATTCCATTTTGATTAAAGACTCATTTAAGACTTTTTCGTTACCAAATTTGGTTAAATTGTTATCGCTAATTTTTAGAAACTTAGCTAAAAAAAATATATTTAAATCATTAGGTAGTCAAATATGTTAGTGTCGCAGAGTTAAATTAATAAAATTGAGCGGAATGTTGATTAATAAAAGGAAACGCACATGGCCAGAAAACACATATACACATACTTGAATAAATACATACAGACACAACACAAACACACAAGCACAGAGACACAGACACACACACAGAGAGAAGCCAAGCAGAGGCAATTGGTTGGGCAAAGTTGAGCGTCGCGGGTTAATTACCATGTCAAATTCAAACAAAAACAGCAGCAGAAGCAGCAGCAAGAAAAGGTAGTTTATCATTACAACAACAGCAACAATAACAACAACAGTAGCAACAACAACAACACAAATAATAACAAAAATAATAGGCTGCCAAAAAGGTAGAAGGCAGTCAGGTAGGCAGTCAGTTAGTACGTCAGTAGGTGGCAGGTAAGGGTCTAAGTAAAACCTTTTCTTATCATAATTACGCACAAAACGACGCACACACAGTTAAGCTGCAACAACATAAACAGACAGAGAGGGGGAGACTAAGACAGAGCGAGAGAGGGAGACATTCTGCGGCGACAAATGCAAATGCCCAATTGGGTCGACTTCAACGGAAGTTGAGAGTCGCTCAACACACACACACACACACGAAGTAACCTCTTGTACGTAGAGCCCACGCTTGGCTGACGTTTCGCGTACTTAAACAGACATCCATTTATAATCGACGGGTCAGCCGTGCGGACAGGCCGCACTTATGAATGTCCAGTGTCCCAAGTGAGTCGCCGTATTATAATGAAATTATGCATACAAAACATCGCCCATATATCAAATGAAGGCACTGCGCATCGTCGCAAGTGACGCCGCGTATTAAAATAATGACTTAATTTCGTTTATGCATGCGTCCATTTAAGTCATCCCATACCATAGTATCCTACTCTATCCATCTGTCTGTACGTCTGTCTACTCATTTCATCATACATACTCTAGGAACTAGTCCCAGACGCACTCACACTCACACTCGCACAGAGTTGCATTTGAGTTGGCGCGTTAATTGCCATTTGGACCTCGTCGACATGGAGCCCATTGCGTTATCAGCACAAAATATTCCCCATTTCTCCATTTGATATTATGCATGACAACTGAGCTCATAGAATGGCGCATAATCAGGCAGCAAATGCCTTATGAATGACAGACATTTAACAGATAGAGAGAGGAGAATGAGAGCAGTTATGAATGGACAAGGGTTGGGCTAAGATGGATTGTATATAGACAGATACAAATACCCAGACATTTAGTTAAGATCTTTAGGATAGACAATAACAAATACGAAGCACGCGCGGGCAATTTTAAGTTTAAGAAATATATTATTTGTAAAGGATTGTTACAGATAGTTTAATATCTAATATAGCCAAGCAATTTCCTATTGGTAAACAAAAGTTCGATTATTTCAAAAATTAGATGATTATTTATTTAATAAATTATGTTAATTGGCTTTCAAAAATTAGTTCTCTCTTTTTTTATTGACTATCTCCATTTTTAACTCTTATATAGTTTATTTCTTTTTATATTGACATCTTTAAGATAACTTAAGATTCTTCCTCGTACATTATTTGTACTATTAGACATACTTGTTATATTTAGCTATGATAGTTAGTTATATGTAAGCTAAGGCTAAGCAAATTCATTAGCTGCAACGGAATGCTGTCACAAAATGCTTCATAATTTGAACGTGATCTGACACAGTTTGATCTACCGTAATGCAACTGACTCCAGGCTAAATACATATATACGCGAGCAGACTCGAGCAGATTGGAAAGAAAAGAACAGAACTGAATGTAATCAAGAAGAGCACACAAAAGAAGAAGTCCAATTCGAGGTAGACGAAGATTGTCTCTTGTCACTTTTGGTATGGTTGACCCATTTCATGATGATTATCATCATTCAACTCGGTCATTGTCTGCGCTCGAACTTAACTCAAATTCACTCACATTTTGTTTGTCAGTCATTCAGTCAGTCATTCAGTCTGCAGTCTGTCAGTTGGTTGGTTGCTTGGTTGAGCTTCGGCACACTCAACTGACAGCTGTCATAATTAATTTTGACGTCTTGTGGTAATTAAATATTCTCTCTCATCTAACGTACAGGTAGATTCTTTAAGGGTTTTGAATTTCATGCAATGCCAGCACTGATTAGCTCTTAATATCAAGTGCTTAAAGCTCGAGCTCATTATATAATACTAACAAAAAGAGAAACAACTTCAACTTAATAAAACTCGGTGGCAACAATTTTGTAGTATGGGTCACAAATTGAAATTACTGACGAACGTCCGTTAACAGCGCCTTTTTCTTTAGGCTGCCCACACAAAATGGCTTTTACTTAAAGACCTAAACACTATAGCTATATGCAGAGAAGGGACAGGGCGACTCTGCTAACCACAATGCATTGTTTGAAGTCAACGGATGGGCGCTCCGGCTGTGCGGTTCATATGCACGCGGCCGGAAACGACCTTGGCACGTTATCGTCGACTTTTCATCACTTTCATATTCATACAATTTTCGAGCCAGGCACAACTGATGTGGTGAGGGAGGGGAGAATGAGCAGTTTGAGGGCAGCTATGAATATCTGTGTTCGGTCCTGTGTTCCGTGTCCTGGCAATCGTTGGCCAGTTGGACAGTTGGCCAGTTGCCTGCCCTTGTTCGAGCCAGGGCTATCTGTGTCGGAAAATCTCAACTACACAAACACACGTTATGAGTTTTCTTTGTTACACTGGCCGCATTTTATGTTCAGCAACCAAGTGCTGTACGGAATACTATTTTTTGGGTGCACAATTTCACTTAAATCTGCTCAAATTTCATATTTTGTTTTGACAGTTGCCTGCAACACACAGCCATGGAGTGTGCTACGTGGCCCGCCACACAATTGACAGTTAAGCGAAGCCCCAAACGATTTAATGCGAGTTATTTTACCTGCAGCTAAAAGAAACCACTCGAAATTTCAATCAAAATAAATTGCACGGCTTGATTGAAGTATAGCCAAAATAATACTAAATTCGTAGTACTTTATTCTAGTAAATTCGAGTGTTCTTAGTATTATTTTTTATACTTTGGTATTTTATGGTATATCGTAGTATAGTAAGTAAATATATTGCCAAAAATGTTAACAGTTGCAAAGTTCGATTGCATTTACACCGAAAGGATTGTAATTCCATTTTAATTGATATCTTTCTTTCTGTGGTCGTACTAAATCTGACCTTACTCCGCTTCCCTTTGAAGCTGAAAATAGCTAAAATATTTCAACTGACCACAATTAAAATGCCATTGAATATTTGTAACATGAGTATTCGCATTGCTTTTCAGTTTGCAGATGGGAATAAACGATGGCAAACCACAAAATTGTGTTTCACTGTTGCTATCTAAACTTGTATGTACTTTATAGGGGGGGAGTGGGGGTAGCTCTAGGGGTTACCTGTAGCTTATAGTAGTTACTTTTAACTGTCGGCCGTTAGGCAAACAGTTATTGCGCTCAGTACTCGCCCATTAGAATGACAGTGTTGTCCCAAAAAAGCAACAACTTGTCATTAGACAAATTCAATTTAATGCTGGGACACAGCAACAGTAACAGTTATAGTAACAACAGCAACAACAACAACTGGCGGCGACCACAACATTTTTCGGTGGGGTGCTACCATACAAATTCTATTTAATTTGACGCCCTACCCCGACCATCCTTGTGCCCCACCGCAGACATGGAAAACTCCATCTAATGTGCACATTGGCACGTTCACTTTGTTGACACAACTGTACACTGAAGCGAAGGTTGCGGTAGGGTGGTGATAGGACGGGTAGGGCAGAGGGGGGGTGGGGGGTGTAGGGGTAGTCACAGCATGGTGAAGTTTATTTCAAGTGGAATCGCCGCTTTGTCGTATCTCAAAAGACATTACAATGCAGATAGACCAGGACGAGTGAGTGACTGGAACGACACAGCCAATGGAGATGGAAAACTGGCAAGGGCAACACAATACACACGTGTTGCACAGTGGTGCCAGCATATATAAAAAGTAGAAACTTAGTTATAAATATAAGCATTTAAAATGTATTTATAAGTTGGATTAACATTCATGGAATTAAACATTTTTATGTTGACAATTTTTCATTCAATTTAAACTGAATTGTGGGTCAGTGTGCGGCCATGTGGTTGTCGTGCCACTCGAGTGTTGCTCAAGCTGACGGCTTTCGGCGGCGTCTCCTTTTTGGTTCAGTTAGTGGCATTGTCACGACTTCTTAATGTCATTTTATCAAAGGCGAGTCGCGGACTCGGCACCCGCCAAAAGGAGAGAGATAGAGAGAGAGAGAGAGAATCAGGAGGCGTCTATGGTGCACACGTGTGTGGCAGCCGCACAACGCTGCGTATACGTGATGGGGTTATTATTGTAGCTGTCATTCTTGTAAATGTTATTATTGTTGTAGCTACCATTGTTGTTGTTGTTGTTGTTGCTGTAGCCGTGTTTCGTCGTGTTCGATATGTTTATATTTGCCGTGCGGTTTCGCGTGGCCCTTTAACATGTGCGTTACGTTTACATTACACACAAACAACACACACACACACACATACAGTGTCACATTCGGGCGACTTCATAATGTGTGTGGATGGGTGTGTGTGATAAGAGTGTGTTTCGTATCAAACGACATTTGGCGAAAATTTTATGGCGCACACCCAAAAATTGTTGAAACGCTGCGACTTGTTTTCCTTGTCCCTTCCATGTTTTCTCAACAGAGAGTGATACGAGTACAAAAACCGAACGCCCGTTTTGTGTATCTTCTTTTTATTATGCGATTTGTTCAACTTCATTTTATTGCACACACAGATAGACAGGCAGAAAGCATTGGTGTATTTAAAATTTAATAGCAAACATTTTTATGCGCAATCGATCGAAAGGTTTCATTACATTTTAATGAAACGACCCAAAGACATCGGCCTCGTTCAAAGTCGAGAAACGGCATCCTCCCACTTGTCTCCTCACTCAATCGTATGTGGTTAAGTACAGGTAGATAGCTACTTGAGATGCTGTGTCCCATATAACATATATAACAGAAAGAGTGAGAGAGATGGGCGCGTGACACGACACAAACTAGAAAAAGAGAAGATTGATTGACATAACAATATATGTTTCCCTCCTCGTGACACGACAAGCTGCCATCTCTAGCACATAAGTAAGTCAACTGCAAGGATGTATGCGATTTTATTGCAGTTCAAGCAAGTTATTTGGCACAATTCTCGGAAAATGCCATTACTACTCGTATAAAAATCTCTGTCATTCCTTCCGCATTTTTATTGCAAGCCTTCATTCAGTCAGTCGTATATATTGTTGTCAGTGGGAGAAACCTATTAAAAACTTTTACTAAGGCTCATTTTCATTCATCAGTTGAACATTGAAATCAGGACATGCAGCAGCAGCACTTAGAAACCCGACGACGTGTCCTTAACAAAGTCAAATCCAGAACCTTGACATGTCATTCAATTTGAAATCCTTGCAGTTTCTTTAACCCACATTTCCCCACTTCCACTTGAACATTCAACTAAATGCGCCATAGAAATATCATTTAGCATGACATAAATTTCATACACAAATACAGATAAATATGTTAGAGTACATATGTAAAGAGTACATAAAGCTGACATACATTTTATGTGTTACTCCGATACATGCGATACATGCGAGTATGTGCCACTGCTGGGCCTACAGTTTATGCCCTCCCCCTTATCTCCTCTCGTCCTGCATCCCTGCTCATTGCTTTACCACTGGCAGCAGCTACCAATTCGCATAAATGTCACGTACGTCAGTTTGTCATTTGTGTAAAAGATGCAGCCGCCAACGGGAACGTTGCTGCACTTGAGTCCTTCTATGAAGTACGGCGTAGAAAGTACGGCGTTGAGAGTAAGCCATCACTTGGATAGACTAAAAAATACCCTGTGTATTTCTTAAAAATTAATTAGATATTTGATTTTCTTTATTCCTCAATGTACAGCAATAAATAAATAAACAACTCATAAATACCAAAGATATGGTTATGCCAAATTTTAAATTTATGCGGTAAGAATTCCGACTGTAAGCAATATAGTAGAATTTTCAGGGCATCAAAGAATTATTTAAAAATTAAAAAATCATTTTACTCTGATGTCACTTTTACATATACTTTACTTTCTTTAATCAATTAATTGTTCTATAGTTGTTTAGATTTATGCTATCCATTTTTCACAATTCAATGTCTACGAAGTATAAAAAAATATCAGCTAACTCAATGTTCCACACACCCACACACTCTTACACACACCCGACTTTGAGGCGTATGAATAACGCATACGCACTGTGAGCCGCAAACTTTTCAAACAGCTCAAATTGGTGGCATGCAGCGCACAAGCGACTAATTAAAATTTTATAACGCCCAACTCAGCAAAAATATGTTGTGTGTGATGTGTGTGCGTGTGTGGGAAATTCATAACAATTTTGTCAAAATGCTTTCCAGCTACTTAAATATTAAATGAGTTAAAATATTCGGCCAGACTTAAATATCAGTCGACGCATTTTGGCAAAAACTTTTTGCTTAAAATACCCTGGATATGAATGCGGATTTTACAATTGTGATGCTCTTTACATATTCAAGAGGATGTACAGACAAATTTAGTAAGCCATCTTAAAAAAAATATAAACTAATCATGTTAATTTAATACTCAGATATAATTGAAATAATTTCTTATCGAATATCTCACATTGGAAACACATTTTTGCAAAAGTTTCCTTTAGAAAATTAATAAGCAAATTTTCAAGTCATGCTAGGATACCAGCAGCATAAATATTTCAACATTTAAGACTGAACATTACCAAAATAAATGTTTTATTTTTAGAAGATATGATGAAGAGGTCAAAGTATCAGTCTAAAAATATATCTAAGTATTCCTTTTATTAAATGAAAAAGTAATAATAATATGTAGGTATCAAAGTTCATCGTAGAATTTGCACGGATTTTGCTTTCGGATTTTTATTGGTTCGTTTTTTATCAAATTTCAAAGCTCATTACACTTTATGTAGATGGCTTAAGTCGTGTTGCCGCCGCTGTTATCGATGTGACGCATTAAACGGCGATGTCGCCGCTTCAATCGACAATTATGTTAAGCAAAGTTATTAAATTACGCAAAAATAAGGCAACCAAGCGCAGCAAGTCAATGGGATTACACATACGCATCGTCAGCCAAAAGCCAAGCGACAAATCAATAGACTGACAACACAGAGTTGGGGGGACTCAGGTGTTTTGTCTTTTTGTCTCTGTGTCTGTGTGTGTATTTGTGGAGGGGGAGGGGGGAGGAACTCCCAGCTAAGCCAAGCAAATTGCATGCTGAAAATTTCCATTTAGCATAAAACTCGTGCTATTATCACACGCCAGAGTTTTTCGGTGGGGAAGACAAAAATTACGCCACTCGGCACACTGTACACTAAAATATGCAGAGGGACAGGCGACAGGAGAAAGAAGGAGGAAGGAGGGAGGCAACAGCAGTAGCAGGAGCAGAAGCAGGCAGTAGGAGTGGACCCAGTAGACGCTTTTTAATGTACCACAGCGGTGGCACAAAAGAATGTCTGCCCCATTGCCATAGACATCATAAAAATTCGTTAAAAAAAATAAAACACACACCACAACAAAAGACAGCAGCGGCTGTGAAGAAGCAGAATAAGGTAGTCAGTCGACTTCCGTAAAGCTTAAGCTCTCTGTGCTGGAAACAGGAGTCTCAACCAGAAAAAGAACCAGAACCAGAACCAGAGTAGAAGTAGGAGTAGAGGCTGAAGCTAAAGGTGAAGGTGATACCGAACCAGACCACTGCACGTTTACCGGCATTTTTGGATTACGCATACGCCACCGTTACGTACATACATTTAAGGGCGCAACATTGTTTTGGCCATATTTACTCTTGGCTCGCTGCGTTTGGCCTGAGGGAGCGAGCTTGTTGTGGCGGGCGCCATAAGTAACAAATTTTATAAATTATTTAAATTTTTATTCATGCAACGCTGTAAAGTTAAGCCCGCTGACAGTTGGCTAGTTTGCCCCACAACAACAATAACAACAACGGCGGCGACAACGCACAAATTTTTCTCCAGCCGCTTTTATTCATAATTTTTATATTTTTGGCTGTTGCTTTTGGCCATGTGACCTTGACTTGCTGGCTTTTAAATATTGATAGCGGGCGGCCTTTGATCTTTGTCCAGGACCACCGAGTCAAGACCAACAGGAAAAAAGAAGAGAGCGAAATAAAGAACCTAAAAACTTAACCTGAGCTTGCGCTTATGCAAATGCGTCGGTAACCGAAGAAAAACACAAAAAATGTTATGCCTAATAAAATGTTACGATTCAACGACGTCTTTTGTAGAGCAATGCAATGTTTATCTTCTTGGTATACCCTAGAAAAGCTTTAAAATGGCCTTGCCAAGCAATGTATGCACACAGAAAAGCCGAGACTCAATATATTGTCTGTTGAAATCGTATAATTCAGAAACTATAAAGATTCAGCTGAATACATATAAAGATAGTTCAAAATGGATTAAGCAAAAAACATTGGATATCCGTCAGTCGACTACTGTCAACTGAACATTTCATTCTCTTATTTTTTTTTTTGCTTTCATATACATATTCGCATGATTTATAAGCAGCTGGAAAGACACAATAAAAAAGAATGTCGCAATTTTATGAGTCCCGGCAAATGGCCATAAAATGCGCCATGGCACATATGAGAAAATATAAATAAATCGAACGATTATTGACAATTATAATGATATATGATGCATTCTTAAAACTCATAAATTGAGCAACCACTGGCTGGGCAAGTATATTAGTCGAATGCTGGGAAAAAAAAAGAACTGGAGCAATGTCGCCTCTGCTTGTGGGTCACTTCTTAAGTGGGTGATGCGAAGATCAAAGCTGAGGATTTTGCAAAATGGCAAGAAAATGTTATGAAGCGGATACGCAATAAAATTATAATTTATTGAATTTAAAGTAGCTATTAAAAGTGGAAATATGCTATCGTATCGATGTCAATTTAAGCGATATGGATATATAAAAATAATAAATGTAAATCAAATAGTAAACAGAGTAAAACTGCGAAACATCTGACTTAAAACTAGGACTACATATTCTGGTAAATTGTGCAACATTAGCAAAGCTCATTATCTTGCCTCAATTTGCGTTTATCCAGTTCAACAAAGTAGTTTGAAGTTTCAAGAGATGCTTAATTTACCATTCCAAAAGCTTACATAAAATATAGTACCTCCTCACCAACCCTTCCCCACTTGCATCTTCCACACTCAAAGAAAATGCCTAAATTAAAATCGTAATCCAAGTCTTCTCTGAGTAAACATTGCTCGGCTAATTATCAATTTAGTGCAATTTGTTTCGTTTCAATTCAGTTGCAGTTTGAGCAAACGAATATACTCGTATATCCAAGTAGTTATGAGTGTATTCACTCAGCGGGCACAGTTTGCTATGATTTAACAGCCTTAATTTGTTCTCATATTTATGTGCATTGTGTGTATTGTGTGTGTGTGTGTGCTTTTTAAACTATTAAAAACTTGAGTTGTCTGCCACAAATATAACAGGCTCATCAACTGCTTAATGCTCGATGCAAAACAAACAATTTTCTTTCTTCAACGTCGTTTATTGCAGTTGTCTGCACTGAAAATTATATATTTATTGTTGTTTGTCACTGCCGACTGGCAGCATAACTGTTTGTTAATAAATTAAATGTTTAATTTACTGCCCATTATGGCTAACAACTTTTAGTTTATCTGTCTTTTAGTATCTCTTTCTCTCTTCTCATCTTGTCTCTGCTTCTGCAATTATTAATTAACCAGCATCCAGAATTTTCGCAGGGATTTTCATAGACACACTTCTCTTAAGACATTCTCATTAAGCAAGTATGTTAATTTACAATACAAATTGAGAATGTCTACGAATTTTAAGCTTGAAATAAATTTGAGGCAGATAATTTAACAAACATTAGCTCAGATAAATATCAAGAAATATTTCAAAGATATAATGGATTTTGAAAACTAAATTGGGCTTCAATATAAAAATCTTTTTTTAAGCTAGCTTAGATTGTTCTAATTTTATTATCCCTCGGAGAAGGGTATATAAAATCAGTGTAATGATGTCAATCTAGTTCCGGTTGAATGTGATAATACCGCAACTGACGGTGACAATAAAAAAAAATGCATTTAAAGTTTGTAGGACATAAAATGAAATTTATGCATTTGTTTATGTCACATTTATGCAAACCAATGACAACAATAAAAATATTCGCATATGCCACTGACAGACTTTTTAATAAACTTACGAGTTATTTTTGCCCATTTACTTTTTTTTTGTCGGTCTCAGCTCAAATTGTTGTTGTACTTCATATGGAGCTTAATTGCAACGTTTTTCAACGCTGGTTAACCCAATTGTGACCGTAAATTTATGAAAAATTTATGGTTTGCAAACAAATAAATAAACTTTATGTAGGAATATAATAAAGCATAAAATAAAAATATAACCTTCGTTGTGTGTTTGGACATTTGGTAGATAATTTAAATCAATTGCTGAGAAGTGCAATTAGCAGCAAAATATAAAAATAAATTAAATAACCGACTGCAAAACAAATGGCCCTAAAGGCCAAACACAAATCAAAAAAAAAAAAAAAAGAACATGCCTCTAGTAACAGCCATTATGGACGGGCTTATACATACATATATATTAATGGTGCTGGCTCCATAAATTATGGCGCATTTACTTAGCCAGATAGATAGAAAAAAGCCAAACGCTACGAGTCGATAAATGATTGCGGTCGAGCCTTGAATCCTTTAATTTGAACCCTGAAAATTGAGCTTCTGCAGCAGCAGCCGCATCCGCAGTTGAAGCCACCAAGTCAAAGGCACATTTCACAAATGTCGAAAGCAAATAGAAACAGGAAGCAATGATTTAGCTGAAATTGATCGACTTGGAGTTACTCTAGACTGAAGCATTATACTTCTAACTTCTCTGATGGATTGATACATCGATATGATATGTTTAGAATACAAAGTTAATAAATTTTTTTGAGTATGAAAGAGAAGACTCAATTTGCAAAATGCAGTTTTGACTATTAATATAAATATAACTGATAGATAGTATTGGGAATATTACAATAAATTGCCTGTTAATGAAGTTTTATACATCCATAAAAGCTGTTTCTCTTTTATAAAGATTCCTGCACAATTTTAATGCCTACAGGGTATATAAAAAATAAAAGAAGAGCAACTAAAAAGAAGCAAAAGCCAAAACACACATTAAAATGCATGTGTGTAGTCTGGAGAAATATGGCCATTGCAAATTGCTGACTGTGCCAGAGTTGAAAACTTAAAAATTGCTCGGTACCCAAGTCCTGGTCGAGTCCAAGTCCTGGTGCCCCTTCCCCGTTCCCAGACAGCCTCAACCGCAGCCTGGTTTTAAGTAAAGAGCAGCAAAACGCAAATATCATCGAATGGAATATAATTTATGTGCTCCATTTGCAGTCGGCAGCTCGGCAGTTCAGCGTTCAGCAGTCGCACACATATGCTACGTACCCATACGGGACAGGAACCCGAACTCAAACCCAATCCCTTTGTGAGGGAGGGAGAGAGAGAAGTGACTGCCTTCTTTTCCGTCCGTTTGGTCATTTAGGGCATTTTTGCATATGGGATACCGCTGCCAACAGTTGCCGCAGTTAGCAATTCCCCAGTCGCGTTCAGTTTCCACATTTTTATTTTTTCTCATTTCATTTTTTTCAACTCTCTGGCAAGGTTGCGCCTTCGACCCATAAATATCCGTTGGTTAGTTCTTGAACCCTTTGGTAGTTTGAGAGTTTTCGTTTTCGTTTTTTGCTTTGTATTTGCCAAATTAAATCGTTAAATGCTTGTTAAAAACTTTGACTGCCATTTCTATATATGTATTTGTATCTGTATCTGTTTCTGGGCGCACGTATCTCTCCAACGAGTATAGGTGTATCTGTATCCGTATCTTTGGCTGAGTTTCTGGGTAACTCGCCATCGGTTATGATTTATGTCTGCGCTTGTTTTGTAGTCTCTTCGGCTACAGGCACTGAGCACTGGGCACAGGTTGTCTTTGAAGCACGTTAACGTAAATAAGGCAATCCCCAAAACATGGCCCAAAAAAGGGTTGCGTTTTTATGCGGTTTCCCTGGCCTCAGGCCCCGCAGCCGACAATAAATTAAATGCAAAGGAATTAAACTAAACTTTTGCTCCGTTTAGTCATCAATGATTGCAAGTCTGCAAAGTTCCTGGGAAGCAGTAAAAAACAGTTCTCGATTAGTCATGGCGGGAAGTTGAACAGACATCGATTGAAAAAATAATAAAAGCAACATTTTATTCGAAATAAGAGTAGTTGGAGTGTAATATAAATTAGGAATAGAACAGAAGAGTCAATAAATAAGTCAATTTGAAGTACTAATATAATTATTCGACTATTTAGAAAAATTCCAAGTGATTTCGATTACTTTTAAATGCTAACAATCGAACAAATACAGAAATAATTTAGTCTACAGTTCATATATTTTATTCTACAGGGTATTCACATTCCCTCATTAGCCTATCGATTTAATTTAATTGGCACAATTTAACAATCAATAATCCACAACAAAGGCCCAACTAAAGAAACGCCTCTCATATTTACAATGATCAATCGTCTATAACTATATATTTTTTTCTGAAATTTATTTTCCTTTAGTTCATCCCCGCACATTTTAATTGATCCACCTGCATTCCAAATTTCAGAAAACGCACCGCACATGGCTTCTATCAACTGCGCATGATTAACGCCCCCCACGTTACCCTCGATTAATACATCAAGATGTTTTTTGGGAAAAGAGGCAAACAAGACCTACACATATAAATATGTGGATATGTACATATGTTTGGGAGCAGCGAGACAAGCGGACACGACAAAAAAAAAGTTGTCACAATAAATTTAAATAAATTGTTGACAAACGTCAATAAACATAAATTTTGGTGTGCAGCAAAGCAAACCAAACCAAACTGTGGAGTGGACCAAGTGGACCGAATGGACGGAGTGGATCGAGTGGACGGAGTGGACCAGGCAGACGACCGGAAACCGCAACGCTCGCTGCCTCTCGATGCATTGCGTCAATCAAAAATGTACGAAATGGCAATCGAGCTGTGGAGACAGAGAGGAGAGGCAAGATAGAGAGAGAGGAGGAAGGGGCACTGAAACCGGTCACATCGTGTGATTGAGAGAGTCGCTCGGTCTGTCGGTCTGTCGCACGTGTGTGTGGCGCTTGGGTGACTAATTAGAAAAGCAGCGTCGAGTTTTGTTTATGCAAATTGTAATAATAACTCAATTAAATGCCGAGTCTCGTGCATTGCATAAGTTGAGCGATGTGATTGCTGCGTTGATGCGGGCAACTGGCACATTGACCGATCGCTGGCCTCTTGTAACCACAACCACACACACGAACACACACACACACACACACACAAGGACACCCTTAACTCACACTCAAGGGTCTCATTTTTATTGATGTCCCGTTGCTTTGTGGCGAACAATTGTAGAAATGTCGTCGACGTCATTTAATTGTAAGTGAAACTACGCTTTGTTGGCGCACTTCATGTGTGTGTGTGTGTGTGAGAGAGAGTGTGTGTGAGGTCAACAACCAGGCCAACAGCAAGCAACACTCAACATACGACTGACTGACATCCAAGTGTTGTCTATACATTTATCTATCCATCCACATCCACGCAGCGCCAACTCAATGGACTGAACTGAACTGAACACTGCAAATGGAACTCTAACAGGGTGACTGTGGGACAGTGGGACAGTGGGACAGTGGGACAGAGGAACTGTGGGACAGCGGCGTTCAAAGCATTTGCTGTTGTCAAAATAAAGCACACTTTAATTGACACATTTGCATTTTATTATAGTCGTTGTAAATGCCACACTGGGAATTCTGTGTTGCATGAATATTTATAATTAAGATCAATGCTCTGTTCTACTTCGAACGCCTTCTAATGCACTCAATGGCCTTTAGGTTAACTCTTGATTATCGTTTCTACAAGTTGACTATTTGCTAAACACACAATGCGATGGCAAGTGTGAGAAATTAAGTTGAAAGTTACAAGCAAATAGTAAAGAGGTTTATTATATGTACCTTAAAAAAATCTAAATACAATAGATACATGTGTGAATTATTTAGCTGCAAGTTGAAGTTGAAGGTGATTTGTCAAGAACATTTCATAAATGAGATCATTATAAAAGATAAGTCGAGATGAAAAATAAAATGTAGCTACAGTTACACTTTTAAATCGACACAGAAGTGGGATTAATAAAATAAATAAATAAATATATTTATTAATTACAAACATTTTTGTTATACTAATAAGAAAAAATAGTTAAAATTAATTTGTATAATAAGAAATAAGAAATAATAGTTAAAATTAATTTGTATAATAAAAAACCAACAAACTATTTTTATTTTATAAATAATAATCGCTAGAAGTGAGAAAAATAAAATAAATAAATAAATATATTTTTGAATTCCAGAAATGTTTGTTATAAAAATAAGAAATAATAGCTGATATTAATTTATATAATAAAAAAACTAACAAACTATTTTTATTTTAAAAATAATTATCATTAGATTCTCCGCTTCAACATATGAGTTTATATATTTTGAAAATAAGTTACATTTGCTTCCCAGCGAGCTGTACATTTTTGTACTTAAGTCTTACTGAATATAGTATATATCTATATATGTGTAAGTATGTTCATGTCTTGAGTGAGGTGTACTTATAAGTGTAATCAGTTTAACGCTAGGAAAAAGCCATCAACAGGTAAAACACCAAAACGCAGCTGGAGTTGGCGTTGAAACTTGTGTTGTTTGTCGGGTTCTGAGTGATCTCAATACACGACACACACTCCACACACACACATATACACTCCACACATGACTAAGCGATCGTGGCAATCTGGACACAAAGTGTTGCATAGACCAAAAAGCTGTCTAGGTGGAGCTCCAGATCACCTTGCTGCCACTTAGACACTCCGTTTTGCGTGTGAAATTCAATAAGTTGACGGCTCGAGAGAGAGCTAGAGGGGAGCGAAGAAAGAGAGGGGAGAAGTTGAACTGAAGTAGACCTGAACCCGGTTCACAGATGCATATCTATGTGTATTGACTAAATTGTTATGGCTGTTGTTGTTGTTGTTGTTGTTGTTGTTGTTGGGTGGGTGTGGCGCAACGTTGCACGACGAGAGCAACATTGAGTCGTGTTGTTGTTGTTGTCATTGTTTAGCATGTTGTAGTTCAATTTATGATGCTTGTCGCGCTTGACTTTTGCGCAGGCGTTGAAAGCCCAACAACAGCAACAACAACAACAGCAACAACTATGAACATTATTTGATATGGACTTTGTTGGCGCTCTGAAAATCAAATTGAGCTGCTTGGCGGCTTACAATTTTCCGTGTTGTTGTCGCTATTGTTGTTGTTATTTTGTTTGTTCTGGCGATGTTTTATTCGATTTCGTGTTAATTTCTTTTGAACACAATGCGTCACAGTCACAATTAAGTGTATGTCTATGTCTATGTGTGTATTTACAATTTCATTTAGTATCTGACATCCATTGGCATTTCGGTCTATTTGGGCATGACAAGTTGCACGATCGATTTGATATGTTTACATGCCTTGAGAAATTGATATGTCAATAACGAAAAGCGAAATGTTTGATTGTCTGCTGGAAATTGTGGACAACTTCATCGTCAGTTTTGTTGCACTTTTATTTTGGGTTGTGTGGCAGCATCTTTCTAGTATTTGACGGAAAAATAAACAGCTACATACAGTGGAATTTTATGGGACTTTATACAAAGATTTCCCTGACGTTTAAGTATAGATTTAAGTCAGAAGTCCAATCACATGTTTACTTAAATATTAATTGAATTTTTTATTTGCCGATTTTAAATTTGTTTCACAGTTTGAATTAACATCACAAGAAAACACTAAACAACCTTAAGAAAAACTGAAAACTGTATAAGAAAAATATTTTGCAAAACAAAATAATAAATGTATCTGTCTTCTATTGATAAAGTTCTCTTTATTTAACCCTAATTGAAGGTTGTTTTGTATTGGATCATTGAATTGTATGGCTAATTGTATTTCCATATCTTTGATTGCCTCAATACGAGACTATATGATACCGAATCAAGTGTTTCAAACATTTCGCAGACCTCAATGTGTATAAATGTTCCTCAATAACAAATCCATTATCCACAGACGAAGCTCTCGTCAATTATTTTCTTGAATCGTGTTTCACACATGTGAGTGAACACTGCACTTGAGCTAATTCCCAACACTCGGTCACATTGGCACACGCCCACACAACAGCTGAACAATTGGACTCCATGTCGTATCTGTAAATCCATATATGTGTATCTTAAGGTTGAAGAGAGCAGGGAGAGTGGGGAGGGGGGAGGCCTAATCATAGAGTTAAGGCCATTGTTCTGACAAGGCGTTAAGCAGTTGCCAGAGAGTCGTCGATTATGTTCGAGGCAATTATTTGTTGTTTTCCGCCGCGGAGCAACCTTGAAATTAAATATAATTATGAAAACTGAAATCGCAGCAGTCGCATTCACATTGAATGATATTTCATAAGCTGAGTTATGCCAGCCCCAGACAGACGTGCCTCAAATGAAAAATTATTTAAGATGCCGGCACACGCACACATCAAAAAAAAACAAAAAAAAAACAGAAAAAAAAAAACAGCCGAATCAATAAAACCAACGACCTGCCTTTTGTTGTTATTGTTACTGCTCTACGGATGGATCTGACTAACCGAACTTTTTTTCCATCTGATTCTTTTTTTATTTTTATATATTTTTGCTCAGGCAATTATAATTAACTTCGCGGCAAGTTTTGATTTTTTTGTTTGCCTCTTTTCCTCTTCACTTCTTTTCTTTCCCTTTTCTCTCTCTTTGTAGCCGCTGGCTTTGGCATCTGCTCTGTCTTTGGCTTTAACTTCATCTGCATTTGTGTTTAAGGCCATAGGCTCTTCCCGGTCTTGGACTGATAATTTTGTTCGCACCTGATCGTGTTACTCGAGTTTTGTGTCTTGACTTTTCAGTTTTCTTACTTCTTCACTTCTGCTACTTCTTCTTCTTCGTCTTCTTGTTTTCTTCGTGCGTGTGTGTCATTAACTGCGGTTGCTCACATGCGGCCAATTCATTAGAGCTCTCCGTTCTGGCCCGATTGACTTGGCCAGCTGAGACTTAGGCGCTAACTCCGGCTGTGTGGTTACCCAATAGCCCGTCCGTCTGGTTCTTTAAAGCCATTTCTCATATCTCTTTCTCGCTCTCTTTCTAACTATGAAATTGGAGACCACAAATTGAACTTTCGTTTTTGGTTTTTACTTTTAGACCCCAATGAAAGTACTAACCTCAAACGAGTTTATATAGTTTAACTACCACCTCAAATGTAATTGGAATATACGAGTAAGAATAACTATGTGAAAGGGACGAGAATAATAGCTTGAAAAGAAGGAAGTCAATAGCTATCACTGTTTAACCAAACTCGTAAATCGTGTTGGTTTTAAGCACCTATCGAAAATGAGTATTGATTTAAGCTTAAAGATAATATTCAATCAAAAAATATAATTTATAGCTTGTTAGTACTCATAATAATACTAACCTCTGATAGTACAAAAAAATTTACAGTCTAAAGATATACATATTTTGATTTTTTCCCTAATTTTTATAAATTTCATAATTAAAGTTCAACAAGTTTAAAGAAGTTTAAAATGAACCATTTATGGTAGCTTATTTTAGACTCTTTATCTCAATTTCCTTATATTTAGCACATGTGAAGTTATTTAATGCAAGAATTTCAATTTGATTTGTTAACTCGGAACTTGGCTTAAATTGGGTTGACAATGTCAATACCTCATTTTCAGCTTGTGAGGGCTGATATCAATAAAAATAAAATCCAGGACGTCGAACCCTCATTAACCAAAGTTCCCGAATGCCAAAAAGGTGTAAAGCCCTTTAAATCTGCAATGTGCAGGGTCGAGCTATAAACTGAATCTATTGCAGCTTTTGATAACCAAGAAAAAGCTAACAACACAAAAGCCAACGGGGGAAGAGCAGAAAGGGGTAGAAGGCGTTACCTTTAAAATTTACAACACTCAAAGGCCGCTGATTTTTATGACATAGCGTAACGGGTTCGGAGAGAAGAAGAGTAAGAGAAAGCTACAAAAATAAGCGAAAACAGAACAGAAAATCGACAGCTACCGAAAAAGCGTAACAAAAACAAAACAATGAAGAAGGATACCCCCAAAGCCAGAAAAACACAACAAAACAAAACAAAAGCGAATTGGCAACAGCAAAAGAAACAACAACCAAACTGGCAGATGGGTCTGAATTTGGCTCTGACTCTGGATCTGAGTTTGAGTTTGGGTATGGAGAAAATTCAAATCACAAACTCGGTATTTATTTGCGAAGCGTAAATGATTACCACTTAAAATGTGCTCGACTGCCACCTAAAAACCAATTGTTGGAAAAAGCACAACCAACCACCCAACATTTCAGCAGAAGGAGTAAAAGGACCCAACCGGCAACATATGTTTTTTATGCCTGAGCTCTCTAAGTGGATGTCAGAGACAGAAGAGGAGGAGAGAGAGAGAAAGCTTTCGAGTCGTGGAATGGGTGAGAGTGCATGAACTGTGTGATAGCTGCCAGGATTCGTTAGAGACCCTCGTGTCCATGTCTTGATTGGGTCTATACTTGGATATGTTATATGTATTGTCTTAGTGGTAGCTCAGTAACAAACGTGAGAGCAATCATAGCGATATACCACTATAAATAATCAAAGAATAATATGAAACAACTTTGCATATATTTTCAGAATAAATTTAAAAAAATTTTATAATAGATATTGAGAAATATTCGAAATCTATGCGTAAGGATGTAATCTTATAAAATGTAGATTAAACTTTCCATTATTTTATAATGTAATTTTAGACAATTCATGATAAGAAATTAATATTAAATGACAATAATTCTAAAATATATTATATTTATGTAACGAATATTATTTATATTGAACTTGTGTATATTCTTACTAAAATTTTTAATTTATTTTAAAGAGTTTTTGTAAATTGTAACAAACTTTACATAACATTAAACATTTTAAATTTGTTCTATTTAAAAAAAAAAAAAGAAAAGTTCATTAAACACAACATTCTTAAAATAAATTGTAAAGGTATTTTCTGAATATTTCACTTTTAATATAAATTGTGCAGGGTATTCCAAATTCGACTACAGTCAACGCGACCACGTATTTGCTTTGCTTTGTCTGACAATCGGACTCGGTGCGTGGTGTCTCAGTGGCTTTTCATATTTTGCATTGTCGCCATAATTTCTTGGGCTCTTTAAGACCCACACGAAATGCTCTCCGTACAAGGAAAGCAGACAAAACAAATATGTTAATGTATCTGGGAGAGAAGGACACGTATTGGTTTCAGCCTGCAATCGTTAGGATCGCATTTAGAATGAGTGAGTTGAATTATTCTTTGGCCATGTGTGTGTGTGTGGGTGTGGGTGTGTGTGGGGAGTGAGGGGGTTAAGAATGTTACAACAAATGGGTGGCCCATGCCGGCGTCGCCTTCTTCCTGCCTTTTTTTTATGGTCGTCACGGGCGCCGCCCCGCGGCGAGACAACCCCATCGGTCGAAGCAGTGGCAGTGGCAGTGGCAAGTTGTATGTGGCAAGGACTCCAACACCCACACGGTGGTGCACGCCCTGCTGGCACATTATTTTGCCACTTCTTCAACTGAATTTGAATTAGATCTGTGTGTAGCGTCTGGCGCGCGTCTTGCCAGCGTGTAAAATAATATATTTATTTTTATTTGGCGACGAGAGCGGGAAAAAGGCGAAGGCGTAACCCCATTGGAACAACAACCAAAAAGTGTTTTGTTTTCCTTTCAATTTGTATTTTTATTATTTTCATTTGTATTATTTTTGTGTGCTCATGAATAAAAAAAAGGCGGAAAGGCGTAGGAATTGTGTTTTGAGCGACAGCAATAGATGGCCCCAAAATTGTATAGCTTAGCCCTTTTGTGTTGTCCCGGGGCCAGAGAGAGAGAGGAAGAGGGTCTCTGAGAAAGTCTCGAGAAAAAGTTAACAAATTTTCGCATGAATATTTCGTTGATTTTTCTTAAGGGTGACCGTTACAGGGACAAAGACCCGACAGAGCCAGCAGACCAGCTCTGGGTTTGGGTTTGGGTTTGAGTTTGAGTTTGGGCCCATGTTTTGGGCATGTTGACATTGTTTGCTGCTGACAGCCGAAAGTTTTGAGGAATTTGCTTTTAATGGACAGACGAGACGACGTTGACGTCGTCGGGCGTGAACTTGCCATTTAAATAAAGCGACAGCAGCGACGCGACTGCAGCGTCGACAGCGGAAGTCTATTGATTTTCCTTCTCTTTGGCTTAAAGCCGAAGTCGCAGCAGCAGCAGCAGGGCTTTAATCAAAACATTTAGTTAAATAGCTGAGGCCAAACGAAAATTACTTCATCAGCATTTTTTTTATCTGGAGCGGCGCATCAAAGAAATGTGTCGAGATCGTCGGACAGTTCAAAGTTCTTGAGAGGCGGCAACTTTCCAATTTTCACCGTGTTACCTAATTTTAATTGTCATGCCACCTGATGACGCTGATCACCGACGTCCGTCTACCTGAGCCTCAGTCTATCTGAAAGAGCCCTCTTTTTATTTGTTTTGCTATTTTTTCAGTAGGTTTGTTTCTTTTCGGTGACCTTAAATCTCAATGCCGCTCAATGGGCCGGCAATCGGTTGCATTGTTGGCCAAAGCGAGTTTTTAGGCTACTTACGTCTTCTGAGATTTGTCCCTTCTTCAGACCCCTTCCACCCCCCTCTGACAGACAACCATGCGCTTTTATGGCCAGTGGTGCATTGTGGTTTCTCGCTTGTCTTCAGCGGGTGAATGAGGTTACAGACGTACCGAAAATTTCTGGGAATTTAATTGCCTTTTTGTTGAGCAATTGTTGTCCAGTTTTCGTTTTGGTTTTTTTATATTTTTTTTTCAGTTATCCAACTGTTTGTCAAATGCTCTTTGAGCTGTTTGCCAAATGGCCCGCAGTGTTTTTGTAACAATTTCTATAGAGGTCTTACATATCAGATAATCTGACAGCAAGACTTGTTTGACAAACAAAAACTAAGAAGCAGCATAATAAGAACTGCATTGGGCAGGCAGAATTTCAATATAATCTTGAACAAAATAAAATGTGACATACAAAATTAGAAAAATTATTTTCATATGAAATGCAGTTATTTTAAAGGCAGAAATAATGGAATAAAGTAGAAGTTTTCTGATATAAAGATAAATTGCGCACTTCAGTTTTAAAGATTGTTATAAAATTGTGTCCTCAAATTGTGTACATTTGAATAGAGTTATCTATAAAATTGTAATCCAGGCATAGTTTATTTAACAGCAAATACTTATAGCAATTTCAGCTGTGTTAACTGCTATAGTGAAATCTTCCTCCAGATTTATGACTGTTAACTGCTTCAGTGTCAATCCCTAGGTTGCACCTTTGGGTACCCGATGCAGGCTCCATTTCGTGAACTGGCGCCTGATACGCACATTAACCCTAAACCTAAGGTACATCAAGTGATAGACTGATTGTCTGTGTGGCATGCAACCAGGTCCCCTGGTGCACGCATAGAGCGGAGTCATAAAACTTCCGCTTTACCTTTTAGTTGTTTGTACTTGTCTGACAGTAAAAGGGGAGAAGAATGGAGAGTTGAGACAACAGCCGCCTACATATCAACACCACTTCACCCCTAATATCCCCTCCGCACATGCCCTTTATCATTGCCTGTAGGAGACGTTGCTATTAGCAGTACATTTCATACATTTTGTAGTGAACATAAAATGTTTGCTGTTGTTGTTTGTGTAAACTGTTGACAGGCTGTGGCGCAGAAGACGAGGCAAATGAGCTGCAGTCGTAAAAAAGACAATTGAGCTCATATATTCTACACATGGGGACGGCGTTGACAGATCGTAAAAGGCCGTCAACTGAAAACCCGGCCAAATAGACGACTACTCCCACATAAATATTAAGCCCCTGGCCAAAGGCATCGTAAAAAACACCACCAGACTCCCGAGTCCCAATTTCCGACTCCTAAAGACCACAAGTTCAAAACACACACAAGGAATTAAAACAAAACAAAATAACAAAAACCAAAAAACGAACAACAACAACAACAAAAATTGATTAATCTCATTAATAAAATGCCAACCTGCATGGTGCGTGCAATCAACGCTTTGCCCCTGAAACCCCTTCCTCTTCCCCTTCCCCTTCCCATTCAAACTCAGGGGTCGAGGCAATAAAAAACGCAATCGTAAAATATGAAGAAAACAAGTAGGAATGGCATAGAAAAACAGAAACGTGACCAATAAATACCCTTTAGCCAAAACAATAATAAGTTCTAATAAATCTAAGATACTTTCTTAAAGGACAAACAGTAAATTAAACCCTCAACGTAGACACCAAGTTTATAAATTACTTCCGTGTTTATTAGTAAAATTTTATCAAAATAATATATTGTATAGTTTTATATCATATCATATTTTTATCTATTATTCAATATATTAAGCCTTCTTTTTACAGGGTATATAAACCAACATACAAGTACATAGATATCGCATGAGAGAACCATTCTTTATTATTTTTAAGAGTTTTTGCTACCCAACTAGTCGCATTTAATGCGTTTTATGGTCAGAGTTGGGTTAATTTTCAATGGGGTTCAAACTGTCAACGGGCATAAATTTTAATAAACAAAATATAAAAACAAAGTCTGGCATAATTTTCATAATTTTGTTTGTCTCTGTCCACTCTTGGTTTATTGTGCAATAGTTAATTAAAAATTTCAATAATAAAAAGTGTACTCATTATCAGACAACATTCATCTATGGGCCTATCTTTCAAGTCTGTGACTCTAAAAAAAAAACAGTCATAATAACAAAAACTCAAGTTTGGCTCACAAATGAGCCATGGGGCTGGGCTGGTCAGTGTTTGTTCGATTCAGGTTGGTCAGGTGGTTTTCCATATTTTGTTTGGCTCTGTTTTCATTACAAATGTTGCGGGTTAGATAAGCAAATGTTGTCGTTTTCTATTTTCATTTTCTGTTGCTGTTGCTGTTTCATTTGGCAAGCGAATTGTGAATAAATAAACAAATTTATTGAATGTTTATTAAACAAAATTAGATATGTGCGTAGATAGGCGAAATCAAAGCATTCCAAAGCACAGCTTCATTTGCCGATGCTTCAAGGTAAATGCTTTCAAATAACAATATTTTATACACTGCAACTGCATAGCAAATTCAATCGAATCAATTCGAATCACCTCGAATTCAAATGAAAAATCATATTAAATATAAAAAAAATATTATGCGGGCTGGAGATGCCATTGCTGATATTAAAAATATAACACAAGACTAATGATCGAAGCTTTAATTGAGCCATAATATGAAATAGTTTTCAAATTGGGTTCGGTTAGCATCATGGTCTTACCTTTGAAACAAAACAAAAGCTGCTTAAAAGTTATTACAGAAATCATATAATTATATTTGACAAACTAGAATATTTCAATAAATTAATAAACGTATTTTTAACATTTAAAATAACAGCAAACGAGAATAAATAATGTAAAGTAAATGTTTCGAGCTCTGTTATTAATTGCAAAATTCTTAAACTTCCTTTCCATATTCATTTTATGAATGGAATCCAAAAGTTTTTGTCTTTATAAATTAATTTGCGGCTGCCTGGAAATTTTGTTTTGGGACCAAACATAAGTTTGCATTCAGAGGCTTTTATTAGCTTAGTTAACCTCTATTATTAGCCTTAGCCTACTATGGGCCAAGTTTTAACCACAATTATGTGTTTCTATCTTGTGGTAGGCCATCAAAGACCAATATCCAAATAGCCGCAAGATTTTATTTTGCCTTTTTCTACATTCTATTTTATTTAATTTTATTGTCTATCATATCAATCAATAGTCAAATTGGTTTGGGCCAAGATGCTTATCGTTCAGTTAATAAATTTCACTGTGGGGGAGTCTGCCTCTCTCTCTCCTCTCTCTTTCCTTCATCTATTCATCTACTCTGCTCTTTGATGGCATTAAATTTTAAACGTTTTGGCTACGCGTGCTGATTTTATAGACTTATAACTACATACATAACTCTTGGGTTATAATTTTTTACGTTTTATGTGGCTTATGAAATCGAAAACTTTTGTAGTCTTTGATCACCAGCACAATAAAGAATCTTAAAAAAATGCCCGAAATTTCGTTGGTCAAGTTAATTTGTAACTTGAGTTGTGACTACGATAAGATCTACAAAATAAAAATATGAGAAAAAGAAACAAGTTTCAGTTGCGGATTTGCGATATTACTCAACGAATTTCATGTTGGCCATTGTTTGTATTGATAGACAGTCTGACAGACAGTTGGCAACTGAGCGGAAACCAAATAAAGTTCTTTGAGTACCGCCTAATATACACTGATAAAAATCGAATGTGACTTTGAATAGTTCGAAACATTACTCGAATAAATTTCAATATGTCCACAATATATTTTACTACAAAGTCTACTAATATTTTTCTAGTGTATTCCTTTGGCATACATAATCCCACCGTACACAATGGATGCTCCACATTTTATGAGCCCCATAAAGTTAGTTCAGGCCATATAAACATTTATGGGGTTTTATTGAAATAAAAATAAGCATAGTTAAACATTTTGGTTGAGACTCGTAGCATGCAAAATTAGCCCAGCTCAACTTATAATAGCTAATTATGTGGTTATAGTTTTATGCATTTTTAATACAAACATATAACAAAGTCACCTCTCCTGACCGTTCCAGGCCCTTCCCCAAGTGCCACATAAAATGTCGCTGATTAGAGTCGACGCACGTTTCCCCGTTGCTGTTGTTGGTCATAAACAATTTAATTGTTTAATAAAATTTATTAATAAATTTTGGTATAACGGCATTAGACGTTGTCACACGCTTCAAACGCAAATCAAAGTTTTAATAGAGGCAGATGTAGTTTATGTTTATTTTCTGTTGTGGGGCCCAAAAACCAAGGGTTAAACCAGTTCCAGCAAACGGTTCCAACCAAATTAACACTTTATAAAGTGCAGCCCAGGGGCAACGTTGCAGGCAAACAAAAAAAAAGCTGTTTTCGAAAAGTTTTTTCTTCTGTTGAGTGTAAATAGGCAGCTCTGAAATTTGAGTAAGCAAAGTAAATGAAGTAGAAACAACAACAAGAAAAAAAGGAAAGAAAAAAGGGAAGAAAAAGAATATTCAGAATGCCCGAAAATGTTAATTACTTCCTTGTTTATTTAAAGTGAGTGCTTGCACGTGTGTGTGATAGAAAGTTTCGGCTATAGCAAAGAGATGAATGCTCTACAAGAGACAACTATGGGTAGAGAAGAAAAAACAATGAGTTTCACAGAGAGTATGAAATTTAAAAGTTTTGATAACTGAGTACAAGTGACAAATTGTCAAACTATGTTTTAAAACATTAAGTTTAAGTCAGGTTAAAGGAATAACCAGAAAATATTAATATAAAATATTAAATAAATTATTTGTTATTATCTTAAACTGATTAATTTATAGTTAGACTATCAATAGTCATTAAACTCACAGCAAAGTAGTATTACTGTTTTCAACAATTTAAAAATATTCGCAACAGTTTTAAGAGCTTTTAAAAATAAAATTCTCGTTACTTTAAACAGCAAACTTGCCTCAAATCAAGTGAATCCTTTGGCTGATGGTGTTGATTACAACCGATTACAAATAACTTGACTATAGATTCTCCAAAACACTGCACTCAACACTCACAAGCTCTTCGCTGCCTCTTGGCCAAGTTTTTGGCGCAGTGTCTGCATTTGCTTAGACGCAGTGCAAACATGTAAGTCTATCATTAAACGTTAACAAAAGTCAAACAAAATTAAGAAAGCAGCGTTTAAGAGAGCGAAGTCAAGAGAGACTCCAAGAAGTTGCTTGGGGGCCACTTGGCGCCAAGTAAACCAAATTAAATAGCACACGTACTCAGCCAGTTTTGAGTCTTTAAGGCTAAGGCCGAGTGACCAACTGAGGAAAGCAGTTGCATTGACTCGAATTGCGATGGCATGTGCGGTCAATGGTGAAGATTATCGATCGTTGGTTGCCTTTTTCAATTGAATTGTCTTCAATCGCATTGCTCGTGAGCAAGTCGTACAATTTTATGCGTATTCCTCATACTCCCAATACATAGTATACAATACACAGTCCGCCTGTTTCTGCCATCTTTATCTAACTATCCATCTCACTCCTTCTCTCTTTCATTGCTTGCGTGTGTGTTTTGTCCTGTCTTGTCCTGGGCAGGTTCTGACTTTGCTTTGTTTGCGTTTTATTCTTTTCTTTTTTTCCTACTTGCATTCTGCTTGGGTTGCCCTCAACACTTGCTCAACGAAATTTAATAAGCAAAGGACTTGTTTGGTGTCGTCCTCGTCCTCGTCCTCCCATTCTTCCTCGTCCTTCTGTGCCCAATCACACTCCTGCATTGCGTGTAAGACGTCCATCAACTGAAGCAGCCGGCTCATTAAACTTGTTGTTTCTTTTTCTCCATTTTCTGTCTTTTTTTTTTTTGGAGCACCCCATGTGTAGCTTCGTTTCTGACTTTAAAGCCAAACACATTGTCCTGAACTTATTGATTTTTCATTCATATTTCTTCTCTTTGGGGTAAGTATTTGTTGCTCAAATAATCGACCTAAAATTGTATCATTTTTGGTAAAACCAACTTTCAAATTTCACTTTCTCCAATAGATATTCTTCGGCAATACAACAGAAATAATCCAGCAATTTTCAAATCTCGCATTTTAGCAAAATTTAAAACAGATTTTAGGTAATTTGGCTTTTAGAACGAAGCAAAATGGAAAACAATGCACAAATATGGAAATTCTAGAGTGAATGTTGTTGCATCATTTTTAAATTATCAGCTTACAAACCAAACAAACAAATAGAGATTTTATCTAAAAAAAAAAAAAGGAAACAAAAAGTTAACATTTAAGTTAGGTTAGATAAATCAAGACTTATTTACTTTGGTTTTTTCACAAAAGTGAAGTTTCCTTATTATCTTGCAATATATTCTATTTAATCTATTATTGGCAGTTGATTCCATTTATAACTTTAACTAGTTTCCTTCCAGCAATATTTATTTTGAAATATACAATTAATAAATAATTAAAGTAATCTTAAGACTTGTATATATAGAGAGGAGTATGTCTATATAAATAGTAAACTCTGTACGTATAATTAAGTTCACTCATTTTACTTGAGGATTACCAACAACTAGACTTCTTCAAGCAGTTAACCAAATTGAATTCAACCCAATTGAGGCCCATCCCGACCCGGCCTAAACCCAAGTAAGGCTCTCAGCCAAGTGCTAAGCTTGGCCAATTTAATAAGCTCCAAAGGACTTGGCCATAACGCAAATGTCACAAGTGCCAACAGGCGACGCAAACACATACATAAAACTGACAGCTATTGCCATGTGTTGTGTGTGTGTGTGTGGGTGTGTGTAGGTGTGTGTGTGTAAGTCTGCGTGTCTGTGTGTTTGTCATAATTTCACGTCCATTGTCAGCATTTATTCCGCGTAGCATTCAACATGGCGCAGGACGAGAATGTCGCAGGACGAACTGTGTCCTGGTTGGCGAAGCCTGTTCGCATTTTGCTTGCGTTTATTGTTGATGTTGTTTTTGCTGTTGTTGTTGTTGTTGCTGTTGCCCCTACTCGGCGTAATTATTTGTTTTGGCTTGCTGGGTTCATTTACTCCACAAAAAATAAAATAAAAGGAGAACCCCTAAAGAAGCGCACACACACACACACACACACACATACACAAACACATTTACATGTGCTGTGGCAAGGGTTTTTGTGTGTGGCATGCCCCACATGTGTCGCCGCTTGGTTTGCTTGTTTGTTTGTTTGTTTGTGCACATGTGTTTTAATTTTTGTTTGTTGTCTTTAACAACAACAATAAAAAACTGTTACACTTTTGTCGTTACCATTGTTGTTGTTGTTGTTGTCGTTGTCGTTGTTGTTTCACATTGTCTTCTGCGTGGGCTCAAACAATTACAAATTATGGCTCAGTGTGTTTTTCAGTTCCTCTGCCCGTTTCGGGTTACCTTTTTTAATTGTTTCTCCTGTTGTTGTTTTTGCTCTTGTTGTTGTTGTTGTTGTTGTGCTTGAGTGTCGCCTTTGTTGGTTTTAGTATGCTATAGGATTTAAAGTGCAGCAATGGCCTCATCAGGTCAAAGTTGAAAGCGATCCTTGAGTGTACAGAAGTAACCCCCAAGTTGTAAGTACTTAAGGAAGCTAGTTATGAAAATAGCAGATGAAGTGTAAAGTTACTGCATATGAGACACTTATGTATGGATTTTACTGTAAAATTAATTTTAGAGTTTTTAAATCTTAACTAACTGTGCCTAAAAAAACTGATTAGAATTAATCTGCATATTACTAAATGGTTAAAAGTAGGTTCGTTGTAAAGATTTCTGTGTTTTGTAGTCAACATATATATTTTGAAATGATTTTTATTTAGTAATATTATTATAAAAATTTTTTTTTAGTTTTATAATTTAAAATAATATATTATTCAATATAAAATTAATAAGGAAGTATTTTAGATCATTAATTAATATATTTAATATTAGTTTCTATTTACATAAACATATTTTATCTTTAAATTATTCCCTTGATTTTTATTAAAATTCCCTCATTGATTGGTGCATTTATTTTCTGTTATCAATTTTCAAAATAAGTAAAACACTACAAAAAAACCCAAAGACAATTAATGCTGACGTGTGGGATGAAAATTGTGAAAGTAGACAGTTTGATTTGCACAGTGTTACATTGAACTTTTCACCTTCGTGTCGTTGTTTATGTGCCGGAAAAATTGAAAATTGTGTCGTGCTCATAGTAGAGATACAAAAGTATCTCAATATGTAGGAGGAATATTCATAGAGCTTCTACTGTTACCAAAGCGTATATTTCACAGATTTATTTGCCTATTTCTGTGCGCGGTACGTGACGAAAAGCGCTTTTCCTATGTATGACAAATACATAAAGAAAATGTCGCAGATAAACGGAAAAAAAATGCCCGACAGCAACAATTTGTGTATCTAAAAGTATATGAGTATACAGTATATATTTGTTTGACTGGGATAAATCTTTATGCTAAATATTGGCCCACATTCTGTCCAGACATTTGACACCAGAAAATTTGTTGTCGTCTTTTTCGCAAATATTTTGCGAACCTTTTTTATTACATTTAAATAATTTGATTGCAAGTGCTGACAGGGTCCGGTCGGAGCGTTTAAACTTGCCCCAATCGGAGCCCTTTTTATATTATTATTTTGCTACAGTTTTCAATTCAATTTAATTCACTTTACGTTACGCTCTTCTGCCCTCTTGCTCTTTTTACGGTGGGAGGGAGCGTCTCAGATACTTTTTTATTTAATTTTTTTCTGTTTTTCGTTTTTCTTCCTGCACTCAGTTTTATTTCTTACAGCATAAAAATTTATTATCATAATAAGCAGTCGAGCCCAAAAAGACGAGGCAGACGCAGCTTCTTTTTTTGCCCCATATGAGAAATACTTTTGTATATATAGATATATTTTCTTTTTTCTGTTATTTTCTGCAACCCTCAAAATGTTTTTTATGGGTGTTGTTTTTGTTTTTGTTTCTGTTTTGATGGAAATTCGATATTTGCAACACGTATTGAATTTTGATAAGTTGCCTAGTAAGTAATATGGCTGTAGACAGATACAGATACAGATACAGATATTACACTTATTCTCATCTTCTGCTTCTTCTTTTAGACTACATTGATTTACAGTGGCCCTGGAGTTACTCCCCTATACGTATCCCCTTCCCGCCCTTTGAATTGCCCTAGATGCGTATCTGCAAACAATTAAGAAATTGTTAAATGAATTTTACGAAAAATTCCGAAACTCGATGTTAGCATTCCCTAAACCTCTGCCCTTGCCAACAACTGGGGCACAGTGGCAACTCATGTCTGCAACCGTTTGTATCTAGATACGCATTTATAGTTACGTGCAGTCGAGGGTTCAACACGATACTGAATGTGTGTGTGTATGTGTGTGTGTGTGTGTATCTGTAACTCCGTTTGTGTGTTGTTTCTTTGTAGGTTTTGTAATTCTATTAGTTGCAACTTGTACTCGTACGAGTGTGGCACAGCTTTTGACGCAAACAGCCAACGACAACCTCAATGAAAGCAAATTAAAAAAGTTTCCCAAGCGCAGGGGAGTGTGCGAGAGAGCAAAATGAGTCACAAACAGTGGGGGGAAAAAAACAAATGAAAGTCCATTTCCACACAGTTTGAAAAAGGTTTCTCGTTTTTGGCAATCTAAACGAAATTAAGTGCAACTTTTTGGCTATTTTTGAGGTACTCATGCAACATGTAACTAGAATGAGTATCTTTCTATTTTGCAAATGGAATAAAGCTTTTGGTTTAATCATTACTCTACATAATTAATTAAATTTAACTAACATACATGTATTCACACAATAAATTTAGTTATTGTAATAGTAAGAAGAGTATAATTTTGTTATATAAGCAGTTAATAAATATAATTATAAAAATATATTTATATAAACCTTATAAATAAAGCTCTGTTACAAAGGGAATTGAATGACAAGATTGCAAACACATTAAAGTACGTAAAATTAATTAAAATATATTTATGAATATTGCAGTCTTAAGCAAATCAAATTACTTTATTTTATTGGAATTAATTTCAATAATTTCTCTGTATCAACTGACTAGAATGAAAGAAACATCTTTAATATAATGTATTTGTTGATATTGCATTATTCCAGATATTTAAAAAAATCTTAAAATTTTAAATGTCTGCTGTTTTAGCTATTCTTGGAGCAACAATTCTAAAACAATACTTACTTAATTTAAGGTCGGTGTCATTGCAAAGTCGGAAACCTTTGTCAAGTGCTCGTATCTGTTAACTTTGCAAGTTGTTACTGTTTAACAGCAACTCCAACACTTGTCGGCATCAAATGTTGCGCCTACTGTCGGTGTCTGTTAGTCAGTTCAGTTAGTCAGCTCTTTTTATATACTTACTTATTTTGTGCGTCAAGACAGACGCATATCGCACTTTGGTAGCACTCGAGTGTTGAGCTTGGCATAAATGCCAAAACGTCATAGAAATGTGAGTGTGTGTTTGTGTGTATCTGTGTGTGTATTTGCTACCCTTCAATGTGATGCACAGACATGCCGTCATTTAGGCAGGCAAACACTCCGCAAACTGACAGTTCCGACCAGAGATCAGAGACCAGAGACGAGACCGAAGTAAAGAGGCAACCACTGTGAAACTATGCAGAGCCGGCGCTCTAAGCCAGAGGCTGCGGGCAGAGGGGTGATAAGAGGGAGCAATGGGGCGCATTTGTATTTTGGTTTCATATATTTTATTATAGAGAAAACCAAAAAATGATTTATCACTCTGTGAGTTACGTTTGCTCAGTTGACTTTGACAGGCCGCCGCCGACGCCGTTGTCGACTGTGCAACGTCTGCCCCCCGCAAGAGCCTTGCAACTGCCACACAACCCTAGCAGCACCATAGTTGCCGCTCTGCGTGTGGATTACAAAAAAGAGCAACTCATGTGCATGATGAATTAAATTAGCAAAAGTAAAACAAAAAGGCAACCTGGAAACATATAAAATACAAACTCCAATTCCAATCAGCATCATGGTCATCATTATTTAAAGAAGCAGAAGAAAAAAACACACGATATTTTTGAGTTTTTAAAAAAGGTTTTTCATTTTCATTTTTGCATTTGTTCGCTTGCGAAACAGAAAAATATCTTTGTTGTTTGTCGTACATAGATGTATGTATATATATATAATATATCAATATATAAATAGTTATTCACAAGAATTATGTTATCAAGAATTATTCATAGATAGTACACATTATATAGAGTGGGCATTAAATAATAACTTATATTTTATACAAAATAAAAAATAAATAACAGTTTTGGGCTTTTATACTGGTACAAGTGTTTGCTTTTCTTTTTTCTCTCCATCTCACTTTCTATCCCTATCTTCTTCTAACTATCTATCTCTCTCATTCTAACTTAGCTGGTTCTTAGTTATTGATAGCTTTATTTGCTTTTGTTGCTTTTATTATGTTTTTGAAACTGTTTGCTAAAAATTTTAGTGACGAGTAGGCGAGTTGATGATGATCCATAAACATTACATAAGTATTTTTGTGGTATTTTACTTTGAAATAAATGCATTTAAGTGTATGTTTTTTATTTTTTGCTTCTACATTCGTACTTGCTATAGGCAGTTGTTAAACATTGTGTGTGTCTGTGTATATACCATTACATTTATATAAAGTTTATCTCATATATATAGTTATATAATATCAGTTTTTTAGTATTTTTGCTCATTTTTTGTTTTGTATTTTTACAGTCACATTTATGTAGAATATATTTAGTACTTTTAATGTATTTATATTGTGTATACGCCATGTAGTTTCTTTGCAAAAGTTTTCTTTAACCCATTTATTACTCAAATATTATTATTATTATTATGATAATTATTATTATTATTATTATTACAATATTTTGGTAAGCGTAAGTGTTTAAAATGAGCTTTTACTGCAATAGTTAGTATTATTTATAATATTTCTTTGAAGTTTTTTACCGTTTGCTAGCTAATGTTACACAATTAACTCCATTTCTTTCTTAATCGTTCTTGCTGTGTGTGTGTGTTTACAAGTGTTGTGTTTTGAATGTGATTATTGAATTAATTGTAGGAGACTACGTATTTGCAGTGGCATTTTCTTATCACCTAGGCATAACTCTATTTTAGGCATATCAAGTTTTTTTTTTCTATTTACAAAAGGGCAAGCAGGGAGAGAGCAGATCAGAGAGCAGAGCAATGCCAGTGTGGCCAGACTTCAAAGAAATGTTAGAAAATTACTTTAGGAGTTTTGTAATAACTGCAATATTTATTTGATTTGATTTAAATTATTTAAAACATAAAACAAACAAATAAAAATGAATCTTACTGTTGCTTTAGATTTTCCTGTCACATGTCTAAGATACAAAATCTGAGTTAAAAGTTCTTAGTTCATAAATCTTAAGCTTGTTTGTTTTTGTAGTTGTTGCTTGGCCTCAACTGATTAAAAGCATATTAAAAAGTTATCAGAGAAATGCTCTAAACGCATTTTCAACTAAGAAAATGAGAAAATGAAAATGAATGAGTTTAGGGTGAGGCTGAAGGCAGAATAACCACAAGAAACAAAAGTTCCACTCGACTGGTAACTTTAGAAAACTTTGCAGCTTGACATTGTTAGGGGTCTCGACTCCCCTCTCCCTCTCTCACTCATTGTTTCTCTCTCGCTCTGTCTTTCTGCCCCACACAAGTCATGTTACACATGCGACTTGTTACATAAATACAACAAACACACACACACACACACACGTTCAACAAAATGCAACTGCAATTGTATCTTGTATCTTGTATCTTTTAGCTGTATCTCAAGTGTGCTTCTGTCTGTGTCTGTGTGTTTAATGTACTTGGATTTATGTTTGTTTAGTGCAACTAAAATGACTTTACACTGACTAACAAAATATTTGTTACGCTGCGCACACTTCCTGCAGTGTAGCAGTTGGGGGAGGAGGGAAGTGTAGGGGGGAAAAAGGGCACCCCTTTTTTGTGTTGGGGTTCTATGCTGTGATTTTAACTCAACTTGCAACACATTAGCATTGCTTTTCTGTCCAACTCTAACACTAACACTGCTCTTCTCTCTCTTCCTCTCTCTCTCTTTCTATTTAACTCTCACTATCGCTATCTCTTTCTCTTAATTTAACTCGCACATATTTTAGTAATTAAAATGATGTACAGGAACCAGTCCCTAAAGAAATCACTGTCAACACAGACTCTTCAACTTCTTCTTTCTCTTCTCTTCTCTCTCTCCCTCTCTTTTGCTCTTAGCCCACTTGTAGCTGTTGCTGTCTCGCTCTGCTCTATACGAGATATGCCTGCACATGTGGACCTTGTTGTTGCCCCGAAACACTCGCCTGTTGTTGTTGTTGTTGTTGCTGCTGAGGATTCGACTTGACCACTGAGAGTGTTGCATGTTGTTGTTGTTGCTGTTGTTGCTGTTGCAGTTGTTGCTTTGGCTGTGGTCGCCAGGTCTGTGCCCGTTGCTGCTGCTGGGCGTCGAGTGTGGCGCCACCTGGCGGCGGCATCATCAGCATATGCTGCTCATTGTCCAGCGTGGAGTAGTCCGAGTCGATGCTCGAGTAGATGTGCTCCGAGGGAGGACGCATGCCACCATGGTGTTGATAATACTGCGCGTGCAAATGATGTGGTCCCCCTCCCACTTGGAGACCTCCTCCTGCCGCCTCCCGCCGCTGTGGCCTGGGACTGGGCGTGGCTGTCGTAGCCGTTGAATAGTTCTGCTCGGCAACTGTGGCAGCTGTGGCAGATGTGGCAGCTGTGGCAGCTGACGCTTCAGCAGGACCACAATAGGCTGGAGGAGGCGCCTGGCGATACAGGAGTCCGGGACTCGCTGGCTGCTTGATGCGCTCATGATTGTGATCCAGTTCGAGGGTGTAGTTATTGCCCCGATAGGTGGGATAATCCACAGGCAGAGCATAGCGCAGTTTCTCCCAGAAATGGCGATCGGTGCGACGAATGCGGTGCACGGCGGACGTCTTTAGATACGGCAACAACTCAATGTCGCTCTCCGCCTCAAAGGCCACCTCCGGCTCCTCGATGATGACCAGCTTCTGTGGCCTGCCCCTCAGTGCATCGTGCACGGATCTGCGCAGCTCACAACGTGACCATTCCGTCTGCAGAAAGTTGCGGGTCAACAAGATGACGACACGCCTGGAGACGCGACTCGCCTCCAACAGTTGATAGTGCGTGGCATCGTGGGCCAGGTCACGATGTTGCAAGCACACTCGCAGCGCCGGACGACCCGTCTCCAGCTCACTGGCCAGGTGCTGGCACACAAACTCCGAGTCCTTGGCCGAGTGCAGCAACAGGGCGTCGTAGAGTTTTTCCGACTCCTCGCAGCGAGGACCGAAAACCCGTACGCCGTAATGGGCAAAGAGCCAGATCCTCAGGGACTCCCGAAAGACGAACACAATGATGACGACGACCAGTAGGAAGACGAGGGCCAAGGCAGCTGCCAGCAAGGGTATATAGGACTCGGGTATGCCGTGTTGCAGCATCGATCCGCCGGAATAGTAATCCGTGCAAGCGGCTCCCGTCGAATTGAAGTCCAGTTCGCGCTTCTGTGGTGACGAGGAGGAGCCAGACTCGTAGGGCGTGTTCTGATGACCAGCGGCGGAGGACATGCAGTAGATGTCCTGGGCATCCTGGACAATCAGCGCATTGTCCGCCACGTAGGAGGTGAGAGCCTGGAGAAACTGACAGCGGCAACTCCATTGATTCCGGCCCAGGGAAATAGCCCGCAATCGCTGGCCAAAGTGTGTGGCATGCAGCTGCCAGATGGGCAGTGTGACCAGACGATTGCCGTCGAGACGCAGCAGCTCCAAGGAGACCAGAGGCGCCAAAGTTCCGTTCTCAATGTTCTCCAGCTGATTATTGTGCAGGTAAAGTTCCTTCAAGGCCGAAAGTTGCTCAAACTCGTAACCGTGCAAGGTCTGAAGACGATTGTCGGACAGTTGCAGCAGCTGCAGCGTTGCCAGACTGGCGAATGTGCGATTCTGTATGGATGCCACCTGACTGCCATTCACATAGAGAGCTTTCAGATTCTTCCGCCCGATAAATGCGTGATTCTTCAACACGGGAAAATTGTTGCCATCCAAATAAACGATGCTAGAGTCCATGGGAACACGACGTGGCAGCTCCATGGTCAACTGATTGCCACAATCGACGACGTTCGTTGACCAGATCTGATCGTGGTAACAGGTGCAGTTGTGTGGACACGTCATCTCGCAATCGCAGGCGTCAAAGTCACAGCAATGACACAAGGCGAAACAATGCGACTCGTAGCGACAGAGGAAATCCTGGGGACGCAGAGCACTGAGTGGACGCACTGCAGCACCACGAGCATGTGGCATGACGCACTCAATGTTGGGCATGTCCATGACGCGAGGATGCTGCCTAGTCGTCAGATTATTGATCCTTTGCAGCCAATCCATGGTGCAGTCACACTCAAAGGGATTCCCGCCTAGATAGAACTCCGGCAGTGGCTTTGGTGCCACCACGGGAGCAATGCGCAGCTGTTGCAGTTGCAACTTGCTCAGCTGATTCGCATAGAGATCGACACGGGCCAGATTGGACTTGTCCACAAAGGCATTGGGCAGAACATTGCCTATGAGATTGTTGTTGATGAAGAGCAGCTCAATGGTGTTTGGTATGGACATGGGACCAATCTCTGTAATGCGATTGTGACTGGCATCCAGAGTCTTGACCCTAATCTCCTCCTGCAATTTGTAGTAGTTGCCCAAAGCTTCAATATAATTGCCGTGTATGTCCAGCCACTTGAGATTGGAGGGAATGAAGGCGTAGTCGAACCACACCAGATGATTCTCCGAGAGATTCAACCAGAGCAGTGAAACCAATGTGGCAAAGACTCCATTGATGTCCGAGAGAAAGTTGCGATCCAAGCGAATCGCCTCCAGCTCGTAGTTCTTATCGAAGGCTCCTCGCTCAATGCTCTGGATGCGATTCTTGGCCAGATTCAGGACACTCAGCCGGGGCAGATCGGCGAACATGCCCACGGTGATGTTGCCAATCTGGTTATCGATGAGTCGCAGTCCCGTCAACTGATGCAGATTCTTGAAGCTCTGATTGTCGAAGGTGCGTATCTGATTCTCGCCCAGATCGAGAGTACGCAACATGGCCAAATCCTGCAAGGCCCGTGGCACCTCGTTCAACTGGTTCGAGCTGAGATCCAGCTCCTTGAGGTCGGAACAGTTCTTGAACACAGCCGGTTCCACAACACTTATCAGATTATTGTTCAAGGTGAGCTTGGACAACACGTAGAGTCCGTTGAAGAGCTTGTCATCCAGCGTGTGGAGTCGATTCTCGGCGAGATTCAGAGTGTGCAGATTGTAGAGGGGCAGAAAGGCATTGTCCTCGATGTGGCCAATGGAATTGTTGCGCAGATTCAGGATCTGCAGGAAGTACAACTCCTTGAAGGTGCGATAATCGATCCGGGTGAGTGCATTGTGAGCCAGATTCAACACAATCAGACGGATGAGGCCGGCGAATGTGGTGTTGTCCACGTGATTCGAGGTCAGCTGATTCCCGGAGAGATCCACGACCAGCAGCTGCTCCAGACGATGGAACAGACCCTTGGGCAGCTCATACAACTCGTTGTTCTGCAGATGAATCTCCCGGAGTTCCTTGCTCCCGGCAAAGAGACCCTCGGGCAGCGTCTCCAGGTGATTGTTGCTCAGGTTGACAATCCTCAGGGATGCCAATCCCGCCAGAGCCTCTCCAGATAGCTCCGAGATGTTGTTGTGCTGCAGATTCAAATGTTGCAGGCGCCGCAACCTGGAGATGCCCCAAGTCTCTGTGATGGACCTGAGCTCATTGTGACTCGCATCGAGAAACTGCAACTCACTTCCACTTCCGGCTGCTCCGCTGCAATTCATGTCCGCGAATCCCAATTGCTCTGCCGTCCTAATCCGATTCCTTGTCAGATTCAGGGACTGCAAATTGCCCACTGGACAGAGGAATCCGGCGGGCAGAGCCCGCAGATTATTATCACTCAGATCGAGTTCCGTCAGCTGCTTTAGGCCATTCAAGGAATCCGGATAGAGCTCCAACGCCTTGGCCGGACCCCATTCGGCATTCCGTGTGCTCAGCTTGAGGGATTTCAGTGTGGTCAATCCCTCAAAGGCATTGTTCGGCAACTGCAGCAGTTTGCACGACTCCAAGCGAAGCGTGTCCAGAGTCTGGAGACGGGCAAAGACGGCGATGGGCAGTGTGGACTCAAAGAGATAGAGATCGCTGCATTTGATGGTCAACTGGCTGCTGCCATCGGCACCCTGTAAATCCAATCCCGGCTGCCTCTCAATCAGCCTCAGGGCACAATGCACCCCACTGCTCCCGTTATACGTCCAGCTGCACTGATTCACGGGTCCACTGTGCGCCGGAGCCGGCGACGAGGCAACCGGAAGTGCGGCTGCCAACAGGGATGTATAATCGCTGGACAGGCTCACGCCTCCGCCCAACATGGCGCTGGCAGCGCTGCTGCTGCTGCTGCCACTGCCGCTGCTGCTGCTGCTGCTGACAGCGCTGCCGCTGCCGCCAGGCTGCTCCTTGGGCGCCAGGGCTCCTAGAGAGCGTTGGGCTACCGTGAGGAGCAGCAGCAGGTGCAGAAGGAGCAGGATTAACCTTGACTCCATTCTCTTGATGTTTGGATTGATGTACACGTTTTGGGAATTTTATAGTGGTTTTCTAGGGTATCTATTGCTTTGAACACTGCTCAGTTTTGTAACATTTTAAGTCGCTGTTGTTGTTGTTATTGTTGTTGTTACACACACTCACTAAAAATGCACTTAATTGCTTTCAATTAATTTTGTATTTATTTGCAATTAACAATTTTCAATTTAATGCATTAGCACTTCACTGTTTTCGTCATGTATTCAATTTTCCAATTCAACAATTTCCATCACTTTGAATTTTGATTTGAGATTTTTCTTTAACGTTTTGCGTTTATCAATTGTAATTTGTGCGTGCTCCACACGTCCGTACCGTACGGCGCTCGCACTCGAACTGTTTGCAAGTCTGAACAACCAACTGCCCGTCGACTAACGAAAATTACAATTGCCGCACGATGAACACAGGCAGCGCAGGCGAGAGAGTAGCACAGCGATAGCGAAGAAGAGAACGAGAGCGAGAGCGAGAACGAGAGCAATGATTCGACACGAAGGAGGCGCATGTGCTCGGCTTGTATTCAATAATCACGATGTTGACGACGCTCTCTCTCTCGCGCTCTCCCTCTCGTGCACTAATTTAGTTACATTTACAGCCGCTGCAGGGCCAAATGGCGCCAGTGTGCGCTTGAAATGAGAGCGCCGCAAATTTGAGTCACTTTTTGAGTGTGTTTTCAATTGATAAATTGTTGTTGAATTATGTAGAGCCGAGCATCTAAGTTAAATAGAGTAAACAAAAAGAAAAATTATTTATATTTGTGTAAAGTTTAAAATTTACAAATGCGGAATATTATATTATTGCACAAACTAAATTAAATGTTATATTAAATATTCTTAATTATTTCCAAAATATGAATATAAACATAATAATTATTTATTTTAAATTAAAGCTAACTCTGTGGGAGTTCGTTATAAATGTTTTTGTTGCATTTCTAAAATTATGAGCATTTCTTGTCTGAGCTGTGCTCTCCCTTCCCATCTTACTCTCTCTCTCCCGCACTCTCGCTCTCCCTCTCTCAGCGCGCTCTTTCACTCAACTCATCACTCAGCAGTTGACTTAACTGTAGTTGTGTTATTGTTGTTGTTAGCTCACACGCGCCGCCATCAGCAGCAGCAGCAGCAGCAACAACAACGACATCAACAGCAGGAACAATTTTGAAGGCGCATCCGTCAGATACGTTTCCTATTGCAAGGCAACTTCTAATTGTTGCAGCTGCAAGGCATGGCCAAGGGGAAGGGGGCAGGGTGGCATGCAATTTTGTCAACGCTAAAAGATGTTTAACACATTGCCAGACACGGCAAATATATAATACACACACACACAGACACTCACATGGATACACACACTCTAAGATACATTAAGGCAATGCGCGAGTCTCAAGTGCGAGCAGTCGAGTTTATATATAGAGAGTGTTTAGATCAGGCAGCTTGGAGTTTATCTTAAGTATCTGTATCTATAGATAGCCAAAGAAGTTGTTGTTTTTGTATATGTCTTCTTTTTGTTTTTGTTTTTCTTTAAGGCCAAGGCCAAGTTGGCTATAACTTCAAGTGCTGTTCTTAGAGCATCATTTGCCACTTTTCGACATTTGTAAAATGCATTATTTATTATTTATCACTTGGATATATATATGTATGTATCTGTAACTGTGATCCACCCACAGAATGTTACTTTTGTTTGTTGCAAGTTTCTCTAATGCATTTATTATTCATGGCAACTTTTTCATTAACTGGCAGGGCGGGAAACCATCGCCCACACATGACCGGAAGATGCTTGCGGTCCACAGAGAGGGGAAGTGACGGTATGGACTTCACACACACTTTCACACACATGTTAAACGCAATTCATAGTCCTTGGCAGTCGTCAACAGGCGGCAACAAATCTACAAAGCCAAGTAAATTGCCAAAGGTGCAGAGCTGCTTTCCCCCCTGTAACTAAGTAAGTACACCTTTTACCCCCTACCCTCCACCTTCTCCTACAGCCAGCTGAATGACTCCGACTTCAATTCCGAGTCGACGAAGTACGAGTAGACGAAGTCCCAACACATTGCCATTGTTTTTTTTTCCTCTCCTTTTTTTCGGCTGCTGCAAAAGGTGTCGGAAACTTGTTCAACTTGTTTCCATTTTACTATTCTTTTCTCACATGTGTGTGTGTGTGTGAGAGTGTGAGTATACGTGTGTGTGTGTGCAAGACTGTAAAAATAGCAGCAACGCAAAATGCTACCTCATATTCAGTTAGCTGTAACAAGCCGTTGAGAATGGCATGAATTGATGGGGCAGGGGTTAGTGGCAAGTTCCTCTGCCCACAGGACACTTTTCTGATTAACGTTAAATATTTTCACCTCACTCAAAAACTTCTTTTAGTACTGACATAAGTAAATTTATAACTATGTTTAGTCCTACAACTATTTTTTTATTTATCATATTTTAAATTTAAACTTTTCAATATTGAATTCCTAATTTTATATATTATTTTATATTTGTTTTGTAAATGTTATAAATAGATTTTAATGAATAATTATGTAGTCAATCCATTTAAATAATCTCCCTTGACTTTTCACTGTCATAATTTTCTCACAACTAAATTGACATACACATAAATTTAGGAAAATATTTTTTTTTATTTTTTTCCTAATCTCAGAAAGAAAAAAAACAACTGAACCAATTTTGTGACTGTCTATCTTTTTTATATTTACGTTTATTTATTCATGGCGACTAAATATTCAACAAATTTTCTAGGAAATGATTTCAATATTATTTCCCACTGCTTTTAAAATTAAATAAATAAATAAAATAAAACTCTGTAAAGTATTGTATGTAATGGAATGAAATTATTGTAGTAATTTTTGATCTATATCAATAAGATTAATATAAAAATTGTTTGCATTTAATAACTTTTAAATGTGTACTAATTTAAACATTTCTTGTATTGAACCTAAGACCGTGTTGGACTCTGAATTGTGCTCCAGATTGCATCAGTACTGAATGACATATAAATATACCAAATACAACTGCAACTAAGTATATTTATTGTAATGGCAACGACCCCTAGATAGTCCACAAGAGCCGAGTCCAACTGTTTGCGTGTTCCCTTGTTATCTGCCTCGCAGACTGAGAAAGAAGTCTCTGAGATGAGGAGCCCACCATGAATTATCTACAGTCAAAGAACGTCTCGAACAGCTCTATTTGTGGGTTATACAAAAAGAGAACCAAACTGAACTGAGAACTGAGAAGTTAATGCAGAGCAAGTCAAGGGTTATCAGCTGTCTCCGATAGTATGGTATTATATTTCAATTTATAGAGCAAAGAATGAGTGCATAACACAAGTATATAATAATATTTATACTTAAGTAAATGTGCATTAAATTGTGTGATAAATTTCTGAGTTAACTCTCAATGGATCTCTGGCCCTGCTGATGTATGCATAAATAATTAGAGAGCAGACAATAAAATGCATCGGCAATGTTTAATTACCAAAAGTGCGACAAACGTGGCACAATATTTTCGATTACAGGCGGGAAATGGTCACCCTAAAGCGATTCCGATTCAATGGAGCACATACAGGGAGGCCCATTTGTAGGGACAACTAGAGTTTGGTTCTCCATTCGATTCGATTCCATTATCAAGTCTGTTGCAGTCCCCAAAAAATTGGAATTTGTCATGAGGCAAGAGCTCAAAACAAATTGCGCAAATGGCAAATGCTGCCGCTGTTGCATCCACATCCCTCATCTCCGTCCCTTGTCCTCATCGACCTCCACATCCCAATCGAGCGATGGCCACAGAGCCACCGAGTTGATATAAAATATGCCCAGGCCAGTTTCACGGCCGGACATAGAATTTTGACCAAAAATTGAACTAAAAACAAATTTTGGTGCCATGCAGAAACCAACCAGCAAAAGCGGCAGCTGAAATTGACAGGCGCTTCCAAAGGATTTGAGGGGTAGAGGGGAGAATGGGGGACAACAGGATGAGCCAAATTGTGCAGCCTCTGCACAGTGGGTCGAATGCAATGGAAATGCAAAAATAAAACGTATTGAATTTTAGAAATAAAATCAAATATATGTATATATATATTTTTTTTTAATTTAAAATTCTTGTAAAATATGTACATTTATGTAAATTAAGACAAAACACAAAGGAATTATCATATCCAACTAAATAATTAATAAATGAATTGACTAAATAAAAAAATTACAATAAATAAAATAACATACATACATAATTATGTATATTTTTTTAATTTTTTAAACATATTAGTCCACTGGACGACATTTGTTTTTAATAGAATTTAGACTAATAGTTTAGCAGTACTTTGAAGTGATTTAGACAAAAAAATGTTTTAAATATAATAAAAAAAATAATTAAAATGCTAATCTCAAACTTGATTAAATATGTGGTATAAAAACAACTTGCTTAAAATAAAAAAGAGTTTGAATTTATTTTCCAAGCTTTCATTAGTTTTATAGCTTGATGTTTGTATGGAATCTTTTACAAATTAGAGTATAGATTGCCAAATCTTAATTCTTCCACTGAGTAATGCATTTAGAATGTTTTTTACCACTGTGCGTTGCACTTTGAACACGTTGCTGGAAGCTTTGCAGCAAGTGTGAAGATTGCTGAAATGCTGAAGCTCAACTTGTGCTCTTGTTATTGTTATTGTTGTAGCTTCTGCTGCTTCTTCATCATCTGCTTATTGTTGTTGGTAATGTTGTTGTAGCTGTTGTTGAGGCTGGTCCCATGATATAAATTGCACAGCTGAGCAGGCAGCATAATCGCATGCAATTATGCCGCACACAATCACAACGGCAGAAGTTTTGCGAAACTCGCCAAGCAACAACTCAGCTGGAAATGCAGCAGCAGCAGCAACAAGGGGCATGCAACAGGAGCAGAGGCAGGAGCAGGAGCAGGAGTGGGCAGAAGACGTGGCCAACAAGCTGGCACTAACAGGTGAGTGGGTTGGTTCGGCGAGTTAAGACTCCGTCGAGAGAGAGTGAGAAGCACCCCAGATAACAACAATGCAACACTAGAGAGCGTATTGCAGTTTTTGCCACTGCCACAGAATCGCTGGCTGACTTCCTGCCTGCTGCTTGCCACTGTTTGTTGCACAATCTTGTCTAACTTTGTTTAGCCATGAGCCGACACTACGAGGTTTCCTGTTGCCACTCTGTTGATTTTTGCCGAGTTCTTGACTGATTTTTAAGGCCTATTTGTAGGAGCGAGAGAGAGAGAGAGAGAGAGACAAGAGAGAGAAAGAGACAAGAGAAAGAAAGAGAAAAGCTCACTTTTCTCGCGATGTTTCCATTTATCTTTGCTTAACAATATTTTGTTTTCATTTCCTTCGTTCTCTCTCTCTCTCTCTCTCTCGATGATTGGATGCACTGTGCTATTTTGATCTATTGATGCTTTGTGTTTTACCCTATTTGTTGTTTTTCCCATTCCCATTTCAGCTTCTGCTTCTCCTTTCATTTTCCTACCTTTTGGCAAATATTGCATTTTGCGTTTTCCAATTAAACTAGAACAAGTGCAGCTTTCTGTCTTCGTTCACGCATTGCATCCTGCTGTGAAGGTGTTAACAACACTGAATGCCAACGTAAAGTCGAGAGTCCATAACCACTGCAAACTGACTGCAAAAAAATCAAATCACTCTTAAATCGAAACTGATTGTGAAAAACAATTTTCAAATCTCTTGCATACGTGTCGAGTCGATAAAGGATTAACAACTCTAGAAAGCAACTTTCCATATAAATTCAGACTTCAATTTAGAAAAAAACAGACCACCAAAATTCTATTTAAAAGAGAGCATACATGAGGAAATATTTTGAAAATCCACGTCTATTTCCTCTTAAAAAATATAAGCTGAATTTAACACATTTGCAATTGCTGGAACTTCAAAAAACAAAATCTAAAGTGTCAAATCAATGAAAAATATCTTATATATTATATGTAGAAACTCAAGAAATGTTAACAAATAGCAGCATATTATAATAATTTCTCAGCTTTTCTTTGAAAATCTTCCATTAAATGCTGTGATAAATCTTTAGCATCTAACTCAAGACTTCCTTATGCGCTCTTTATTGTTTCAACTTTTTATCTTGTTGCCATTGATTAAAACTGGTAACTAGCACTTAAGTCATTCATAGAAAACAGTGACGCCTTCCACAGAATGTGAACAGCAGTCGGTGAAAATATTAGCCATGATTCTTGGAAAACTTCTACCGAATCGAGCACACAGAGACTTGAGACAGAGAATAAAAAATAATAGCAATTACATATATGACCGGGACCAAGTTAATAAAAATCAGCAGCCGACTGAAACAAGCGCCTCTTGGCCAATTGAAGTGTCTTACCAGAGGAGATGGGGGGAAGCAGAAGCGCAGTTGAACGCGTTTTATAGCACTTTAAGAGCCCTGTAAGTACATTAAACAAAGTTCTCTCGACCGGCCCCGTAATTATCCGGGAGTGTGCCTTCAATTTCGACACGTGCAACTTTCGAGCACAAGTATTTCAGATACAATTTACAATTTTCATTTAGTAGCCTGACGCTTTCCTGGAATTGCTTACAAGGCGTCTAAACTAGTTTACCGGTAATAGTGAAAAGACTACGAGCAATCCAAACTATCGTAGTGACCATAAATTACTCGACATTGTTGAGAGAATTTTGTCATGCAGGGCATAACTGAAAATATAATGATAATTGTTGGAAATGCCGTGCACGTAGCTCAGCTCGTTAATTCCTAGAAGTTGAAGTTGAGATCTCAAAAATCATACATACGAGTACGTTAAGATTTGAGCAATAACCAAAAACCGAGACAATTAAAGCATATTTTGTTTTCCTGGTAGAAAACGCCACACGTAACCTTGGCTGCATTTTAATCATCAACGCTTTGCTCTGTTCTTCAGTTGTTATACCCTGTAGAAAGTAGGATAGATAAACAAGGTATAACAAACTATAAACAAATTTATAGACATTAAAAAACCTTAACATTCTGTCTATTTATTCTTCATCATTCATCACACAAATATCTTTAAGATATAGTATTTTTGAAGCTACAAATGATTTTGTAAAGATAGTCTCTGCCTTCTTGGCTTATCCACCTATTTATTTATTTTGTTCATATTCTTAAAATTTTATTAGAATCACATAAAAGGTTTCTCAATCACAGGGTAACTGCAGTCAATCTTTCACAGATTTTTATTCACTCTTTATTTTCCATTCTTTTCTCTGACGAATTTCAACAAGTTTGTTGCACGTGCTGCACTCCGAGCCACATCAATCAAAAATAATTTATATGAGAGCAGGGCTGAAAACTGAAAACCCACAAAAAAAAAAAAGCAAGAAAATCCGAAGTCAAAGCCACAGTCAAAGCTCGTGCTTGGACATCTGAGATAGCGTTATGGTTATGGGTTATGGTTAAAGTCATGCCTAGCTGCAATGAACACAGCCCAGAGACATGTTGATAATACCTAAAACAAAATGCATTTCGTGGCAACCTTATTCAAAGTGTGTTAAGTTCCCTTTTATATTTTTTTTTTTTTATATTTTGGTATGCAAGACAATTGCTCTTTATAATTTACGAGCTCGATTTGCTTACAAGCTGTCCACAATTAATTGATTTATAGCAAGAAGACTTCAATGTATTGGCACAAGGAAAGAATAATACTTACTAATTAAAGTTTAAGGGTCGCCAAGAAATTGGAATCAGAGAATTGGTGAGATTATTTGAAATCTTAAAGGATACTTAAAGTCTATTTCACAGACCAATTTAATTAATATGTAGTTACAGTACACAACATAGTATTATTATTGCTACTTAGAAGTATAAATATAACAATTAAATATACAAATAAAATTCAGCTTAAGATCTAAAATTTAACAAATTTAAGTCTTATTTCAAAACCGAAAGATACTTTGAGATAGAAAAAATATTCGGTTGCAGTTTGGAAATAAAAACAGTTTGGTTCTAGAAACGAAAAGATAAAGTTTTACTTAGAGAGAGGATATAGTTTCAGTTCATACTAATAAATAATCACATTCAAATATTAATTAACACATCACATTAATCTTGTTTTATTGAAAAATTTATCTTTTTTTGTATAATATTCGAGCATCCGCTAAATAAACAATTTTACTAATTTTTACCAAGTTGTACAGGATACAAAATCAATAAACAACTCGCTATTCAGACTGAAATATAAAAGAAAGCTTTGAACATGCTCTAGTAAAATGGTTAACAAATATTGTAACCTAAAAGAAAATCTTCAACAAAGTTGATAGCCAAGTAAAGTTCTAATGCCTGCCCTAAATTTGAAAACATCTTCCTGCCATAATAGCAATAATTAAAGGAACGCATATACTTGTATGCATGTGGTACGTGTGATTCGTGTGGCACGAACTAGAGATAAGCATTTTCAGCGCCTTAACACATGTCATCCCGAATGTGGGAGCCGAGAAAAGGGTGAAATTGTGGGTCGTAAGTTCCTTTTTAGACTGTTTTAGTCTGTTAATTCCTTTATCTTGTGGCCGCAGTGCAAATGCTGCCAGCTGTCAAATGAGGGACGAGTTTATTGTGCGAGATTCAACTTATTTACAAAATATTTATGCCAAATGTCTGGTCATATATAGAGCAGTAATTAGATAGTCAAATAGCTCGAGTTCTGGGCAGAAATCAATAGAATTCCTTGCTATAAATTCAACACGGCACCCACCCCCGGGACTATTGACAAAAGATGCTCGGGTACGTCCATTAAATTTGTCACCCGCGGCTAAGCTAAATGTCAAATACTACACACACACAGACATACACAGACATACACACGCACAGTCAGTTGTACACTCGCACAACAATAACAGCATCAATTTGACACGTACAGGCGCTAATGATGGGAATGACCAGCCAACTGAGCGATCGAATCCATTGGACCAACCGCTCAACATGCCCACAATTGAGCCTTAGCCTTCCTCCCTTGGATTTGATGATATCCTGCCGTTTTTCCCCCGACTATCCCAGCCAACAGAATCTAACAGAATCTGTGAGTTGACATTTCAGAGCTCAAGTCGAGTCGAGCGACTGCCAATTTAATTCCCATTGACAAAATGCACAATTGCCTTGGAACTGCGTGTCCTGCGTGTCCCGAGTGTCCTTTGACCTATGTATTCCCTTTCCTGTTACGTTTTCTGCTATTGTTCTGCTGCTCGGTAATTCTGTAATTTCTGCTAGTGACAGCACGTCCCCCCCTCTCCCTCTGTCACACACTTGCTATTAATTATTTTCGAAAATCGCTTGTAATAACAATAAATTTCTACAACCAACTTTGAGATTTTTACCTCCCTCGCTGTCTGGCTAATTTTTATATGGCAACAACTGTTAAATTTTACACGACATTCAAATATTTACACAAAAAGAGAGACAAGCAAAACGTATCTTTACTTTTCAACAAAATGCAATCAATGCAAATGTTTAGATTGGGCTTTCAACTGTCTGCTCTGTGCAGAGGATTCCCCTCTCTCACTTGCCCTATCCGTGAGGTCCTGGCTTTCTGGGTTTCGACCCTGTCAAGGTCCCAGACATGCAAAAACCACGCGAACCACTTTCAATTTTGACGGCATATCGATTTAATAAATTTGCGTGCGTCCCTCGCGACAATTTGATTGACAACCCAAGTCCGTCCATCTGTCCGTTCGTCTATTCGGCCTGCTGTCATGCCATCATTCAGTCAATTGTTGGAGTCCTGTTTACATTTCAAGTGTTTCCAGAGAGCAGGGGTCAGGTTTTGCCAGCTATTGATACCTTTCGGCTGAAAATCTGGGGGGAAAATTGGTTTAATTTTGTTACAAATGTCACAGTTGAGGTTCAACTCACAAACTCGTTTGCTAACGTTTCGATTCTTTACTCTTCTAGAGAGTGAGACAAACGAGTTGGCTTCACATTTAAATTATTAAAGCATTTTCAGGCTAAAATAAATTTGATTTAGCTATACATTTAGATATTTTAAAATTTTCTTTGAGCAGTCCCTTGATATTAAGGCTATTTTAAATCGAGTAAATTCAATTAAATGCTTATACAATATTTAAGTAAAATAATTTTTACTTTAATATATTACTTTTAGAAATTTTTGTTGAAAATTAAACTGTAGAATCATCTAGTATAATTTCAACCCTTACTAAAGCCAAATTACTCATAGGAAATAGAAATCCCAATCTAATCTTTGAACTGTTTTTGCGACAAATCATCCAGATACATCTCAAGCCCATCTGAGCCTTATATATTTATTTGTATGCCTATTGGCAATTAAATATCTGATTTTGATTAAGATAACTTTGAATAAGCATGTCTTTTGGTATGAATCTCCTTGAGGGTTAGTTAAATCTCGATAGATGGAATAAGCAATTTCTCTAAAAGCACTGGAACTAATTTGGCAGATAGGTTTATAAGACCATCACGTCTATATGAATTTAATATGGACTGGACGCTGACAGTTATCAGTCGGGCATGGTCTAACAATTGTCGCCTCGGGTTGTCACCCCTCGGAAATTTTCAACACTTGCTGGTGCCCGGCATTATCAACACTGAACGATCTTATTTGGCGATGCATTGCCATAGATACGAATGGGTGATATGAGGAATAATGGTCGCGTAGACAGGCGTCGTGGTTGTCTGGTCTTTCAATATAAAATGAATTTCAATTTTGAAAAATTGCTTTCGAATGTTTGTGTGAAAAACGGAAATGCTATTTTTCTCCCCGACTCCAGCTCTCCCACACCCTACTCTCTACCTCTCCCTCTCCATCTCCCTCTCTCTGTCCTCTTTTCCTTCACACTCGTCAGTTGCACACTTGGCCCTTTTGTTGTTTTCTCTAAGGCTGAGCGTGTGCCCAAATTAGAAAGCAAATGCACAAAGGCATCACATGGAGAGGGGGCAGTAGGGGTATGGGTATGGGTATGGGGTTGCCAGACGTTTACAACCCAAAAGTTGACACTTTAGTTTTCTACAATTTCCACAATTATGTGCGGGTACACGTTTTCCCCTCTCTCACCATAGACATATGAGAAAAATAACGGAAAACCCTCTGGTACCCGCTCAAGATGCATAGACACGTAACGACCACATAGATCAGTACACTGCACCGACCCCTCTTGCAATTTACATATACTATTCGACAACGTAACCTAACAATTTTATTTTTATTGCTAAATCCTTATGATGTGGGAACTGTGCCTCGACTCGACTCGACTCTGTTTAGAATTTAATTATCGGTTGCATGTCACCGCCTTTTCAATACCTTCATTACCAGACGCCTACATTTTCTGCCTGGCTTGCCATAATTAAGCGCGCCTAAATATATACCAAAACTCTATCCAAATATTCAAGTTTTAATTGCTCCCCCAACGGTCTATTTATATCTCAAGAGCTCTACGCATACCTTTTCCATTTCCATCTTTGTTTGGCGCGTTTGGCCCGAGTGATAAACACAATTTTATTCAAATTACCCGGATGTTAGCAATTTGCTGTGCATGCTCTTTGAACGGAGCAGCAGCCACGTTGATTTATGAACTTAATGTAAGGTTAAGGTTTATCGCAGAGGTTTTCAAATCGACTCCATGCGAAATTGTTAACAATATCAAACTGGTCAGGTCATGGGAAAAGATAAAACTGCAGCTTAAATTCAATTAATCCAATGGGAGTTTATCGAATGTTAAAATAGTTTCAAATAAACATGATTAGATATAATAATTTGAAAGATTTTGGTAATGTTTCAGCTTATCATCTTGACATATTCCTAAGAAAATATTATGTTTGTAATATGTATTAATTTATTTAAAAAATAACTTAGAACTTACTCATCGATACATTAGGTAAGTACCATCCTTACCAAAGGAATTTAAAAAACAAGCTACTTACATATATTCTTAAGGATTTTAAGGTGCTGATTTGAGAGTCTGAAAATAAACGAAAAAATAACACAAAAAAAAATAGAATATCGAATGCTTAATTTTATCATTTAAAGAGAGATTTTAATAAATTTCCGCATTTTCTTCCTGTACACTCATATTAATTTAATATTTATAAATAACGTTTATAAATGAAACAATAATAAAATATTTTTTTTTTATTTTAAGTATTTTTTATTCGACACGATAGCTTCAGCTTAGTTTGAGACAACTTTAATGATCATCAGACTGTTTATTTGGAAATGTCATCATCATTTAGCTAGCTAAAATGTGATTCAATCACAGAAAAGATATATTATTAAATATGTTGGTAGTCTATGCTTAGTTGTATTTTTCGGAGATGACTCTAAACAAGACTGGCAAGTCATCCAGCTTCACTTTGGTCTCCAGTGGCAACCACTAAGAAGCAATTGCAAGAGGAACACAACAACAACAACAGCCGAGGCAGGAACAACCCTTTGGAATAAGCAACAAAAGCCTAAACCCAAATCAACAGCAACTTTTACAATATAGTATATCCCATTGAAAAGGAGACTTCAACTCAACCTCCTCCCTGATGAGGCATCGTAACTATGTACAAACAATGAACTCATAACTCAAGTGACACTTTTTAACTTGACTGCATTTCATCATGTGGCATGTGGCACATGAACGTTTGTGCTTTTGCTTCTTCTTCATCATCGTCGTCGTTGTCTTCGTTTTCGTCTTCATCTGTGTCTTGGAGTTGGTCGACTTGCTCTGTGCTTTTCTTGAGCTTCTTTTTGTTGTTTTCAGTTTCAACAATATTCAAATTGAGTTTTCCAGTGCAGGCAACGACTGTAGTCATCCATCGTCAAAGTTTTTTTGTTGCCTGTATTTGTTAGTTGATAAAAGGCCAGGCCATTATATGCATGGCCAAGCTGCACAATTTCAAGTGCGGTGTGTCCAGGTCGGGTTGACGGGGGCCAAGGGGCAAGGGACAAGGGAGTCGCAGATAAAAGGGAGTCACAACAAATTTGTATGCATACGGCTGCTATGGCTACGCCCGATCCAACTTTAGCTCCAACTACGACCCGACCTTTCAATTCAAAGTAGCTCAGCCTCGGCTGTAACAAAATTCCAAGCCAGCGATGGGAGCGTGCTTAGCTTTTCGATCGTGACACGAATTGAAAGAGCAAGTTTGAAGCTCAAATTGATCAAAGAATTTATTTAAATTTGAATCCTGGTTGTATTTAGAGGATAATATGATCATTTCGCTTGAAAAGCGGCTTTTGACCTAGCAACTTTACAATTCAAGTTTTTTGAACAATTTGGCATGATTTTATACAAGAAAATTAAACGTCTCAGTAACAAGTTTAAAGTGTTGTTTAATGGTAACTATTGTACGTTATAATAAGTTGATTAAAAGTAAAATCTAGTGCTTTAAAACTTTAAATTTTCTAAATTCCAAAAGAGGGGGAACCTTTGTATTGAATTCGAGATCCAAAACCGATAAAGATAAGATAAACACAAACGAAAAACTTCATCACGTAACCATCTCTAATCTGCAGACAGGCAAAAGAATCACTTTTTTTCAAATTGTCATTGGCTGGTCGAATGGTATGAGGGGTGTGTTGCGAGGTGTGGAGGGGTACAGGAAGGGAGGAAGGGAGGGAGGTAGGCTGTGGGAGCGTTCACTGTCCTTCAAAGAATTTCTTTGGCTTTCTTTCACATATGTACGTAGGAAATTTTCGATGTCTCATCATGTCGCCAGGGCTTGTCAACCTGCAACCGGCGATGCTCTGGCCCAGCATCTCAACCCTGTTGCAAGTGCAATGAACCGACGTTGCAAGGCTGACGGCGTTGATTTATGTTATATCTTCTATGGTTATATTGCCCCACACACACATTCACACACACAGTGCTTGTAGCCATTAAGCGCAGCTCATATGTTACGCCAAGACAGAGAGAGAAACAAGGAAAGAGAGAGAGAGAGAGAGAGAGAGAGAAGGGGGCACGCACAGACGCACACGTGAAAATGATTTATTAGCGGTAATTGGTGTCACAATGTTCCAAAGAAAAAGGAAAGGATTGCCATACTCGTATTCAACTGCTGCCAGTTACCGGAGAAGTTTCCCGGAGTTCCCGCATTTCACCCGTAGACGGTTGCGCGTTGTTTTAATTATCTTGATTTTAAACTTATTAAAATTGACAAATGATATTCGTAGACAACATCGCGTTGTCTTGTACTTTAGGAAACAGGTTGGTTGTCGGTTGTCGGTTGTCAATGGCTGCTTCCTAGAACTGTCCGTGCGTGCCGCATTCTGTGGCGACTCTTGATAAATCACACACACACACACACTGAATACCCCTGCAACAGTGCAATGAGGCATGTTCATCTGGGTATCCAAAAACAACCAGCATTTGGGGAATACTTGGTATGTTCAATGGTCTGTCTAGCTGGTCAGTCTGCTTGTCACCTAGGATGTTGGGCTTGTTCCAGGTACACACACACCTTATACTGGGAATTTATCATCTTCAAAATACAATCACATCGATTTCACTACAGATAAGCAAATCTATTCAAACCTAAAGTGGATATTCAGAAATGCATTTGTCAAATGACGTAAGTTGATCTGTAGATACAAAACGCAACACAAGATAAAAGTTGTTATTTGTTCAAAATTTAATTAAGATCCATTGAATATTTTAATAATTTCAATTATTATAATAGAGACAATTATAATGTGATAAATTGTTATAATACTTTCAACATATAATTTTAGGAATTTGTTCTAAACTTTTCGATTTTATCATATGAAGGCTTCAATCTTGTACGATTTCACTTAAATAGAATTCAATATGAATATCACATTGTAGGTCTTGTATTATACATATTGCATACAAGTTTTCGCTTTTAAATATATAAATAATTTAATTTTTGACTTGGAACATATTTAATTTATATATTTCTTTTTTAAACGATCAAAAACAGAAAAGTCAATCCTATCCAACTATCCAGAAATAGTCCCATATTGTCTAAGTGACTATGTTTTTATTAATTTTATACCATTTCCAGTTTATTCCATATTATTCTTACAATTTTTGTTTGATTTTGTTCATTTTGAGTTTCTAAAAATTAACTTCTAAATCCCTCTAATCTTCGATAGCATTATTTAAAATTTTCTCAAATTCCAAAATTTCTTAGCATTCTAACTTTCTGAAAAAAAAAAAACATAACCAGAAATTTGCTTTACTGCAACATGAAACACAAAATCATTTATTGAAAATTCATCTAAACACTTGGAGTACTGTTAAGGTAGTCCTTTTTGGTTAAATTTAGCCCTGCTGGGCAACTGCTGGATGACCCCCCATCATCTTGTGCTCCTTGAGGCACATGGTCACCTTAAATGCGGTATCACAATCATTTGTGCCTTTCATGTCCTTGCAGGCATTCACACCAGAGGTTATCTCGTCCATTTTATCCTTCATTTGGGGCACATTCTTGAGGGTATTGAGCAGGGCATCTGAATTGAACTGTCCATTGACCATGTGACCTTGTTTCTCCATCAGACACTTGCTGTAGCATTTGAGATTCTCATTCGCCGTGCTCTTCATGCCACCAGTCATGAAATCCTTCAGCTCCGCCTCCGACATCTTTGTCTCCTCCATGCACTGTTTCATCAGCTGAGGGAAATTCGGATCGCACTGCCAGAAACAAAAAATATGCTTATACCAAAATCAGTTAAGGATTAGCCAACACGTTACCTGGACAACCGCCGCCATGAGAAGGACCAAAGTGGCTGAGAATAGAGTTGCCTTCATTTTGCAATCGAGATTCAACAGTGACTGTGATAAATTTACCAACACAGCCGCTGCTTTTATAATGTCACCAGAAGAACGCAAGTGAGTGTGATTAAAGCAATTAAAGTTTTTGCAATTGTTCATTATTTGATTACGCACAATGCTTCAATTGAATTTCCCTTTTAAAATACCCTGTAGCGATACATGTGTGTAGGAAGGGTATGATAATTACTGAATAGTATTCTGCATTGTTACATTTCCCATTTGTAAACTTTACACATAGCTGAACATATAGAAATAATTGTAAATAATTACAGGGAAACTCTGAGTCGACTATTTCGTCTCTATATTTAGTTTATTTTGGTTATTGTAATTATATTTTATTTGAAATTAACAGCTATATCTATAACAATATACATCTGGCCCAGTCTGATTCGAATAACCACCAGAAAATTTAAGCACACACACATGCTCATATCTGTGTGTGCACAACACACAACAGTTGAACACAATTAGTTGTCTGCTTAAACAACAAATCAATTATTTATTTATTGTATTTGTTGCATTTGTATTTGTATTTGTATGCGGCTGGCAAATTTTAGCTTTTGTTCAAGCCTTTGTTTAAATTATTCATCTCGTTGGGCAGCAGATTCATACGAAATTTGCCCATTTCCCAATTTTCCAATTTACTGTGAACTTTTTTACATATTGACCAACAAATTTGCATATAATTTACATTTTTTTCGGCTCTTTAAATTCTACATATATTTTGGGCCAGACTGACAATTGCAGATTTCGGCAAGGTCATTATTAAATAATAATCGAAATTAGATTGTTGCTGTCTCTCTTCCACTTGTCCACTCGGTCACTCTCATCACTATCTCTCATTTCAAATTATCAAAGCTAAAGTGTTATTAGTTATGGTCAGGCGAGAATTGGAATAATACAATTATAGCGAAATCATGAAGCAAATCCCAATTAAATTTGTAATTTTATATTTTAATTCTAATAAAGTCACATGATTAGCTATTAATGAAATATACAGTAACGTATATGCTATAAATTTTATATAACAAACGGAAATACTACAGTCAAAATATTTCTCTCTTTAAATTCAATTTTAAGTTTAGTTCATTAACGAATAAATATACATATTTGTATACTAAAGAATTTAAGTGATAGATTTAATAGACTTACTCTCAAGGCACAGAAGAATAGTGTAGTAATATTTAGCACACGTAGTCATAAGTAGTATGTAAGACTGTATTATATTGTTAATAGTGTTATTTATTAATTATATTTATCGCACTGTAAATATAATTAATCATTTATCGATTACTAAGCAGCGCCCTCTGGCGTGAATAAGAGTTAGCTTAAGAACGCATGATTGTATTGGAAAATGCAGCAAGCGTCACTTTTGAAGAGACGCCGCCCGGTTAAGACTGAATAAATTATAAAAGATCGGAAATCTGAGTATTTACTTATTAAAATAACCCCTGACTATAATAGATAGGAAATAAACTTTATTATTTTATTTCTACTTGGAAGTCAATAAGCTTATGAAACCAATAAATAATTCCAGTCGCTCCAGAAATGTCTTTCATCGGCGATTCTTTGTTTATTATTTATTTTATAAATTTATTCAGCATAAACAAATCAAGTCGACTTTCTATGGAAACCAATGCGCAATGCAACTAAAAACAATTAAACAAGTAGTACAAGTTATTCTTCCCCCTCACTGTCAAAGAAGCGATTGGATGTGGGAATATAACTTGTATTATTCTTTGGGCGAATTCAAATCAATAGCCAAACAATAAATGGAGGCAAGTGCCATTTACAGGACGAGCCTGTCGGGAGTGTCCGACTGTCCGACTGTTGTCCTGGCGAAAGCCGCATGAAAGCAATGCTGACAGTAGAAATAATTTATGCCTTTGTTATAAAATGCGCACCTGCTTTGGCCCTTGCTACTTGCCACTTGCCACTTGCCACTGGATTGAGTACAGCCCCTGGTTGGCTTTTTACCAGGCAGCAAGAAGACAAACGCCATTAAAGCCAAAGAACTGGAACTGAATGAAGTCGGAGCGATGAGGAGAGAAGCGGGACACAAGCGGGGAGGGGGAAAGAAAGAGCGGGCGGAGCATGTTGAGGCGGCCCAATGACTACGAGTAAGAGTAGTTGACAAAAGACCGGGGCAACAGGAACGAATTGGCAATGTGCTGGCTGCTGTTGCTGCTGCTGCTGCTGCTGCTTCTGCTTGTCATTAGTCAGCCAGGATAAGCAAAAGGACATGGCCATAAAAAGGGCAAAGCCAAAGACAGAAAAAGCGAGAGAGTGTGTGAGAGAGAGAGAGAGAGACATAGATAGAAAGGATGAGCAACTACAAGGTGTGTCCTGTGAATGAATTGCTGAGTAACCAATAATGAAGTAAACTGTGCAAGAGTCCTGAATGTGTCATTGTGGCAGGACGAACGACCGAGCGACTGAACGACTGAACGAAGTAACTGAACGGAACCAAGAACCGAGCACAATTCACTGTCAGTTGCATTGTTTTGACCTGATTTACATGCCGATCCCAGTAAGCTCAGGGCTCAAACCGATATTAGAAATGGCCAAGAGTTCGTACTGTGGACATTTATAAATTACAATAGAACTGGCTGGCTGGCTGCTTCCTGGCAAGACAGCCAGGACGACAGACGGCAGATGATGACAGGGCCAAAACAAAGGCCAACGTTAATGAGCCAAGAGAATGGCGCGAGCCGTAGCAAACGCTGAGAAAATAGACCGGGAAAATTGTAAGAAAGCAGAACTGTGTCACAATGTTTTGACACAGAGCAGGAGAGACAGACAGAGAGGTGAATAGAGAGAGAGAGGAAGAAGGGAAAAAGAGAAAGAGGAAGGATGGAGGACAGGACGCAGGACAACCGCCAGTCCATGTAGCTAGTTAAGCAGGCGAAAGACAAAGTTGATAAAATTAGATTTGTATGGTAAATAGTTTCGTAGCAGTTGTGGCATGCCCCATGCTTCATGCCTCATGCCACGCTTCCGCAGGGGCCAAAAGTTTAATAAATGTATAAAATTAATTAGCCAGTTGAATGTTCATTAACAGCTGGCGAGACAACAGCAACAACAACGGCAACAACAAAAACAAAACACAACTGACAACTGTGTTAGCCACGGCTTTAAGCCCGGTCGGAACTTTTGATCATCGCAATTGGAATTGGTAATGGCAACGGGGTTCTGGCCAACTTCTAACTCATAACATACACTCATCATCATTCATTTTAGCCGTCATTTTTCTTTTTGCTTCCTCCCTCCCTCTTTCTGCTGACATTATTTTCACACCTCCCGCGTGTGTTTCCCAAAAATTTTGGAACTCCCGCTGAGAGTTTTTCGACTATGGAAAACAAAGCAGAAAGTGAAAACCCCTAAATGTTGACTGACCTTTAACAATGGCCCAAACCACGTGAGTTCTCTGTCTGCTAAAGGTTTCCTTCCCCTCTTTCTTTTTATTTTCTTTTTCTTTTTGTTATTGTTTTTATTGTTTGTATTGTTGTAAATGTTGCAGTGTTTGCAACGTTGACCACAAAACTGCCGGACTGCAGGAAATGAAATCAAAATTATTTTTGGGCATTGTGGTAGAGTAATTGGTTTTTCACTCAAATTTCATTACATATTTAGGAAAGGGGAGTGCCCTACTGTGAAGGATATTGAATGGAAATATTTAAAAACAACAGATCTTGGGAGCATATAAAACTGTAAGAAGAACAATTCGATACATATAATATATGATAAGTATTTAGAATCTTAAGTAAGTTACCTGAAGACATCTTGGTAATTATATTAACTGAAATATAAATATTTGTAATTAAGTTGATATCAAGACAAAGGAAGAATAGAAAGAGAAAAGCTGAACCCAGATAGGAACTATTAAGAATCTTAAATAAGTTACCTAAAGACTTCTAGGTAATTATAATTACTGAAATATAAATATTTGGAATTAAGTTGATATCAAGACAAAGAAAAAATTAAAAGAGAAAAGGTGAACTCAGATGGGAACTAAAATTTCAATAAATACTCAACTTATAATTAAAATTCGTAATAATAAATTTAAAACATTTGGAACATATAATTTAAATATATATTAATTATTAAAATATGCTCTAGTTCTTAAATTTCTATAACAGATGTCAATTTCAAATAAGTCAAATTTTACTGTAGTCAATTGACATAGTGATAGAATTACATGTAGCTTGATAAATATTTTCAATAAAACGTGATGTACATTCAATTGGCTTCTTTCCATCGAATTTCTCTAAAGCATTTTGCCCAGGCTTAGAACGTTGACAACAGACTTCAGTCTGTCCTCTTCAAAAATTTAATTTATGTAATTCACAACCAACACTTTTCGCCATTGGCAGCTGTAATTGAAATCGGATGTAAGTGTATGTATGTGTGAGCATTCACAGCACTTGAAGCTATTTGGCAGTCAAAGACAGTCAAATGCTTGCTACCAAAAAAAAAAAAATCGAAAAATGTTGGCAAAAAAAAAAAAAAAAATTAAAAAACGAACGCACAGAGTTATTGAAATTAAACATCAAATGTCAGCAGCAGGCAAAACGACGGCCAAGGCACGCACAAAAGCGCAAAAGTCCTGCCACATGCATCAGAGTACAAAAAAAGGAAGTAGAATGGAGCGAAAAAATGGCTGGCACTTGGCTGACAAGTTGCAAAAGAGCAAAGCATTTTGAATGTGGAATGGAGAACTGGAAGTTTTGGCAAAAATAAAGTCGATGCAAGCGCCGCTGAAGACAATTGCCCCAGCAAATGAAATCAAGCACAAGGAGCAAGGAGCAAGGAGCAGGGAGCAGGGAGCAGGGAGCAGGAACTGTCGCCGGAGCAGGAATCACTAAATACGAGTACGACGACAAGGGCTGCGCACAAATACAATTTACATGCGTACGTGTGACAGGACAGGGTAACCAAAGCAGGCATCAGACAGGCGGGCAGGCAGTCAGACGAGGGGGGATAGGGATCTGTAACATGTCCTTAGGATATTTGTATGCAAACAGGCACAATGCGCTGAAATCGATATGCGGGCGCGTCGTCATCTAAGGACGCGCCAAAGAAGCTGCAGCTGCTTGTAGTCTATGGTCTTTAGCCTGTAGACTGACTCAGGCTCAGTCCTCATCGCCGACTGCCAGTTGACAGCCATGTGCATCGACCCAATGAAATGAAAAATAGTGCGAAGACGGCTCAAGACAGCGACTGAGCCTGCAGCAATGAGCCTGAGGCAAAAAACAGCAGAGAAACATTGAGAAACTGATTTCTGATATGGCCATAAACCGTATCAATACGAGGGATGGACAGGATTCGGATTTTGGGCATAACTTATTAAGGAAGAGAATTGTTTATGCCATAGTTTTGCTAAATAATTATAATTCGAAATGAAAGAATAAATTAATGATTAAAATAAAAAAACATTTAAATGGATTTTTATTAAAAAACGAGGTCAAAATTTCCTAAGATATTCGTATATCTTATCTAATTAGCGTGCTTTTACTTTCAATTCCATGTTATGCTTAACAGTTAACATAAAATTTACTTAGAATCAAAAAAAATGTAGCTAAAGTTTAAAAATAAAAAAAAACCAAGTAAATTATTTGTATTCAAAAGAGATTTTAGCATGATTAATAATTAATGATTAAAATTTTCTATTATAATTTAAATGCAATGATTTAGGTTTACGATATGTTGAGCTTAACATCTGTTAATAGTGTTAACATTAACAAAAGTAACAGTAGCTTAACATAAAGAGCAAATGAATTATGCAAGAAATATGTTTTTCTCTCTGAAATTGTCCCTTGCTTCGCTTTGTGGCATGCACCCAGCCCTGGTGGCATGCAAAAACGTGGCAGGGTGCTGCTTTTGATTATATCTTGCCGCTTGATGCTCGACGCTGTTGCTTGATTTGTTTTGCACACATTACCGACTGATTGTCTATGCCACGTACTCGCTCGAGTGCGTATGACATTGCAGTCAAGAGTCGAGTATACTCGATACCCCAAACTTGAATAGCGAATTCGAATACGAATACGAATACGAATACGAATACGAATACTCAAACAGGCCATGTGAGTACCCATTACCCAGTTGCCTCGTTATATGCTGGTGCGTCATTCGCTGCTGCTTTCAACTTCTTCCTTCTTTTTTTTTTTTGATTGTGCAACTTTGATAAGCAATTTGAAACGTCCTTCGTTCCACAATTGTGCGTGTGTCACCAGCAGCACGCAACGTGCCACATGCCCCCAACCAGCTCCTGCGTCGACTCCTCACCCGCACTCTGCAGTCACTTAGATAGTCATCAAATTAAGGCTGAGCCAAATCAATGCATTGACTTGCCTCAAGGGGCAACAAGCTGCCTCTCAAAATGTCTCATTGTTTAGCTGCCTAATTGCCAAGCAGTTTTACTTTTCCGACAGGTGAAATTGTTATGAACGTAACCCTTGACGCACACACACACAGCTGGTCTCTAAATGCAAATGAAAAACTTTTAAAATATGCCAAAGCCGAGTTGAAGTGCAGTTACATGAGTGTAAAATATGTTTCAGGGTTTGATCTGCCTGCTTCCTTGTGTTTTCCTTTTTATCTGGTAGCAAATTGGTTACAAACACAGCTGTCGACCCTTACCAGCCATAAAGTAAAGACAAAGGTACTTTTCTTCTTTTTTCCATCTTTTTTTTTTTCGTTGCATGCCCCAAAAATTACATTAGAGAAACAAGAAGGAAAACACGTGACTTGTTAGGGAGTTATAAATGTTAAGGTATTCAAGTATTTCATGGGTGGTCAAAAGGGTTCAAGTGGATGCCAATGCAAATATCGTTTGCCAGCCATTACAAAGTCGTATAAATATTTAGTCTTTTCTTTTTGACCACAATACACAAATGTATCTGTAACTATGCATGCGGTTGCCATTTTGTGCTGAGTTAGAGTCAAATTTAAAGGGTCCTTCAATGTGGTTTTCATACAAGTATTGTATTGTAAATATAACAGAATTTGACCCACAGACACAAATTGTTATGTGTGCTTAACCGTTCTGAAATTTTGCAAATAGTTTTGATTTAATTCCATCAAGATTTTATGTTCAATTATTTTTTTTGTGTTATTATAAATAGGTCAATATTTAACAAATATAGGTAAATAGTATTTCAAACTTGATGCACATAGAATCTCAAAGTAAAGCTTATGCAATCTCTTATTTAATATTCAAGTCGTTCCTTACATTTTTATACAGTAGTTGCTAAAAGTCTCATCAAATCAAAATCAAAGTCATTAAATAACAAACGAAATGGTTAAAACTCAGAGAAATGCAACTTTGCACATTTTCAAATTTATTTTATATTGTAATTTATTAGTTCAGTATGCAGTTTACCCGTTGCATTTGACTGGAAATCGAAACAAAACATAAATATTCACCAACTCAGCTGTTGAAAACTGGCACAACAAACTATACACAAATCTGCTGGGAATTCGCCCCTTTGTCTGCCTGTCAACAAAAGAGGAGAGAAATATACATACTATGTAAATATATATCTATAGTATTCCCATTCTGGCAGAGTTGCCTTCGAGCTGATTACGATTGCGAATTGCAAATCGATGCCGACAACGATATAAACGTAAAAACCGCACGGTAGGAAATTTGAATAAAATGCAATAAGACAAAGAAATGAAGACAAACACATGCATGATAATTTGTACCCGTCGCTGTACTTGTCGGCACTTTGGGCATCCCCTACCCCAACCCTCCTCCCTCCGCCCTCCCTCCCTAGTTACTGGCTGGATCCCTTCCTGTATGCAAAACTTGTAGACGCAGCTCGTGCGTGTAGCTCGTGATGATGATACACTAAAAAATAAAAATAAAAATAAAAGCAACTACAGCAACTACAACAACAGCAATGCTAAACAACCCAAGCCACAAAATACATCAAAATGATGTGGTTAAAACCAATGCAAAAACAAGTTCTGAAAGGCGGTTAAGAGGTGTTTGCGGGTTGAACTGAGGACAACAACACTACACACACACAGCTCTCTATCCATGGTACAATGAACTACAATCGATGTGCATTGACTACACCTATTTTAAGTGGATACCATCGTGTTGTTCCTCTATACTTTTTGATTGCAAAAGTCAGAGAGATGTGTTTTTAAATAAAAACAGAGCAGTTTATTGTATCTTTATGATAATAATAAACTTGAAGATGAGCGCTCGAATTATTCATATGTTAATTAACTAATTGCAAACTTATGAGAATTCAAAGTTGGTGAAAAAATGTCAAGTTAGATTGAATGCAGAATAAATTTTAAGGCTAGTCCATGATAAAAATGGTATACTGTTTAAAAATCGCCAAGTTTTGACAAAGTTGTGAGACTTCAAATTTTTTAAACAAATTAAATTGATCAAAAAGACATTGCTTAGCAGAAACTGTTAGGATTTGACCAACATATGAGACTTCAAAGTCTCGATAAATATGTTGAAAGCTAATAACTTAGAAGAACACTTTGACGTTGCAAATGTAACAACATGAGGTTTATTACCGCAATTGTAAGCAAGTACAACTAATAGTAGTTGTACAAATGCTGAAATAGGGTGGGGTTGGTATTGGGTTGTTAGGTTGTTGGGTTGTTAGGCTGTTAGGCTGGTGCTGAGAGCTGGCAAATGCAACTGTCTGACCTTACGAGCTGTAAATTATGCATCTATGCATAATTTATAACTTATGCGTGGCCCAACCCCCGAAACATTTTGCCACAGACAGATGCACAGACAATGATTAGGGCCACACACACACACACACGACACACAAACACATACACAGAATTACGCACACACACAAGCCTATTATTAACATTGTAGTGACCGACCCTGAATGCAGGACGGGGCTACTGTCCAGTCGTGTGGACAATTGCAATTGCTTGGCAGTAATTTTCAATTTAATTATAGTAATACACACACACTCGCACACACACACACACACACACATGGACAGTCACAGTTACTTGTCTAAGTGCAGATTTGAGCGCATTTGCACTTAAGCCAAAGTTTTATGGCTTGACTTTGCCTTAGGGTGTCGAGTGTTTGCGATTTGGAGGCTGAGTATTGAATTTCGTGTTCTAGTTAGAGATGGTACTGTGTCGTGACACGAACTTAAAAATACTTGTAGTGACTACTCTGAGCTTGAGAAGTGAAAAACTGAACTCAAGAAGGCTAAAAATTATTCGTGCTCTGGTTAAAGATGGTACTGTGTCGTGACACGAACCTAAAAATATTTGTAGTGACAACTCTGAGCTTGAGAAGTGAAAAACTGGACTTAAGAATGCTTAAAATGATTTTTAATATCAAATTTGAGATTAATTGTTAATTATATCGTTAAAAACTATCGAAAGGCGCATAAATTTTAATCTTCGTGACACGAAAAAAATATATATTTTAAGAAATAGACATCAAGAGTTTGTTAAAAACAGAAGAATTACATTGATACTTAAGGTTTTATACGATTAATTTACTTTTCTTTTTATTTTTGTGGGGTTTATTTTACAGAATCGTGACACATGGAACCCTTCACGCTGCCATCTCTAATTTGGAGTGGCAAGATCTGAGGGATTGCCAGTGCGTAAATCACATGCAAATGTCCTGTGCTTGTAATGCACTGACAGCATTGTCCTGTCTGTTGTCCTGTTGTTCTGTTTGTTCTGTCTGAATGTCTGTGGCTTGCATTTCGCCATATTAATTATGCGGTAAGTGCGGGAGCTGGCACTTAACCGTTGCACCTTCCATCCCCCTTAGCCACCCAATCCAATTGACTTTGCCTATAGTTTTTGGCTTGGCCAACTTGTAGTTTTCATTTTCGCACGTATCTCTAGACCAGAACTTATCCACAACACATATCGCAAATGAGTAAAGCGAGCTGTGAGCGAGAAGAGGACAGAGCTTACTCGTAAAATGATGGTCACGTAGGGAGTACGTGCTGTTGATTTGATGGTCAGTTAATTATTATTTTTTGTGTTTATAGAGCTCAGGTTGTGGTACCTCTACCTCTGCCTCTGCCTCTACCTGTGTGTGTGTTGTCCATAATATGCATGCGATATACATCGCATATCATAGAAAGGGGTTGACCTGGGCTGCTGAGCCAAGGTTAGATTATGACCAAGCTAACCAAGCTGGGGTTATGAAGTGTCTCATAAAAATGGCTTCAAGTGACCAACGAAAAATGCTGAGATGTGCGCACTATGATAGATGGAATAATGGAATAAGATACTAAAAGGTAGAGACTACAGATAGTGTAAACATAATATTATACGTGTGAATGAGAACATGTAGAACAAGATTAAAAGATGTACACACGGATACGAGCACCATAACTTAATAAAATTTTAAATTGGAAGCAATGGAACGAAGCAGAGAGTACTAACTATAAAAAGACAGTGGAGATGGAACTTGAAATTTTACTAAGGCTTATTTTATATATTTCATATGACAATGGATGAGTTTAACAAATATATGAAAAAACCATTTTTTTTTTAATTTTTGTGTAAATTTGAGTGAGTTTTTTTATTGGACACATCTCTCTAATAAATTAGATAATAGAAAACGTAAAAATATTTATAAATATTAACAGCGCCAAATCTTTTGAGAATCTTTCGGGTAACAACCTCATTAGAGTCCTCAAGCCTTAACGGCTAAAGTCGAGTGCTATCACAATAACTTCCTGGTTGCCATGACTGTAAATGAAACTGTAACTGAACCTTAACCTACCGGCAGGAAAACATACTTCTTCCATCATACTTATGATTAACAAAGTTTTTTTTTATGGCCCATGCCAATGAGCAAGTTTAATTTGGTTAGCGTTCTTGGGGCCTGCGTCAATGCTGCGCCTATTGAGCCAACAGATTAATGCCACAAAATTCATTGGGCCGCAACGTTGTAATGAGATGATGAAACCACCAACGCCAGCTTGCGATTCCTGTGCCCAATGCCAATATTAATCAATTCTATATGGAGCGCTCTCTGCTTCTTGACCATAACAATCCCTAACTGGTTATCCTTGTGCAACAACAATAACAACAACAACAGCAACAACGTCAAGTCGAAACTCATTTCGTGTTGCGACTTTTGATTATGATGATTATTACGCGTAATCGCCGCTACATGTGCTACATGCAGCGCCATCTCACCTCACCTGGACGCGCCTCTCCGCCTCGCTTATTGATGAAGTACGAAACGAAGTTGGAGCTGACGCTGCCCCACGGCAAAAAGTCTGGGACACCTGTGTGTATATTATTATTACACATCACAAACATGAGCATGGACATTGGCATAGGGTCGGACCTCGATCTGGGACTGGAACTGGTACTGAACTGGCACTGAGCAGTCGAACTTCAGCAAGATGCACACGCTGTAAGTGGCCACTAATGTGAGCCTAAAGTATGAGCAGAACAATATATCAACAATGCAGGCCACTCAATTAGAAACAACAATATCTATTACTACAGGTAAATCATATAATTCAAAAAAATATAATATAATACATTACTGTATTTCTAATTCAGCAGAAAGTTGTATACTGAAGCAAGGAAACAAAATTATACTAAAATAAATCGGAAATTATGTCTTTATCTATAGAATTTAAAATTCAGATTTCAATAAGATATTAGAAACTTTTCAAATTATTGAAATGTTGCTAAAAACTTAGAAGAGAACAATGAAATGTTTAGTATAGAATTTAAAACATAATTGAATAGCTTACGATAAAAATTAAATTTATTATTTTTGAAATTATCAGAAAAAAAACTTTACCACATTTAATTTACAACTTTGCCCACATTAGCTAAAGTTTCAAGTTTAAATAACAGTTTTTTACAATATGTTCACCAAGTATTTAGTGTGAAGATAGAGATTCCATCAAATTTAGCACATCATTCCACAGTTTCTTTGTTGCTAAAACCCTCATTCAAAAAGTTGTTAAGTAACTCCAAAGAGTGAAATACTTCTAACAATCTGAAATCATTAATTTAGTACATTACAAACTGTAATTTGGTATAGACCTTAAGCTAAACTTCTTTGTCTGCCTCTTGGTGTTGGCAATCAAATGATCATCAGTGTTGGCTAACATGCATATGTATAGCAACATTGTATGTGTGTATGCATGATTATGTACACGTATATATGTGAAGAAGAAGCTCAAGAGCAGACTCAGTGAACGGCTGACGTAACAACGAGTTAACAAGATAATGACAGTAGCGGCGTCGCACCGGACGACGAGTCGTTCACTGAGGACTGAACTCAACTGTGGACTGTGTGGATTGTGGACTGTGGACTGGGTGACTCCTCTCTCTGCGGCTCAGCAACTAAGACGACGCGTCGTCCCGCTCTGTTATTTAGCTGGGTGTGTGCCTTGTACGCTCGTATGGGTGTGTGTGTGTGTGTGTGTTGGCTTTGAGTGACGTGCCGTGCGCATAAGTGACTGATGGCCGGCGACGTCCAGCGCCCAGCCCCTTTCTTTATGTTGCTGCTGCTGCTGCTGCTGCTGCTGCTGCTGGCCAAAGACCATAATCAAGTATGCTAAAAAGACGCGCAACCCAAAAGGAAATTAAAATGAAATAGGTACATACATACACATAAGCATATATGTACGTACACTCAAAAAAAGAAAACATTCAAATCTAGAATTATTGATTTTATCATGTATTTTTTAAAAATACTGGATATTATTGTTAAGTCAAGGCAATATACGGCTAAAATGTCAAGGACACTACATTGAAAAAGTCAAAGAAGCTTAAAATATTTGATCTTACTAAGAAAGCTTACGAATATATATTTGTAAGAGCCAAATGATAAATCATGCTGAAATTAATATTTTGTACTTAAAAGAATTCGGGACTATCGAACTTCTGACAATTTATTGAATTGATTTTATCCCAAAACATAGAATATTTTTTTCTGTGTAAGCATTGTTTAAGCAGTACATATGTATGTATGCATTTTTATGTTGTATGTGTGTAGGCAGCGTTCATTCGCGTTTACTCTTTCATGGTATTTCGCACCTGGAGCGGCGGCTGCGACGGCGGCGCTCGACTTGTTAAGCACAGCGTCGTTAACACTTGAGGTTGTTGCTGTTGCTGTTGCTGTTGTAATTGTTGCTCGACTTGTTATTGTTGTTCTTGTTGGTGCTTGCATTGCCAACAAGCTCATTAGTTTCATAATTAGCTTTCGTTATGCTTTTCGTGTATTAATTAGAAGTTATTGCAGCCTCGTCTAGGCGCCGTGCCACGAAAGAGCACTCAACACCCTTGGCAAAATACTGGACACACTCTCGTTGTTCCGACCCAATCTCCCTGCCTCCCCTCTCCCCTCTCCCTCTGCTTACTGAGCACTGCACTTACAAGAGCATGAAAATAAGAAGAAAAAAACAAACTAGCTTTACTCACTAGTCAAGCTTTTCTTTTGGTCTTTCCTCCCAGCTATTATATTTTTTTTTTTTTCTTAGATTTTTTCTCTTTTTTTGTTGCTGCTCAGCCACGACTAATGCACAGATAATGATGCTGCGGCTTTGATCGATTTGATAACAATTTAATTTCAAGTGCACGCACAAGCTTTTTTCTCTTTTTCCTTACTTGTGTTTTAGTAACTGACGAGAGATTTACACACGATAATGCAATGTGGTGTGCAAGACACGTAGGCTGATTAGATCATGAGCCCGACTTGTATGGCAAAGAAAAAAAGACAGAGGAGTACAGATGATATTATACAAGTAATAATAATAATAAATAAATAACTAATTAATATATTACTTATATAATTATTATTGACCTTATATACTCCTGTTGAGGCGGAAAACTTACTAGATAAAAAATGCACTCATTATATATTGCAAATAAAATGTCTTTGCTTGGTTTTTTAATTTCTTTCTTTTTTATATACTTTTCATTAATTTAAAACTTTAATTCTATTGGGCATTACTATTTTATAAAATCTATAACCAAAAATGCGAATTTATTTCTATGTTAGAACAACTACTTGACTCACTGTATACGGACAGGCTAATTGTGTTCATTACACTGATAAGAAACTAAGCTTTTAAAATTGCATGCAACAGTACAACAGAAGAGAGCAAAGAGGAGGAAAGAGCGAGTGTAAGAGAATCGCAAGAATCAAATGCAAGTGCAAGCAACACACACACACAGAGTCGCACACCAATGTAGCGAGAAGTTGTCCGACAACAACAAAATCAACATTAGAGTTCTGTCATGCGAAAGTGTTGTTGTTTATTTATTGGCAGAATGGGAATGAAAGCGAATTTGGTGGCGTAATTTGTATTGGTCAATCCGAAAGATACGTGTGAATGTGTGTGTGTGAGTGTATGTGTGTGCGACTGTATGTGTGAGCACAGTTTATGCACGATTGCCAAATGTGATACAATTGTGCATTTGGTAAATTTTTCATTGGTCAATACATTTACATTGTAAATTGTACAAGAATAGAATTCGCAATGTGATGGAAATAATGCGTGCACATTCGATTTGTATTTTGTTTGATGAAAGTTGAAAAAATATTTTATAAGAATTATGTACTTACCGAAAATTCCTGATAATAGTTTATTATTTTATTCATTAAAATAATCAGAAAAATCAAATTTCACTCATTTGTCACTTGTACAAAAATTAACTTTTCAGCATCGATGACAGGCAAACGTCAATAATGATGAAATAGCGCAACTGCACAATGTGACCGAATTGCGGAAGGAATTAATTACAAAATTTTATCGTTGAAAATTTCTCAGCAATCGATCATCCAAATGGTTACTACGGGAAAATACTAAACAGCAATCGGAAATCGAACTGAAATTGGTAATTAATTGTTGATTTGACGCTGTTAAAACTGATTTCTGTTGGCTTTCAAGTTTTATGTTGATGTTGGAATGTTGAAGCTCTCGGTTAACTGCACTTTAAGACCCTCAAGCGTAATCAAAGTTCACTTCTGTTGTTTTGTTGCTGTTGCTTGCACAATTGCTTGCACATAACAAAAACCAAATCTCGCATAATAAACACACAATATAACAACAACAACAATAACGGTGTGTACTATAAAAAATGCTGAGTAAACCTTATTAAAAAGGGATAACGGCACACGAGCAACGCTAATGACAATGCCTGCAAGGATGAATGAGAGAATGAATGAATGAATGAGTGAATGGATTGTTGCTTGGCTGGGTGTAAATGGATTGGGTGAGCGGTGTGTGTATGTGTGTGTGTGTGTGTGTGTGTGTGTGTGTGTGTGTGTGTGTGTGTGTGTGTGAGTTGTGCAAACACACACGTCACTCAGCCACGACATCCTTCCGGTGAAGAGTAAGGGAATCAGAGGCTTAACGCCGTTAATGACCAAGAACAGCAACGACCTCGCCCTCAACCTCAGCCTCGGATTCAGTCTCAAACTCCTCCGTCCTTCTCCCAAGTTCACAGCGTCGAACTCTCCGACTCGTTATGACGATTTTATTACGTGTATTCTCAACAATTGATGCTGCAATGTCATACGTCAGCAGAAGGTGCGCCAAATCAGCGCACAGGACTCGCAAGGATAAACCATCATTACACTATACAACATAATATGGTCCTACTTAAATAGCTTATTATTAAAAGTTGCCCAACACTGTTTAATATACTTTGTTATTTTAGTATTTTATATACGATAGTTTCTATCAGTAATGGCAGTTCACCTTATATGGTAGATCTAGCTTATTTTTTAATTCTTAAAAGATTTGTAATTTCAAGAAAAATTACATTTATAATTTCTACTTTATTTCTACTACTTTTTTACTTAACTTTATTTTCTATTCTTTTTAGAATTAGATATAGTTTCAAAAAACTTAAAAAAAAAAGTATTATTTTGAATAGTGTAGCTTGTAGGGTAAAACATAATGAAAGAAAAACTGCAGCATAATGTTTATTTGCTCGGGCAATGGAAATTTATGTGTTTCACCGTCTGGAAAAGGCATTAAAAAACTTTTGCCCACGAAGACTTTATTTGCGAAAAAGGGTTGGTCCTGCTGTTTTGGGAAGAAGACGTGGGACAAATCTGGCGTGGCCAATGCAACTTAATTAAATTTCGAAAATACTTTTGTCAGGCCTCAAGAATTATGATGCAAAATGTTTTGCTGTTAATTACAAAATTGTAAAACTCAAAGTTCAAATTGCAATTTGTATTCATTTGTGAAGCCGCCATTAAATTTGTTAAGCGCCATCGCTGGGTGAAATTATAAATTAATGCGGGTGGCTGGAAGAGTGGGCGGTCGACTGCGGCTGCGGCTGTCACAACGGACACCTCCGGAACACCCTCCCTACGGCTGTGATATCCCTCCCCCTGGAAACCCAAACCAAACTCAAGCCAACCATTCAGCCACATAATTTAAATGCATTTCCTTCGGCGCATTAATTTCCTAAGCTTTTTTGCATACCAAAAATCCCTGACAAAACTGCGTTGAATGTAATCCCATGAGCTTTAAAGTCACGTGTGTGCGTTGCGCCTCTGGCTGTCTGACGAGGGCTGTGGATGGCAAGGGGAGGACGGGTTGGAGGCGAGACTGACGCAACAAAAGCGACGCCAATGTCGACGTCATTGTTGTTGTATTTTCATGTAATAAATGTATTTGTTTATCCCCTCTTCTAATTTTTACTGCATGCTGAAAATATTTCACAGGCGCCGGCCACAGGGAGAGAAACAACAGAAAAATGGTGAAAGAGTGTAATGGAATGGTGGACGGGGAGGGGGAGGGGAATCGGCGGTCTGCTCTATTTGTTTATCCAACGAGCTTTGCGTGAAGTTTTTGTAATATAAATTGTCCTGCGGCTGGGCACGGGGCCAAAACTTTATGCTGGACCACCTCCATTTTTATAGCAGGCTGCGTATTTTTCAAATATGCGCATGTGTGTGTATGTGAGAGAGTGAGTGTGAGTGTGTGTTTATTGCAGCATGCAAATAGCTGAAGGTCGCTTAAACAAAGCAACTTTCACTTGAAGGTGCAGCACAGCATATTTGATTAGTCATGAATTGGTATTGGTATAGCTTGAAAATGGAAAGTGAATCGAGAATAGATTTTCTTACAGACCGATAACACTTTTAAAAGTTTAAATGCTCTAATAAAACCAATTTTCTTTCTTGTTGATTTGGTGCTTGTCAGCTGAACAACGGTCCTGTGGCGCAATGGATAACGCGTCTGACTACGGATCAGAAGATTCCAGGTTCGACTCCTGGCAGGATCGATAGGTTTTTTGCTTTTTTAAAATCATAATATATGTATGTTTTAAGCAGAATACGGAATTTGGTTACATAAAATAAAATTTATAAGATTTTTAATTAATAACATTTTTAAATTCAAAATATAAAAAATTTCTTTTCGCCCAACGTGGGGCTCGAACCCACGACCCTGAGATTAAGAGTCTCATGCTCTACCGACTGAGCTAGCCGGGCAGTTGACGTTGCGATCACCAATGACTTATTAATATTGCGTCATGAGCAGCTACATATTTATTTATGTGTATATCGTTAATGTTGCCGGAATTTGTTGTTGTTTCGTTTGCACAAGTGTTTTATTGAAATTAATTTATTTTTAGATACTTTTTTTTAATGATATCTTATAGATCTAGCGTGCTAACAAGCTTCGATTAGTTCATAAATATGCTGTGAATGAGAAATACTTTTGGCATTCATTCATAAAATGTTGTAACAAATGATTGTCTCAACTTGTTGAAGATCACAGCATAGATTAGTTCACAAAGGGAAGTGCGAGTAAATCGCCCAGCGGCCAGAATTCCATTACCAGCAACTTTACCTTTTGCTGTTCCGCTTCTCAGGGCAACTACTCACACGTATGATGATCTACATGGAACTTTGTGTTGGTATCTGTAGCATAGTAGAAAAATGTTTATTCATAATCATTTGTTACGCTTAATTGTTGTCTTTGCGGTTTACCTCATGGTTGCTTTTGTGTGTTCCGACCGCAAATTGTTTTTAAATTCATTTCTTTCGTCTCGGTGTCGATTCTTGTGTCTGCGGCGTGCGGCAAATAACAAAAGCCAAATGGGTAGCCTGAGAATTTTTGATTATTGTCATTATATATTGAACTGAACTGAAAGCAACGCACAAACCAAATCCATTTGGAAACATGTACATATCTATTTTACCCTGTACACATTGAAAATGCGAAAAGGGAGGTATGATTTTGATGAGTTTTAAAAATACTGATGATGAGTTATAAACAATTAATTGTATACTCTAACATATAAATTAGTGGACAGTTGCAACATGATTTTTAATAAAAAATTTATAAATTTTAAAAATATTATAACAATTGTTAACAGGGAATTTCGTAGTCGATCAACCACTATTTGTTGCTTCTTTTTGTGTGGAGTCATGTGTGAGGCGTTGTTCTTTCTCGGAGATATTTCCCACCATTTTCGACTCTTCCATAGCGCTGCCTTTTATGACTATTTGCTGTTTATTTTTGTTGAAATTTTTAAATCCGCACGCGTTCAGATTTTGCCTTTTGCCTGCCCCTGCTGCATGCCCCCGCTGCCAGATCCTTGCTTGCTGTTGTTGCTCTTGTTGTTGTTGTTGTTTTATTATCCTTTTGCTGGCACTTTTTTATGAGTTAAGCCAGACGCGGCTTATCTATGTGACAATGCGGTAGGCACCAGCAAACTGAAATGCCAACGATTCCATGGCGGGTCGAAGTGGGTTGTTGCACAGTGGCATAATGTGGTGCAGGGTGGTGCGAGGCGTGGCGTGGCGTGGCGTGTGTGGCAATTGCCTTTATTGCCAGCCTACCCAGTTTTGCATGATGGAAGGCAACCCAACCGACGCTTCATTCATAAATAAATTAAATAAAAATATTTTTTCAAGCCGCAAGCCATGCAACAATAACAAATAAGGCGGCCTGAAAAAAAAACAACAACAACAACAATAACAACGAAACGGCAAGAAATCTGCATAATGAAGCGTAATACACAAATGGTATAGAGTTCTGATTGGGGTGTATATAAGAGAAGTAAGAATGGATAGAGGAATAAAGTGCGGTTAATGCTTGGCAGCCTCACAATTGAATGATTTAAGGTAGACAGCATTATTATGCAGAAACCCCAGAAGAAAAAAAATCAGGTATGATATTTAAAGACCTCACGGTTCAAATATAATCTGATCTACAAGTGGCAATAAGCTTTATAAACAATAATTCAAAAGTGAAATTGTAAGAAAAAAAATAAATCTTTTCTTATAAAATTGCAAAGTTTACATTTGTGAGTATTTTTATGTATTCTATAAATAAAATATTGAATTGATTATTTTATTAACAGTTGCAGATCTATTGATGTAGTTAGAGTTATGTCTAGTTAAAGTTATGCCTAAACTTTACCATTCAAAGTTATTTCCGATTGAGTATTTGTTGCATTCAATTATAGATTCAATAAGTCGAACATAAATATTCGAATCAGCTTTACAAAGATTTGTGAGACAAAGTTCAGAGTGGCAACCCTATAGACGGCAACAAAAGCATTACTGCCCAGTAAAATTCGACACACCCCCTGCCCTCAGCCCCCTTTTTTTTTGGCTTCCTCCACTCGATATGGTGGCTCATTGGCAGCATTTGTTTGGGCGTGTTAAAAGTTAAAATAAATCAAAGAGCCATAAATTTAGCCGCTTTTGGCAATATGGGGAATTCGATACGTTCATCAAATGTAAAAGGGTTCAAGCGATGCGTTTGCTATCTATCAATAAATGTCTCTATATATGCGGGCCGCCCCCTTCGCATATATTTTATCAAGCGAAGGACAGAAACGGCAACAGCAAAAGCAGCAGACGACGCATCCTTTTGGCCTGCTCAAATTTAGCACACTTGTCAAACCGAAAAAACGAAGAAAAACATCGAGAAAGAACTGTTTACTTGCGTTTGATAAAATTAAAATACTCTGCAGAATTATTATGTTACACAATTGCAGTAAAATGAAAATATACTTTTTATCAGAGAAGTTAAAATTGCATTTAAACCATTTAATTTAATATTTTTTTAAACAAAAACATATTTTATGTTTCCGTTAGTGCTGTTACATAACTGCTAGCATATTTTAAGTACCTTCTGTAGAGTATACCAAAAAACCCACAGCAGACGCACCCAAACATAGAACCCACCAACCCAAGTGGGCCAGCTTATGAAATATGGCGCAAAGGGGTTAAATGACGTATGCATTGCAGCTATTTCTCTTTTTTTAGGGAGCTGCAAGGACCCCGACACCCTTCCGGATCTCCCCCTCTCTTTATTTGCCCGTCGATGTCTTAGTTACCAAAGCGGAAATGCCAAATTTATCATAGGCATTGGCCGGACTCTGTTTGTACTTTATGAGTGGGCAAAGGTTTGGGGCAATATATCTTCAAGCCAACAGATTTGATCAATAACGGTTGAGGTAAGAGAGCACTCGGCCCAAATAAATGTTGGGTCATTTGCAGTTTTAAGTGTTGGATAACTTCAGATTTGCAAAGTGCCATCGAATGAGCAAGCAAATAAACTGAGTAAGTGTTGGGCAAAAAATAGCATGAAAGTTAAGAAATAGAAGCATGGAACTAAAAATTAAATGCTCGAATGTGATGGAAAATTTTGAAAAATGTATCCATCTTATAAAGATAATACATATTTATTAAAAAAGATTTTACATTTTTATATAGATCTTTTTTAATAGGAAAAAATTATATTTTAAATTATGTTCTTACTATTTTATTAAATTAAAAAATATATCTTTAAAAAAAAAGAAATTGGAACTACCACAATGATAGTGTAAGTAGACTATAAATAAAACTTATTGCACCTCTTAAGCAGCTGTTAGTTGGTAAATGTCTCCAGTTACACTGATAAATGCGGGAAATTGTAGTAAATATTTCATTTAAATTATACATAAGAAGAATTTAAGTAAATAGTCAAACGTAAATCGTATTTTTGGGGATGTTGAGAGTGAGAGCGAAAGAAAAAGAGAGAGAGAAAGCGATAGAGGCTCAAGCAACACTCCAATAATATGTATAGTACGATTGTCTGATTATCAGAGCAACCGCAAAACAATTTAATACTAAAACCCAAGCCACATGCCACGGCACGCGTTCCAGTTCCCCCTTTTTGCAATCACAATCCAGATTCCAATCCCAATTCCAACTCCAATTTCCAAATCGAGAGGACGACCAACATCATGCATGATAAATGCACAAAATCTGCAACAAAGTGTTGGAAACACGCACTTAAATAGGTAGGAGTGGGGGGTTAAGGGGTAGGGTATAGAATTACAAACTGATGGGCCCTTTGACAAATGGCTGAAGAGCTCAAGATGTGAAGATTAACATTGTTCTAGGGTTTCCAAAAAAATTTTGGTTAGATCTTTGACCAGGTAGAGATAGAGGGTCATCAGCTGTTGAACTCGAACAAAGCCAAACCTCAATAATGATAATAAAAATAACAATATGAAAACCACCCGTAAAAGTGCATAAATTCTGAATGTGGCAAAAGGATAATTTCGAAAAACCATTAATATGCCATGGACATTAACATTCTGTTGTGACAGGCAGTCAAATGAGCCACAACCTAGAGGTAGACATAGATACATAATGCTAGACCTGGTGGTGGCAGACACAAAAGGTGCGGGAAATGCAGGAAGTGCAGGAAGTGCAGGCTGCAGTCCCGTTGTCCTGTCAAAGGACACGCAGCACAACTGACAACTGCCTCGGCTGCAATACGGTCTGTCGTTGGCCCGTCATTTACATGGAATGCAATAGATCGATGTATTCCTAGAATCCGTTGACGGGCAACGTTTTCCGCAGCATAAATCAACAGCCACTTTAAGGGGAATTTTGTGAGGGGTCTTGAGAGCCAAAGGGTTTGTTTTTTCAGATTGGAAAAACTTAAGGACTTGTAGCTTAAGCTGATATTGATATAAAGTACTATATGTAGTAAAAGTAGTAGTATTAAAAGTGGCTGAAGAAATAGAATATGCAATGCAAAAAAAAATTTGGCCCTTGTCCTCCTTGGACAATCAAAAACTCAGCTCAATTTCCAATATAACCAAGTAGTAATCAGAGAATTAGATACTGCAATTCTGGAACTATCTACAGCGCAAATAATCACATTCTTTATAATATTACATTGCAAAAATGTAGAGGACTTATGGTTATATTTGATTTTTCTTTGATACCTCTTCAATTAAATGTTTTAATGAGAAGTAAATAAATTAAAAGAAAAGTTCTTGAATTTTTGGAAAGCCATATCGATTTAAGAATAATTAGTAAAATTGAACTAATATTCTAAGCAGAAAAAAGTACAAAAAAATTAGTAAATACTGACAGGAATCATTAAAAGAAAGCACTTTATGCACAAATTATTATTTTCTCAAAACTTAAACATAAATGTTCAATTAAACAAATACCAAATCAATTTAACTAACAGATTGGCCGGATGATTTCTTAGTCGCTTTGTCTGTTGATCATGGATTATCAATGTTTGCCAACAAGAGAATCACAGTTAATGCCACAAATGCAACCGCAAATCGCATAAACCGATATAAACTGAAACGTGAATCCCATTTGAAAATCCAATTTGATAAATAGAAAACAATAAATGCAATAAAAAGCCGTAACAGCAAGCCCGTAACCTAACCAAATAAAAACGCATTTGCACAAATTTAGAGCACAAATTAGCAATATGCCCGAATTTATGAAATATGTGCAAATCGTGACAACAATAATACTCGAAAAGCTGAAACAGACACTGATATATCCAGGCGGAACATTAACCCTAGCAACATTTGTTGCAACTGCCCTTAAAATGGGATCTGCATGGGGGAGGGAACGAAAAGGGAGAACTGTGAAACAGCTGAGTAACTAAAAATGAAGCCAATATAGAGCAGAGAGTTACGATTACACAATAAAAACTGGGCTCGGTCCACGCACAAAAAGTCCAGTGTAGAGTGAGAAAAAGGGCTGCCAGAGGATAGAGGGTGGCTAGCGGGTGGTTCGGTTGCAGAAGGGAGGCGTTCCGAGTGTCATAAGTGCATAAAATGTTTTTGTGTTTGGCACAAAAGCAATGCAAAAAGTTTAATTTTCTCCAGGCAAGTGCTAGTGCCACGTAACCAAATCCGTTTAGTTGAAAAACATAAAGAAACAAGCTGCACAATAAACTCATCTACAAGATACCCTGTAATCATTAATTCATATCCAAATTTTAAGAAATTTTCTGAATATAAAATTAATATGTTATAAGAGTTGTTTAGATTAAAATCATTGCTTTAACTTACTGAATGAGAATGTTATAAAATTTGTACTTGATGATAAAACGAAGAATTTTAGATATATTACGTGTATATATTATCTGAGCAGCAATATAAGAAATTTTTGTATATCAAGATCTTATAGTCTCTGAGTTCACACAGACAGACGGCATGTCTATGCTTCATAAGATCGGAAAATCCCTTATTTTTGCATACCATTTATTCCAGGGTATAACAAAAAAAAAAAAAAAAAAACACAATAATAAATGTAACAAATGACGCACACGGTGGCTCGGCAATTGGGTGGTGCGGCGGCCCTCGGCGCGGGCGTTTGCCATTTTAGATTAATGCCCAGCGGGCGCTATATGAGAAGCAGATCGTCTATAGGAATACGAGTATGGCATATAGGAATATGCACTTATTTGACTAATGTCTTTAATAAAAAATTACACACGTCGCAATATCACAAAAAGAAACGAAAGTGAAAAATTGGCAGTCTGAACCGAAAGAGATGTAAGAAGGGTAATACGAACTTGGGAATACTGTAATACTTGCGGCTTACAGAAATTTAGCATTTCATTAGGCAGAGCAACCCCAACAGCAAATTTTCAGGCCACCCTAAATTTTTTAATATTTACTAATATTGACAATACTTAAACTTTTTATTTTTTTTTTCTGTTGCTGGGAGGGTTGAGCCAATGGGCCATGGTAACCAGAAACTTTGACATATTTATAGTTGACAATGGTTGCGACTGAGATGGAGATATAGAGGGAGAGGGATAGAATAAGTTAAAACCCAACCTTGACAATTGTAAAGTGGTGGAAATAACTCCCAGTGCTGATGGTGGTGCGTTGTGGGCTGCTTTTGGGATTTACACAATATTTTTCAAGTGCTCGACCGCCGTTCGAGTCCCCTGGTGACTTATTAAGGGTTGCATTTAGCGGGCTTTGTGTCATTTTATATGCAAATTGGATTAAAAACGAAACACATTTTACAACCCATATCTGTCCAGTTGCATTTACTAAATTAGCATTCATCTTATTGGCATAATGCCAGTTATAATGGAGAGCACTACGTATCTAGTACAATTGTCAATGCGATTTATTAACTGGGAAATTCTTTTGATGTCACACAAATTTTCATTGCGCATTTCATTTTTCCATTGGTTAGCTGATTGTCCCCTCGGGGGGTAGTACAATGTAGGGTAGAGAGAGAGAGGGAGTAAGCCTATCAAGCGATTAAATTTCCTCAGTTTCTAACTCTGATTTGATTAGACATTTTGTTTATGGTTGCTAAGCTATTGTATTACAATTAAATATTGACTGTTTACTGAGGGCAGATTGTGTTTTGGTAAGAATAATAGTGGTACTCCCTATTATTGATATACTATAAATAATACAAAAAATAATAATGTTTAGACTATGAATTAACAGGAATGATTTGTCTTTAATGTATGATTGTCCTCGAGACATTGTATGATATGCATGACCTTCTATTACTCGTAAGTGCATTTGAAATAAAAAAGCAATAACATTAAATAAATTATAACATCAAACATTTCATTGATATTTTATAAATAAAGCCCCGAGTGGTTAGAGAAATACATATATCATTAAGTCAGAAATCAAAGTGTAATTTTGGGCTAGGAAATGCATTGGGCGTTTTCTTTCTGTGGAAATGTAGAGTCGACTCGATGATTATGGTCATCATGTGCTATATGATTAGCTTAATTTAATAGTTGCACGTATCACATTTATTGGTATTGTGGGTTGAGGGGGTCGTTGCATAACGAAAGCAATTTGTGTGTGCCTAAAAAATAAATGTCATAACTAAGAATATCAACAAAATGTGTGTGTTTAGCCATAGAACTGCTTCCAGTTGGACAGTTGGACTATTAAACTAATTTCCAGTTGTCACTGACAAGCACGCACACGTCCTGGCTCGGATCCCATACCCTCTTTGACTCCCCTATCACCGTGTCCATGCCAACGCAAATCAAACATGGCATGCCGGCAGAACGAACCTGGCCTATAAGAAGCAACAACAAGAAAGATATTTCAACTATGCTGAACTTCGAATTTGCCATTGGCAGTGGCGTAGTCAAAATATTTTGAAGAGGGATTGTAAGTATTTACATTTTAAATAATTTGTAGTACGGATTTTAATTTTATTTTTTGTATTTGTGCAACAATTTTGCGCTTAATATATTTATTAAAAATATATACATTTTTTCTCCTGCTGCATTTTCTTATTACTTGAGCCTCTGCACTATTTTGTAACATCCTGTAGCATTCACTGTGAATGTTGATGAATGCTGCTGATGTGTCGTATCCCTTTACCCCTCTTTCCCGCTTCCAATCCCAGTGTTGACTTGCAAATGAAGTTGACTTTGTTGCAGGATGTGGCCAGTCCAAGTGGTCAGGTGAAGTATAGAGATACCTGAGCCAGCTTTTTGCCTCGTAGGCATTTTTGGGCCATTGCATTGCACAAATTCCATATTTACTGTCAATGTTAATTGCTCAGAATTGCACTAAAGTGTTGACTTTTGTGACGCACAGGAAACTTGCGTTCCACATGCCACAACATGAGCCACTTGCTCCGCCTGACTCACGTCTCACTTGACTTGCAATTTGCTCAACTATTTAATGACAAGCTACCAACGTATCGGACAGCACTTCCAATTATCCAATTGTTTGTACAGTCAGCTCAACGAGTGGCCTTCTTAAAATGTTTTTACTATTTGTAGCCTCACGACATCATTACTCTTGCAACTTGGGGCATCTCTCAGAATTTCAAATGAATTCAATTTTTCAGTTGCATTTTGTGAAGCTCTCTCAAGCTTAAAGTTGCCTTTTGTCACGCAATGTGCCAGGCATTGAGGGAGGTCTGTACGAACTCATTAACTAGTTCTACAATTTTTATAAAACTTGGTACACATGCAGGATATTATTGTTGGAAGAACATTTTAAAGAGTTGAAAGTGTAATCTTTATGAAAGATATAATTAATATATAATATATAATAATATTAATATGTTTCTCTATACAAATAATCACAACTTCACATATAATTAATTATCCTATATAGTACATCCTATTCATGCTTTCAAAGGGTTATTTTTTTGTAAAATTTTTATAGCACTCAGTTTACAGAGCGCATCCTTCGCTCAGTGGGAAAGTGAATAATTATAAGTGATTTTTTTTTCAACAGTTCATACTGAGTTTGAAGGAATCTCTTTCCGGGGAATCATTTTGGTACTTAAGGCGGCAACACATGTCGGCTTAAGCATCCATCCTATGGGTTCTCATTTCGGGGTTTCAGTTTCAGGTTCAGTACAACTTGGTTAAAGACATGTGGCGTACATTTCATTGTCAAATGTCGCCTTAGTCTCATCTTACGCGCTGTGTTAATTATACTAATTGCACTAAATCACTTGAAAAATTCGAAAGGAGGACAAAAAGAAAAGCAGGCTGTTAAAAAATAGCTGGAATTAGGGCGTAGCTCCCAAGTTGAGCTAACGAACTGAACTGAATGTCAACGCAGGCTGTGAGAACGAAAATTGTTTTTTAAGGAAGTGATGGGTAATCCTAGCATGAGGTACGAGTACATCAAAATAAATTACAAAATCTTAGCAGGGATAATTCCCAAAGAAATGGAACTGATTCTTTTTTCAAACAAAATAATTAATGATAGAAGTCTTAGACAAAATGAAACGCCTACAAATACTTTTGAGGTGTTTATGGCATTAGTTTGAGAATGAGACTGAAACGTTTTCTATTTGATAAATTGACAAAGTTAAAAGAGACTGTAGAAAATCAGAATAGTACTTAGGTTTGTATGATTTGAAATTTAAAATGAAATCATTGCACGTAAAAATATATAAATTCATTGCATAGTGATTTTTTTTGGTAATATACAGCTTAAACAGGTTCTTTTTCAACATTTAATTGAAACTTGATTGAAATTCAAAAAAGATTTTATTATAAAGAACTGGTAAATGTAAAATGTTTCAAATATATTGATAATTTATTTTTCTAGAAATATAGAAAAGAATTAAAGAAACATGTATTTACAACCTAAAATCTATTTAAGAAATTCATGTATAAAGTTTATTTTGATTAATATTATTATTAAGTCAAAATAAATGCAGAAACTTAACTTTAGTTAGGGAGAGTCTCTTTCTACTTTACTTTCAATCAGTTTTGGCTGTGATAAAAATCAATATCCCTAAGCTAACGGAGTGCTCTTAAGAATTCGTCGGCTTGTCAAGAATTCAGGACTTATTCTGCAATCCTGGGGGTAGATGAATGCATCTCTGTGGCCAGTTCTTGACTCATCTGTGTGTTGTTTCTTTTGGGTTGTTCTGCTTCTCGACGTATACTTCAAGTTGAGTCGCAACTCGAACAACAATTGTGCAGACAAGTCGCCTGCATATTCATCAAGAACCACAAACCCCAGCGGGGTCACAGCATGCGCACAAGTCCTGCCTGCGTCCATTATCCTTGACTGCGCCTACAACCTGTTCGGTATGTGGATCCAGTTTGGGAATGGGCGCTGTGTGTCGTGCGTTTTCGCAGAATTTATACCAATTTGTGCGCAATGTTAATAACGGTAAAAGGCCTATAACAATAACCCACATCAATACGCCGGCACGTAGTCGCCGCACGTGGTAAAGCCAAAAGGACTTTGCCCCGCTGTGCAACAAACAAGGTGAGTAGGTAAGCCGGGGAATGCAATCAGCAAAAATATGTATGTGTGCATGCATCAGAGAGCTGCATTGGGTATGTTCGAGTATGATCGAACATGTGTGCAGAAAATTCAACCAAATCAACTCAACCACTCGGGCGCAGCGTGTTCGATCAGGTTCCGCGCGTCTCTGTTTACGATCGAGTATCGAGCGTGATTGTTTGTTTACGAACTACTCAACCGGATTGAGGTTCGTTTGTGACGAAACCCAAAGCCACGTTTTGGTTTGGGTATGCTTCGAACTTGGGTAGGTATGGGTATGGGTGTGAAAACATGTGTCGGTTTTGGGTATCTAAATGGGTATGGGTATGGGTATGCGAATGAGTGTCGGCGTTTGGGTATGCAATCAGGTATGGGTATGGGTATGAGCATGGGTATCGGTTTTGGGTATCTAAATGGGTATGGGTATGGGTATGAGCTTGAGTGCCTGTGCTTAACAAGAGTGCGACAGAGCGCGCAATAGCGAGCACGCGCGGCGTTTACTTTTACACTAAAATGTGTATGTGAAAGAAATAGTATGTATTGTACAGGTCTAAGAAAAGATAAAATTTTACTTTTGCTTGAATAAGTATAACTTTTAGGATTAGGCAAATAAAATTTACAACTATAGTTTCGTCAATAATTTTAAATAAACCTTAAAATTAACTTCTAGAAATAAGTTAATAATAATTAGTTTCCTTCGTTTAATTTACTTAAAAAATGCAGTCAGTAAAATACTTTAAGCATAAGTTCATTTTAAAAAAGCAAAAATAATATTTATTAATAATAACACGTTTTTTTTTTATGTTCAAAATAAAGCAATTCATATATTTTCAATTATTATTTCTTTGTCATAAATTTATTTTGCCATTCAATAATAATTTTAATACCAACTAACTAACAAGAGTACAAAAAAAAAACATACGCGTATGTATTCGCTTGCAAGCCTGCATAACCAAACGCAGGCAACCATGCGCACGGCCATACTCATACCCATACCCATACCCATTTAGATACCCAAAACCAATACCCATGCTCACACCCATACCCATACCTGATTGCATACCCAAAAGCCGACACTCATTCGCATACCCATACCCATACCCATTTAAATACCCAAAACCGCTACCCTTGCTCATACCCATACCCATACCTGATCGTTTGAACAAAATGAGTAAGCATCAAATCAAGTCAGCCTGCCGGTTCGGTCAATGCTCGTGGTTGAACAAAAACAAACAAACACAAACGATCATGAACACAAACTGGCAATGTGTTCGAACTGAGCGAACGAACCGAGCGCTCAGTTCGAACGGTCCGCTCCTGTCGCTTAACCAAAGCAAAAAAATCATAACGGGTTCGAGTCAATGTTTGAGTATGATCGAACATTTCATACCCGTTGCAGTTCTCTGGCATGCATGCAACGCACCACCCACACCACACTACACCACACACCCACCGTTCATCTGGATTGCATGCAACCCTTACCGACACACACAAACACACACACCCCCAACCTCCCCAAAATGCGAGCATTGTAAGCCGGCAAACGCGTGTCCAAAACACACGCGCGGCATCTTTGACGGTCTCTGAAAATGGGTACCGAGTACAGGGTACTGGGTACTGGGTACTCGATACTAGGTAGTGTGTACTCCTCCTTTTACTCATTCTCTCATTATATTTGTGCATTGACTTTGCACATGCCCGAAAACTGGCATCGTCTTTGCTGCTGCTTTGTATTTGCACAAGTGTTCCATCCTCTGTGCTTTGAACAACAATAAAAGAGATTAATAGATCTGGTGGACGGGGAAGATGAGTGAAAAGGGGGGCGGGGCGGGGCTGGGCGAGCTGTGCCTGTTGCCCAGTCACATACAATAATTGGTGCCTAAAAGGCTTGCATATTTGTCTGCAATGGGGTAGCTCAGCTCACAAAGGACTCGTTCAACGGCTCGTCCTCGGTACAATGATCGATCTGCAAAATATTTCAATTTAATGAATTGCGTGCACAGTGCGTGCCAAAAGGGTTGAGCGGCCCACGCACAGTGGTACAAGCTACGACGAAAATTCTAAAATACAGCCAAGTCCTTAATTATAAAAATAAAACATAAAGTAAAATGATAAATAAATAAATAAAGTTTAATTTAAAATTCTTTTGCAGTGAAAAAAAAATAAAAACTTAGATTTTTTTGAAATGTTAAAACAAAAATAATAGGACAAACCTCATTAAAAATAAACAGAGATGAGATTAAAGAATTTGAGAGCTAGTGACATTAAACTCAGAATTTGTTTACTGTATTCACAGATCATTAAATGAAAATTATTTGTATAAATTCAGTTGCAATTAAGATCATAATATGATTATAATAGTATTATTAACTTTAATAAATATAAAATATTTCAAAGCTTACCAGAATTTTAGCTCCGTGTATAATATATTTTTAAGTAATTATTGTAAGAACTTATATTTATATAATGTTAATTTTATTTATTTTATTAGGTGACCCACTGTTGCCTTACGGTGAGGGGTGGTTAAGTAATCGGAGCTTTACTCTCTTTCCAAGGTTTAAGTCTACGCATTAACTGTAACTTTACCACGCTTATCGCTTATCGCTATTAATGAGCAAATATGCAGCTCAAATATGCCATCGTGAATGGTGATGATGTTACTGAATCCTTGGTGGTTGCTGTGGTCTGTCAATCAAACTGATGGAGCAAAAGGAGGAAATAAAAAGGGTTGCCCAAAAGCCAAATGCCTCAAGTGCCACTCGACGCTCAGACGCTGATAAGAAGATGTTGCAGGCATTATATGTCGCTATATGTCAATCTGTGACTTGCCTGCACCCACAACTCTCTCTCTCCCCTCCTCCATCCACTGCCTGGATCGCTCAATTGTCAAATATGACAGTTAAATGTTGACGCTCGAGTGCTTGCGAAACTGAATTTACCTGGCAAAACGCATTTTTAATTTGACTTTTTTTTTTCTTCTTTTGGCCGTTTTCCACTTTCCACCACTTGGCACATAATTTAGTCATTTCATTTGAAATGCTCGGGTTGTTCTGTCAGTCCGTCTTTCGGTCCCAGGGTCTGCACTATGCGCGATCTGTCAAATGTCAAATGCATGTCAAAGGCAACATGTCACAGCCATTTCCTACGCTTCTTTTTTTGTATTTTTGTATTTTTGATATTTCTTTTTTATAGCCAGGCGTTAAATGTATTGGACAGCAGCGCGACTCCTCTGTCTGGGTTCTGGATTCAGGGTTCGGGTTCCTGGTTCCTGGTCTCTGGGATTCTCTCTCAGTGTCTGGTTGTTTTTTCGGCAACCTTCTCTTCGTGGGGTGGTTGATTGTCATTTTTTGCGTTGCGGCAATTTGCGGCTTTTGATTAAAAAATACATTCACCAAAAAACACGTCGAGGGAATAATGCGACTGTTTTGTTGTTACTTCTACCCCTGCCCCCTGCTCTCCAATATAATTTTCACAGCAAATGACTTTTCCTTTTAGCACTCACAATGGCACTTTGTTCTTGTTCTATGCGGCATGAATATTGTGTCGTAGTTTAATTTGTCGTATGACCAAAACATTCACAGCAACCAATTTGAGCTAAAAGTTTTCATCATTGATTATAATTTCCATACTCCAAATAGCTCTTAAGCGTTCAATTCGTTTTAATTTGTCACTAAGATTTGAAGTCTATCATGAGCTGAATTTTATTTAAAATATGAGTACTTCATTTTGTAAATATTACATTTGAGATATTACACACAATAGTTACTTGCGTATATTATAGGCAATTTTATTCTTTGCTTTGTTCCTTTAGCATTTTACTGCATATTATTTTTGTTGCTTGGGTTCTTAGAACTTCCCTTAGTTTTCTATTTTGTTCATCTCAGAGCTGAGAAGTTGTTTCAACTTGACAGCAACGATTTTCACTTTTGTAAAGGACTCTAAGGACTTGGGTTCTTATTAATAAACTTGATGTCTAACCATGTGATCATATTTTACATGCCATTTGCTTTTGTCGTTGTCGCTGTCGTCGCAGCTGTTATGATTTTGTCCCCTGCCCTCATTGAAGGTAACCCCCGCCCCGTTTTAAGGCCTGTCAATGCTCTAATTGCTCCTACCACAAAACGTCCGTAGCATTAATCACAAGAACTCAACTCGTCTCGCAGCGAAAAAAATGGGAAATCACAGCCATTTGCTAAGCGATAGATGGCCCATGCAGGCCAGGACCAGACCACCCCCGCCCCCATTGTCGTTTCCCCTTTGGTCTAGTGTTTGAGTTATTGTCAGCTCTGGATGGGCATTCGATGCATTCGAGTGTAACGCGAACTTTTTTGCACCCAGAACCAGAACCAGGACGAAAAGGAGGACCAGGATGAGGATGAGGATGAGGAATGGAATGGAAAGTTGTCGCGTGCACGGCCGGAACTGACACAGGAAGCGCCGTATATCAGGCGAACGCGTTGACAATGCATTTGTGGGTGAACGGAACAGGACCCCAAATAGGACAGGACATACGCAGTACAGTTATCGACTGGATGTGGCATAGAGAGTGGAAGGGGAATAGTTCCTTATAGGCATTGCGGCATTATTAGCTGTCAGTAAACGGAATTGTCGCGACAGGACTCAACGCTTTTTCTTACTTTGGGCCCCAGCAACATTTTAACATAATTGGCCTTTATGACATAAAGGCCGCATTGCTCTCTCTCTCTCTCTCACTCTCTCTCTCTCCGTCTTTGTCTTTGTGGCAATCACTTTTTACTACCCGCTAGCCAATTTTGTATCTGCAACTTTGCGCTTGAATGCATGCAACAAACCCATACCTCCTCCTTCCCCCCCTCCCACGGACTGATGCCCCCGAAAACCAGCGTCAGGCCACTTTGCGTGGCTGCACTTTTCCAAGTTAATTTCGCAATGGCAAAGAGAATGTTGAAATGCAATAAAGCAGAAGAGCATTAGACTATTGAATACCCTGTAAGTGGAGTAGATAAAGAGTGAAATATCGAAAAGAAACTACAGATATTATAAATTTAAAGTGATTATATTTGTTAGTATCTTGAATTCTTAAAATTCCCTGTTAATAACATATTTTGTGAATTAAAATTTATTAATAATAAATTTAAATTATTTGTAATTTTCTCTTTCACAAAATTTATTTCATGGGTTCCTGCTTATGCGAATAATTGACAACTTGACACTTTAGTACCTTGTTAAACATATCAGAGTTAGATTTACTTTTGTAATTAGTGTCATAGTTCTTAAATGTGGATTGTATTATTTTACATTTATTTATTATGCGCTAAATATGGAATTAATTTTTTATATATTTTTAAAATCGTAGTTTAGCTAACCAAACGATTAATATACCCCAAATGTGCTTTTCTATATAGTGCATTGAAAAAGAAAAATACATTTGCCTCTTCTATTGCGCAGAAAATGGCTTGGAAAATATTTTTCAATCACTTTAATTGTAAGCAATGGGGAGGGGGTTAGTAATGGAGGGGGCTGCAGCAAATCAAATTGCATTGGTATAAGTTAGAGTATTGGTAAAGAACAGGGCATATGTTGTGCCTGCCTCCTTTTCCCCCCTTCGTCTGCTCTGCCGTTCTTTTTCCATAAACAAACTCCGGCAAGAGCAATGCAAATTTAATGTTGTCAAGCTGTCGTATCATACTGAAATATGCGCATGCCTCCCCTCCTCACTCCCCACTCCCCATGTCCTTGCCATATGAGGACTGAGCTGTGCCCCCCACAAGGCAGGGGACAATGTTGTTTGGGGTTGTAGTCATATGTCCAAACGCTCAAGACGTAATATGAAACGAGGCGGCAGCCCCGCCTCCTTTTCCATAGCATGCAAGACTTACTTAGATATGTATATATTGGATGGGGGGTTAGAGTATGAGCATAGCTTACTTATTTTAAGATAATGCCGGCAAGTAACAAAGGACTAAGGACTGCAAAAAAAAGGGTACAAATTTCCTGTGCTTCCGTTTGCCTGTCACAACGCTGACAGTGGAGAGTGTCAACCAGGGGCGGGGTAGAAATCCCCCCTCGATGCATATGAGACCTGGTTATTATCGCCTGC